>NC_138052.1:3873643-5073643 GCF_964194185.1 Rhinolophus hipposideros | reverse complement strand
TTTAGAAACAATTATCTATCATTGAAAATACACTGACATCTATTTGTATCTGCTTTGGGGCATGATGGTGCATGTACTATTTTACTGATAGTAAATAACAATGCTGTGTAACAAATATCAACAATTCAATCCCTCAGGTTGGGTTGGAAATTTACGAAAGATATAAGGTATGATTAAACAACACAGTGAATGTTTAAATAAAAAAAAAAGTATATATTACAGTAAAAGACACATTACTATCAATCACTCTCAAAATACTCCCCTAGCTTCAAACACACTTATCCCATCATCCTTGCCACTTTCTGAAGCAGTTCTGGAAGTCCTCTTTCATGAGTATCTTCAGTTGTGCTATCGTGGCTGCCTCGATGTCCTGAATCTATTCAAATGTCTACCTTTCATGGTCCTTTTGAGTTTGGGGAAGATCCAGAAGTCACATGGTGCCAGATCCAGTGAATAAGGTGGATGAGGACACACCATAATGTTTTTATTTGACAAAATTTACCAAAGTGATGTGTGATATGGAGCATTGTCATTATGGAGGATGATATATGGCACACTTTCAAACACATCTTCTCTCAGCTGAAGCTCACATTTGACTTATTGCACTGAACAAGCTGAAACTTGTTACACACTTTGCTAAGGTTGACAAACTGCTTCCTGTATTAAAGATCCGTGCCTTTTCATTGGATGGAACTTGGCAGTGGCATTCACCATATTTTGTGATCACAGTGGAAAGGCTTCGTATTACACATCACTTCTGGTATGGCAATTTCTTTCAAATAAAAACATTACAGTGAGTCCTCTCCTACCTTACTCACTGGATCTGGCAGGTTGTGACTTCTGGGTCTTCCCCAAAGTCAAAATGATTCAGAACATGGAGGCAGCCACGACAGCACAGCCAAAGACACTCATGAAAGAGGACTTCCAGAACTGCTTCAGAAAGTGGCAAGAATGATGGGATAAGTGTGTTGGAAGTGAGGGGGGGTCTTTTGAGGGGATTAAATGGCAATGTGTCTGTTACTGTAACATATTCTCTTAATTTAAACGTTCACCATAGTTTATGATCACACCTTGTACGTAACTCAATGGAGTTTATATCCTAGAGAGAAAATCACGATTGAAATCCAATCTGGACCAAATAAAAAATTGTATTATCTATTCTTGGTAATTATTGGTTCTAACATAGATGATGAAACAGAAGTTATCACATTTAGCTGTCACAGTTATTTTTTCTGTACATACATTATGGTTTTATGTATGTAAATTATTTGAACTCAGCAATTTGACTTTGACATTGGTATTTGTTCAGCTTGCACTGTAACTGGTTAGTGACTTGGTAGATTAAGAATATTTGACCATACTTGAAACAGTAATAACATGTTTAGATTAGGTTTCAGCTACATTTAGCAATACTTGTAGTTTTCCACACCCATGGGATGTCCTGGTTGTTCAAAAGTCCTGATGGTATTTCACGGGCAGAAACAAACATAATAGAACATTGGAAATTCCCCCAAATTAATTATCTTGTCATTTTCAAATATCTTAATGGACATTCATTCAGGGAGAAAAACTTGTTCAAAATATTTGAGCTTGGAATCTAACTCAATTTTGTATTATAAAAAAAAGAGTTGTATATTTTTGCATGGTTTTAATATTACTGAGTTTTCTCAACTAACCTGTAAGTTGAGGCAAGATTTTACTTTTTTTTGTTAACACTACCAATAATTTTTCACTCTTCAAAAAGCGCACCATGAACAGCAATACTGTAATGTTTGAATTGCTAATAGAATACACCTGTTTCAGGCAACTTGTAAAGCCGTTGCTTTCATTATGATTCTATGTACAGGTGCAAGCATTTCTTTCTTCATGTCTTCTGTAATAGCCCTTCCTAGTCATTTGCAAATCAAAAAGCACATTATTTCATTGTAACTTACTTTCCCTTTGTTTCTTCTTTATACAGCCTTAGAGCAATATCTATTTTTAAATGTTATGTTGGTAAGTTACATTATCTATAAATTCAATTTCAAAATAGTAAAGGGGCATTATGGAACATGCATTATAAAATAGTGCATTGGTCAATATCTGGTTGGACATCACTGCGCTATGCTCTCAGTTGTTTCCATGAGTTCTTTGACATTTACCTTCTTGTTATTCTCCAAACTGAAACAAGTGCAGAGTTTTACCTTCCCCTTCACTGGTGTAGTCCTTATTTGCCTCGCTGTAAATGGAAAGTATATATTTGTACTATGTGTAAAGCTGTAACCCACGTCATTCAGATAAAATGTATCCAGACAGTTAAAATAAAACTATCTAGAATTGAAATATGTATTGATAAACCAGGTTACACTTATTAATCTGACAAAGATAAAAAAGATAGGTAAAACGTTGTGTTAGCAAGAATGGAGACTATAAAGACCTTCATTCAGTACTGCAGGGAGTATGAGCTGAGCAGCTGTCCTGGACAGGGACTGACTGGTCGTCACATTAAATATATGCATATGTTTTGACTTACAAATTCTGTTCCTTGTTATGTATAGCAAATATATCCCCATATGTATACCTCAAAGAGATTCTCACACAAGTCCAGAAAGGAATATATACACAAATATTAATTGTTATATTATATACAGGGGCTGAGAACTGGAACATCCTGTGCGTCTAGCACAGGAGAGTGACACATAAACATTTAGAGTTTTATACAACAGTTGAAAGCATTCCATTAGGTATATACATAGATATGTGGATAAAGCTTACAATCTAAGCAATTAATAAAAACATCTAAGAAAAATGCACTATGTAAAAATATACTATATCTATAAATTTAAAAATTATGATAACATCATATACATGTTGCAACAATGTATAACAACAAAAATACATATTAAGCAAATTGAAAAGGTGACCTAGTGAGCAAGTGCAATGATAACACAGTATTGGACTAAAAGGTAATAAGGATTAATTTTCAATTTCATCAGAGTCTATGAAACGAAACAACCCAGCAATCCTTCTTCTGGGCATCTACCCCGAAAAATCTGAAAACAATTTATCTGTAAAGATATATGTACTCCAATGTTCATTGCAGCTTTATTCAAGTTGGCCAAGACATGGAAACAACAAAAGTGTCCTTCAATAGATGATTGGATAAAGGTGATGTGGTACATATATAGAGTGGAATATTGGCCGTAAGAAAAGATGAAATAGTGCCATGTGTGAAAACATGGATGGATCTTGAGATTATCATGCTAAGCAAAATAAGTCAGACAGAAAAAGTCAAGAACCATATGATTTTACTCATATGTGGAATATAAAATTGAAAGCAACAAACCAACAAGACAAAAAAAAAAGCAAAAACACATAAACACGGCCAGTAGTTTAGTGATTACCAGAGGGTAAAGGGGGAGAGGGAGGTAAGAGAGGGAAAAGGTGGTCAAATACATGGTGACTTGGGATGGTGAACACACAATGTAATATACAGATGACATATTACAAAATTGTACATTTGATTAATTTTATTAATCAATGTAACCCCAATAAATTAAAATGAAATTGCAAAATTATAAGTGTTTTGATTATATTTTCTTATAATTTCACAAAAACAAAACTAAAAAAAAACACCTTTTTTGTAAACTTTTGAAAGTCAGATTATTTTCCCATTGATTTAAAGTTAAATAAAGTAGGGGGTTCTTCTAATGAATACAGTTTCACAAGCACTGCTTTCTTTAACATTCCTGTAAAACGTCCTTGCAGCTCTGGCCTTCACACAGCCACACCAATCTGCTTCCATCGCATTTTCACTCTATTCTCCATTGCAAAAGTTTAAGAGTCAATTTAACAATTTAAGAGTCACCCTGGAGGCTGGAGAAAGGGAAGAGACTGCTCAGAACAAACCTCGATTCTCTTCAGAGGGCCAATGAGGAGAGAGCCAGGGGTGGCTCCCAATAAGTTCCTGCCAGCACTGCTTTTGTCAGGGCAATTCTGTGGACCCCCATTGAGTACTCCCACAGGGAATGGCATTCATTCACTTAAAGCAGTAATCTGAAAAGACAGGCCAAATCTAGAAAGATCTGGTTCTCAAAAGCAAGTTTTGAAAGAATGTTGTTTTGTGTGTTTTTTTTTAATACTATTTTTTAAAAAAACAATTCTAAAACAGTTATTATTAGAGTGGCAATTATTTATAAAAATCAAGGAAGGGGATCATTTTGCCCTGGCTATTCTGAACCCTGTGGTAAATACTACTGTATGGCAAATGTTTTCACCACAGTTTACATTAGGCTCAGTAAATGACACCTAAGGACTATCCATTTTTCTTTGCTTCAACATTTTGTATGTGAGTTCAGTTTTCAGAGTGCATGTCTTTAAAATGGAAGGGCCCTAAATACGGAGACAAACATTTCAGTCATAGGAAAGGAAAAGCCCTGATTATAAAAGACACCCTGGTATGTAGTTTAGAGAGCAGAGTCAAGTGAATTTGATTTACATCAGGACAGGTGTATCCAATCATTAGTTTCTCTGATGATGTCCATTTGTGAAATCGTAGAACTGAAAGCCATAACTGGAATGTGGGATCCCAAGCAGATGTTGATTGGAAGTGAGTCTATGCTGTACCATCTGTTTGCCTTTCTGGGTGCCATCTCTCAGTCTCTCTCATTCCTTCCATTGTACGCCAATGGAGCAGTTAGCATCAAGCATGACAACTTACACATGTCACTGGATAGAGCTTATAAAATGTCGAAATACTGACATCTCCTGCACATCCCATTCTGCAAGTGAAGGGGACAATTTAATTTAACCACGTACTCTACCGAACTGGGCATGAATTTATACTGTGTATTTAATAAAAATTTGAAATGAATCAAAACTAATAGACCACAAAGATTGTTTTCTACGTTGTACTGTGTTCTACATTCAAAAAAACCCCCTACCTATTGCAGATTAAAAGGACATTGAAAGTACACACCTTCAGAAGATACAAAGGAAAATACAATAAATACTTACAGGGTGTCTTAAGATATTCTTCCTAATAAATTTTCCCTATCATGTTCTGTCATTCTTCACTTCCTTTTATGAAGTCTTTGGAGTCATCCTGGCTTAGGATGGATTTGCTGTACAGGTTTCTCTCCTGAGCAGGCTGAGAACAGCAGGCACTCACTAACATGAGTGACAGGCTTGCAGGAAAGCAGGATGTTCTCTGTGATGTGGCAGGAAGTTAGGATGAGATAAAGTCTGAGTTAAGATAATGAATGATTTGAACATGTGACCTTTACATAATAGGCAATGGAGAACCAGTGAAGTGCATTTGATTTGGAAATTATAGGAGGAACAATAATGAACCACAATGTTTGCATAACCATAATCTCACAGTGCTATGCATAATGAGATCTCTGGGTCTAGGAATCAGGAAAACCTGAACTTAAAATCTAGCTCTACCAGTTACCAGCTTTACAATATCTGAAAAAAATTATACAAACCTTTTAAACCTCAATTTACTCATTTAAAATAGACATACTAACCTTTCAAAGTTGTTATAAAGGATTTAAAATGCTAATGTATATAAATTATTTAACACATTGCTTCACACATGGGTATTTTTTAAAACAATATTAAGATATTACTGAATGAAAGTTTGGGGTTCAAGGTGTAAGCTGGGTTAAAGTGAGGGAGACATTGCAAGTATGGAGAACATGATCCTACCCATGCTTTACTCTTTACCCAGATTATTTTAAGGCTTTGGGCTTGAAATGAAGGTTTGTGTAGTTGAATCCAATCCAGTACACATAACTTACTTGCTGAGATGAGTAAACCATATTGAAGACTGTTGGATGTCATCAACAAGTGTGCAGTCATATTCAATCAAAATGACTGTGCTTTTGAGTGTTTGGGACTTCAATGACAGAATGTGAGATCATAGTTAGTTAGGATGTAACTGAGAATGTCGGCCAAACAAGCTGAAAGCAAATGTTCCTACCTAAGAAATAACAGCCTGTGCCAATAACCATCCATCTGTTAATGATATCAGGATGCTAATAAAAAATGTTAAAATCTGTAAGTATTTTGAATGTCACATTATTCATCCCTTAAAGAGGCAAAACTTTCAAAATATAATTTTTCTGCAGTCTATTGTAGCAGTAATTGACATTTATTAAGCCATTATACATCCCAAATTCTGTGCATACTTTGTCCCATATCCTTGTAACCCTCCTGTAGGATAATCACATTCCTGTATTGCTAATAGGAAACTGTCACACGAAAGATGAATTTCTTGTCCAAGGTCATGAAGCCTTTAAGTGGTTGAAGTGGTATTTGTATCCAGTTCAGTTTCTTTCCTACCCAATGTCTATGTATTCTTCACCATGGTGCTATCATTTGCTGTCATTATTTTGGGGGCCCAAATTACTAAACACCATGATATATAACAAAATATTAAGCTGGAGTATTACAGAAGAGATGCAAATAAAACAAGTACATTATTTTATTTCGCGTCCCATCACAACACAGGCTGTGGGGAGGCGAGAAGAGGCGGCTTTGGGTTAAGCTATAAGAAAGAAGCAGAGACTCAATGCAGTTAAATCTCAGAGGGCCAAGGGTCTCGCAGCCTCGAAAGACTGGAGCCCCGAATTGGACCACTGACAGTATTTATTGTTACACACAAGGAAGTTATAAGACACGGTCTGTGAAACTCAACCACTATGTCAGAAAATGACTTCAAACCGAAATTATTTGTCCCAAAGCAGCTGAAGCATATAGTCCCATGATGACTAAGGTGCGGTATGCACCTCCCTGGGGCGGGGGGAGTTCTTCCATGAGCTGGGAAGAAAGAGCTGGATCTTATCGCTCCAAAGACCTCTCTCACAATGAGGTGAGAGGGAGCAGCAAGAGTCAGCAGCAGCTTTTCTCAAGCATGGGAAAGGGGAGGTTAGGCCCCTTCCCAGATGTTCCAACGCAGCTCATCAGGGGTCTCAATGGGGTTCTGTCTGGCTTGAGTTGTTCCCCTCGTGGGGAATCTTACTTGTCTTTGACTGCAAACCCTTCTTTTGGAGAACAAACAGAGACACAAGGTGTAACAAACTCAGTCCCAGAGAAGCACAGTCCCGCAGACTCTTCTCTCCTTAAGAAAAGGTGTGGGGGGACAAATGGCTAGGCTGTTGCGTGACCACAATTTTACTACTTATTTTTAATAACATTACTTTCTATAACAGCATCATCTGGGAAATTTTTTGCTTCAGCAATTCTTATTCTATCATTATAATTTCCTAGTAAATATAAACTTTCTGTCAACACTCAAAAATCCTTGAAACTAGTATACATGATATCTAATGGAATGAAATATAAATTGTCTTTTCTTTGATTATCTTGACATAGATCTACAAAGTTGGAAAAATATTTAAAAATTATTGTACACACAACAACAAGAAAAATAGAAACCTAGTATTTAAAATTTCTGGTAAAAATACAACTGCTTTCCACTGATGTTTACATGTGGTAATTATGTATACATCCATTTCATGTTCTTTGAAAGACTACAAATAACAGTCTTGATCCTACTACCTCTACCATGCACATATGGTGCAGCCCACTAATGACTGTCAAAAAAGAAGCTACTCATAGGAAACAATGAAATCCTGTGACACTTGCTCATGCTGGTAACCTTTGGAGACTCTCCCTACCCCACCTGACCCCTACACACCACTTGGACAGCTTTGGAGAGTCCACTGCTCTTGCACTCTGTAATTTACAGTACCAGTCCTGAGCTCCCACCCAATCCTGTAAGTTTCATTGCCTATACAACATGTGACAATTAGTTCACGAACTTGTTGTAAAAATGTTGCTAAACTTTTTTGATATCAGAGGGGTTATTCCTTAAGAATTTGTACCAACTGGACAAACAGTTAACCAAGTTTACTATTCAGAAGTGCTGAAAAGACTGTGTGAATAAGTTAGACGACTTGAACTTTTTGCCAATAATTCATGGCTCTTGCATCATGACAATGCACCAGCTCACACTGCACTGTCTGTGAGGGAGGTTTTAGCCAGTAAACAAATAACTATATTGGAACACCCTCCCTACTCACCTGATCTGGCCCCTGATTACTTCTTTCTTTACCCAAAGATAAAGGAAACATTGAAAGAAAGACATTTTGATGACATTTAGGACATCAGGGGTAATACGACAATAGCTCTGATGGCCAGTCCAGAAAGAGTTCCAAAATTGCTATAAAGGGTGGACTAGGTGCTCGTGTTTGTGTAAAGCTTCCCAATGAGACTACGTCGAAGGTGACCTTAGTGATATTCAGCAATGACGTATGTCGCAGTTTTTCTAGGATGAGTTCATGAACATAGTTGTCTGACCCCATATTTACCTCTCTACTGCAAGTTCACCTGATCAAAAGCTTACATCATCCTTCTTTCTTCTCTGCCAATGTGGGCCCATCTCCTGAATATCTGACTTATATCAGTGGCATCTCCAATTTGTTTTAAATAAATGAGTGGAAGTTTTTGTAGCTATGCACTCAAATAAATCCCTTCTAAGTTTACCAACTCAATGCAGATTGGCACATCACAGCACTGGGGAGAGGTAGTGGGTTTGACAGCTTTGCCTTTGACTAAGGGTCACCCTAGGTCCATACTGAGAATGATGGAGGGAAGATAAGGATTTGCTAAGAAAGTAAATTGGGTGCCAAATGGCACAAATACAAAAGGCTTGTATTCTCTTCTTTGTGTTTTCAAAATTTCAATAAATGTATTACTTTTTATGGAATTAAGATATTATAACTATTAGGTGAGTCCTGCTCCCCATTAATAACAACAGCAAACTCAATGATATAAAAAAGTTCAAATAAGGAAAAGCGAGGAAAATGCCCTCATCATCCAGTATAAGTCATACTAACATTCCAAAAATCTTTTCATAATTCTTTCCTGAAACATTTATGAGCATTAATAAATAATTTAATAAGTATTTAGAAACAATTTTATAAAACAGAAGAAAATTGTATCTTAGTATAAATCATCACATTTATTTTAACTTGAAAATAACAAAAGGAAAACAAAGCTGAAATTTAAAAAAGAAACAAGATATTTAATCAAGAAATAGTGATTTCTAAAATAGAAATAGTGATTTCTAATATAATGATTTGTAAAATCATTAATATTTTACATTCACAATGATTTAATATTAAATATGTTTCAATTTTACATGTAGCAATTTTCTCCCTATTTCATAATTTGTAAAACTGTCATAAGTCGTCTCACCTTTTCCATCCTCTGACTTCCATATTTTTTAGTTTAATATAATAAAATCATAACTCTGTTAGAGCTCAGTACATTTGCATTCTTTTTAATAAGTATAATTACCAGATGATTTTAATCTTATTTCAGTATCTCAGAGGATTAAATATTCACAGCCAGTTTTGTTGATGTTGTTGTTTTGTTTTGTTTTTTTTGCTATAGCTTTCTCATTCCTCAATCATTTATTTTGGTTTATGTTTTCTAGCTTAGATCATCACAATATAGCTATTATAAAAATGGGTCATATCTGGGGTAATATGATTTTGCATTATTGGGATTGTCCATAGGTTTTTATATTTAAAGGAAAACTTGGTTAAATATAAATTTCTTGGCCCATTTAAAGTTGCATAGATACTTGGAAGCATGTCTTCAAATGTTCTGTAGTTAAGATACCATTTTTACCTCAGTCTTTTATGTTGTTTGGGTTTTGTCAAAATTTTGTTTTAAAGAAAGTGGTATACATACAGCCTAAATTTTTAATTTCTTACATATTTTTAAAAATTTTCTTTATAAATTGCAGATTATTGGGGTGACAATTGTTAGTAAAATTACATGGGTTTTAAGTGTAATACATCATCTATATATATCATGGTGTTTTTCATATCCTTTATCAATCAATATGAGTGATTGAAAGTATTGTTTGCCCACAATTATTTTCTTTCATTCCATGTCACTACACTTGCTTGCTTTTGACAGACAACACTTGTGTTTCCCTTATAAGTGAATTGATTTTTATGACTGAATGATTTAAACATTTTTTTCATTATTCTGGAATTTCAATAGCTCATAAAAGTTTCCTGTACTTGCTGTGTCCACTTCTCTTCTTGTTCTTCTGTGACTGCTATACAATCTGGCATTGTTCACACCCTCCTCCCAAGGGAGAGTTCTGGTCTCTGTGGACTCCACACATTGCATCCAAGGGATAATTGTCAGTGCTCATTGTATTCGATATGCCAGCAGTGAGAGATACAGTCGCTCACTTGTTTTTCCCATGTCCTTCATATTTATTATGAGTATTCTGTTTATTTCCATTATTATTTCTCTTTACTCTGTCCTTTTACTTTAATCATTTCAAGCTTCTTTTCTATTTCAACATTTCCATTCTTAGCACCTCCATTTCGTCCCTTACTGTTTTTAACTTTTATTGTTTTTATAATAATAATGTTTTGGTTTTTACTCGTTATCTCTCTAAGAAAAACAATTCTACTCCATTTTTATTAGTACACAATTATTTAATGTCAAGCGATTGTTTACTCATTTCATGTTCCAAGATTTTCTCAAGCACATTCCCAAAAGTAAGGGTGAAAAAAGAGATAGCAATCAATAATAACCCAGATAATATTACTGTAGCTATATTAACAATTCTAAGACAAAATATATATTTATATATGAATAGGGATACTATATAAAAATTATATAGATATAATAAATATTATTATATCTATATATATGGTAATAGAGCATCCAAATATACAAAGCAAAAAGTGACAGAATTTGAAGTGGAAATGAACAAACCTACACAATATAAAACTGCCAGTAGTATTAATTTCTACATGAAAATAACATAGTAAGACTATAGAAAATATGAACAATCATATCATCAAGCTTAGTAAAGATATACATTCTTTTCAAGCACAAAAAAGGAACAATAATTATGTACTAGGTCACAAAGAACATACATACACACAAAAAAAAGAATCAATATCATACAGATCTTGTTTTCTGAACACAATGAAATAAAATTAGAAACCAATAAATCCTCCAATATTTAGAAAGTTAAAGCTACTTTAAAAACGTATAGAGAAAATAAGAATTAATCTTTATTTAATAATTACAATTAACTGTATGAATTTTCTTTAAATAACTATTTTAGTTGTATGTCATAAGCATTGTTTGTAGTGTGTGCCTACATATTGAGCTGTATGAATACTTTCTAAATATTCATTAGGAGAACAAAAATGTGGTATTTTGTTTTTTCAATTCAATCAAGGTCTCTAATCTCATGGGAAAACAACACAAGATCAGTGATTCTCAAACATTAGCATGCTTTGGTATCTCTAGAAAGACTCGCAAAACACAGGTGGTTGGAAGTTCTGGTTAAGATGGGTAAATGCTGTGCTTGCTGCCTCCTGTTTCTGTGCTGATATGACAACTAATTATAGAACAATCAACCTGGAGAACCATCTGAAGACTAGCTGAACAGATCTCCTATACTAAGGATATAAAAAAGAGGCCATCTCTAGACTGGTAGAAGGGGTAGAGACAGGAAACAAGCTGGCCCCACACCCTAGTGTAGTGGTTAAGCATCAGAAGAGATATCTTGGTGGCAGAGGTCTCCCCCCTGAGGAGTGAGGGGTCCCAGCCCCACATCAGGCTGCCAAGCCCAGGGTTCCCGTGCAGGGAAAAGGAGTCACCACAAAATTTGACTATGGAAATCAGCAAGCATTCCACCCATTCGGGTGAGACAGAACACTGCTGGAAACCCAGAAATCATCTTAAAGGGCCTGCACATAGACTCACTCACTTCCAGGTACTCACCGTGGGCTCTGGAGGAAAGACAGTGGCCTGAGAGGCACCAGAGGCATACAGAAAAAGATTGAGTTGTGTGGCCATAGGATGGGGACTAAAGGGACAGCTTCCATTTTCCCTGTGTAGAACCCTCTTAGCCTCAGGTGGGTGCCATCTCTCCTGTGTTGAATCCTTCCCCATACAGCCAAATCTGAAATTGCACTGGCCTGGTGAACTCTGTGTGCCTCACCCCGGTGACTCCCTTCCACCCTGCCTCACCCAACTCATGTAGCAACACTGGAGGCACCTTTGATGCCCAGGTGACCAGCCCCACTCCACACAACTCAGGAAGCTTTTTCAACAGTAAACAGCAGTACTTGGCTTACTCACCACTGGAGGAACTTTCAGTGGTGGGCAACCATCTCCAACAAGTGTTGAAATATTTATTTGAAAACTCTTAGGAGTCATAATTCTTAGGAGACCTAAGGCAGGCAAAAGCTGGTCAGTGTGCTCTGAGACTTTTGAGAGGGGTCCTAGGCTAAACACTGGCACCAAACCTGAGTCTGCATTAACCTGGTGAACAATAGCCCTATCCGGGAGACTACCTGAGCCCATGCCTCACCCAACTCACATACTAACCAAGACTCTTTCAGCAGCTGAAAATTATGGATAGCCAGCAGGTGGTGTCAGGCCTCACAGTGCCCTGTGACTTTTGCTGAGTTGCCCAAGAACAGGTACTAGTGGCCACTGGTAAAAATTAGCTTGCAGTATTCAAAGTGATGAAAAGCAAGTTCTCAGTGTAGCCTCACGCATGTCACTAGACCCAGCACAGGCTGTGACAAACTACAGATAATTTTGTAGCTCCTACAGGTAGCCCTGGGTCAGTCATTAGCAGCAGCTGAATTTAGCCTGTATGGGAATGCCTCCCAAGAGGGCTCAGAAAAAATACACATTGAGGTCAACTCAGACCACAACAGAGCACTACCCAATTAAACCAACAAGCAACACACCAAAGGGTGTTCTCAATGGGCATATGAGCACGCTGGGGTGAATGATCTTCTGTGAGGTTAGCCCCCACATAACAGCTCCTATGGTGTTGGTGTGGCCAATCTTCACAGCCAGTCAGCCTGAGAATCAGTCCTACCCAATGATGTTCCAAAAGCAATCAAGGCTCAACTACAACAGGAGAGTACACAGAACCCACACAAGGGATATCCTGAGAGCACTTGCCTGATATGACCAAGGTGTCACTGGGCCCCATAAGATGACTGTTACATAAAGCCACTCTGCCAAGAATGGGAAACGGAGCCAATCTAACTAATACATGGAAACAAACACAGGTAGTCAGCCAGAATGATGAAACAAAGAAACATGTCCCAAATGAAAGAACAGGAGAAAGCTTCAGAAAAAGAACTAAAAGAAATTGAGGCTTGTAAACTACCAGAGATAAAGTTCAAAACACTGGTCATAAGAATATTCAGAGAACTCAGTGAGAACTTCAATAAAGAGATAATAAGCATAAAAATGGACATATCAATCATAAAAAATAACCAATCAGGAATAAAGATGCAATAACTGAAATAAAGAATACACTAGACAGAATCAACATTAGATTAGAAAAAGCAGAGGATCAAATCAAGTGATTTGGAAGAAAAGGTAGCCGAAAACACCCAATTGGAATAGCACTTAAAAAAAAAAAAAAAAAAAAAAAAGAAAGAAAAGAAAAGAAACAAATTTAAACAAAATGAGGATACTTTAAGGGAACTCTGAGACAACATCAAGCATAACAATATTCACATCGAAGGAAGACAGATAGAGCAAGGGATCAAGAATCTATTTAAAGAAATAATGACTGAAAAATTCCCTAACCTGGTGAATAAAAAAGACATAAAAGTCCAGAAAGTGTAAAGAGTTCCAAAAAATTGAACCCAAAGAGGCCCACACCAAGACACATAAAAATTAAAATGCCAAAGTTTATAGACAAAGGG
Organism: Rhinolophus hipposideros; assembly: GCF_964194185.1. Lineage (NCBI taxonomy): Eukaryota > Metazoa > Chordata > Mammalia > Chiroptera > Rhinolophidae > Rhinolophus > Rhinolophus hipposideros. Next base: position 5,059,865 of record NC_138052.1, on the reverse strand, counting down.
AGTTTCCTAAAAGCAGCAAGAGGTGGTGTCAGGTGGTGTCAAACAAAACACCTACAAGGGCACTCCCATAAGTGTGTCAGCTGATTTCCTTAACAGAAACTTTGCAGGCAAGTTGAAATTAGTTTGCAGTATTCAAAGTGATGAAAAGCAAGAATTTACAACCAAGACTACTCTACACAGCAAGGCTATCATTTAAAATTGAAAGATAAAGACCTTCCAAGACAAGAAAAAGCTAAAGGAGTTATCACCACCACACCAGTATTACAAGAAATGTTAAAGAGATTTCTTTCAGATAATGAGGGGGAAAAAGAATGTAAATATGAACAATAAAATGGCAATAACTATGTATCACCAAAAATCACTTTAAATGTAAATATGTTAAATACTCCAATAAAAAGATATAGGGTAGCTGAATTGATAAGAACACAAGACCCAAACATATGCTGTCTACAACAGACCCACTTTAACCTGAAAAACAAGCATATACTGAAAGTAAATGTATGGAAAAAGATATTTCATGTGAATGGAATCAAACAAAAAAAAAAGCTGGGTAGCAATACTTATATCAGACAAAATAGACTTTAAAATGAAGACTATAATAAGAGACAAAGAAGCACATTACACAATCCAACAAGAAGATATCATTCTAGTAAACATTTATGTACCAAACATAGGAGCGCTTAAATACATAAAGCAAATATTGACAGACATAAAGGGACAGAGTAACAGTAATACAATCATGATAAGGAGCTTTAGCACCCCATCGACACCATGGACATACCTTAAAGACAGAAAATATACGAGGGAACAGTGGACTTAAAAGACACACTAGAACGCATGGACTTAATTGATAATTTCAGAGCATTCCGCCCCAGAGCAGAATACACATGTGTTTCAAGTCACATGAAACATTTTCCAAGAAAAAACAAACAAACAAAAACACACACAAAAAAACGTGTTATACCACAAAATAAGTCTCAGTAAATTTAAGAAGATTGTAATCCTATCAAAGTTCTTCTCTGACAACAGTGATATGAAACTAGAAATCAATTACAAGAAAAAATAAAAGTGAAAAACACACATTCACATGGAGGCTAAGTAACATGCTACTAAATAATGAATGGGCCAACGATGAGATCAAGAAAGAAATCTAAACATACCTTGAGACAAATGAAAATAAAAACACAGCCACCCAACGTCTATGGGATGAAGTAGAAGGAGTCTTACGGGGGAAATTCCTACCAATACAGGCCTACCTCAAGAAATAAGAGAAATCTCAAATAAACAATCTAACCTTACACTTAAAGCAGCTAGAAAAAGAACCACAAACAATGCTCAAAGTGAGTGCAAGGAAGGAAATAATGAAGATCAGAGTGAAAGTAAACAAAATAGAAGCTAAAAAATAAATACAAAGGTCAATGAAACAAAGAGCTGTTTTTTGAAACACATAAACAAAAAAAGATAAACAAAATTTAGAAACCTTTAACCAGACTCATCAAGAAAAACAAAGGACTCAAATAAATAAAATCAGAAATGAAAGATAAGAAGTGACAATGGACACCAGAAAAATACAAATAATGTTTAAAAAATATGAGGAACTGTACACCAACAAATTGGCAAATGTGGTATAAATGGATAAATTCCTGGAAGCACACAATATTCCAAGACTGAATCCAATAGAAATAGAAAATCTGAACTGACCAATTGCTTCCAAAGAAATTTAATCAGTAATCAACAAGCTCCCAAAAAACAAGTCCTGGACAAGCTGGCTTTACAGGTAAATTATACCAAATATTCAAAACAGAATTAATACCTAATTCTCCTCAAACTATTCCAAAAAATCCCAAGAGGAGAGAAAGCTCCCAAGCACATTTTACAAGGCCACCATTACCTTGATTCCAAAATCAGACAAAGATATTATAAAAAAGAATACTATAGGCTGATATTTCTAATGAATATAGATGCAAAAATCCTTAACAAAATATTAGAAACCAAATTCAGCAATACGTTAAAAAGATCATACAATATGATCAAGTGGGATTCATTTCTGGTATGCAAGTTTGGTCCAATATCCACAAATCAATTAACCTGATACACCACGTAAAAAATAAAAATAAAAACAGTATGGTCATATCAATAGATGCAGAAAAAGCAATTGACAAAATCCAGCATAAATTTATGATAAAAACTCTGATTATAGTGAGAATAGAGGAAACATATCTCAACATATTAAAGGCCATATATGACAAACCCATAGCTAATATTATACTCAATGGAGAAAAGCTAAAAGCATTCTTGTTAAGAGTGGGAGAAAGACAAGGATGCCCTCTTTCACCACTTTTATTCAACATAGTACTGGAAGTCTAGTAACAGCATCAGACAAGAAAAATAAATAAAAGACATCCAAATGGGAAAGGTCATTATTTGCAGATGACATGATCCTATATATAAAGAACCCCAAAGATTCCACCAAAAACTATTAGAACTGATAATTGAATTTAGTAAAGTAGCAGGATACAAAATTAATATTCAGAAATCAGTTGGATTTTTATACATTAATAACAAACTATTAGAAAGAGAAATTATGAAAACAATTCCATTTATAATGACATCAAAAATACATAAGAAAAAATTTAACCAAGGTGGTAAAAGACCTGTACTCAAAAATTTAAAAGATATTGAAGAAAGAAATTGAGAAAGATACAAGTAAATAGAAGCATTCACCATGCTCAAGGATAGGAAGAATTAATGTTGTTGAAATGTCCATACTACAGAGTTATCTATAGATTCAATACAATCCCCATCAAAATACCAATAACATTTTTCACAGAAATAGAGCAAATAATTAAAATTTATATAGAATTATAAAAGACTCCAAATAGCCACAGATATCTTGAGAAAGATGAACAAAATTGGAGATATCATGCTACCTAATATCAAACTACACTACAAGGCCATAGTAATAAAAACATCGTGGTACAGGCATAAAAAAAGACACATAGATTTAATTGAACAAAATAGCTCAGAAAAAAACTCAAGCTTATATTGTTATTTAATCTGTGACATAGAAAGTAAGAATATACAATGGAGTAATATGACACTAACAAATAAATGATGCTGGGAAAACTGGAGAGATACATGCAGAAAGAAAAGAAAAGAACATGGACCACCTTCTTACACCATATACAAGAATAAACACAAAATGGATTAAAGACTTAAATATAAGATCCAAAGTCATAAAATTTCTAGAAAAAAACATAGTCAGTAATCTCTCTGACATTGATCTTAGTAATATTTTTTCTGATATATCTCCCTGGGCAAGGAAAACAGTAGAAAAATAAACAAGTAGGAATATATCAAACTTAAATGTTTTTGCACAGCAAAGTTTTGCACAGCAAATGTTTTGCACATCAAACTAAAATGTTTTTCCACCAACAAAATGAAAAGAGGGCCTACTGAATGGGAGAAGATATTTGCCAATGATACATCTGATAAGGGGTTAATATCCAAAATTTATAAAGAACTTATACAACTCAAACCAAAAAAAAAAAAATCAAACTACCCAATTAAAAAATGGTCAGAGGACCTGAGTAGACATTTCTCCAAAGAGGACATACAAAGGTCAATAGACACATGAAAAGATGCTCAATGTCACTAATCATCAAAGAAATGCAAATAAAAACCACAATGAGATATCACCTCTTACCTGTCAGAATGGCTACCATCAATAAATCAACAAACAAGTGTTGGCAAGGATGTAGAGAGAAAGGAACCCTCATAAACTATTGGTGGGATTGCAAATTGGTGTGGCTACTATGATAAGTATTTTGGAGGTTTCCCACAAAGTTGCAAATAAAACTACGTTATAAGGCAGCAATTCCACTTCTGAGTAGTTATCCAAATATTTCCACAACAGTAATTCAAAAAGATATATGCACCTCTATGTTTATTGCAACACTATTTACAATCGCCATGATATGGAACCAACTCAATTGCCCATCAATAGACAAGTGGATAAAGAAATCTTAGTACATATATATAATGGAACATTACTTGGCCATAAAAAAAGAATAAAATTTTATCATTTGTGACAACATGGATGGACCTAGAGGGTGTTATGGTAAGTAAAATAAGTCATACTGAAAAAGACAAATACCATATGATTTCACTTATATGTGGAATTTGAAGAACAAAGTAAATGAACAAACAAAACAGAAAGAGACTCGTAGATGTAGAAAACAAACTGATGGTTGCCAGAGGTGACAGGAGTTGGAGGGCTGGGTGAAATGGTGAAGGGTTTAAGAAATACAAATTGGTAGTTATAAAATATTCATGGGGATATGAAGTACAGCATTGGGAATATAGTTAATAATATTGTAATAACTATGGTGCCAGGTGGGTTGTAGACTAATTGAGGGGAGCATCTTATAAATTATATAAATGTGTAACCACTATGCTATACATCTGAAATTAATATGAAATGATAGTGAATGTTACTGTAATTAAAAAATAAAAGTTAAAAAATATAAAAATGCCTAATAAAAATAAATTTATGGTGAAGAGAGAGTTATATTTATTGATATTAAAAATACTTATACTATATTATCATAAGTTAACAATGAATCCCTTTATTCTGCAAGTATCCTGTTACATCCCAAAAAACAGAAGAGAATGGACAAAAAAGCAAGGAAGAAAGAAAGAAAGAAAGAAAGAAAGAAAGAAAGAAAGAAAGAAAGAAAGAAAGAAAGAAAGAAAGAAAGAAAGAAAGAAAGAAAGAAAGAAAGAAAGAAAGAAAGAAAGAAAGAAAGAAAGAAAGAAAAAAAGAGAGAGAAAGAGAGAAAGAGAGAAAGAGAGAAAGGGAGAAAGGGAGAAAGGGAGAAAGGGAGAAAGGGAGAAAGGGAGAAAAGGAGGAATGGAGGGAGAAAAGGAGCAATCCTGTGACTTTTACCCAGTTGTCTTTGTCTCAAGAACATTTATTATCTCCCTGTGAAAAGAGAGACTAGTGATCCAAGCTAAACTAACTCTTCTGTAATATTTTTATGATTATGTTACATTTAATGGCTTGTTAAATTAAGTTCATTGTTTATTAAATAAAAACAAAGAAACAGGTGGTTGGGTGGCACCCTAGAGTTTCTAATCCATCAGTTACTTCATATGGACCAAGAACTTGCATTTGTCACTATTCATAGGGAATGCTCATGTTGCCCATTTGGGAACCACACTTTTAGAAACCACTGGAGTAAAGTGGCTAATTAGAGGTGATAAATTGTAGGCAATAAATGCAAATTATTCTCTCTGAAAATGAAGGACATTTAGACTTATTAGGAGACTCAAGAAGTGTCTTTTTTAAAGGGAAGATTCAGCAGATATCTAACTAAAAGAAAGAAGATGGTAGAAAGATGGGGTGTTCAAGGCAAAAGCAGGCAATGATTCATTCAGCAAGGTCATGAGCAAGCATAGAGAGGAATCAGAACTATTTTTTGTTTGTGTGTGTGATTTTTAGTAATACAATAAATATTATCGAGAACTTATTTTGTGCCTAATGCTATGGGAAGCATAGAAATGACCAAAGGTAGCCATTTTCTTCAAAGGGATCAAAGTAAGTGGAGCCAGCAGCAGGAGTGTTGATGGCAATTACAGTCAGATTTGGTAAGGACATATGTCAACATGTGGTTCTGATTATACACGAGAGAGAATCCAAGTTGGCCTAGGGAATTCAGTTCAGACTTCTCAGAAGAAATTCCACATTTTAGTCTTTAAGTCTTATTTTAGGAATAAGATGGGCACTTCCTCTGAGACAGAAGGGAACTGGCATTAAATTATAAATCCCTGGATTAATAAGCACAGAGTAATTGCTTATTAAGTTTAAATTAAAAATTGAAGGAAGCATAAGGGAAAAACAGAGGAAAGAAGATAAAAAATGAATAGAAGGAAGGATAAAATGGATTACAGAAATCATTTTCAGGTAGAAAATGTATATGTAGAAAGGCCTAGGTACTCTTAGATAAGCTCTAGTAAGTTGTCATCTGTGAGAGTGAGAGGATTGAGCGTTGGGGATGTGGACCACCTTTGCCAGAGATCTGTTGGAAAGCCAACTGGCGATGACTAAAAGGGAGGCTGACGCTGAGTGGGGCCCAGCTGTGGTTAGTGCAATTTTATGGTGTGACCTGTTGTGATGACATTTTCATGTGTAACCCAATAGCCTGAGGTTCTTGGTGAACCTCTCATGGCAATCAACCCAGCCGAGGGGGTGCCAAATGAAAGCCTAATGCCGGGGGATACTTTATGAAGTCAGTGAGCAGAGCAGTGTATGTCGTTGCTCATTAAACTTCTGTATCTGAAATGGAACAACCCTCTAGTCTGCTGATAGACTTGGCAGCTCTGACTGCAGTGGGAACCCGAGTGTCTATAACGATGTTTTGAAGCTAGAGGATTTTGGCCACTGATGGCAACATCTGGCGATGAAAATGGGTACTTTCCAAACTCTTAGAAATAAAGGACATACTGTTGCCATTTCTCCAAAGTAAATTCCCAACACCTCAGAAGAGGCAGAGTGTTTCCTGAATGACAGAAACAGGTGATTGGCTGTAGATTTAATGGTGACCTTAATATAACTAAAGAAAGATTGTGTTCAGTAGGGGCATGACACACTAAGAACAAATGAAAAGACCAAGAGTAGCGGTGTGTCCGATACCGTGTAACAGTGATGCTAGATATGGAAGGTATGAGTATGCAAGTCAACCAACAGGTAGAAGCTCTCCAAGAGGTTGATATATTACCTGGCACAACATCTTGTATGAAATTCTCATTATGGTTATCCATTCTTTTCTCTCTCAGGGGGTAGAGCCTCAGAGACAGAGTAATTTGGAAACATCATAGATAAGCAATATAAATGTATATGTTTATTTTCCTTGTATTTCTTGCAAAGTACACTAGGAATAGATTCAGAGCAGCAATCTTGTCCCTCTATCCGACATGCAAGGTTACCCAGCATCTCTTCTCTCCAGGAGGACCTCACCAGCACCCAAAACTACGGAAAGGACACCCTCTCTTGACTACATCTTTGTACGAACTAACCAGGTCAGCTTCATGTCCTCTATTAGCAACACAGGTTGACGCGTAAGCATCGTTCATTGAACCAACCCCGCAGTACAAAACCTAGTTTCCTACTCTGCTGGCCCCTTCACCTCCTTTCCCGTAAATTCCAGTAGGCTCAGTGACAGCTCAAAGAATGAGATCCTGAAGTGGCTACGATATATGGAGGCACAGCCACAACTCTTGTCCAGCTCTAACTCTGATCCTCTACTAAACGACCAACGCAAACACGCCCAGCCATGCCTACATTAGCAAGGGGATAACCGATTCAACTGGTACCTTGTTTTTTTTTTAGCAAAGTGACAGAAACTTTGGGAAGATAGCGAATGACACTAGATAATAAGGGATAATAAAATTTGCAGAAATGTTTCTTTTCTGAGTACCAAAATTGAATTTTCCATAGGAATTATGATGTGCGTGAGGACAGCTGCATTTTAAAAAGGGAAATATATATGCCGTACTAACACATTCATTTACAGGAAAACAAGTTACAACTTTATGTGTTAGTCTCAGTTTAATTTCAGCAACATTTATCCCCAAATAAAGCAAAACACTGTATGGGTAATGAACAAGAAATGTAATATTATATGGGTGAATAATTTGGTTACTTAAGAAAAAAATCAGAAATGATCCAGATGTCCTACACTTGATTAGTGTGTCTGTCATAAGGATGCAGCATTAGTTTGACAACTATTGAAACGCATAGCTCATTATTTTTGTATGGCTTCTCTATTACCTATATTTAGAGTTTCAGTGCTCTGTTGGAATCACTAATTTTTGCTTCTTGCAGAAGTTTTTCTTGGTTAAAACCGGTAATGAGAAACCTAAATAAAATAGAATTGAGCAATTAAATAGGTCATTCTCAACCCAAATTCCTCTCTCTCTCTCTCTCTCTCTCTCTCTCTCTCTCTCGCTCTCTCTCGCTCTCTCTCTTTCTCTCTTTCTTCTTTTAAGATTACCTCAAATCTCATATCCTCTCTCTGATGACCTGAAATAAGAACAAAGACTTTTTTAATAATAGAGTTCATTAATGCACTTCAGAATATTCCAGACAAGTAATTTCTGCTCCCTTCTCATGAAATTCTTTAGCTCAATTATAATTGCCAGAAAGGTGTTCATTAAGATGCAATATCCATTGACTCATCAAATGAATTCGGAGCCATTCACACCTTAACAAAAACCAATGTAATCAACTGTATTTCTTTATCACACCTTACTAAAGAATTGAGCCTTTGAGACAGAGAAACAGAAAAAGAGAATTATTAGAAGACACATCAGTAAAAGAAGGAAAAATTATTTTTAAAAGACACATCAGTAAAGATAAGATGCCTTAGTAGACCACCAATGCAGAAGGAGTTACGGAGCTGGGGGTATCTGAACCCTCACCCCAACTGACCTGTGGATATAGCAACCAGAAAAAAAAAAAAAAAGAACAGGAAATGTATCAGTGTCAAATCACATTTATTATGCCAAACTAGCAGTGTTCTCTACTGGCCACTTGGGTTGACACAGTGATACGTCCCGAAGAAAAGGTAAAATGGGTGGTGCATGGAAAGATCTGTCTGGTCCCCTGCTTTGGTGAAAACAGAACATTTGCCAAAAATCTATTGGTTAAAAAAACAGTTCTTCATATGACTAGGTCACCAGATAATCTCTTTAGGAACATTGTAACTAGGGCAGATTGGAGCAGTTTTCTCAAAGGCTACCATGGGAGATTAGCCAAAGGGACAGCAGGAGCTCCTGGTTTGATTTCAGAATGTGCATGTCTGATTGTTTGTGTATGTGTGTATGTGTCTCATTGACTGTGTGCCCAGGACCCCTAGGGAGAAAGAGCAGGGGTTACAAAATCCTGCTTTTATTCCTGACTCCTCATAACCTTTATCAATCCACTTTCGGTTTAGAGTCTAAAAGTTTAGAGCCCGTTATTCTGGACTTAGTTTGACATAACTTTTCACCTAACAGATTGACAGGCATGGATCTTGGAGACAATTGATAGTTTAGGCAATCAATAACAGCAAATTGGCCTTGGAGAAATTGATCTAGAGTCTTCGGGATCCCTATTGGTCCCTGTGGGGACAGAGCCAAGAGTGCAGTTGCCAGGCTGTCGGCCTTACGTGGAAAGGTGCTGGCTCAGGTAGTAAATGGCCATCCACTGTGATTGGATGGCCATCAGCTGTGACTAGCTGGCCGTCAGCTGTAAGCATTGAGCTATTGGCCACTAATATAACTGTCGTGACTACCCTAGCAGAAAATGGGGGCTAGCAAGAAGATGGTGACTGGCAAGCACTGCTTACAGTTAGCATGGCGGAGTATGGGTTGTGGATTGCAGAGAAGTGGACAGCAGGTTGAAGGTAGTGTGGCTCCTGCTTCCTGTGTCTCCAGCCCAGCCACCAGCGAGAATATAGTGGTGTGACTCCCCTATCTACGGCTGCGTGGGTGTTCCTTTTTGGCCTCACCATGTCCTGCGTTCTTATGTGAGTGGGAGCTGAGGCCCACATGACATCCTGAATGACAGTGCCTTACTTGAAGTTCTGTCCCAGGCACAAGGCTGATGTGACTGCTGGATAGGGATCCTCAGGAAGTGGTAAATCAGAGCCCAGCGTCAGTTTATCAGGCCACTCCATGTTGATGGTGCACTGGTCATCATCTCTCAACTTAGGAAATGGAAGCCTGCTTTGCTTGGCTTTTAATCATATGAACGTTGACACATTTTTTTTTTTCAGAATAATTTTCCTTATCAATTACCCTCACTGGGGGTCTCATTTCTCTAATACTGGGGAATGGGATAGGGAGGCTGGGACCAAATTGCTCCCCCCAATCCTCTTTGAGACTACCTCTCTATGCTCCTATCTCCACTTCTGAGTCTACTGATCACCTACCCACTTGCATCCACCTCTGGGCTTGCGCTCCTCTGTGCTTATTTTTCATAGGTAAACTTCTGAAAGTTGGTCCTAAGCTTTGACAGAGGCATCTTTTGATAGCAGAAGAAAGTAGAAGGAAGTGGGGGAATGACTCTGGAACACATGCCAACTGCCAGGCACTGACCTATGGTCTTTACATGCATTATTTAAATTAAGCCTTATCATGGCTTTAGTTATTAATTGTTTTACCCCCTACCTTCTTCCTCCACTGTTGTGAGTTGCTGAGAGATGATCTGCTCCCCTGAATCTCCAGTGCTTACCAAAGTGGCTGGGACATAGTGGGAGCAGTGAGTATAGGCAGGGCGATAAGTTTGTAAAACTAATCATCTTGAGAATAAATACTTGAGGAACACCTGGGATTGTGAAGTGATACGGCAGTTGTATATATACTCAAGCATACTGAGGAAAATTATGGTCAGTGAAAAACTTAGGTTTCACTGCAGTGTTGGGTGAAAAATGATTCCATGATACAATAAGACTAGTAACATTGGTTTAAACAAAATAAGACATATTCATTTGCTGCAGGAAGTCTCAGACCCTTTATTATGCTCAAGTTTATGGTATACGCAAAGAGAAAACATATTTCCTATCCTCTTGAGCTCAGGGCTTTATCAGGAACTAGTGTCTCTTAGAACACAAATTAGAAAAACCTACTTCAGTAAACAAATGAAGATCTAGCTCAGTGGAAACTATAATGTACAGGGAAGCACTTAGATCATTGCTGAAGCTTGATCAGGCTCTAGAAGAGGTTACAGGGACAAACTATCCTCATTTCCAATATTAGATTGAAATCGGTGAGTATAACAGAACAATTTTCGTTAAACTCCTAACTTTATCAAAACTGTTTGGATTGTTTGCAGAGCTAAATCTACAGCCAGGATAGGTCTATGGTTTTCTAATTCAAACAATGAATGAACAAGGTGGGTGGTAGACAGGGAGTGATTAACAAAGCAGTCTGAAAGCAAAACTAAATCTAGTTCTTCCCTTATTTAATTTTATATAAGTAATAAAGACTTTCTGTTTCATTATTGAGACTTATTTTTTGTTCCCAAAACTTAATCCTCAATTCTGATGTTTTTAAACAGAAAATGTATTTTCTTTTTAAGTATATTTAAATATATTTCTTGGTTTGAAATTACTCAGAAGCTTTTCTTTTGTTTTATTGTTTGTTTTTACCTACTAATGTTACTGTCTTAAGTATTGATTATTATACAATGATATCAAGAATAGATATCACTTGTGGGTTTAAGTGTTTTACACATCCAAAAAAAGAATATATTATATGGTAAGAAAATTACTTTTTCTCGCCTGTAAATAAAGGTGTGGTATGGACACTTTCCATGTAATCCTCTTAACAACTTGATGTATTAGGTTGGTGCAAAAGTAATTGCGTTTTTTTTCAGTCATTGTTTTTTAACCTTTTAAACTGCAATTACTTTTACACCAACCGAATATTATCTGTCCTTATTTGTAGAGGCATACTGACTTATCTACATTGATACAAGTTTTTAGTGGTGAAATAAGGGGCTATGTAGAGCTATGTTCTATAGAATCCATATTTAAATATTTGTAATAAAAATAAAATGGCTAGAGCCATAGCAATAATGGAGCACAGTTATAGTTACTATGAAGAATGTATCTACTCCACTACCATATGCCTTTTCAATGATCATCCAGCCAGCCAGTTATGCTTTAGAATAGTGGTTCTGAAAGTTTAGTGTATATGAGAATCATCAAATGACCTTGTTAAAAATTCAGGTTCTTAAGGCTGAAAATAAGAAATTTTCATTCTATAGATCTGGGGTATATTTTTTATAATAACATCAGATGTTTTGGATCCCAGAGGTCACAAATAATTTCAGTGAAAAGTGTAGACAGACCTCTCTGAGACTCATGTTTTACTTAATAATAAAACAATATCATAAAACTCATCAAACATTAAATGAAATAATGTGTGAAGTGCTCAACATAGTATGGTGAACTAGAGAGGCCATTACAAAACTTAGTTCCTTTTCTGTTCAAGTATTTATTGCACTGGCTACAGAAGACAGACTAGTAGACACAAGTGGAATATAGACATAGTTGTATGCTTTTGCAGAACCTACAATTTTGGGGGAAACCATGGGGTCTGAAGAAGGTCACGACTGCTCCTCCCACTGTCTTCCACACAAATTTTAGGCAACTCCATTCTTGTAGTGGTTTAGGCCAACAGCCTGTAGTCATCCTTGATCTGCTCTTTCTTTCACATTCTACATCTAACATATCTGTAATGTATCCACAGTCTGAACCCCTTGGTCCTTCCACTGCCCCCTCCCTGACAACAGCTACTTGTTCTTGCCCACATGGAATCTGTTTTCACAGGATAGCTTGGAACTATCCGGTTAAAATATGCCAGCTGTCAGATCATGCCATCCCTCTGATCAGTTCTTTCCATTCTTCCCATGTCATTCAGAAATAAAGCCAAAGTCATCAATTTCTTGAGTGGATGTCCCAACTTCCTCTCTGAATTCGTCTTCAGCTTTTCCTAGCTCCCTCTGCTCCAACTATGCTGTTTTCTTTGCTGTCCTTAGATTAGACCCACTAATCTGAGGACACTGCAAGGCTTTTGCTCTGTTCTCTGATTGTAATGTTCTGTCTCACAGACACAGGAATGGCTAACTCCTTCACACCCTTAAAAGTCTGGATTTACTGCCTCCTTCTGGCAAGTCACTCCCTGAGTACCTTATTTAAAATTGAAACTCCTCTACCTCTTATCCTTTATCCCTTTTTCTGGTTTATTCCCTTCTCCAGCAATTATCATTTATAATTCATACTGTACAGTTTACATTTTTATTTGCTAATTGTTATTTTCTTTTCTCCTTCTCCCAAAAGAATATAAACAAACAAGAGTAGGGATCATTTGTCTATTTAATTCACTGACATCACTAGCACATACAATAGAACCACACACACAGTTACCACACAATAAATATGTGAATGGATAAATAAATAAATATTGGATTATAATAAATAAAATGAATTACTTTTTAAAAGTATAGCATTTATTGGTATCTGATATACTCTAGATACTATACCCGACACTTTATATAAATTATTTATTTTAATCATAACAGCAATCCTTTCAAGGTAAGCATTTACAAAAGGAAAATCAGGATCAAAAATGTCAAAAACGTTAAGTATCTTTTGTTGATAGTAAGTAGTAAGGCAGGAAAATGTGACCCATCTAGTTCCAATGCTTATGCTTGCTTTTCCAAAGTAAGTTCTCTCTAATAGCCTTAAAAATATCCTACTCAGATAGTGTAGTCATGGCTAAGCAAGATCTAAATCTTTCAGTTTGATAAATTTAATTGACTTTGAAAAAAGTTACATATTTGGGATAAAATGTCAGAGTCAAATTAAGTCCTGTTCACAGATCTTATGTATTTTTAGATAATATTGCTAAAGAAATTTTATTAAATGTTAATAAATTTTGTACATTGCCACATCTTGTGTACTGTAAAACTCTATCATTAACAAAACTACATCTCCATTTAGCATTAATTAGGGGTGTAAAGATATAATGTCATCTGAAGATTGTTATACAAACTTGCCATTGCTTCACTTTGCAATAAATATGCTTGATTTACTGAAGTCAGAATATTAATATGTATTTACTTAATATTTCTTAAAATATATCATCAAAGGCCGATAAGCTATGGCTTATGAATCTTGTGTAGGTTTGACTTGCTTACCCATACAGCAATATTCCAATCTACCTGTCTTTAAACATACTAGGTTAATTCTCATAATATGTCTTTATAAAAGTTACCTCTCACTGAAGTCCCTACCTCTTTTCTTTATCTCCATCCAAAATTTAGGGTCTTCCAAGACACAGTTAACACATTCTTATTATCTACAAACTTTCTTTGGTTTTGTTTTTTTTAATTAACATTGGTATCTTTCTTCTTTATTGTTAGCTATATATAATGCTTTCCCCCTCAGTTTGCCTTTTACTTACTTATTTAGTTGCTACTCTGTGTAAAGCTTAGAATTCTCTCAGATGCATACATAGATATGAGACGATCCCTACTCATATGAAATTTTCAGATATTTGACATGTGCTTAATGCTTCACTGAAACATTGCTTGGGCATCTACAACACTCTATATCCTTATATTCAGAATGTAAAGACAAATGAAATATTGTAGTTGACCTTCAAGAGTTTGCAGTCTAATGAGGGAGAAAGACACGTAACTTATGATCACCGTATGATGTGTTTAGTACTATAATTGGCACAAATACAGAGTGATGTCAGAGCAAAGAGGAAGAACACATGACCCATTTGGGGAAGGTAAGGCCAAGAAAGGAAAGTGAAGGTGGTACTTGAACTTCAAGGAATCATGAGACTAAGTCCAATCAGGGCTGACCAGGGTGGGATGATTCACTGCCCGAGAGATAGGTTGTTTTTGTTTGTTTCTCCAACTTTAAGAGTGAACAAGAACTATGATTTATCTCAAATTGTAGCATGATGTAAGACAATGGTATTATAAGACTCAGATACTATTTTCTAAATGAATGTATTAACTGATTAATAAAAGCTCTAGTTAGGTAAGGGGCAATTGTGTACCATGCTAGGCACTTGCCTTAGATCCTTTGAAGACACAATTAACAAAACTAAAACTGTACTTCTGTCCCTATGTGGCCCCCCCATAGGCAAAAATTGAAAAATATATATTTTCTGTTCCTCCATTGTGCCAATATGTTATGGAAAGAATGACAAAAAAGTAATAAGTCATATAGTATTTGCTGTCTAAGTTTCTGACTTTTTAAGAAACGCTTTCTACCTTGATTTAATGTTTTGCTTTCTTATTTACTAACCCAATGGGTGAGCCGATTTCTTTACAGTGATGTTTTCCTGTCACCGTTGGGTTTTTTGCTAGTGGGGCAATTGCAGCATAACCTTCTGAGGATACATGGGGACAAAGAAATGAATCTAATCCCCAACACATTTGGCAGCACAACGCCTTAAAAAAGACTCCTAGGTGAGAACATGGCCTTCAAATACCTCACCATTATGTTACAGTCCTTTCACTTCTCCTGTCTGGCTTCAGTTGCTGATGCATGCTGTGTAGTCAGGATGCAGAAAGTCAGGTTCTGGCTGAGGAGCTAATTAGTTGTATACCACTTAATAACTCACTTGACCTCTTCAGGTCTCAGCAAATCCTTACTTATAATATGAAGAATGAGTGGCTGAGATTCTGATTATGACACTGAATGAAAATTTTACTAAAAGATATTTCTAGTCTCATTTTTTTTTGTGTTCTCAGTCTGTCTCCCTTACTTAGGTGTTAGGTGTGGCAAGAATCTCAGCGTGAACAAAGCTATTTAATTCTTTAAGGCTCTTAAGTTTCTTGTCCTTTAGAAAGCACATTGGGACTGTCTGTCTGATATAATTTCCCTCCTTGGTGTCTCCTCAAGGACCTTTTATGTATAGCTGTCTTGTATCCTAATCATGTGTCTCTGTCAGTACCCTCAGCTCTATTGTAAATGACCTAGCACTGGAAATCTGACTCTTCATCATCCTGTATGCGGATTACTTAGTAGCTGTTCAATAAATATTTCATAAATGAACAAATGAATATGTTGTTACCTGCACATTTCTCTCCATTATAAGAATAAATATTTTACTTATTTCCAGTTAGTTCCATTTTAAACTTTGTTATCCTAATATTGTATTATTGCTAATTTAAACATTTTTTTAAACTACAGAATATACTTAACATGGTCCATTGGTCACTAATCAGTATAAATGTGTCTTTATTATCAAATTTCATATCAAAATGTCACATTGAGCTGAGTTTTGTAGCTAGATTTAAAAAAATATGTGTTCTGCTTTCTGTGTTTTTATTGTCATTGTGTGTTTGTTTTTCTGTTGTGCAGAAGACTGTATGGTTACTGAAGGAAAGCAGCAAACTCTCACTTTGCCACTCTCCAGCTTGTTGTCTACCCAGAGAAGGGAGGTTTCCCTTTCCCTGCCCCTTAGCTTCTACTGTTCCTGTAGATCTCGGCTCACGGATCACAGCCACAGGGAGTCTTTCCTTGACCTGGCAAAGTAGGTCAGAAACTCTCATATATCTTATGACTCTTTTGTTTTAACAATTTCTACAAATGTCAGTTTACATCTGTTTGCCTGGTTATTTGATGTTTCTGTCTCCTCGACTGGTTTTTGAGTTCCTTGATAGTCTGTGTATTCATTATATATTAAAAGAGAGAAAAAAAAGCTAATAATGTTAAGGTCCAGAAAGAAATCAAATACTGACAGTTCTTCATAAATGAAATACTGTAACCATAGACCAATTTAATTCATTTTCAGAAATATAGCTAAAAAGTCTACTTGAACCAATTGGCTTAATGGCACAATAAGAATCAAATGTTCCCATTGATGTCTCATTGAATTATGGTGACTGTTAAAATAAAGTGTATTACTAGAAAATTGGAGGTATATGAAGTCAGACAATTATGTTCACGAACTTTCCACTGTGTGCTTACACAATGGAAAGTTCTCAAACGTAACTGTCCGAACTTGTCATAAGGACAACCAATCAGAGGATGAGTGTTATGAAAATATAGTTTGTTATACTCACAGATCCCAAAAGTGGGAATCAATTTCATGCCATGGTGGTGTGGGGAAGGGAGCACAAGGAGAATCACCAGGGCCAGTCATGAGGCAGGGAGGGGGAAGAAATGCAGGTGCGAGATTTTATGGTGGTTTCTCTATTCAAGAGTAGAGAGGCTTAAGATTGGCTAGTCTGAGTAATTTGAACAGGCATGTGGGCATAGGGACTGTCCCAATTATCTGGTATTTGGCCCTGGGGAGATTAATCCAGGTGTATAGTGGCTAGATGGAGTTTGAGAGTCCAGCAAAGGAGGTGTGGACCCTGGTTTGATTGGAGAAGGGAGTGATAAGGGAGGCAGGTGGCCGAGGCCTGGTGACTCAGGCATATTACCAGGTTGTCCCAGAGTGGCCAGTGTGTCTGGTATATGCATGTAGGGCAGATGTGATAGCATCAAGTTTACAGAAGCTAGACACATGCTTAATATGCTGTTGTCCACTAGAAATGAAGTCAAGTTGGTGGAAGGACAACTGAGGCATCACACCCAGACTCTCCATCCACTGGAAGCTTCCATTTGCGTTTGCACGATGGGCATTGAGAACACTTAAAATGTTTTACTTTATACTTCTATTTTTTGATTCACAAAACTATATACTGTGCAGACAAGAAAGAAACAAAGTTGTATTTTTATTTCTTACCTTATTTAATTCTCACAGCATTACTGTGACATATCAAATCAGTTTGGCAGATGAAGATGAGTTAAATAATTTACTCCAAATTCATATAGTAAGAAGCTAATAGAGCCTAGCTATAAAACCTGTTTTTCCATTGCATTCTACCTGCTGTATTTCTGCTGTTGCAACCAAAAGGACAACATCTGCTCTCTTAGCATGCAGAACATTCTCTGTCTTCCATGAGTACTGCTTTTAGATGCTATATTAAATGAAATTGAGGATTCCAAGGAGTTTAAATTACGAATCTCATTCATAAAGAATGTAGAGTCCATCTGGGGAACAGGGTATATATGTGATTTTTATTGCTAAATTATTTGTTTATTCACATATGGTAGAAGAGTAAAATAATATATCATTTTGAAATTAGTACCTTGAGTTTTTCTTTCGTTTCGAAATATCACTAAAGGATACTTGGGGGAGGAGGTGCGACTCTAGGCAACTGAATTATCTCCAATTGAGACAAAAAGCCTACAAAGATTAATAGATGAATAAATCACCTGCATTAGAAACGAAAAGAATGCTGGAGCTTGCAGGTTAAGAGAGAAGATTAGAACATGGAAGGGGAGAAAAGGATATGCAAGAATCTGCAGTTTGAATTTGGGAAATGAGAGTAAATCTTTAACTATAGAAATATCTAATATTTAATTTAAAGTTGTTTGAATGGCTGCAATATAATCTCTCCACATTCTCGGATTTTCAGTAGACTTTAATGGCAGACAAGAAAAAGAGCCTAAATGCGGGGCTGATGAGAAGGGGTCCATTGGGAATAAAACTTTGATCTGACACATAAGTTATGGTTCCTGCAGAAATAAGAACTCAGAACCAGGATGAGTGTGGAACCACAATATTGCAGGGAATATAGAAATGAAGATCATGTGCGCAGGGGATGGAACAGGAGTGCAAACAGCGCACTGTGCACCATAACGACGGGCACACTGACGTCACAGTTAATCTATCTCACTGTAACCTTGACAATAGGTTCCGTAAATTCTATAATGGTAATGCTTATCAGATGAATTAAGTTCTTCAGTTGCCCCCTGCTCGAGGTTCTCCAAGATTTAAGCACTAGATGAAAGTGAATATTAATAGTGCAATATGCATTTCTACATCATCTCAGCAGCCTATCCTCAATCCAGGACTAGTCTATGAATATTTCTATCTTTCTTTACTAAAGCAAACATCAGGTGGGAGGGAAATCTTCACAGTTATTTCTACTCAAGTAGAAGTTCTGACTGAACAGGCGTCTCTACTTGAGAATAGGACAATGTCATAGTCATTGCTGAATCCTTACTGCCAAGCAGAATGGTGGATGCCTGGCAGAAGAGTGAACACTGAATAGTGATTGAATTGAATTATGTTGGGGTTGAGTAGACGTGATTAAGTGAACAAACTTACAACAGAATTATATCCCTTCTGAGTTAGGTAAGTATAAACACCAAAAATCTGATGTACTTTTCTGGTACTTTTGTTCAAAGGACAATTTTGAAGCTTATTCAAAGTGAGGCCAGACTGTTTCTCAAAGTTGGTTGTTATTGTTGTTTGTCATTGAATTTATTTTTTTAAATATTACAATTATTCCCAGGTATTAGTTATCATGGTGAAATTTTAAAATGTTACAAGCTAGCCCTTAGTGTATGAAGGAAACTGTCAATAATATATGTACTATTCACTCCATCAATAGGTCTTAGTATTAAAAACAAAACGAGAAAGAGAGAGAAAGAAAGTGAGAGACACATATGTGCTGCTATTTTCTCCAAGTTTGGAGTTTTCAGCAGTAGAAAGGCCCAATTCAGGGGTATCATTTACTGCTCAATAGGTACAATTTTCTTTGAGCTGGCTATTATTTTATAATCTTCAGCCAGTCTGTTTGCTTAAAGAAAGCTGGCTGTTCCAGAGATAATTACCAGCCCAGGGTGGTCTACGATTCTTTCTCTGTCACCATTTCATTAAATTAGCTCATTTGCTTCCTAGATATTCTGCTTGTATTTCAGAATGGAATTAGTTTCAATTTTTATTTTAACCATTAATATTCTATAAATTGGGGAAAATTATAGAAATAGGCTATGGGACCTGAAAAATGAATATTAAAATATTAAAACCTAAATCTATAATATGTAAAGAGGCAATTTACTTTAGTTTTGAGGTACGTGTTATGAAGGGTATGGACATTTCTGCTTTCAAAGCCAATGAGCGCCATGTGTTAGCTGTGAAATCTGTGCATAGATTGATTCATTGTCTGAGCCTTGGTTTATCCATCAGAAAAGCAGGAGTCATAATTATTATAGAATAATAGTTTCTAAAACTCTACAAAGTATCAAGATGATGTGTGAAGCAGTAAGAGGATAATTAGTAGATGGTGACTATTATACTCATTAATTTCAAACATGGGTTGATTTTTAAGTACAAAATATTTTAACTAATTCAGGTCAAATGATTTGTTTTTTCTTCTATCTGTCCCATATTTTGTATATACAAGGTATTAATAGAGTGGGAGGTTAGACTCTCAGAGAAAACTAATATTTATTAAGAACTACTTCATACAAACCTCTTATTTTAAATACATTATCGTCATGTTTTTCAAAAGCTATTCAATATCAGATGTTCATCATTGTAATAATATGTATATGTATATGATCTCATTGACTCCTTATGTAACTGTTTTTGTCTCTGTTTTGCATATGAGGAAACTAAAGCTATGCAGTTAAATTAGTAGAACGTACATTTGAGATTTGCACTGATTCCAGTTCAAATTTACCTGATTCCAAAATAAGTATGATTAGTACAGGTAGAAATATACTGCACATTTATTTCTATTGAACACCCTTCCAGTAATTTATGTGAATTAGTCACTGGCCCTTTGTAACAAATAATTAGATTTAATTACTATTTTTATGAGCCTAATTTGTATGTGAAGAAAATAAGCTACGGACAAGGCAAGTAAATTTCTCAAGGTGACACAACTAGAAACGTTAACTCAGGGAGTTAATCCCAAAATGTCTGACTCTAGAACAAATATTCAAGTCACGCTGATTTCTAGGGGAAAGAGGCTCTCTTTACCACATTACTTTGTGAACACTTTTCTGCCCCTAAATCCTCTAAATCTATGCCGCCTCTAATTCTAAACACTCTATGATTAGATTCTTGTAATTTTTCTCTTCTTAAAATATTAATATTTTGAGAGCTACATATTTCTATGCAAGAACTATACTTTTATGACTCAGCAAATGAGACCTCAAGCATACAGGAAAGATGGCAGATGATTCTAGAAATCCTGTCCAAGAAGTGAGTGCAAAGTGAAGCAACGTCTACAATCCCATACTACCTCTGATTTGCATCAGAATTTTGGCACATATAATGGGGGTAAGCAAGTACAGGAATACCTCATTTTATGGCACTTTGCTTTATTCCATTTCTCAGATACTGTATATATAAATGTATATATATAATTAAGATGTGTGGCAACCCAAGCAAATTTATTGGCATCATTTTTCCAACAGCATTAGTGTTTCTGTGTCACGGTTAAATAATTCTCACAAAATTGCACTTGTTTTTATCATTACTATATTTCTTATAGCGTTCTGTGATCAGTCATCTTTGATGGTTGTTAACTGTTCTGGGGCACCACAAGTGACACCTACATAAGATGTCGAACTTAATCTATAAATGCTGTGTGTGTTCTGACTGCTCCACAGTCTCTCTCCCTCTCCTTAGGACTGCCTTGAAACACAACAATATTTAAATTAGATGAATTAATAACCCCAAAATGGCCTCTAAGTTTCAAGTGAATGGAGTACTTGCATGTCTCTCACTTTAAATCAAAATGCTAGAAATGATTAAGTTTAGTGAGGAAGGCATGTCAGAAGCCAAAATAATCTGAAAGTTAGGCCTCTTGTGCTGAATTTGTGCCAAATTGTGAGTGAAAGGAAAAGTTCTTGAAGGAAATTAAAAGTGCTACTTCAGTGAACACACAAATGATCAGAAAGTGAAACAGCCTTATTGCTGATATGAAGAAAGTTTTAATGGTCTGGATAGAAGATCAAACCAGCAACAACATTCTCCCAGGACAAAGCCTAATCCAGGGCAAAACCCTAATTCTCTTTAGTTCTTGAAGGCTGAAAGAGATGAGAAAGCTGCAGAAGTTTGAGGCTAACAGATGTTGGCTCATAAAGTTTAAGGACAGAAGGCATCTCCGCAACATACAAGTAAGGTAAGACAGCCTGTGCTGATGAAGAAGGTACAAGTTATCCAGAAGTCCATGCTAAAATAATTAAGGAAGGTGGCTACACTAAACAACAGATTTTCAATGTGGACAAAACAGCCTTCTATTGGAAGAAGATGCCATCTAGGGTTTTCATAGCTGAAGAGAAGTCAATGCCTGGCTTCAAAGATTCAAAGGGCAGGCTGACTCTCTTGTTAAGGATCAATGCAGTTGGTGACTTTAAGTTAAAGCCAGTGTTCACTTAACATTCAGGGCCCTTAAGAATTAATCTAAACCTACACCTCCTGTTCTCTATAAATAAAACAACAAAGCCTGGATGATGGCACATCTGTTTACAAAATGATTTACTGATATTTTAAGCCCAGGATTGAGACCTACTGCTTAGGAAAAGGTTCCTGTCAAAATATTACTGCTCATTGACAATGCATCTGATCACCCAAGAGTTCTGATGGATATGTACACTGAGATTAATGTTGTTTTCATACCTATTAATACAATATCCATTTTGCAGCCAATGTATCAGAATAATGTTGACTTCTGAGTCTTATTATTTAAGAAATACATTTTGTAAGGCCATAGTTGTTATTCCTCTGATGAATATAGGAAAAGTAAATTGGAAACCTTCTGGAAAGTAGCCATCATTCTAGATGCCATTAAGCACATTCATGGTTCATGAGAAGAGGTCAAAACATCAACATTAACAGGAGTTTGGAAGAATTTGATTGCAACCCCCATTAATGACTTTAAGGGGTTCAAACACTTCAGTGAAGAAAGTAAATACAGATGTCGTGGAGATAGTAAAGCAATTATAATTAGAAGTGGGGCCTGAAAATGAGTGGCAGGGTTTGAGAGGATTGACTCCAATGTTAAAAGAATTTCTACTATGGATAAAATGCTATCAACTGGCATCACATGCTACCGAGAAATCTTCTGTAAAAGGAAGAGTCAATAGATGCATCCAATTTTATTTTCTTATTTTAAGGAATTGCCACAGCCACCTCAATCTACAGTGACCACAACCCTGATCAGTCAGCAGTCATCAACACTGAGGCAAAACCCTCCACCAGGAAATAGATTACAACTTGCTGAAGACTCAGACGATAGTTGGCTTTTTTGTAGCAATAAAGTATTTTTACTAAATGTACAGTTTTATTAGACACGATACTATTCCATCTTTAATATACTATAGTACACTGTAAGCATAATTTTTATATTTATTCAGGAACCACAAAACAATGTGCAGCTTGTTTTATTGTGATATTCACTTTATTGCAGTGGTCTGGATCCAAACTTGAAATATCTCTGAGGCCTGGCTGTACAGTGTTGAGGGAAGAAGGACTTTCTCTAAGAATCAGTTATGCAAAACACTCCAGAAAGATGCAGGTCTAATCAAGAAATGTATTTTATATTAACTCTGGTAGACAAGGTGGGGTGAAGAGAATTAGTGGACATACTGTTTCTCTAAAGGTTTTTTTCTAAAATAAAAATAAAGAAGAGCAAGTTTCAGAAAGCTATTCATGTGCCTCTTGGTTATTACTTCAAAAAGCCACATTTAATGATTTTTTTTTCCTGAAGCAGGCAGGAGGCAGGAATGCTAAGGTCCTTTTCACAATGTCCAGATCAGTTTATTTCAAGTGTCATTATAGCTAAGTATCAACTGTAGATAGAGTTCTATAATTTCCTTTATTAATAGACAAATAAATAAGCAGAGTAAGTATAAAATCTCTGCTTAAAGGATGGTAAACCCAAATGAATAATGGTGCAGCTCTGCTCATGACTGATTTTTACCCGTGAGCTTAATTTTACTGCTTTTACACAATGACCCTTTAAACTATAAACACTGAAAAAAATGTATCTTTATGTCATATTACTAATCCCACAGAGCGGCCTGTGTGAGTCCAGAATGGAGCAAGGGAGAGCAGGGTTTTATTGAGCCTTCACATTAAAGGATTTCAGTATGATTTGGGGAATTGTCAGTTTAGAGCTTAGATCTTTTGCTGCTGAGAAGCAGGGTGAAATGTCAAAGAATTGATTGAATCAGGCATACGATGCCAGAAAGTGATTATACAGATGGAATTTATTATATCTAATCCAATACATATTACCTGACCATCTAGCTAAAGATTGCTTGTTCTGCAGTGCATCACACAGAGTAAAGCAGGATTGGGCAATACAATGGGACACAGTGGTGGAGCCCATTTTGGCCGGGAAACCTTTCCCCCAACCTGGAGTGAGCTCCCTTCCCTCCTCTGAAGGCATTGAGCATTGTGTTGACACTGTGTTTCTTCTACAACTAATCATATACACATTTTTCACATCCCTTTTTATTCTCTGTCTCTTTTAAGTCTAGACAAGGAGTCTTACATTTAAGGCCTCTCAGTAACATATAATCCACTGACATTTTGTTTAGCTGACATATTGTTTGTTTGTTTCTATTTGAATTCTATTAGGTGAGGAGCCCATTCTTTATAACATTTTAGGAGTTCTCTATATAATCTGAATATTTTTCCCAACTGACACATGATTTTAAAATGTTTGTCTCAAATTCTGAGAGTTGCCTTTTTAATCTGTTGATAGCTTCCTTTGATGTGGGAAAGTTTTAAATTTCGACTCAGTCCTATTTGCCTATATTTTCTTTTGTTGTCTGTACCTGTGCTGTCATAGCCAAGAAATCATTATCAAATCCAATGTCATAATGCTTTCCCCTTATGTTTTATTCTAAGGGTTTTATTGTTTTAGCTCTTACATCCATTTGAGTTAAATTTTTGTTGTAAGAGAAAGGCTCAACTTAATTCTTTTGCAAGTGGATAGCCAACTTTCTCAGCACAATTTATTTAAAACATACAGTTTCCCCTTTGAATAGCCTTGCAACTCTTGATGAAAATCAGTTGTCCATGAGTATGAGGCTTTATTTCTAGACTATTTTGTCTACCTCACTGGGCTATGTCTTTTTTTATACCACCACCAACCACACTGCGTTGATTACCAGAGATTTGTAATAAGTCTAAAAATCAGGAGGTGTGAGGCCTCCAACTTTGTTCTTTTTCAAGATTATTTTGGATATTCAGGTTTTCTTGAAACTCCATATAATTTTAGGATGGCTATTTCTACTTTATTAAAAAACATTATGATTTTGCTAGGTTTAGCCCTGAATGTATAGATCATTTGGATATTATTGACATTTTAACAGTATTAACTCTTCCAATCCATGGACACAAGATTTTTTTTTTTATTTATTTGTGTCATTTTTAAAATTTCTTTCAACAACATTTTGCATTTTTAGTGTACAAGCCTGCCTCCTTGGTTAAACTTACTCCTAAGAATTTTATCCTGTTGTGCTTTTATAAATGGACTTATTTTCTTAATTCATTTTTAGACTGTTTATTGTTAGTGTATGGAAAGGCAACTGAATTTGGTGTGCTGGTTTTGCATCCTGTAATTTTTCAGAACTTATTGCTTCTAACGGTTATGTTTGTGTGTGTAAAATAGTTAGAATTTTCTACATATGTAGTTTGCAGACAGAGATAATTTTAATTTTTCCTCCCAAATTTGAATCTTTATTTCTTCATTTTGCCTAATTTATCTGTCCAGCCCTTCCAGTACTATGTTGAATACAACTAGAAAGCAGGTACCCTTGCCTGTTCTTGATCACAGGGAAATCATCTTTCAATCCTAAATGTAATGATGGCTGTGGAGGTTTTCAAAAATGCCCTTTAACATGTTGAGAAACTTTCCTTTTTATTCTTGCTGTATTGAATATTTTTATTAGGAGAGTGTGTTAAACTTTGTCAAATGCTGTTAGGTCCAAATGGTTACAGTTTTGTTCAAGTCTTTTGTATCCTTGATATTCTGTCTGGTTGGTCTGTGATTAATTAAAGTAGGGTATTAAAGTCCCTTCTAATATTGTAGAATTATTTATTTATTCCTTCAATTCTGTCCATGTTTATTTCATATATATTGGAACTCTAAAATTTGGTAAATTAATGTGTTTTTTTTTAATTTTTATATCTTGCTGAACTGACACTTTTATCATTATGTAATGTTCTTCTTCGTCTCTTGCCACACTTTTTGACTTAAGAACTATTTTGTCTAACATTAGTATAGCCATCCCTGCTCTTCTTTGATTAATATTTGCATAGAATCTTTTTATTTTCATGTTTTTTTCCATTTAGGGGTATGCATATATTTAGGTATAAAATGAATATCTTTCATCTTATATTTGGATCCTGATTATTTTTATTTATATTCATTTTTCCAATTATGTGTTTTGATTGGAAATTTTAATCCACTTGTACTTAAAGTAATTACTGAGAGACAAAGACGTACTTTTGCTTTTTCCTATTTGTGCATGTCTGGTAGCTTTTTGTCCTTCGCTTTTTTACTACTGTTTTCTTATTTGATTAAAAAAATTGGTAGTGACATTTTGATTCTTTTTTTTGTTTTCTTTGCACATAGTCTATAGATACGTTTTTATCCTTAACATAGAAATTTCATATAATATTATAAAATTTTAAATCTATATTTTAAATTGGTACCAATTTAACTTTATTTGCATATGAAAACTCTACTCACAGCTTAACCTTTTCCCAAATGTATATTATTGATATCACTAATTATATCTTATACATTGTGTACTTATTAACATAATTGAAATTTATTTTTATGTATTTCTCTTTAAAACTCTGTAGAAAATAAAACATGGAGTTACAAATGAAAATTACAATTATACTGCTTTTTATATTTGTCTAGGTATGTACCTTTAATAGAGAAGTATATATTTTCATTCAACTTTGAGTAACAGTCTAGCGTCCTTTCATTTCAACTTGAAGGACAACGTTTGGCATTTCGAATAGGGCACATGTAGCGGTAACAAACACTCTCAACTTTTGTTTATTTTTGAATGACATAGTTTCTCATATTTGAAGAACAGTTTTGCAAGATATAGAATTCTTGATTTATACTTTTTTCCTTCTGTCTCTCCCCCTCTCTCTCTCTACACACACACACACACACAAACATACGCACACACACGCACACACACACGAAGTTTGACAATTATGTTCCAGAACTTACCACCATGAAGTTTTATTGGCAGCACTGTACAAACAGCTTAGTCATGTTTCATAACCTTGGTATATCAGTGTCTCACAGCTGTGCTCATGTCGCTGTGTGGCGGCATCTTGCTGAGTGGCGTTCATTATTGGTACTGTGTGTTTTTGTGTGCCATCGTAAGAATGCTGAGCTTGAATTAGAGCAACAAACAAACACTAATTTTTTTTGTTATACTTGGTAAGAGTGGAAGTGAAATTGGGGACATGCTAGTCCAAATTTATAGAGATAATGCCATGAAGAAAACGGCAGTGTACAAATGGATTAAACATTTTTCTGAGGGGAGAGATTGTGTCTCTGATGAAGAGAGGTCGGGGGGCCGGTAATGAGCAGAACTGATGAAAACATTGCAAAAATTCATCGAATTGTGCATCAAAATTGTCAGCAGACTATGAGAAGTAAAGCAGACCAAGTTAACATCAAAAGAGAAACAGTTACGGAAATCTTAACTAGAATTCTTGGCATAAGAAAGCTGTGTGCAAAAATGGTCCTGAAGGAGATCACCGATGAACAAAAGCAAAGAAGAGTTGGAGTGTGCCGAGACATTTTTGAGAGGCATAATATCACTGGTGATGAAACATGGATGTACCAGTACAACCCTGAAACAAAATGTCAAAATTCACAATGGAAGTCAGCCAATTCTCCATGACCAAAAAAGTTACGTCAGCCCAAATCAAGAGTCAAAACGATGTTGCTAACCTTTTTTGATATCAGAGAGATTATTCATTATGAATTTGTACCAACTGGACAAACAGTTAACCAAGTTCACTATTTGGAAGTGCTGAAAAGGCTCCGTGATAAAGTTAGATGATCTAAACTTTTCACTAACAATGCATGGCTCTTGCATCACGACAATGCACCAGCTCACACGGCACTGTCTGTGAGGGAGTTTGTAGCCAGTAAATAAATAACTGTATTGGAACACCCTCCCTACTCACCTGATCTGGCCCCCAATGACTTCTTTCTTTACCTGAAGATAAAGGAAATATTGAAAGGAAGACATTTGGATGACATTCAGGACATCAAGGGCAATACAACAACAGCTCTGATGGCCATTCCAGAAAAAGAGTTCCAAAATTGCTTTGAAGGGTGGATGAGACATTGGTGTCAGTGCATATTTTCCCAAGGGGAGTACTTCAAAGGTGACCATAGTGATATTCAGCAATGAGGTATGTAGCACTTTTTCTTAGATTAGTTCGTGAATTTCCTTGTCATACTGTGTGTGTGTGTGTGTGTGTGTGTATCATATATATGTGTATATACATATGGGTCTATATATATCATCCCACTGCCTTCTGGCCTCCAAGATTTCTGCTGAGAAATTTGCTGATGATCTTTTTAAACATCCCTTTTTAAGTAACAAGTTACTATACTATTGATGCCTTCAAAATTCTCTGTTTGACTTTATCTTTCCAATTGTTTGATTTTACTATCTCTGTGTGGGTCTTCTTGGGTTTATCCTACTTGAATTTCATTGACCTTCTTGGATAGATTTATGTCTGCCTGCAAATTTTGGATAATTCTATACATTATTTCTTCAAAGAATCTGTGCCACTTTCTTTCTGTTTTCCTTCTAGGACTCCCATAATGCATACATTAGTTGATTTATAGGGTCCCACAATCCCATAGGCTCAAATTATTGTTCTTTATTCTGTTCTTGTTTTTTTGTTCTCAATTGTCCTCTCGTCAGGTTAACCAATTCTTTCTCTGCCTATTTGAGTACTCTATCATACATTTGCAACTCACTTGTATTTTTCAGCTCCATAATTTCTGGTTGCTTCTTTTATTTATCTCTTTGTTTATATTCTCATTTTCTTTATACATGATTTTTATAATTGTCTTTAGTTTTTTGTCCATACTTTTCTTTAGCTCTTTAAACATATTTAGACAGTGGTTTTATGTTCTTTTAATCTGATTTACATTTTAAAGTTTATTTTATTTTTTAAAACATTTGAATACAAAAATAGCTAACATACAATATTATATTTGTTTCAGGTGAACACCTTATTATTCAACATTTATATACTAAAACAAGTGATTACCATAAGTCCATAATATTTTGTCCAGTCACAAAATATTATGACTGTTTTATCACAATATTGTTGACTATATTCCCTATGCTGTACATTGCATCCCCATGAGTAATTATTATTTTTTTTAACCTGGAAATTTCGACCTCTTATTCCCATTCACCTTTTCCCCACTTTATTTTTTTTTCAATTACAGATGACATTTAATATTATTTTATATACATTTCAGGTGTACAGCAATGCGGTTAGACATTTGTTTGAGAAATGATTCCCTTGACTAGTCTAGTACCGGGCAAGATACATAGTTCTTACCATATCATTGTCTATATTCCCAGTGTTTTACTTTACATCTTTATCACTACTTTTTTACTATCAATTTGTACTTCATAATCATTTCATCTTTTTCATCCTGCTTCCAACACCTTCTCATCTATCATCCAAGAAATCTAGTACCTATCTGCAGCATAGGTAGGTACAACAATATTATTGACTATATTACTTATGCTATACCCTACACCCCATGGTTACTGTGTAACAACCAATTTGTACTTCTTACCCCCTTCTCTTTTTTCACTCAACCCCCACTCCCCTTCCATCTGGCAACCATCAATATGTTCTCTGTATCTATGAGTTTTTTCTGTTTCGTTTGTTCACTTGGTTCTTAGATTCCACATATAAGTGAAATCACATTGCATGTATCTTTCTTTGTCTGACATCCTCCACTGAGCACAATACCGTCCCAGGTCCCTCCATGCCATTGCAGATGGCTAGAACCCATTCCACTCCTGGCTGAGCAATATTCTATTATATACAGAGGGTGCCAAAAAAAGTATATACATTTTAAGAAAGGAAAAACAAACTGTACTAAAATTGTAGTACTCAATATATACCAATAACAAAAGATGAATACAAGTCACATTTGACTTCTTCAATTACAAGAGGTACTCAAAGTGGATATCATCAGAGTAATTTTAATACAGTTGTTTTTTCCTTTCTTAAAATGTGTATACATTTTTTTGGCACCGTCTGTATATTTACTACCTCCTTTTTGTCCATTCTTCCATTAACAGTCAACCAGGCTGCCTCCACATCTCCGCCACTGTAAACAATATTGCAAAGAACATGTGGATGCACATATCCTCTCAAAGTATCTTCAGAATTTCTTCAGGTAAATACTATGAAGTAGAATTACTAGGTTATTATGTGTCTCTTGTTATAGCCTTTGTTTTAAAGTCTATTTTGTCTGGTATAAATATTGCTACCCCAGCTTTTTTGGTTTTGGTTTTCATTTCCATTTTCATGAAATATATTTTTCCATCATCCCTCTACTTTCCTTCTGTGTGTGTCTTCCAATATGACACACATCTCTTGTAGGCAGCATATGTAAGGATCTTGTTTCCTTATCCATTCAGTCCTCCTATGTCTTTTGAGTGGAGCATTTAATCCATTTACATTGAAAGTAATTGTTGATAGATATGTAGCTATTGCCATTTTATTATTCATAATTTTGATATTTTTCTTTTTTTCATCTTAAAGTAGTCCATCTAATATTCCTTATAATACTGGTTTGGTGATAATGAATTCTTTTAGCTTTTTGTTGTCTTGGAAGCGTATTATCACTCCTCCAATTTTAAGTGATAGTCTTGCTGGTAGAGTAGTCTTGATTGTCGGTCTTTTCTTCATTTGACTATTTCATGCCTATCCTTTCTAGCCTGCAAATTTTCTGTTGAGAAATCAGCTGACAATTTTATGGGAGCTCCCTTGTAATAACTAGTTGACTTTCTCTTGCTAGTTTTAAGATGTTCTTTTTGTGTTTAACCTGCAGCATTTTAATTATAATGTGGGCTGTTTGGGTTCATCTTGTTTGGGACTCTGTGCATTCTGGACTTGTATTTCTATTTCCTTCACCAAGTTAAAAAAAATCAGTTGTTATTTCTTTAAATGGGTTCTCAATTTTTTGTTCTCTGTCTACCTTATGTTCCAATCATTGATTCAATCCTCTGCTTCATCTAGTCTGCTGGTGATTCCTTCTAGTGCATTCTTCATTTCAATTATTGTATCCTTCACTTACGACTGGTTCTTTTTTTTATGGTTTCTATGTTGTTTTTTTGTTTGTTTGTTTTGTTGTTGTTGTTGGTTTTTATGCTTGCTATTTCTTTATGAAGTTCTCACTAAATACCTTGAGCATTCTTCTAATCATTGTTTTGAACTCTGTGTATGGTTTCTTGTCTCCATTTCATTTAGTTGTTTTTCTGGAGTTTTCTCCTGTTCTTTCGTTTGAGATGTATTTCTCGGTTTCCTCATTATGGCTGCCTGTCTGTGTTTGTTTCTATGTATTAGGTAGATCTACTACATCTCCCAGTTTTGCAAGTTGGCCTTAGGTAGTAGGTGTCTTGTGGTGCCCAGTGGGGCAGTCTTCTTAATCATTTAACCTGGGTGCTCTAAGAGCATCCCTTGTGTGGGCTGTGGGTGCCCTCCTGTTTTAGTTGAGCCTTGTTTGCTGTTGGTGTGTGAGGCTGACTGACTGTAAATATTCATCATGCTTAAAGTTGGATGGAGTTGGATTCATCACAATAGGCTCTGGTGTCCACTAGGATCACCCTTTGAGTATTCCAGTTGTGATGTTAATCAGGTGTTGCTCTGGTGTGGTCTGAAGCTGGACTGCAGGTGTGTTGTTTTCGGTGTCCATTGGGATGAGCTCCAATGCAGGCTTAGGCCACTGTCTGCCAGTGATTCAGGACTATAAAGTAGAAACTATGAAGCAATCAGTGGTTGGTCACTACCTGTGCTGGACCTGGAGGTTTGTAGGAGAGACCATGCTAAAAACCAAGCCAGGCTGCCATGAGTACCAAGTCTGGGGCAGCTCAACAAAATGCCTACTACACCCTGCAACTTGTTGCAACCTGACTGCTACCCATAAGGCTCAGCTGCTGAATCAGCCTTGGACTGTATGCGGCCTGACAATTAAGTTCACAAACTTGATGCAACGATGTTGCTAACACTTTTTGATATCAGAGGGATTGTTCATTATGAATTTGTACTGACTGGACTAACAGTTAACCAAGTATACTATTTGGGAATGCTGAAAGGGCTGCGTGAAAAAGTTAGATGACCTGAACTTTTCAGCAACAATTCACTACTCTTGCATCATGACAATGCACCAGCTCACAAGGCATTGTCTGTAAGAGAGATTTTAGCCAGTTAACAAATAGCTGTATTGGAACACCCTCCCTACTCACCTGATCTGGCTCCCAATGACTTCTTTATTTACCCAAAGATAAAGGAAATATTGAAAGGAAGACACTTTGGTGACATTCCGGGCATGAAGTGTAATACAATGAGAGCTCTGATGGCCATTTCAGAAAAAAAGTTCCAAAATTGCTTTGAAGTGTGGGTTAGATGCTGGCATCAGTGCATAGCTTTCCAAGGGGAATACTTCAAAGGTGACCATAGTGATATTCAGCAATGAGGTATGGAGCACTTTTTCTAGGATGAGCTTGCAAACTTAATTGTCTGACCTTGTATGCAAGTTGGGTGAGGAGGAGTCTCTGGCGGTCACTGAGGTGGGGTGAGTGGTGCTCACCAAGTTAGTGCAGATTTAGATTTGGCACCAGTTGTCAACCTAGGGGCACTCAGCAAAAGCCTCAGAGCACACTGAGGCCAGTCACCATTTGCCTAGGGCCCTTGGACCCTGGAGCATTGTCTAAGAAAGACTTTAGCGCAGGCTGTGTCTGGCTACCTCCTGCAGAAGCTCTTCCTGTGGTGCACAATTTGGGTGGGGCAGTGTCCCAGGGAATCACCGGGGTGGAGTGAGTGGATTTCATTATGCCAGTGTATATTCAGATTTGGCTATGTGGGGAAAACCTCAATACAGGAATGATGACAGCTCTCTGCCCAGTCTTTGCACTATAGCTACACAAATAAGTGTCTCCCTGTATGTTTCTGGTGCCTCTCAAGCTGCCATCTTTCTACTTGAGCCAAGAGTTAGGGCCTTTGAGCTATGATCTGTTTGCAGGCCCTTGAAGAGGACATCTGGAATTCCAGAAGGCTTCCATCTCACCCAGATAAACAAAATCCTCACTGATTTTCACAGGTGGATGTCCTGGGGCCTCCTCTTCCCAGGTCCAATGCTTCAGGCTGGGGACTGCGATGTACGGCTAGGCCCCTTCACTTCTCAGGGGGACCTCTAGCAGAGATACTCCTTTCAGTTCTCAACCACCACCCTGGGTATGGGGCCAGTTCATTTCACTTCTTCACCACTCCTACCAGTCTCAATGTATCTTCTTCACATTCTGATTTATAAAACTTCTGTTCAACTAGTCTTTAGATGGTTGTCCAGGTTGATTGTTCTATAATGTAGTTGTAATTTTAGTATCGTCATAGGAGGAAGCAAGCACAGTGTTTACCTACTCTGCCATCTTGACCAAACTTTTCTCTTTTTTGCTTCTTTATTAGAAATTTCATCTCTCCATTTCCATTAACCACATATTCTTGTTCTTGTCCATTTTTTTCTATTGTAACCGCTAGCATATTGATTACAGTTATTTCAAGTTCTGTTTGATAATTCCAACATATGTGTCATGTTGTCATTCTGATCTTTCTTTTATTCTTTGTACTTCTTTTGTCTTTTAACATGCCTTGTAATTTTTGTTTGTTTGTTTGTTTGTTTGTTTGTTAAAAGCCAGACATGTTTATACAATCTCTACTCAGGTAAACTGAAGCCTATGTGTGAGGATATATGTTAATCTGGGTAGAAATTTGCTTGTGTTTAATGTTTGCTATAGTTGTAGGTGCTAAAAAAGCTTCAAATTCCTCTCAGATCCTTGAATTTTTCTTCCCTTTTTACTTGACTCTCTCTAAGAACTCTTTCTTAGAGATATTCTAAATTTTCTGAATTTTGTATATCTTTCTACTGTCATCCATTATTATTTTACTAGAGTTCTGATGGAATGGTTGTAAAGTTTGATGGAGGATAAGAATTAAAGTTATAATTAACTTCCCAAATTTTTCTCCAGTGTTAAAGTTTTTCTTCCCATGTCGTGTACCCCTTTACATGACTGTGCCATTCCCAATTTACTTTCTTAAATCTCTTACCTCCTGTTGATTATATCCTCCCCCATTATAGGTAAAACAGGAAGACCAGAGAGAGCTGGAAGGGGATGATTGGCCTTTAGCCAAATACGTTATGGTTCTGATAATATTTGTTTTTACTTGGAGATTATGTTTTTGTTTTGTAGAAGGCTATGTGCATATTTCCCAATGATTATACCCCCCACCCCAACCATCCCCTCTGGGGATGACATCTTTTTTAGATTTTCACTGTGAGAACTTGATGGGGTGTCTGAGGGTAAAGCACATGAAAGTTTGGGGGACTCCAGCTTCTAGTCATAGTTCAGTATCACACTAGTTTACACTCAGTTTCTAGCAATTTATCAAAATTACCATTGAAGTGTTTATGGCTTCTAATAAGCTTCTGTTCCAAGTAAGCAGCTTTTAGCTGTGACTCTCTGGATCTGGAATGCAATTTATAGTGTAAATTTACACTATTATAAATTATACATTACAGTATTATACATTCATTATACACAAAAATCATACATAATTATACATAAATTACACATTATGCATATACAAAAAATTAAATACATATACGAAAAATTGTACATAATGTATATGTGTATATGTGTATATATATGTATACATGTATATACATGTATATATGTGTGTATATATGTATATATGTATATATGTATATATATATACATGTATATATATATGTATACATGTATATATGTGTATATGTATATGTGTTTATACATGTATATGTGTATATATATGTATATGTATATATATATATGTGTGCATATAAATGTATATATGTATATATGCATATATATGTGTGTTGTA
Source organism: Rhinolophus hipposideros (assembly GCF_964194185.1). Taxonomy (NCBI): domain Eukaryota; kingdom Metazoa; phylum Chordata; class Mammalia; order Chiroptera; family Rhinolophidae; genus Rhinolophus; species Rhinolophus hipposideros. The sequence continues at coordinate 5,025,257 of NC_138052.1, read as the reverse complement.
TTTATGTATATATGCATATACATGTATACATGTATACACATATATGTATATATGTATGTACGTTTGTATATATGTGCATATGCATATGTATGTACATATGTATATGTATGTACATATGCATGTACATATGTATGCACACATGCATGCACATATGCATATGCATATAAGTGTATATGTGTATATATGTATACATGCATATAAATATATGTATATACCTATATATGTTTATACATATATTTATAAATATATGTATAATATGTATAATATACATATATGTATAATATGTGTATATATTATACACATATATGTACATATGTATGTACACATATATGCATATATGTGTATATGTGTCTATATGTATACATGTGTATATACATATATACACATGTTTATATATACATGTATATATATATATATATATACATGCATACATATATATGCATATACATGTATACATATTTATACGTACATGTATAATTTGTGTAATATATGTATAATATAATATATGCATGCATGTGTATATGTATGCATATATGTGTGTATATATGTATATATGCATGTATGTATGTATATATGTATATATGTATATACATATACAAAAATATACATGATTATACATAAATTATACATTATAGTGTAGTATTATAAACTATAGTATAAATTATAAATTTACACTATAGTGTAAATTATAGTGTTTTTGTGGGTCCAAAGAATGTTAGTGATTTTCCATTCATTACCTTTCATTTTTTGTAAGCACATGAGTAATGACAGGCCCTTTGCTTGTGAGAGCTGACGCCTTCTGTTAGACTATAGTTCATGAGAACAAAAATGATGCTTTTTAATTACTATTGCATTTCCAGAAACAATGCCTGGCACTTAGAAGATATTTAAGAAGTATGTTAAGAAATAATATAGGGGCATGGGAGAGGGAATTATTGTTTAATAGGTATAGAATTTTATTTTTACAAGATGAAAAGAGTTCTCAGGATAATTGGTGATGGTCACAAAACAATGTGAATTTATTTAATACAACTGAACAACTACACTTAGAAATGATTAAGAGGGTAAAATTTATGTTATGTGTTTTTTACGACCATAACAAAGAAAGAAAACAATAAACATCTCCTCATCTTCCCTTCCATTTAATACAATCTTTTAAAAAATGCATATATATACATATAGTTAATTATAAAAATGATACATATTCCTTGTAGAAAATTTAGAAAACACAAAGTTAATAAGGTTAAAAAAGTATAATGGACTTTTAAAATCTATATTATTTTAAAGAGGTACAAAAGTCAATCAATGAATTTTAAAATATTATAAAATTGATGGCTAAAGCATGTATGAAAGATCATTTCCATGTACTGTCATCAACATTGAGTATCAGTCTTTGAGAAAGTGCCAATTTGATAAAGAGAAGTCCATTGTTGTTGTAAATTGCATTTCTTTATTGTTAGTAAGATTTTATGTTTTCTCACGTGGTATGTCTCCTCTACTGTGCGTTGTACACATCACACACCAACATATTTTCATCATTTTATTTCAGAATGTGTTTGTTACTGATTTGCAAAATTGTCCGATATTAACTTTGTCTAGTACATATTCATAAACATTTTCCCTATTTCTCTTATTTTGTTTATAGTACATTTTGACATAAAACACCATTCTTTTGTACAAAAAAAGAACAATAAAACTTGTTCAAAATAGGAATAATGTATGCATATAGAATAAATAGAAATACCTAAACCTGTTTGAAACTGTAAAATTCATTCATTTATCAACAGAAGAAAAAGCCCAACTTCTAAAATCATCTGCTTTTGGTTAGGATAATAGTCAATCACCCACAAAATATAGTATTAAATACTATTATTTTTAAACAAATACAATATTGCTGTTCTACCAGAAATAATAGAATGAGACACTTTTATTTCTTTGAAATTTAACTATTAAATTAACTTTTTTATGCTTATAATTAGGTTTTATTGCCATAAACAATCAATTGTGTCAAAAAACAATCGATATGGAAATCTAATTAGAGCCAGAAACCAAAGTTCTGACCAATTATCTTGAAATCAATTACTTTTGGTACATATATTCTAAATGTTTATACTTTCTTCTTATTTTGAAATAGATTTTCCTCACAAGAGGTTAAAAAACTACACAGAGTTCATATGTGTGCTTTATTCAGCTTTTCCCAATGATAACATCTTATACACCATATTATATTATCAAAACAAGGAAATTTATATTAGTACACTGCTATTCACTAAATGACAGTCCTTATTTGGATTTCATCAGTTTTTAAATGCATGATTTACATTCATGCTTTTTTTTTTGGAGTACAGGTGTACAGTATACGAAATTTTATCACCTGTGTTTGTTGATGTAACTGTCATCACAGTCAGTATACAGATATTGTCACAAAGTAACTGCTTCATGTTACTCTTCAAACCTTAATCCCTGGCAATCACTGATTTGTTTGCCATCACTATTATTAACTTTGGCATCTCAAGGACATTATATATAAAAATGAAATCATACAATATGTAACCTTTTTCAATTTTTTTAACTCAGCATAGTATCATTAACTTTTGACCATCACAGCTCCCAGGGTTAGGGGGAACCTCAGTATAAACAATGTACCATGCCAAGCCCCTGGACCTGGTGCCATCCTTAAATTTGAGATAGTTATGCATATTTGTTGAATTTTAAGTATAGGAATGTGTATGGATCAGGACATACCATTAATCTCTTACTTCTGATAAATTATTTGTATACATTGTAAGTATTACTCCTATTTTAGACATCTACAAGCAAAATTAAATTAGGAACATCAACCCAAATATACTTTGAAATAATTTATATGAATAATTTGTGGCCTCTTCCTGCCACATCTGTGTACAGAGCAGGGTCACCAATAGCAGAGAATTTAGCTATGTCTATTAAACAGCAAACAAAACAAAATTTCAGAATGCACATAGTATTTTTTTGTTTTGTTTTGTTTTGTTTAATTGCAGATGTTTTCTGTATATTACTACCCACGTTCTATCATGGTGGAACATTTTAGAGCAAGAAAGAGAAAGATAGAGACAAGCTTTTCTCTTCCAGAAGGCTGGCATTAAGCTGAATTACTTGTATGTATCTGATTTAGGGAAAGTAAGTAGTGAGTGAACTCCCAAATCCTTGTAGTACTGAGAATTAGCCTGGGATACCATAGATTTTTTTATGTTGATGTTTGATGTGGATGTTGATTCCAGTCATGGCTGAACATCAGTCAGATTGCTTTTTTTCTCATTTTGAAAATGAGGTAAGTCTCATAAATCCTTTATAATGAAAAGGCGTACATATTATTCAACTACTCAGTAGAGTATTTGGTATGTAGGCACTCAGTGATTGATAGTTGATTAGTAATCCTATTCAAATGCAGGATGGGACTGAATCAAAGAAGGAAAAAAAAACTGAAGAAAAGTTAAGAAGGGTTCAGGGCAAATACTTTTATAGAGATGTGTCCTCTTAACCTTTATTATTCTTCAATTATATTCCCTGTGGATTTCCAAGCAAGATTAATAGTGGGCATCAATTCCAAATTATTCAAACTGCTGTAGCCCTAGAAAGCTATGTTTCAATCAAATATACAATCTAAAGAACACACATGGAGATTTTTATTTCAGCAAATGTATTTAATAAATACTTTTGTACAATGAGTATTTCCCCCGATTACTGCTTAGCTTCTCTGGCTTGCTACCCAGTGGAGTTCTATAAAGAAATAGATGCACATACATGCAGACATGAACACAAATACATACATATTGGCCCAGAGTCATTAGATACTGAGAAATAATGGTTTTTATCTACTTCTTCAGAATGTTTGAGCTAATTTCTATCAAATTTATGTTTTCTATCACCAAGAATGCCCAATGATTCAAAAGAATAATTTTGGACAAACTTATCTTGCATCTGACTGGTGATTTTGTCTTAAAAGTGAAGAAAAGCATTATGAAAAGCTTTGCTCAAATCTTACAAATATCATAAGAAAGAATGCCATGCATAGAGTCTCTAATCCTGGTTGTGTGCTGATGGTGCTGCTGGAATTACTATAACTAGTTGCTATAAATTGGTGTCTCCCCCACTGAGAAATCTTATGTACAGAGGAAAAATATCCTTTATGCATTTGAAACAGTTTTTTTTTTCATAGTTGGCATACATTTGAGACTTCTAAATTCTTTCTTTTAAGTCTCTTATAGAAATACCTCCAAAATGTGGTAATTTAAAAAAAAATTCATAAAGCTAGTGCTAAAAGGGCAACATATTATGATTGGTCATTTACAGTAGAAGATCTCTGAACTGACTTCCACTTAATACTGTGCTGAATCAGTCTATACTCCATAAACCTTACTGATGTTAATGGAATCCTGAATACTCCCTGCTAGTAAATTCTTGTTTAATAAATGCCCCATTTTTCTCTTACAGGACATGCTTTTTTCTAAAATTTCTGTGATTTACATAATTTAAATTAATATAATATTACATGAACAAATTTCAAATGAGAGAAGTAAAACAGAGATCTTTTTTCCTTCTGCATTTCTCTCTGTCTCTCTTTCTTGTTTTTATTTTTATGTTACAAAAACTAAGTTGAATTATTTGTAAAGGCTTGATGACATTGATTGGGCACAAAATTGCTGTCTGTTTTCCTTGCTTAGGTGGAACATATCTTAGTCTTACTTTTTTGTGTTCTTCTTGATAACTTGTTTTTGTTTTCTTATTCAGTGTAATAGGTCTTCAAAAAGAAAATCTGAGTGAGTTCATTACCACTACACCTAACATATAGGAGTCTGTCAGCTTGAAATGAAAGGATGAAAGACAAGAGCTCAAACCCACATAAAGATATAAATATCTACGGTAAAGGTAAATACATTGACAAATAAAAAAGTGAATATTATCATTTTATTTTGTAACTCCACTTTTTATTTACCATAAATTTTAAAATAAAAATATATAAAATAATTATAAATCAATGCTATTGGGCAAATGACATACAAAAATGAAACTTGTGACACCAATAATCCAAAGAGGTAGGGATGTAGCTGAATAGGAGTGTAATTTTTGTATGCAATTGAAGTTAAATTGGCATCAATTGAAAACAAATTATTATAACTTTAAAATGTTATATGTAATCCCCATAGTAGCCAGGAAAAAATAGCTATAGAATACCCACACAATAAAATAAGAATGAAATCAAAGTGTGTCACTGGAAAACAAACAAACAAACAAACAAACAAAAAACACTAAACAAGAAAAGAGACAGTAATGGAATTTGTGAAGAACAAAAACTATAAAATATGCATAAAACAATAAGCAAAATGACAGAAGTAATTTCTTCTGCATTAGTAATTGCTTGAAATATGAATATATTTTTGCAATTAAAATATAAAGATTGGTAGAATAGACAAATATTTATGGGTAACCATTTGCTGTCTTATTTAGATCTACATAGATGAAATACGCTAAAAGTGAAGAAAGGACAGAAAAATATATTTCTGTCTTTGGTTTCTCAGCAGTAACCAAAATATAGCTGTAGTGGCTATTAAACAAATAGAGTTTTCCTCAAATATTTTTTTTAAAAGGGAAAAATATATTGATGAAAAGATTAAGTCACTAAGAAAGTGTAACAATTATTAACATATATGCATTAGACACATGAAGCAAACTGACAGAATTGAAGGGAGAAACAGAGTTCCATGGTAAGTTAGAAACTTCAATGCACTTCTTTCAATAATGGATAGAACATCTAGAGAGAAAATCAATAAGGAAATAAACTACTGAACACAACTATGAAAAAAGTAGACCTAGCAGACATATATAGAACACTCCATCAAACAAAATAATACACTTATTTTTTAAGTGCACTGTGAACATTCTCCAGATAGACTATATGTTAGGCCACAAAACAAGTACCTCAAATTTTAAAAAACTGAAATCTTACCAGGTATCTTTAGTGAACATGAAATGGAGCTAAAACTCAATAACAGAAGGAAACTGAATAAGTCACAAATATGTGGGAATTAAATAACACACCTTAAAAACTTTTTGCTCAAAGAAATCACAAGGAAAATTATAATATACCCAGAGGCAAATTAAAGTGAAAACACAACATATCAAAATTTGATTTATAAAATGAAATGGGAGCAGTGACAAAAAGGAAATGTATATCTGTAAACGCATACATTAAGCCTAAACTTACAACTTAATGAACTAGTAAAAGAATAGCAAACTAAACCCACAAATAGCACAAGAAAGGAAATAATAAAGCTTATAACAAGGTAAATAATATAGAGATTAGAAAAACTGTAGAGAAAAATCAATTAAACCAAAGTTCTTTCCCTTAAGAGATAAACAATATTAATATATAGATTATGTATTACAGAATTCTACACTTGAAACTTATGTAACTTCACTAACCATTGTCGCCCCAATAAACTTTAATTAAAAAAAAACAAACAAAACTATTAGATTGGCGATGAACAAAGAAGACTCAAATTTTCTAAATCAGAAATTATTAAATTTAGAAATAAGGATCATTATAATGTTATAAACAAATTTACCCTGAAAAATTGAGCAGCCAGGTAAAATAAATATTCTAAAAAAATACAATGTACCAAAACTAAACCATGAATAAATAGAAAATCTTAAATGATCTATAACTTGTAAGAAAATTGAATCAGTAATAATAATAATAATGATAACAATATTAATAATAATAATAAGCCTCTCCTAAAAATAAAAGAAAAGAAAGTCTTTAGATCAAATGACTTCACTGGTGAGTTCTAACAAACATTTAAAGAATTAACACCAACACTTCTCAAATTCTTCCAGAATATTGGATGAAATGAACACTTTCTAATTCATTCTATGAGGACTGCATTACATTGATTCCAAAGCTAGACAAAGACATTCCATTAAGACAAAAAGAAAACAAACCTACAGACCAATACCCTGAAGAATATTCCTGTAAAATTCTAAATGTAATGTTAGTATACCAAATTTAGATTTAACAGTGTCTTAAAGGATTATTATATACCATAACCACATTGTATTTATTCCTATAATGCAGGGATGGTTCAACATTAGAAGATCAATACATGTAATATTCTACATTAATGTAATAAAAAAATCCTTACAGCAAGAGGGAGGATCTGGTCAATATTATACTTCCTGCTTACTCTCTCTATAGTTCACAGTGACCTCCACAGCTTTGCAATTCTTAACAAACTTCTCAGGAGCTTATAAGAGATATCTACATAGGGAGGAGTCTGCCACCTTTTCTGAAAAAAAAAAAAATCATCCAGAAGAAAGAACACATTATCTGGAAGTTGTGGCAATCGACAGTATCAGGTAGGGTAGATAAGCTTACTTATGGTGTGCATGGAGCTTGTTTCTTTAGTATGTAGGACACTAATTTAAGTCCTGAGGATGCCCTGTATGCTATTAGAACATGAGAATGTTACTATCTGTGCAAGTTAGACACGGAAACCCAGGCAGGCTCACTGTGTCAGGACTTAGTGAATTCTGACTGCAGGTAACTGGGATCAATCAACCAGGTGGAGGTTTGGGGATAGGATTCAAAGTTGGGGCGGGTTCTGAATGGAGTAGGGCAAGCATCATTACAAAGATGGCTACAGAAAAAGACAACCTAGGACAAGGGTAATGCTTTGGAGTCCCTCATTTTCCAAGTATCCCTAGCATTACTTAAGAAAGGAATCCCAAGATCCATCCATGTTGTTGCAAGTGGCAATATTTCATCTTTTCTTATGACCAAATAATATTCCATTATGTATATATACTACACCTTCTTCATCCAATCATCTATCAAAGGACACTTTGGTTGTTTCCATTTTTTGGCTATCATAAACAAAGCTGTAATGAACATCGGAGCACGTATATCTTTACTTATAAATGTTTTCAGATTTTTTGGATAGATACCCAGGAGAGGGATTGCTGGGTCATATGGATGGGTGTTGAGATTATTATGCTAAGTGAAATGAGTCAGACAGAAAATGTCAAGAAGCATATGATTTCACTGATATGTGGTATATAAAATTGAAAACAACAAAGGAATTTGACAAACAAATAAAGAAACAAAAACTCATACACACAGATAATAGTTTAGTGGTTACCAGAGGTTAAGGGGGGAGAGGGATGGTAGATGTGGGTAAATGGGTTCAAATATGTAGTGATGGAAGGAGAACTGAACTCTGGGTGGTGAGCACACAATGTGATATATTGATAATGTATTACATAATTGTACACCTGAAGCCTATGTAATTTTACTAACCATTGTCACCCCAATAAATTTCAATTAAAAAGAAAAGAAAGGAATCCAATGTTGCTCCCCATTATTCCTTTCCTTACCCTCATTTCTAAGGGGTTTATTAACTCTATGATTAAATAAAGCTGATAGTTGACTTGAGATGAAAACCATATGAAATATACTTTCATGGGAAGAGGAATTATAGTTGTTTTTGTCTGTGAGAGAGTATAAGGGAGATCATGGGAATGGGAAATGAGGGAGCAGAATAATTGCTACATCCTCCAGAAGCAAAGGATTCAAAAGTGCAAATAAAAGATGGGCTTTTGTATTAATCCATTCCTATGTGTTTTACATTTACCCAACAATAATTCTGGTTAATAAATCATAGGCTCTTTATATACTTGACCCATTGATATAGGCAATTTCCTTCTTAAATATTCATTGCAGTTTAGACTTCCCAATTATAATAGTTAATGCTTTGTTCCTCTGTATGTATGGTGTGCATGTGATCTGACTACCTTCATTTGTTATATTTATGTTTTATTTATAATTGGATATTAATATTCTTATCTGTAGAATGCAGATGGTGTGCATGGAACACCATGTTTTCCTGAAAATAAGATCTAGCCGGACAATCAAATCTAATGCATTTTTTGTAGCAAAAGTTAATATAAGACCCAGTCTATATTATATTATATATTATATTATATATTATATTAATTATATAAATTATATCATATCATATAATATTAATTATATTATATTATATTATAAATTATATTACTTGTATTAGTTATATTAATTATATCATATTATATTAATTATATCATATTATAAATTGTATTAATTATATTATATTATATTATATTATATTATATTATATTATATCATATTATATTATATTATATTTTATCTCATCTCATCTCATCTCATCTCATCTCATCTTAAATTATATTATATTATATTATATTATATTATATTATATTATATTATATTATATTATATTATACCTGGTCATAAGACCGGTATTAATTTTTGCTCCAAAAGACGCATTAGAGCTGATCTTCCGGCTAGATCTTATTTTTGGGGAAACACAGTAGTGAACTCTCTCCATTGCAGATGTATCTTAACTCCTTCCCCTATAAATAAATAGTGGTATTATTGACAACAGCATGCATTTGCCTTTCCCTGCATAAATCACAGCTTTCAGAAGATGGGCTATCTTGCAGTGGCTGATGGGGCATAAGCCCAGCGTCACCATGCAACTAACTCCTAGGGAAGCCTGCTATGTCAAATGCCAGCATGCTTGTGAAAATGTCAAAGTTGATCTTTTTAATAACATGGGAAATCAGCCAGTGTGCACAGCAATTGAGGTTACACAGCTGTTTCTGGTATTATGGCTTGGAACAGTTATCTCTCATCTGATGCCTGGCTATGTCCCTCTATGAACCAGCAAAAGATCCACCAATTCAATTTTACATATCTCGCTACTGGGTCTATGTCCATCTTATTTGCCACAAGAATATTTCTCTTTCCACTAGGCATAAAGTTAGCACAATTTATTGTTTCCACAGTATGTATAGACATTTGAAGTGATATATGAGTATTAACCACAGCAGGTTTCTTTGAAGGAGGTACTGAATAAATTATTATTTAATTAAAGCTCAAATCAAGGCTGATAGTAAAATAAATGTCTAGCAGTTGGACATTCCCTGCCAGAACCAATTGGAATATAATTGTATAAGGCCATGGGCAAATCATTTCACTGGATCGTGGATGCCTGTAAAAGTAACTAGCCCCAACTAATAGCTATTGTAAATCAAGGGATGGTGATAGCTAATCAGATGGAGGCCTTCCCTCAGTGGGGAGTTAAAGTTTTGTGAAAATAATTCCCAACATTGGCCAAAATGAAGATAGATTGTCTTCTTTAAAAAGCATCATGAATGAACCCTTAAGCGATGTCACCTTGAGTTTCCTCAATGTGACCGTGAAGATACTGGCTTATGAATGGATGCACAGTGAATTAATGATTCCAGTGGGAAAGGGAAGTGAATTTGGATTCACACAGATATACAGAGGGTGACAAAAAAATGTATACACATTTCAAGAAAGTTAAAAGATGAAGGTAAGGGGGATCAAATATATGGTGATGGAAGGAGAACTGACTCTGGGTAGTCAACACACGATGGGATTTATAGATGATGTAATAGAGAATTGTGCACCTGAAATCTATGTAATTTTACATAACAGTTGTCACCCCAATAAATTTAAAAAAGAAATGTTAAAAAAAAGGGAGCATTTTCTCAATCCCTTCAGACGTTGCTTCCCAGCAATTGACATCAGTTTTGCTCTAGTAAACTGTTATAAGATTTCAAAAAAAAAAAAAAAAAGGAAAAAAAAATTGGAAAAAAAAAAGAATACTATCTTGCCATTGGAAAGCAAATGTGAAAACAATTAGGAGGCTTAAAATAGAGCATTATAGTGCTAAGCAGAATAAGTCAGACAGAAAAAGCAGAGAACCATATGATTTCACTGATATGTGGTATATAAACAAAAAACAACAAAAGAACAAGACAAACAAATGAGAAACAAAAACTCATGGGCACAGACAATAGTTTAGTGGTTACCAGAGGGTAAGGGGGTGGGGGGTGGGAGATAAGGGTAAGGGGGATCAAATATATGGTGATGGAAGGAGAACTGACTCTGGGTGGTGAACACACAATGGGATTTATAGATGATGTAATACAGAATTGTACACCTGAAATCTATGTAACTTTACTAATAATTGTCACCCCAATGAACTTTAATTTAAAAAAAGAAAGGAAAAAAAAGTATTAAAATTGTAGTACTCAATATATACCGATAGCAAAAGACAAGTACAAGTCATGTGTGCACATTTTTTTGGTATGCCCAGTAGATTTGAATCCAAGCTTTGCTCCTTAATTGCTGTGTGATCTTGGGTAAGTCACTTGAGTTTTCCAATCCTTGTTTTCCACATTTGTAAAGAACATATAATAACATATTTCAACACGAGTTTCTGAAATTGTAGGTAGAATACGTAAAGAACTTATAATATGTTGGGCTCTAAATACCTGACAGTGTTGACTGCTACCAATCTTGTACATGACATTTATTTTTTTAAATGGTCAAAAATTGTTACAAAGTTCTATTATATTAAATAATACCCTAGGGTTTGGGGGCTTGTTAGGAACAGCATCTAGAGTTACTACTTTAACTAATGTGCTTTAATGAAACCCATATTGACTTTTACGTTTTTCATTTTAGTTAAGACTCTATTTTTTTAGAAAAGTTTTAGGTTCACAGCAAAATTGAGTGGAAGGTAAAGAGATTTCCCAGATTCCTGTGCCCCTGCGCATGCATAGTCTCCCCAGTTATCAACATTCCCCACCAGAACGGTACATTTGTTATAATTGATGAACCTACATTAACACATCATTAGTACCCAAAGTCCATCGCTTGGTGGTGTACATTCTTGGTGTTGTACACTCTTGGTGTTGTACGTTCTATGGGTTTGGACAAACGTATAAGGACAGGTACCCACCATTATGTTATCATATAGAGCAGTTTCACTGTCCTAAAAGTCCTCTGTGTACTGTCTGTTCATTCTTCCCTTCCCACACACTCCAACCCCTGGCAGCTACTGATCTTTTAACAGTTTCTGTAGTTTTGCCTTTTCCAGAATGTCATATACTTGGAAGTATACAGTGTGCAGCATTTTTAGATTGTCTTCTTTTACTTAGCAATATGCATTCAAACTAAGTTGCTTTTTTTTTTAATGTGGACATATATTTTTATTTGTCTTGGGTAGACACCTAGAAAATTTGCTGGGTTTAATGACAAATTTATGTTTACAAACTAAGTTGCTTTTATTGCTACCGTTATATGCACTTTATTCAAGATGTGTTAAAACAATTGAGTAAGTACCATAAAACAGACAAAAATACAGTTTGATATCCAAATACAACCACTTTAACTTTATAATTATACACCATAATTATTTTCACACATAATTATTATCAAATTGTTGTTAATTGCCACACTCACTTTAATCAACAGCTTAAATGTTCATTGAGTGTATATGCTCTAATATATTTTTACTGTTAAACATTCAGTTTATTTCTAATTTTGTACTCTTGCCAATAATATTGCCAATACTCGTGAGCAGTTTAAGTATTTTATCTGAATTCGTAAGCTTTTATTACTTAAACGCTAAATCCTAATAAAGTCAAGAACATACATGATATTTATCCCCCACCTGAGGAAGGACCTCGTCAACTAGGAGCGTGCATACATGTTCCCAAATATGTGAAACTGTACAACTTTCTACAAGAATGAGAAAGTAAATAGGCCTCGCTTTTTTGTGTACTTTAGGACACTACAGTCTTAGTTTGGGGACATTGTAGAAAGTAGGACAAGAATGGACCTACCTTTAAATTGCACCAAAGATGTCCGAGGTTTGGCAGCCTGCCTGCTGTGGCGGCTTTGTGATTATGCCCAGGATAATCATTCACTGAAAATACAATAAAAAGTATTTTCCAAAAATCACTCTCCACAAAGGTTAGTGAGGTTTGCCTGTGGTTTTTAATAAACCTCATTTTAATTTACTTGGCCAATTTAACAGTAACAATCAACCAAATAAGTAATACAAAATTTATTTTTTCTTGAAGTCCTCAAAAATGACACCTTTCATAAATTGCTTTCTCTAGTCATCATTTCCTTCTACATTCTTCCCAATGTGATCGAGAATTAAGAGTTTTTCAAATGATTAATTCTTTAGAATGCCTTTATTCGTGCGAGAATCTTTCTTCCCATGTAGAAATGGTGCTCTCAGTCTCAGGGACAAGAGATTATTAGAATTAGGACATTTTGTGCATTTTCTAAAATGTGAAAAGATTCTAAATTGATGCCTCCTTGTACAATTGTGTTCATAGTAATCAGGGTAAAATATGGAATCATTGAAATTTACCCCATTATACCATGAAAAGCAACTACTGAAATTGCTTTTCCATTATTACTGTGTTCTATCAGGAAAAAAAAAATGTTTATTTCAAGATGAAATAATGTTTATTCAAAGAAGACTTTGTACAACCAAAACAAACAAACCCTAGCACTTAGGGTAATCTAGAATTCATACTGCAACAGCTTCAACATCTGAACCTGTTTTTGTGGGGTTTTTTTGGTACCAAGTTACTTTAAATAAGTTTGCAGCCCAAGGCAATGAATATATTATAGAATTGATCTTTTCAGAAATCATGATTAAAGTGAGAATTATAGGAACACATGGAAAAATTAGAATCTAGAAACAATAGAGTTCTAGACAAATTATTGATACTGATTTTATGCACATTAGTAAAGTAAGTTGTGTTCATTAAGGAAAATTATAGTGTTATTAAAATTTTCCTTTATTTTAATTTATGTTAGTGAGATTTTTGGAAAATTTTATCATATTTAACCAAAGTTGTTAATAACAAAACCTATCACTTCACAAATGACGCTTAGAAATAAAGTGAAGAAGAGTGGTGATAGTGATGGGTGGACATGTGATGTGTGAAGAAGGGCTCTTAGAACACGGCCTGCTCTTTGACCTTGTCACTTTTATATTTAACGCCTTCATTAAGAAGTTAGAAGAATATACAGAAAGTCTGGGGGCAGAAAACAAACACAGGGATAAATGTTGTCTAAAAACTTATTAGAACAATCAAAATAAAGACTGAAAGTACATCATAAATTTTTGTAAGACTCATCTAAGTCATCACAATGAATTATTTCGAAGTACAATAAAGTCCAATAGTAGGAAAGTAATTCTCTGTGTCGGTCTAAAACTTGGACTAGAAATAAACATACACAAATTTAAAAATATATATATAAACCTGGTAAAGTTAGGGACCAGAGGCCTGAAAATCGTAATTTATTTACAGTAAGGAAACAGATGGGTATGAGATCTAAAGAGAATGCTGAAAAGTTCATACTGATCCAGAGGTGGGGATATCTTGGGTAGAAGTAGATGGCTCTCCTGTCTCTCATCTCTGCAGCAACAAAGAAAACCATGTGGAAACAGGTAGTCTTGCTCACTATTGGAACCAGGGGAAGGGTGATATTCAAATGACACTGCCTTCAAGGGAGGACAGGACTGAATTTTCTTTCTATGAAGGCAGGAAGTAATTGAAAGGGATTCCATTTTCATGATTTCTCAATAATTTGGAATGGATAGAGAACACGGAGCTATCAGGAGAATGTGCCACTTGAATCTAGTAAATGAGAGACAACAGGGAGTTGTGGACTGTGGAACCAAGAAGAAGATTGTTCCCCCAGTGGAAAGGTTCTGCCCTGGGGAGCAGGCCACAGCCGTTGGACCAGTGCCAGTCACAGTTGAAGGGGATTGTATCTTGGAGACCCACGGAATGGATGGCTACACAGAGGTATCACTGTGGCTCTTGATTGATGTCCTTGTCCTTTATATGTCAGGGGACAGTATCAGGAAAGGGGCAAGGAAAAATGTGTGTGAAATAATACAATCAAGCCAGGATCCCATCAGAGCATGACTGGCCCTCTGTGGCATCTTTGGAGGCATGCCAATGTTGAGACAGGTGTTAGGTATAGATTCAAAAGGAGACATCTAAATGTAAATGTGAGGTCTCAAAGACAAGCACTATTATTTTGTTTTAGGAACACACACACAATTTTAGTTATCTAATTTTAAAAGGATGAATATGGAGGAAGAAAAATAATATTAAACTCGGGAATTTTCTATTATGTCAAAAACAAAACAAAACATAACACTAAAAGGCAGTAGTACATATTTGTCATCAGATCCACTGTGGGGAAGAGGAGTAAACTTTGAACAGCATCTGCTGTTATCTTAGTCAATTAATGGAGCATGGATTCTATAACATGATAGATGGGCTAGGGTAACAGTGTGAGATGAAAAGTTAATTGAAAGGCAAGAAGAAATTTAAAAGAAAAATCTAGATAATACAAATAATGGGTGCTATAAAATCAATATAGTTATAAACAATACACACTAAATATAAGGAAAAAGGATAATTCAAAAAGAAAATTAGTGACATAATGGACGTTGTATGTGCATTTGGTTGCCCTATCAAAGTCACCCTTCAAATTTGGGGATATTTTGAAAATGAGAGGGAGGCAAAGCCCTGCTCTCCTTGAAGGAGTGTTTGTATTTGCCCCCTTATCTCTCTGACACATAGCTGGGTTATGCAGCTGAAGGTTGGCCAAGTAAATAGCACAGATTAGGAATTTGCATGAAATCCTGTTCCATAGAAAGTCAGGGAATTTTCGAGAGGTTTCTGAGAGATCCAGCATTGAGGAGGATGGCAGGGAGAATCCTGAAGAGCAGAGTCCCAGAGGACACTGAGGAGAATCCAGGAGCTTGGCAACAGTGACACAGGTGAGTGTCGAGCAGCAGTGGTGCCTGGGCAGTGTCTGAGGTAGACAGTTCACGGTGACACTCTCGTCTGTGCCCGGCCACCATCTGTTCCTGTCAACTCTTTGAGTACAGTGCTGCAGTTCATTTATTTCTTCGGAGAGAGATTTGTATATTTGAATTTGCTTTCTATAAATGCCTTTTCTGCTGATTCTGAGAAAGTATAATTTCGTTGTCTAAAACCGAGAAATTTCACTGATTCATGTGATTTGAGGGATCAACTTCCTCAGAAAGTTATGGAAACATCCAAAGACAAAATGATGTGGGAAATAGAGGGGAGGAAATGAATATCAAATATTTCTAAAGAGGTAAGAAACCCCAAAATAGGAGTAATAATCAATAAATACAATGTGACAAGGCTTTTCTAGACTAAAATGTAACATGCAAATTGTATATTGAAAAACACCCACAAGATACCAAAAAATTACTTAGAAGATACCAATATTTAGAAAACATTCCCTAAAAGAATGGTTTGTCCATGGATATGGTAGAAGTGACAGGAAACAAGTGTCTGAATATTCAAATGTGTTTGAAGGGCATCGAGAAGAGCAGATTTCACCAGGTTTCTTAACCTCAGGGCTTCTGAGCGCCCTGACATGCTAGTGTGCAGCATAGTTCTTCAGGAAGGATGATACAGTATATTCCATTTGAAACTCTTTTCGAATATATCTCTTGGGTATATTATTGTTTTACTGCACATGGCAGCAAATGTAACAAAAACAGACGCATCCTGGTGAAAACCATGAACTTCAAGGTTAAGTAATGAATTCTTTAAGCATCAGGAAAAAAAAAAAGCACAGTGATATTAGACTTCTCTAATGTATAATTTTTAGAAAAGCAATAATTTTATTTATAAATTTCGAGAGGAAAATAGGTCTCAAAAATGCTTTACCTAGCCAAGTTGTTATTCATACGAAAAAGTTACATAAGGAGATTCTCAGATTTTAATGGTTTCTGATAATGTAACAGCCAACTACCATCCAATATTTTTTGCCTATCTGTAAAAGATCTGTATAACCCATTCAGACAATCAAAGAGAAACTTCATGTGATTGAATCAAATCACAATACATCATAAGACTCAATATTTGCTATAGTGACAGAGAAATTAGGAACATTCTGTTACACCAAGAAATGGAGCCATTGACACTTTATGTTTCATGTGAACTTAGAAAAACTGGATGACAGTGTGCTCACGTGGTCACAGCTGACGGAGATGAATACAGTGAACATCATACAAACATAATACAATTAAGTTCACGAACTCAACCTAGATAGTGCTCCATACCTCATTGCTGAATGTCACTATGGTCACCTTCCAAGATCTCCCCTTGGGAAGCTATGCACCAATGCCACCACCTAGTCCACCCTTCAAAACAATTTTAGAACTTTTTTTCTGGAATGGCCATCAGACCTGTTGTCATATTACCCTTGATGTCCTGAATGTCATCAAAATATATTTCTTTCAATATTTCCTTTATTTTCAGGTAAAGAAAGAAGTCATTGGGGGGCAGATCAGGTGAGTAGGGAGGGTGTTCCAATAGTTATTTGTTTACAGGCTAAAAACTCCCTCACAGACAGTGCCGTGTGAGCTGGTGCATTGTCGTGATGCAAGAGCCATGAATTGTTGGTGAAAAGTTCAGGTCATCTAACTTTTTCATGCAGCCTATTCAGTACTTCCAAATAGTAAACTTGGTTAACTGTTTGTTCAGTTGGTATAAATTCGTAATGAATGATCCCTGTGATATCAAAAAAGGTTAGCAACATCGTTGAAAACAAGTTTGCAAACTTAATAGTCGTTTATCTTATTCATAGTTAACGCTTGTGTATGATTTAATGATCCCTAGAAGACCTGGAGAGACTGTGAAGATCTTTGCATCCAATAAGGGTTTGCCAATACCAAACTTGCAAGTAACATTGTACTGGGTGCTATGGAAAATACAACATAGGGTAAAGGCAATTCAAGTCAGTTCCCCTGAGTCCTTTGTAATTTTGGAGGCATCAAAAGCTACAAATGTAATCATTGCAAATGTCTTCCTATCTTAATGACATTTTAACTATTTTAAATTTTATTTAAACACTTAGAGATCTTTCTAAGTTAATAAAATAATGAACTTGCAGGTACTGAAGCACTGGTTTGTAAGCAGATGGTTTGAGCACAGCACTGTGGGCAGTTCTCATTTCTAGTTAGTACTCATTTTTATAGTCTCCTGACCACATGCAGTGGTCTCCCCCAGCCCTCTGTTTTCATCTGTTTTTAACAAGATATGACAGTCATACCAGGCTTGTTTATTGAAATTGTTTCATTGGAGTCATGATTGGCTGTAACAAGGTTAGGAAGAATTTGGTGTTGTCAACCAGATTGGAAGTGAACGATATCCAGCTCTAGGTAATGTAAGCTATACCAACATAATTCTTTTTCTCCTCTCCATTTCAAATGCATTTAATTAGATGTTTTGACTGCTTTCCTTGCTCTGACTTGGATAATAACGTTATTGAATTCTTATAATTGTATAGTACAGAGATATAATCTTTTATCTCAAAACTCTTGGCACCAGAAATATTTCAGAACTCATATATGTGTGTGTGTGTGTATATATATATATGTGCGTGTGTGCATATATATGTGTGTATATGTATATATGTGTGTATATATGTATATGTATGTATATATATACATATGTGTGTGTGTTTTATTAGGTTAGTATAAAAGTAATTGCCATTTAAAAGGTTAAAAATAATTGCAAAACCTGCAATTACTTAAGCACCAACCTAATAGAATATTAATACAGTATGTGTATAATATATTTTATAATATACCCACCTTATATTAAAAATAAGTTACTGAAATGTAAATATTATGTAAATATTATAAAATGGGAAAACTTAAGGTAGTAAATGCTTCATATCAGTTCCAGTCAATTTTCCCACAAATGAGTCCAAGTATGGTTAGCTTTTTCTGTTGGAAAAAAAAAAAAAAAGAGAGAGACGGTTTTCTGAGCTTTTCAGATTTTACAATTTTGTATAAATGGATACAGGATACCTTTGGAAAACTCTTTCATATTCATGAGTGTACAAATACACTTCATTTTTTGCAGCAGCTGTTTTACTAAGAGGTAGTATGTATGTAAAAATATTTTCTTATATATTAAAACGTCATCTCTTTCTCCTCACTTGTAACAACCACAATCTACCAAGCACCAAGTTGTGAGAATTCTCTCTCTGAGGGCTTTTTAAAACTTGTATCACTTTGCTGATACTGTTCTTGTAAAACACAAATCTATGTGGAATTACTCTGCTGAAATATGTCCGTGGCTCCCCCAGTAGTGAGGCCCATACCTGACCCAGAACACAAGACCCTGTTGGCCCTCACCTTCATTTATGATCCTCTCATCTCCCAACCCTGCTCCTTTCAGATTCCCATTTCATGCCTTTCCACAATTTTGACGTTTTTCCTGGATTCCAGGGTATCACTTCTCCTTCCATCTATTCCTACTAAGATTTTTAGACCCATCTTTTCAATCTCATTTGCATGTCCCCTTCTGAGTTTTCTTTGGCTCTTGAAAATAGATTTATCAAAACACGCAGCTATAATTTTATGTTTGCTCTTTCTCATTGACCTCCACTTTTATTCACATTAATATACATATATAGCTGATAAAAGTTACTATATGCCTGATACTATTCTATAAGCTTTTTTATTTAATCTATGAGATAAATTATTATTATTGGCTTCACAATCTATTGTGCAGGTGAGAAAACTTAGGCTCAAGGAACAGTACCCATAATCATGTAACAACTAACTATTCAACCCCGGAGGTGAATCCATGTATTCAGTCTCTAAAACCTGTGAGTTTTTCTACTATGCTATGCTTCTTCACAAATATTTGATTACTTGTTTAGTATTATCATCCAGAGTATGCAGGAATTGGTTATAATGGAATCTGCCTTATTTATGTAATCCATAGATGGATATATGTATACACACACACATAACCTCTTAAGAAGCTATAAAATGTCCCTTGTTCTAGAGTGATGTTGTAGATTATTATAAAACTGTCATCAATGAGTCATATCTTTCTGAATTCACCCCTTGTGTAGTCCCCTTCTACTTTGAATTTGGGCTAATTATGACCTTTTAGACAGTAGAATGTAACAATATCATTGTGAAAATTCCAAGCCTAGACCTTAAGCATAGCTGCAGCTTCTGCTTTTGAGTTTTTGCTGCTCTGAGGTTTCATTTAAAGGAGTCTCCTTGAGGATGAGAGGCCACATGGAGAAGAGGCCCTGGAGAGTAAAAGGCAACAGGAATAGAAAGAGAAACAGTCAGATCATACCACGCCAGTCATCCCAGCTGGGATAGTAGCTATAGAGTGACGTCATCTTGGATGTTCCAGTCAATCATTAGAATGAGCCACGTAGAGCAGAGATAAAACCCCAGCTGAGCTTAACTGAATGGAAATTGTGAAGAATAAATGATAGTTGTGGTTTTAAGCCACTGAGTTTTGACGTGTTTGTTATATACTGTTACAATAGTTCGTGTGAGGAATTGGGTTACTACCTTAACACAAACCTAAAATGTGGCATTGGCTGGCTTTGGGACCAGGAGGTAAGTAAAGGCTGGAAGAGTGTCAAATAATGGGAGAAGAGCGGGCAAACCTTTTTCTGTAATGGCTTGGAAGATTGAACATACATTTAATGAATGTGTGAAACTTGCTAAAGAGATTTCCAGGCAGGCTACTGAAAGTGGCAGGTAGCTTTTTTTGGGATTTCTACAAGGCATGTGTAGCATAAATGAACTTGTGAAGCAAATGTTTAATTTTAATGTTCAAGCAGCATATAGGAAAAAAAGAAGATGCAACATATGTTTGAATTGGGAATAAAGCTGTTTTTCATTTCCAGTTGGTCCAGAAGACATACCAAAGTAAAACTTTGTTTTGAGACCAAACAAACAAACAAACAACAATAAAAAAAAAACTCTTTGTTAAGACCTCTGAAAGATTAAAGAAATGCCTAGTAAAGTTTTATAGCTAAAAAAGTAAATTAATTAATTATTTTTTAAAAGTTTACAAGAATGGAATACTCCCCACAGCAATATTACAAATGACCCAAAGTAGACAGCTGACTCTTTCCGAAACAACTATGGGTGGATCTATTTAGATATAGGAAACTACAGTCAGATTCCTAGGAAACTCACATACTTCAAAATAGAGTTGTATTAGTGACAACAGTGTCAGTTTAGATGAAAAGAAACTGAGATACTTCAAAATTAAAAGAGGCCCTTTGCACCAAATGTATGATTAGAAAGTAGGCTGAGACAAAAATACAGGAATAAATATAGGATATTTCTCATATTAAAAAACAAAACTGTCAGAAAGTAGAGCCAAGATTCAAGCGGACAGAGCCAAGAACTATTTGGAAAAATACACTGGAAAAGCACTCACAGAGAAGAGAAAAGCAGGTCTTTATCAAGGACTGTGCACTGCTCCCACAGTGGGGGAAACACACTGTGTACCTGGCTGAATTTCAGAATCGCTACAATTCAGTGATTACTATGTTCTAACAGTCTTCCCTTTTTGAATGTGAGTGTCTGATGATTATCCTGTCCCCATCACATCACTGTACTGCAGATGGGGCCGATGCAGATAACTTCTAGTCTGTAGATCTCTGGATCAAGAGGAGCTATACCCAAAGCCTCATCTGTGTGTGAGCCAGATTCAGATCACGACATATTGGATTTTGAGCCTGAGGCCATAATTGGTTGGAACTTTTGGGGTCCTGTGAGGAGGTGAGTGAATTTTCAATGAAGGAGTAATGTAAATAATTGTGAACAGAGAGAGACTAAGGTAGATTGCAAAATATGACCACAAATTCTTCCCAATTAGGTATGCTTGGTCATTTCATTGTTGTTTTGCCACTCCTTCATTCTAGAGGTGGAATCTGTTTTCCCATTCCTCAGATGTGGGTTGGTTTTGTGACTTACACTGATTGATAAATACAATTTAGCCAAAGTGATATACATACAATTACTGAGACTGGACCTTAAGTCACCTTGCATGTTGTGTTCTCAATTTCTTGGAATGCTGTCCTAAGGCCCCCATGAATAGAAATTAATTTAGACTCTTGAGTGGGAGAGGCCACATGGAGGAGAAAAGGAGCCTTCCTGCACAACAGCCAGCACCAACTTTTGGGTATAGAAGTTAGGTTGTCTTGCCAGACTGACCTTCCAGGAACTACATGAGTAAACCAGAAAAAACCTACAGATCCATCCAGCCAACTGACAGAATTATAAAAATTTTGTTTTGTTTTAATTGGGGTACATATTATGCAATAGAGATTACTATTTGAAAAAGGAGGCATCATTCCTTGTCTGAAAATCACTGAGGGTTGCAAGAGATGTGGTTAAGAGAGAACAACAGGCATGTGAGCCAACTGTAGAGGTAGAAAAAAAAAGATGACAATGACTAACCTATACTCTAGCCATTTAATTTCGGTATCTGTATACAAGCAACATATATTGTACTTGTATTAATACTATTTCAAATTTACTTTAAGAAGTAAATGTGATCATTTTTGCCAAGTACTTGCCAAATGGGAACTCACCAAACTCAATGTCATTACCATATGTCCTACATTATTTCAGGACACAGCTGGTTCTTTTAGTTTTATATAAGATTTCACATATGAAATGTTGGTATCTGCAAATACCAAAATGTCAGAACATTGCATATATGTGAGAAAACAAGACAGGTAACACTTAATGTCAGAAGTACTAGTTTTATTTTTCTGGTCACTCCTCAGGGAGAAAACCAAAATCAGTGAGACTATTAAAGAACAGATATGAGATGATCCCCAAGTAAGAGGACAGATGGGGGCTTTCAGAGACAGAAAATTCAATGTCACATAATAGAAAATACTAACATCAGTTGTTTAGAATGATATTGGGCACAAAGGATATCACAAAGTTGACAATATCAGTTTAAACAAGAGGATGGACATTAAAAACATGTTTTGGTGCTGGCAATGGTTTCATTAAAAGGATATTATCACAGTTCCTGTTAAGAAGAAACATTATTTTAGAAAACAATTGTAAATACATATCAAGACCTAAAAATTCAACCTTTATAAATCTGTTTTATATCATTTATATTTAGATGAGTACTTTTTGCTTTATTTGTTAATATATCTGTTACAGTGTTAAGCATAATAGGAAAAAAATCAGATCCAATAGAAATAAAAAAGTAGTAGACTACTACATACATGGTATACTAATATTAGTAAGTGCTATGCAAACATTGCAAGTTATTCTCACAAGGATTTAATATTATCTCCTATTTTAAAAAGGTAAATTTTATTTTAGCATAAATTAAAATATGTTAAACTTGAACATAAAAAGTAACAATAAAGACATGCCCCCCTAAATTAATGGTGGATTCTGCTGAATTATAATTTTATTGAGGATTACACAAATTTGACAATTAATACACGTCTCTTTACTAATCAGCTCTTCATTAAATTAGCTAATTGAAAACAAGTAATTCCTTCTAATGATGGAAATATAAAACTGACTTTAAAAATAGTACACCTGCAGGAATTTGAATACATGACCAAACATAAGGGGGAATAGAACCAAAATCTCATTAGGAATACAATTCCTCTTGTCAGGAGAAAGTATACTATGCAGGAAGTAAGTGTAATGATTTAAGAACAGTAACAAATCTCCCCAGTTTGGAAGTACAAGAATTGGAATCAAGGATAGTACCTGGGGAAATCCATGGTCAATGGGGGAAACTTGTAAATCCAGAAAATAATTTAATGGGCACCACTTTCACAAATGTAGACTAAGAACAGAAAGATGATAAAACGTGAGTAACATATGCCATCCTCCAATCAGAAAGGCCAGAGAGTCTGGTTTTCTCTTCCTTCAACTTCTCACCAACGTTATTGGCCTACATCAAAGCAGGGAATCAGTACTAATGGGATTCCAATACTCCTTACATCCGCAAAGCCAACTAACAGTTAATTTAATATATATTGCAATAAAATTGACATAAATACAGACTTTTAAGGCTCAGATTCCTCTCAATTCCCAAACAAACTTATGAATATATGGATAACTGGAATTATAATAGAAAAGGTTGCTGCAACCAAAATTCCAATCTCTCAGTCCTGTGCATAGCATTTGCTGAGAAATGGCTGCCCATCCTGGAAATATATTTTCCTGGACCCTTCCTATCTGACTGTTATCATGTGACTAGTTTTTGCAAGTGTGATGTGAACAGAAATGATGCTTTACTACCAGCTGTGCCAATTGCCTCTCAGTTATAAATTCGTTCTGTTGCCTGCTTTGTCATTATAGAGCTGGGTCCTGCAAATGTTACTCCTTGACAGGAGCACAATCTCAAGACTTATAATAGAAAGTACAGGAGGAGTACTTGAAGAGGGAAGGCATTTCTCTTCATGGTTCTAGAGTAGTTCACAAGCTAGGCTGCTTCAGAGCACACTTTTTCTCCACCAAATGACCCCCCTCCATTCTACGTTCCTGTAGGTCATAACTTTTTCTGGATTAAAAAAAAAATATATTTAATGTTTTAAAGAATTGCTTTTCAATTACATTTGACATATATAGTATTATATTATTAGTTTCAGGTGTACCACATACTGCATACTGATTAGACATTTATATAACTTAAAAAATGATCTATCTGATAAATCTAATCTTGACACCATACATAGTTATTACAATATCATTGATCACATTCCTTCTGTTATACGGAATCCCATGACTATTTTGTAACTATAAATTTGTACTTCTTAATCCGTTCACCTTTTTCACCACCACCCCCAAACTCCCTCCCAGCTGACAACCATCAAAATGTTGTCTGTATCTATGAGTTTATTTCTGTTTTTTTGTTTGTTTGTCTATTTTGTTCTTTAGATTCCACATATAAGTGAAATCATATGGCAGTTGTCTTTCTCTGTCTGACTTTCTACACTCAACACGATACCCTCTAGGTCCATCCATGTTGTTGCAAGTCCAAAATTTTATTCGTTTTTATGACTGAGTAATGGTCCATTGTACATATGTACCAACTCTTCTTTATCCATTCATCCACTGATGGACACCCAGGCTGCCTCCATATCTTGGCTATTGTAAACAATGTTGCAATGAATGTATGGGGGTCTATGTCCCTTTGAAGTAGTAGTTTAAGTTCCTTCGGAAAAATACCTAAAAGTGGGGTCCTTCTTTGTCTCATGTTATAGACTTTGCTTTAAAGTCTATTTTGTCTGGTATAAGTATTGCTACGCCAGTTGTTGTGTCTTTTTAATTTCCATTTCCATTAAATATCTTTTTTCATCCCTTTACACCCCTATGTATATCTTTCAATCTAAAGTGAGTTTCTTGTAGGCAGCATACGTAAGTCTTGTTTTCTTATCCATTCAGCCACCCTATCTTTTGATTAGAGCATTTAATTCATTTACATTTAAAGTAGTTATTACCATTTTATTATCCATATTTTAATTTTCTGATTTTTTGTATGAAATATAGTTATTGCCATTTTATTATCGATATTTTTTTTATATTTTTTTGTATTGCAGAAGTCCCTCTAACATTCCTTGTAATAATGGTTTGATGGTGATGAACTCCTTTAGCTTTTTCTTGACTCTGGGCAGAAAACCGATGCTATCCAGGTTTAGGGAGACAGATATCACAGCTTCCTGTGTCGGCATGCCAGGAAGGGGTGCAGCTCAACAAAGAAACAATGGCTTTTGCCAGCTCCTCCATACAAAAGGAAGTTGCCACTCCAGCCCTTGACCTGAAGGCAAAAAAAATTCAGTTCCTTCCTGTATGGTCCTGGCACTTTTTGAGCTGTTGCCCCAGTGCTAGAGCTCAAAACAAGTGATTCCACCAGCAAGTACATCTGTACATGGGCCATTTAAGAGAAACACCTGAGACTCCAGCTGCCCTCATTCTCTGCAGGTTTTCTTTCTTTCTTTCTTTTTTAATTTTTTTTAAACTAAAATGTATTGAGGTGACAATGGTTAGTTAAATTACATAGGATAGGAAGGATGAAATAGTGCCATTTGTGACAACATAGATGGATCTTGAGATTATTATTCTAAGTGAAGTCAGTCAGAAAAAATTGAGAAGGATATGACTTCACTGATATGTGGGATATAAAACTGAAAGCAACAAAGGAACAAGACAAACAAATAAAGAAATAAAAACTCATAGACACAGACAATAGTGTCTGCTGGTTTTCACAGCTGGAAATCATGGGGACTTCTCTCCCCAGCAATGCAACACTGGGATGGGGAGCCTGGTTGGGGCTGGGACCACTTGTTCCTTTCAGGGAGACCTTTACAACTTAGACATCTCTCCCGATTTTTAATTGCCAACATGGGTATGAAACCAGTCCATTTTGTGTCTCCGCCCCTCCTACCAGTCTCAAGTTGGCTTCTTTTGTATGTCCTTTAATCATAGGACTTCTGTTCAGTTAGACTTCAGGAGAGTCTCAATGATGGTTGTTCTGTAGTTTAACTGTAATTTTGATGTTCTTGTGACAGGAGGCAAGCACAATGTTTACCTATTCTTCCATGTTGACCAGATATCTCTCTGGATTTTTGACACCACACACTTTCTTCAACTTTTTTTTTTTTTTAAGACTTTACCATTTATTAAGCTAATATTATGTGGCAGACATAGTGCTAAGAGTATTACCTGAATATGTTGTCTCATTTTTTAATTAGTTTCAGGTGTACAAAATAACATAGTGATTTTGTGTTATCACAAAGTGTTATCACAAAGTCATAACCCTTATAAGTCTATTACCCATCTGATACTGTACATATTTAGTATATTATTGACTATATCCCCTATGTTGTACTGTGTACATATCCCATGACTATTTTTTAATTATACTTGGTATTCAGCATTATCTTATGGCTATATTAGTTTCAGGTGTACAGCATATTGATTAGACATTTGTATAATTTATGAAGTGATTCCTCCAATAAGTCTATTATCAATCTAACACTATACATAGTTTTTACTATATTATTGACTGTATTCCCCAGACAATATTTTACATCCCTGTGACTATTTTGTAACTACCAATTCGTACTTCTTTATCCCTTCACCTTTCTCACCCAGCCCTCCAATTCCCCTCCTATCTAACAACCATCAGTTTGTTCTCTGTATCCATGAGTCTTTTTCTGTTTTGTTTGTTCCTTGATTCCGCATATAACTGAGATCACATGACATTTGTCATTCTCAGTCTGACTTATTTCACTTATCATAATACCCTCCAGTTTCATCCATGTTGTTACAAATGCTAAGATTTGATTCTTTAGTATGGCAGAGTAATACTCCGTTGTATAAATGTACCACAATTTCCTTATCCAATCGTCTATTTTTTTCCTTTTTATTAGTTTCAGGTGCACAAGACAAGGTAATAGTTAGAAGTTTACCATTTATATCCCTCACACTGTAGACCCCCTTCCTCCCTTCCCCCTTCCACTATCCCTCTGACATCGCACTGAGCCATCACATTATATGTATGTATGTATATATATATATATATATATATATATATATATATATATATATATATACATATATATATATATATATATAAAATTATAGTTGGCATTCATTATTGTTCAGCTTCAGGTGTACAGTACATTGATCAAGCATCTACAGTATCCCTGAGGTGGTCTCCCAAATGGGACACGTGTCCATCAGATACCCTACAAAATCTTTACAACGTTATTGATTACGTTCCCCAAATTAATTTTCAAAAACCCTGAGGCCATTTTGTGGTTACCGACTGTTTTCTAATCCCCTCACCTTTCCCCTTATCCCCACCCCCCCCATCTAACAACCCTCAGTTTTTCCTCTTTGTCCCCAGAACTGTTTCTGATTTGTTCATTCACTTCTTCTTTTCGTTAGATTCCGCGTATCAGTGAGGTCATATCGTCCCTTGATGGTCATTTCAGTTGCTTCTGTACCGTGCCTGTTGTGAACAGAACGGTAGTGAACATAGTGGTGCATGGGTGCATCTGTTCAAATTAGTGTTTTGTATTTTCTTGGATAAATGCTCAAAAGTAAAATTGCTGGATCATTAGGTAGTTCTATTTGTAATTTTTTGAGGAACCTCTATACTATTTTCATAGTGGCTGCACCAATCTGCAATCCCACCAAGCGTGCACAAGGGTTCCCTTTTCTCCACATCCTCACCAAGACTTGTTTATTGATTTCCTGTTGATGACCATAGTGCCAGGTTTAGGGTGGTATTTTTTTGTTTTGTTTTGTTTTGTTTTTACATTTCTCTGATGATTAGTGAGGTTGAGCATTTTTTCATGTGTCTATTAGCCAGCCATCTGTACGTCCTCTCTGGGAAAAAAAAAAATGTCTATTCAGATTCTCTGCTGAATTGTTAATTGGATTTCTTTTATGTTTAGTTGTATGAGTTTTTCACAAATATTTGGATAATGATCCCTTATCAGATGTTATCATTGGCAAATATCTTCTTCTATTCAGTAGTATGTCTTTTTGTTTTTTTTGATGGTTTCCTTTGCTGTGCGAAACGTTTTAGTTTGATGTAGTCCCATTTGTTTATTTTGTTCTTTTCTTTCCCTTGCCTAAAAACATCAGTAAAAAAATTACTCAGGGTAATATCTGAGAATTTACTGCCTGTTTTCTTCTAGAAATTTTATGGTATTGGGTCTAATATTTAAGTCTTTAATCTATTTTGAGTTTACTCTATATATGATGTCAGAAGGTGGTCCAGTTTCATTTTTTTTGCATGTATCTGTCCAGTTTTCCCAGCACCATTTATTAAATAGACTGTCTTTACTCAATGCAAATTTTTTCTTCCATTGTCATAGATTAAATGACCATATAGATGTGGATTTATTTCTGTGCTCTCTATTCTGTTCCATTGATCCATCTGTCTGTCTTTTTTTCCTGCCAATACCAGACTGTTTTGACTATTATGGCCTTGTAGTATAGTTTGATGAATAAAAGCATGATGCCTCCAACTTTGTTCCTTTTTCTTAAGATTGCCATGGCTATACAGGGTCTTTTATGTTTCCATATGAATTTTAGATTACTTGTTCTAGTTCTGTGACAAATGGTATTGGTATGTCGATAAGGACTGCATTGAATCTATAGATTGCCTTGGATTATATGGACATTTTAAATATATTAATTTTTTCTATCCATGAGCACGTGATGTGTTTCCTTTTATTTGTATCTTCTTTAATTTCTCTCTTCAATGTCTTATAATTTCCTGAGTGCAGGTCTTTTACTTCCTTGGTTAAATTTAGTCCTATTTTTTGTTTTGTTTTGTTTCTTTTTTTTGATGCAATTGTAAATAGGATTGTTTTCTTAATTTCTCTTTCTGATAATTCATTATTGGTGTATAAAAATGCAACCAATTTCTGAATATTAATTTTGTATCCTGTTACTTTACTACATTCATTTATCAGTTCTAATAGTTTTTTGGTGGAATTTTTGGTTTTCTTTATATATAGTATCATGTCATCAAAAAATAATGACAGTTTTCCTTCTTCCTTTCTAATTTGGAAGACTTTTATTTCTTTTTCTTTTCCGATTGCAGTGGCAGGACTGCCAGTACTATGTTGAATAGAAGTGATGAACATGCACATCCTTGTCTTGATACTGATCTCAAGGAGAATGTTTTTAGATTTTCCTTTTTGGGAATGATGTTGGCTGTGACTTTGTCATATATGGCCTTTATTATGTTGGGAAATGTTCCCTCTATTCCAATTTTGCTGAGGCTTTTTATGATAAATGGATGCTGGATTTTGTCAAATGTTTTTTTCTGCATTTATTGAGATGACCATATGATTTTTGTTTTTTATTTTGTTATGTGGTGTATCACATTAATTGATTTGCCAATATTGAACCAACCCTGAATACCAGGGGGGGGAAAAAAAAACTACTTGATCGTAGTGTATGTTTTTTTTATATTTTGCTGAATTCACTTTGCTAACATTTTCTTGAGGATATGTGCATCTATGTTTATCAGGAGTGTTGGCCTATTGTTTTCATTATTTGTGATATCTTTGCTGGTTTTGGAATCAGGGTAATGGTAGCCTGGTAGAATGAAGCTGGGAGACTCCCCTGATCTTAATTTTGGATTAGTTTGAGAAGAATAGGTGTTAATTTCTTTTGAATGCTTGGTAAATTCACCTTTGAAACTATCCAGAACTATTGTTTTGGGGGAGATTGTTGATTACTGATTCGATTTCATTTGTTGTAATTGGTCAGTTCATATTTTCTGTTTCTTCTTGAATCAGTCTTGGAAGATTGTATGCATCTAGGAATTTATTCATTAAATCCAAATTGTCCAATTTGTTGGTATATCATTGTTCATAGTATTTTCTTAAAAACTATTGTATTTCTGTGTTGTTCACTGTCACTTTTTCTCTTTCATTTCTGATTTTATTTATTTGGGTCCTCTCTCTTTTTTTTCCTTGATGAGTCTGGTTAAATGTTTATCAATTTTATTCAACTTTTAAAATAAGTATCTCAGTTTCATTGATGTTTTGTACTGGTTTCTTTGTAGCCTTTATTTTGTTTATTTATGCTCTGACATTTCTTTGTACTCACTTTGGGCTTTGTTTGGTGTTCTTTTCCCAGTTTCCTTATGTGCAAAGTTAGATTGTTTATTTGAGATTTTTTTGTTGTTTCTTGAGGTAGGCCTGCATTGCTATGAATTTCGCTATTAGGACTGCTTTTGCTATGTCTCATAGATTTGGGGTTATTGTGTTTTCATTTTCGTTTGTCTCAAGATTTGTTTAAAAAATGTCTTTGTTAATCTCTCTGTGGACCCATTTATTGTTTAGTAGCATGTTACTTAGCCTCCATGTGTTTATGTATTTCTTGGATTTTTCTGTTTTTTGTAATTTATTTCTAGTTTCATACCATTATGGTCAGAGAAGATGTTTGATATAATTTCAATCTTTTAAAATTTATTGAGCCATGTTTTGTGGTCTAACCTGTGGTCTGTCTTGAAAAATATTCCATGTGCACTTGAAAATAATGTATATTCTGCTGCCTTGGGTTGAAATATTCTAAAAATATTAATTAAATCTATCTGGTGTCTAGTGCATCATTTAAGGCTACTGTTTCTTTGAGGATTTTCTGTGTGGAAGATCTGTCCTTTGGTGTCAATGGGGGTGTTAATGTCACCTACTATGCATGTGTTTCTGTCAATCTCTCCCTTTATGTTGGTCAATATTTATTTCATATATTTCGGTGCTCCTATGTTGGGTGCATAGATGTTTACTAGGGTTATGTGCTCTTGTTGAATTGATTCCCTTTATTATTACATAATGTCCTTCTTTGTCTCTTAGTATAGCCTTCATTTTAAACACTATTTTTGTCTGACACAAGAATTGCTACGCCTGCTCTTTTTATTTTAATTTCCATTTGCATGAAATATCTTTTTCCATCCCTTTACTGACAGTGTATGTTTGTCTTTTGATTTGAGGTGGTTCTCTTGTAGACACCATATTTATAGGTCTTGTCTCCTTATCCATTCAGCTACCCTATATCTTTTGATTAGGGCATTTAATCTATTTACATTTAAAGTGATTATTGGTAGGTATATAGTTATTTGCATTTTTTATTCATATTTTTGATCTTCATTTGTTTGTTTGTTTTTCCCCTTCTTCTTAAAGAAGTTATTTTAACATTTCTTGTAATACTGGCTTGGTGGTAATGCATTCCTTTGGCTTTTTCTTGTCTGGGAAGCTATTTATCTCTTCTTTATTTTAAATGATACCCTTGATGGGTACAGTAGTCATTGTAGGCCCCTGTTTTAATCTTTTTTAATATTTTCTGCCACTTCCTTCTGGCCTGCAAAGTTTTTGTTGAGAAATCTTCTGATAGTCTAATGGGAGCTCACTTGTAAGTAACCAATTGTCTTTTTCTTGCTGCTTTTAGGATTCTCCCTTTCTTTTTAATCTTTTCCATTTAATTTGAATGTTGCTCGGTGTGGGCCTGTTTGGGTTCTTCTTGTTTGGGACTCTGTGCTTCCTGGGCTTGTATGTCTATGTCCTTCACCAGGTTAGGAAAGTCTTCTGTCATTATTTCTTCAAATAGGTTCTGCATCCTTTGCTCATTCTCTTCTCCTCTGGTACTCCTATAATGTGAATATTGTTATACTTGATGCTGTCCCAGAGGCCTCTTAAACTGTATTCATTTTTGTTTTGTTTTGTTTTGTTTTCCTTTTTGTTGTTCCTATTGGGTGTTTTATGCTACCTTGCCTTCTAAATCCAGTACTCGATCGTCTACTTTATCTAGTCTGCTGGTGACTCCTTCTAGTGCATGCTTTGTTTTGTTGTTGTGTGTTTCTTGTTTTATTAAAGTTTATTGGAGTGACAATGGTTAGTAAAGTTACATAGGTTTCAGGTATATAATTCTGTAATATACCATCTATATATCACATGTGTGTTCACCATCCAGAGTCAGTTCTCCTTCCATCACCATATATTTGATCCTGTTCTTCATTTAAATTATAGTGTTCTTTATTTCTGACTCATTTTTCTTTATGGTTTCTATGTTCTTCTTTATGTCTACTATCTCTATATTGAAGCTCTCACTAGGTTCCTTAAGCCTTCTTATAAGTAATGTTTTAAACTTTGCCTCTTATCTGTTGGTTGTCTCCATTTCATTTAGTTATTTTTCTGGAGTTTTACCCTGCTCTTTTATTTGGGGCATGTTTCTTTGTTTCCTCATTTTGCTGCCTCTCTGTATTTACTTATATGTATTAGATAGACCTCCCCTGTTACTCAGTATTTACTGGGTTGCCTTATATATTATGTGTATTCTGTGGTGTAGTGGAGCAGTCCCCCTGATTGCCTGTGTGTGTGTTCCAGTGATGTCTCTTGTATGCGTTGTGTGTATTCTCTTATTGTAGCTGAGCTTTGATTGTTTTGGTGTGTCCATGAGTGGGATTGACTCTCAGGCTGACTGGCTGTGAGGGTTGCCTCCATCCACAGCGTATGATCTACTGTGTGGGGGCTGACTTCTCAGAAGGGGATTTGCCCCTGTGGGCTCTGGTGCCTGTTGTGACCACCCTTTGGGCATGCCACTTGTGTCAATAATTGGGTAGTACCCTGGTGTGTTCTGAGGCCAGCCTCTAGGTGTGTTGTTTCTGGCGCCTATTGGCAAAGGCTCCCATGCAGGCCCTTTTCAACCTTGCCTGTGACCCGCCTGGGGATACCTGGTAGGAATTACAAAGCTCAGTGCAGTTGGTTGCTGCCTTTGTTGGACATGGAGGCATGTAAGGTTGGCCTCACTGTGAACTGAGGTTGGCTGTCACCAGTATCAGGCTCAGGGCAGCTTAGCAAAAGGCCCAGGATTCCATAGGCCTGTTGTCCACTGCAGGCTGCCTGTAAGGCTTATCCACCAAAATAACCTTTTAATATGTGCAGGCCAGTCTGTTCGACCTAGTGTTGACTGCTCCCAAGGATGCCACCCAAGTTGGATGAGGGAAGGTCCCAGGGAGTCACAGGGTGTGGCTGGTGGTTTTTACAGAGTTAATACAGATTCAGTTTTTGTGCCAGTGCTGAGCTTGTGGCCACCATGCAAAACTCCCCAAGAACACTGCCAGCTGTCTCTCACCTCAGGACTGTAAAACTCCAAGAGCCACACAAGAAAGCCTGCAGTACAAGCTGTAGCTGACCATCTGCCACCGAGTTTCCCAGACTGCCACAACTTGTCTGCAGCTGTAAACAGTTTCTGCATCTTGTGAGGCATGGCTGGCCACCCAAAAACTGAGAGTGCCGCAGGCAATGCCACACTAGCTGGACGAAGTGGGGTCCAAGGGAATCACCAAGTTGGTGCACACACTGATTTTACCAGACAAATACTGTCTTATGTTTTGCCTTTTGGAGGAGTACTCAACACAGGAAAGATGGTGCCCTAGAGAGTGCAAGGGAGGTAGGCTCCACACTGGGAAAATGGCAGCTGTTCCTCTAACCCACACCCTGAAACCACACAACTCAGGTTTTCCTTATATGTCTCCGGAGACTCTCAGGTTCCACCTCTCTTTGGAGCCCAGAGTGAGTGTTTGCAAGCAAGTGAGGCTGTGCATGGGCTTTTTAAGAGGACACCTGGGTTTTTAGCCACTTTCCATTTCATAGGGATGGATGAACAGAATCCTTACTGATTTTCACTGCTAAATGTTATGGAGATTCCTCTTCCCAGCAAAGGACCCTTGACCTGGGGAGCCTGGTGTGGGGCTGGGACCCCTCACTCTTTGAGGGAACCTCCACTGTTTATAAGTCCCTCCTGGTGCTTACACACTACCTGTGGGCTTGGGGTCAGCCCCTTTTGCATCTCCACCCCTCTTACCAGTCTCAATGTGGCCTCTTCTTTATATCTTTAGTTATAGGGGTTCTGTACAGTTAGTTTTCAGATGAATCTCAAGGTTGATCGTTCTATAATTTGGTTGTATAATAATTTTAAAGTGATCCTGGGAGGCAGCAGGCATAGCGTTTCCCTATTTCACCATCCTGGACTTCTCACATTTTTCCAACTCTTGACCCAGGCAGTAACAGCAGAGCCAAGTGTGCTAGGTAATGGAAGCATGTCCTAAAGTCACTGCTTCTCATACCCACTCCTCAGGCAGGTAGAAAAGAATCATGAGTGTTAAGGTTAGAGGCCTATTATAACAAAGAGTCAAAATATTTGCCTACTATATCTTGGATGGCAGACTAGACTAAGGGCGTCACCTTCTTATTATGGCATTTTTCTTTTGGATGACTGTATGACAGCACCTATTAAGTTCATCAAGCCCCATAAGGTGAGAAAACAAAAACGTCTGAGAACTCTGTTTAGGTCTAAGTGTTAATTTTTAATGTGGTTCCTGGGACATTGAATGGATTGAATGCACTTAGCTCAAAAGCCTGCATTGTTCCTAAGGGAAATCAATCACCAAAGAGAACATGAGCCTGGTGCAATGATCTTTTGATTGAGTGGGAGAATTCTGCCATCTTTTAAGAATGTTTATTCCAAGTATACTTTCAGTAAGTGGGTCAATAATGATAAGAGGGATATGCAGACCTACTAGAAACATTCTGATTTGAATGTGGGTCAAAATTCAACCGTAAATCCCATTTTTAAATTTTTTTTAAATTAAAGTTTATTGGGGTGACAATTGTTAGTAAAGTTACATAGATTTCAGGTGTACAATTCTGTATTACATCATCTATAAATCCCATTGTGTGTTCACCACCCAGAGTCAGTTCTCCTTTCATCACCATATATTTGATCCCCCTTTACCCTCATCTACCACCCCCCTCCCCTCTTACCCTCTGGTAACCACTAAACTATTGTCTGTGCCTATGTGTTTTTGTTCCACATTTGTTTCTCTTGTTCTTTTGTTGTTTTTGGTTTATATACCACATATCAGTGAAATCATATGGTTCTCTGTTTTTTTGTCTGACTTATTTCGCTTAGCATTATAATCTCAATACCCATTCATGTTGTCACAAATGCTCCTATTTCATCTTTTCTTACCACTGAATAATATTCCATTGTGTGTGTGTGTATATATATACATATATATGTATACATATATACATATATATACATGTATACATACATGTATATATATGTATATGTGTGTATATATATGTATACACACACACACACACACACACACACATATATATATATATATTTATATATATATATATATATATTTATATATATATATAAAACAACTTCTTTATCCATTCATCTATCGAAGGACATTTTGGTTGTTTCCATGTCTTGGCCACCATAAATAAAGCTGCAATGAACATTGGAGCACAAGTGTCTTTATGGATAAATGTTTTCAGATTTTTTGGGTAGATACCCAGGAGAGGGATTGCTGGGTCATACGGTGATTCTATTCGTAATTTTTAAACAGTGAACCACAGTGGCCAGTACTCAATACCCAGGGATTTGGGACACAGGACCAGTTTTCAGTAAGCCCTGAATTACCTGCATAATCCTTCTCCCTAAGGCACAGTCTCTCAAGTATTTGGTCTCAAAGTCTGTTTATGAGGGTTTGGAAGATGATTGGTGACAGAACTGTAGAATGTTTCCTCAAGGGAAATCAGCCTCTCCTTTAACCAAGAGGCTGTGTTCTGCAAACTGGCTTAAATTTGAAAATAGGCTGTGATTTGCAAACTGGCTTAGATTTGAGATGATGTGACTCTCCATTGTGGTGGCCAGTTCACCTTTCTGGCCATCAGACAGGATTTTTTTCCTGTTACAGAAAGACATACCCATCTATTTCATTCCTAGAAATACTATCATTGATGAACTACTAATCAAGACCCTGCAGTTCAAAACATTTTAATAGTCATGTAGTCCCTGCTTACCATTAAGATAAATGAATCTGCCTCATACTTAATAATAAGCACTCTCATATGAACTTTGCTGTTCTTGGAACTTATCATTCCTATCGTCGTCATGAAGTTTAATGGTGGCGTTTGCCACCATCAACCCTGGCCAACATGGTATAGCATCATAGACCTTTTTAAGCACTGTAGAGCTTTCCCATCACTAACAGACTTTTCTTACTGAAACGAGTGGTCTCTAAGCTGTTTTGGGCAATGAGTTAGGGGAATGCATATGATATTCCCTCTCCATCATGTCTGTTAGATATCCATAAACTGTTAGATATCTTCCTCTACATTTGCAAAGGAAGATCTGACAAATTAACCTCATTAAGTATCAGTGGTTTTTAAGCTCAAGGTCAAATCAATGAACCAAATAAAAGGGAGGAGCCATTTCCAAAATCTCTAGTAAATTCACCCATATTAAAACAAAACAAAACCACAAACAAACAAACAAAAACTGATCCAGCGTTGTATTCTGTCGTGTCCTCCCTGGTCTAACATCTTTTGAATGAAAATACTCATATTTCTCAGATTTCTGCTTAATTAAATTAATAAACTCTTGCAATACTTTGGATATGTTAAGTTACTCCTTTCTGGATCAGACTTTATAGTTTAATTATTATAAATAAGCTTCCCTGGATACATTTACTATAAAGTTTGAAAGAAAAGGGAAGTTAGTTTTCTCATATGTGGTCGGGAAAAGTGTTTCTATGTCCGATGGATGCTCAGAATGACTTGGAGTTCTAAGAGTCTTAGCTTTACGTCAGTCCAATCAGAAGTCCCTATTTTAATTTTCAGAAATACTCTAACTTTTACGTGAAAGATTGGTGAGGCTGTGAAATCAGGTTATTGTATATCTATGTAGCACACAATTAAATTTTGGTTTTGATTTTAACAAATATTATCTCTGTTGCAACAAAGAAAAAGAGAATATTGAAGGTTTACTTAGAAAAACTCTGGTTCTTTGTGACTTGAATCGAGAGTTTAATAATCAGAGTTTGTAATTTTGTCTCTGTAGATTCTCCAGAATAATCCTAAAAGTCTTTTCCATATCACAGTCTTATAGTTATCACAGCTGCCATGAGTCCATAACAGACTCTTGATCACCCAAGGCACTTTCTTTAGTTGTATGTTATCACAATCAACCATTTGGTTAATTATGGTTAATTATGGTTGGTTAATTATGGACATTTTGGTTAATTATGGTGTCATAACATTCCATAAATCAGGGAGAATTCTATTACCCATTGGCAAGAGACAATGCTGTGTCTAAACCCAAGGAAAAACCAAAATAATATCCCCAAACCCCATTTTACTGTTTCTACTTTCTAGTACCTCTTCGGGTACCACTGTATCAGCTAGGGTCCAGTCAAGAGGCAGAAATCACAAGATTTATTTTAATAGAGATAATGTAATATAAAGAATCACTAATCAGATATAAAGTTGTTAGGTAACTAAAAAGGCTAAACCAAGAGGAAGATTAAGGTATTTTAAGGTAGTCACTTCAAGAATCAGCTATTATCCTTAGGGCTAGAGGAACAAAGAAAAGAGATTGAAATTATTAAGTTTCAGCAGTTTCTATGAGAGGTTCCATAACTTAGTGACTGAGAAACTGCTGGGCCATCATTTGTGTCTCTGATGGATGCTAAAATCAGCTAGTTCTCCAAGTGTTGGACAAAAACCAAACTGGACTCAGCTGTTGTATGGGAAGGAACTACTGCAGCTGTGGTGAAGAACCATTACTGGGGTATACACAAGAAAGAGCACATCTCTGTTCTCTATTTCTGCCTAACAGCTTCCCTTTAGCGCCACTATTGGCAGTGACTAACAGGGAGTCAGCTTGCAAAGCTGAAATGTAGTTTGCATAGTGCCAGCATCAGTATTACAAAGCAGAAGATGGAAAGTTGGGTTTGGAGCAGAGAAATTATACCATGACTCACACAAGGAGGGATCCGTATATCTCTAAGGAATGCATATTCCCCAGGGACCATCCACAATGGCTAGAAGAGAGATAGAAAATCATAACCAAGAAGGCAAGTTCAAGGGCTTTTAGAGAAGGCTGGATAAAGTAGTCATCCCCAGGGAGCACAGCCAGCATCCTAACAAGGAACTCTCCGCATTGTCAGGACAGGGGCTGGCTCTTCGTGATACCTGTTGGCAGGAGCTCATTCTCACTGTGGACACATAGCACTTACATTTCCTATTCTTCTCTTTTCTGAATGAGAATGTTTATTGCAGTTATGCTGTCTTCTTTTTATCATTATAGGGGGGGTAAGGGGACTTGTCAAGACTACAAACTGCCACATCCAGAACTGAAGGAGAAGACCACATCACCCAGACACCCTAAACTCTGAGCTAGCTTTTGTGACTAGATGGAACTTTGGGTTCTCTTTTTGGAGAGGGGTGAATATGTTCTATATGTGAAAGGGATGTTGACTGATAATTAGTGGTCAGAGGGCTGAAATATGAATATGGTAGAGATGGTAGCTGTCTATCAACATATTATCCCTTCCATTTTATTCATACATAGAGGTAAACTTAAAAAAAAGCTGCCCAGGCAGACACCACATTTATCAGACTTCCTCTTCCACTCCTAAGTGTGAACATAGGACTCATTTTGTCAATAAAATGATGACAAATGCAATGACTGTTACTCTGGGCCAGAGCATTTTAAATAGGAGACATTTTTCCTCCATATCCTTGTTTTCTCCTTCTGCTAACTGGATGGAAAAAAAATGCAAAGCCCTAGTGGATAATATTGTTGCATGATGGAAGGGGCCTGGGTTCCTTAATTACGTGTGATTTGGAACATCAACAATGGGTTGTTATGTAAGCAAGAAACAAACTTCTGTCATGTTAAGCTACTGAAAGGTAGTTCTCTCTGATAGTGTTACCCAATCTAATTTAGATATCAATGGCACTTGCACTCTACCTTTATTCCTAAACAAATCATGAAACTGATGTAATGGTAAACAGCAGAGCCAAGAATAATTTTTCAGGGAAAAATGAAGACTCTATTAGAAAGGATCCTACTCAGAAATGAACAAACAGTATAAACAAATAAACTACAGGACCTATACAACTCATTTTAAAAAAGAAAAGAAAAAAATGTAGTGTATTTTCATGGAACATACATAATCCGGACAATTGATCTCTAAGAAAGAGTATAATTTTAAGCATTAACAATTTCACTCTCCAAAGGAAAATAAGTGTTAACACTAAGAAACAATAGATAAAAGTTACAATGTTAAAAATGTAGATTGAAAATGTATTTATCTAATAAAATAGAGGAATTCACCGAGACAGATAATATGATCACAGAATTTAATGCAACTTCAGGACTAGTGAAGTGTCTCAAAGAAAACCGACACTAGCAGGTTAAATTTATATTTTTGAGTTTATCAAACAGAGAACATAAACATGAAAAGGGCAATTTTCCACCATAAAATAAGACAAAATCATTTTTGTGCTAAAAAAAAATGTGGATAAATATTAATTCTACAAGATAAGGGGGGGGTAACAAGCATGAGGTTATATTTTTGAATATTTATTTAATGTAAGCCTAATGAAAGAAAAACCTACAAACATCAAGACTGGACTAAAGTAGCGAAAGAACAAAATAGGCTGTTTCAGACTTCTTTTAAATAACATTAAATAACATATTCTTATTACAGAATAAAATAGAATAGAATATATAACTTCAAAAAAATTTCTATGTTGAACTTAGATTTTCACATCCAGTTAAAATGTTGCACATAAAATAATCCAAAGCTAAGAATTTCTCAGATATGAAAAGGATTCAATAGGTTTATTATCACTGATTTTATATTGAGAGGGGAAAAAAAAAACACTTCCAGCTTTGATTAAAAAAAAAAAAAAACTATTAAGAGAAAAGTTAGGAATTTGCATGAGAAATAACTTACAGAGAACGTTTTGTCCATTTAACAATTGAATCACGTTTATATAGCTAATGTACATTATAATACATAGCATAAATATTATAATTGTGAAAATAACCATATGACATAAAAAAAATTAAAAATGATTGCTTTGGGGGAAAAATATCTCATGTGGTGCCCATAAAACCAGCAGGTGTGGGGGTGGAAGAGGTGGAAGGAACTATAAATATATTAATTTCTTCATTTTCATGAGGGGGTGTAAACATTACTTTTCCACTTTTGAGACTGATAAATGTAGAAACAAATTAAAAGCTTCTTCATCAAAAAAAGCATATCTATTATACTTTTGATAAAAATTACTTTGGTTACATATTTGGCAGACTTTGGAGAGATATTGAATTATTTTCTTAATTTTGATAAATGGCATGATAAGAATATTTATTTATTTATTTACTTATATGAGGTCAGTTGATTACAATAAAATGCACTATAGTTGAATTTTCCCCTTTTCATACATTTTTGTAGAACTCTCTTGAGTTTCTATATCCTTGAACTATACTGCTGGAGCAAAGATGATATTGCTTGGCAAGTATCACAGTTATACTTTTTATTGGTTCTTTAATTTCTTGACAAATCACATTAATTTCGCAAGTTTGTAAATTCTGAACTACAGGTCTCACTGAACTACAATCTCATGATATACATATGAGTACATACATATGACTGCAATCTCATAACTGGAAAGATGTGAACAAAAGTTATGAACATTAAATACATGACTTGCCTGCATCACTGAACTTGGCTCTTGGACTATTAAGCCAATTTAGCACACCGTAGGATCACATTCTTGGCATTTTGTCAAAGTCTCAGAAAGTGCTTCTGTTTTAAAATTTATTTCGTTTCCTGGTTCTCATCAGCAATCATGCTCATCTTTCTCTATGCATGCCCCAATTGCTGTCATTTTTTTCTTGATAACCTCTAGATTTTTTTTTTTTTTAATTAGTTGGGTTTTGTGTGACTTTGTTGTCCTGGAAACTACACTTCCATCAGTCTAGACTACAGCAATTCCCTCAACAAAAAACAAAGGAAAAGGATACAGAGACAGAGGAGGGAATGGAAGAAGAAATGGAAAGAAGAAGATGGGATTGAGGGGGGAGAAAGAAAGAAGAAGGAAGGAAGGAAGGAAGGAAGGAAGGAAGGAAGGAAGGAAGGAAGGAAGGAAGGAAGGAAGGAAGCAGGGAAGGAGGGACAGAGGGAAGGAGGGAAGGAGAGAAGGAAGGAAGAAAGAGAAAGCGGAGGGAAATAAAGAATCTTGTTAGTAAACAAACAAATCACTAATATAAGACTTTCTATTTTGTAGGGTACCAAAAGTTAATTTTCTCCTAAAATTACAAAGGTACACAGGAATAAATACTACCCATGAATCAGTCATCTTTAATTATTTTTTGCTAGAGTGTAGAGTAATAATTGAACCCCATGATTCAGTTTCAGAAAGACAAAGCAACGGATTCTGAAAATTAAGCCTGCAAACTCATCCCAGAAAAAGTGCTAACATTCCTCATTGTTCCTTCGAAGTACTCCCCTTGGGAAGCTATGCACCAATGCCAGCTCCTAGTCCACCCTTTAAAGCAATTTTGGAATTCTTTTCCTGGGATCAGAGCTGTTGTCATATTACTCTTGATGTCCTGATGTCATCAAAATATCTCCCTTTCAATATTTCCTTTATCTTTTTTTTTTGCTTTAAAAAAACATTTTTATTAAAATATAACAAACATACAATATTATATTAGTTTTAGGTGTACAGCATAGTTATTCAACATTTATATACCTAAAGAAGTAATCCTCATAACTAGTCCGGAAACCATCTGAAACTATACTATACTATCACAATATCATTGACTATATTCTCTATGCTGTATATTACATTCTCCATGACTTGTTTTTTTACCGTATTCACCTTTACATTTCCCCCTCCTTTTTAATAATTTTTCAATTACAGTTGATATTAAATATTACTTATATATTCAGGTGTACAGCATAGTGGATAAATATTTTAAAATTTTAAACAGTGATCCCCCTGACTAGTCTAGAACTCACCTGGCACTAGACAGTTATTACCATATTATCGACTATATTGCATATGTTTTGTTTTACATCCCCATGACTACTTTGTAGCTAGCAATTTGTACTTCCCCTTTTTCACACATTCCCAACACCCCTCCCATCTGGCAACCACGAAATGTTCTCCTTATCTCTCTTTATAGTTTGTTTCTGTTTTGTTTGTTTGTTCTATTCTTTAGATTCTACATAGGAAGTTCTGATAATGAAGTTCGCAAACTTGTTGCAACGATGATGCTAACCTTTTTTTGATATCAGAAGGATTATTCATTATGAATTTGTACCAATTGGACAAGCAGTTAACCAAGTTTACTATTTGGAAGTGCAGAAAAGGCTGTGTGAAAAAGTTAGACAAAAATGACCTGGACTTTTCGCCAACAATTCATGGCTCTTACATCATAACAATGTACCAGCTCACATGACACTGTCTGTGAGGGAGTTTTTAGACAGTAAACAAATCATGGTATTGGTATTTCCTTTATCTTTGGGTAAAGAAAGAAAGAAGTCATTGGGAGCCAGATCGGGTGAGTAGGGAGGTTGTTCCAATACAGTTATTTGTTTACTGGCTAAAGACTCTCACAGACAGTGCCGTGTGAGCTGGTGCATTGTCCTGATGCAAGAGCCATGAATTGGTGAAAAGTTGAGGTTGTTTCCATGTTTTTCATGCAGCTTTTTTAGCACTTCAGAATAGAAAACTTGGTTAACTGTCCGGTTGGTACAAACTCATAATGAATAATCCCTCTGATATCTAAAAAGGTTAGCGACATCATTTTTACTCTTGATTTGGACTGATGGAACATTTTTCGTCATGAAAAATTGGCTGATTTCCATTGTGCACTGTGTTGCTTTGTTGCAGGGTTCTATTGGTTCACCCACGTTTCATCACCAGAGATAATATGGCTTCAAACATTATCTTGCCTCTCCAAAATGTCTTTTCAAACTTTGACTTTCTTTTGCTATTGTTCATATGTGAGCTTCTTCAGGACCTATTAGCACACAATTGTCTCAGTTAAGATTTTCAGTTAAGATTTTCCTAACTGTTTTTTTGTTGATCTGTTATGCTTCTCACAGTAAGCAAACAATTTTGATGCACAATTCAAGGAATTTTTGCAATGTTTTCATCAATTCTGCTCATTACCGACCACCCTGAGCTCTTTTCATCAGTGACATGTTCTCTCCTCTCGGAAAAATGTTTAATCCATTTGTACACTGCTGTGTTTTCATGGCATTATCCTCATAAACTTGAACTAACATGTCCCTGATTTCACTTCCACTCTTGCCAAGTTTAGCAAGAAATTTAATGTTTGTTTATTGCTCTAATTCAAGCCTGAACATTCTCAAAATGGCACACAAAACATGCAACAATTATGAACGCCACTCAGCATGACACCACCACATGTCAACACGAACACAGCTGTGAGACACTGACAGACCAAGGTCATGAAACCTTATTGAGCTATTTATACAGCGCTGCCAGTGTAAGAACACGGGGCCAAGTTTGCAAACGTAATTGTCAGCCCTTATATAAATACTGGTTCTGGCAGAATTAAATTAAAAAAAAAAGTATAGTATTTTATATCTCAAATTTGTATGTTATAAAATAAGGAGAGTATTATTATGTCGCCAAACATTTAAAATTATCAGATTGAAGATTAAATCTTGCCCATCAATAGGTTTTGTTAGATTTAAAAATATTTTTCTTCATTCGGTATTTAGTGAGAGAAAAATACATAAAATATGTCCATCCTTAAAAATCTGGCTTTCTAATGATATATT
Source organism: Rhinolophus hipposideros (assembly GCF_964194185.1). Taxonomy (NCBI): domain Eukaryota; kingdom Metazoa; phylum Chordata; class Mammalia; order Chiroptera; family Rhinolophidae; genus Rhinolophus; species Rhinolophus hipposideros. The sequence continues at coordinate 4,981,256 of NC_138052.1, read as the reverse complement.
TTATATTTTTGTAATAACTTTTCAGTTGCTTTACTTGAACATTTCTAATATATTATTATGTTACAGGAAAAACACTTAGAATGTTTTACCTCTTTTCCTATATGTAAACTTTCTTTTTTATTTTCTCATCTTATTACATATGTGGAGATATTATGTTCTTATTTTGAATTGGTGAGGCTATTATATTTCACTGTCCATGTAATTATATTGGTGTATTTTAGAGGGTGTTAAACTGATTATTTTTCTGAGTTTTTCTATATTTCAGATGGGTTTCTCAAAGTAATCTGATTTGGATTTACATATTCTGATATTCCATGTAAATGGATTTATATAGAATATGTAATCTTTTGTATGTGATTTATTTTAATTAGCATGTTTTCAAGGTTAATCCATTTTGTGGCATGTATTTTTACTTTATCATTTTTTATGGATGCATAGTATTTTATTGTATGGCTACACCACATTTAGTTTATCCAATTATAAAATTTTTGGACAGACATTTGGATTTTTTCCACCTTTTGGCTGTGGTTTTGAATAGAATTTACCTAATGATATCGAGCATTTTTTTCTTTTTTATGTGTTTATGTACCATTTGGAGAAATATCTAATCAGATCCCTTGTCCAAGTTTTAATAGGGTTGTTTGTGTTTTGGGTGTTGAGTTATAAGTATTCTTTACATATTATAAATGTTGGACCCCTGATATGTGATGTGCAAATATTATCTTCCATTTTGTTGGTTGCCTTTTTATTTTTATGATAATGTCTTTTGATGCATAGGTTGTTTTATTTTTTTAAAGTTTAATTTATTTTCTGTTTTCTTTTGTTGCTTGCTTCAAGTATTAAATTTAATAATCCATTGCAAAATCCAATGACTTACCATATGTTTTCTTCCTTGCTCTGTAGTTTTAGCCCTTATATTTAGACCATTGGTAAATTTTTAGCTAATTGTTTTGTATAGTGTAAAGTAATGGTCCAACATATTTTTTTTTCATGAGGATCATTCAGTTGTCTTAGCACCATTCCTCAAAAAGACTATTTATTCATCATTGGATAGTCTAGACACACTTGTTGAAAATCAGTTGACCATAGATGCATGGGCTTATTTATACAGTTAATTTTATTCCCTATATATATGGATATATATCCTTAGGCCAGTAACACTCTTTTTTGATTACCATTGCTTTCTAATAAGTTTTGCAATTGGGAAGTGTGAGTCCTCCAAATCTGCTTTTCTTTTTGAATATCTTTTTGAATATTTGGTGTCTCTAACAATTTTATATGAATTTTAGGAAGAGCTTGTCCATTTCTACAAAAAAAAGGCTTGTTAAATCTGTAGCTCAATTTGGGTAACATTGCCATCATAACAATATTTATTGTCTTCCAATCCATGATTATAAAACGTCTTTATATTTATTTAGGTCATCTTTAATTTACTTCAACAATGTTTGAACATATTCAGTGTACAAGTTTTTCACATTTTTGGTTAAATTAATTCCTAATTATTTTATTTTTTTATTTTATTATTTTTTAAGATTTCATTGGGAAAGGGGAACAGGACTTTATTGGGGAACAGTGTGTACTTCCAGGACTTTTCTCCAGTCAAATTGTTGTCCTTTCAATCTTAGTTGTGGAGGGTGCCGTTCAGCTTCAAGTTATTCTTTCAGTCTTAGTTGTGGAGGGCGCAGCTCAGCTCCAGGTCCAGTTGCCGTTGTTAGTTGCAGGGGGCGCTGCCCACCATCCCTTGTGGGACTCGAGGAATTGAACTGGCAACCTTGTGGTTGAGAGCCCACTGGCCCATGTGGGAATCGAACCGGCAGCCTTCGGAGTTAGGAGCATGGAGCTCTAACTGCCTGAGCCACTGGGCTGGCCCCAATTCCTAATTATTTTATCTTTGGTTGTTATTGTAAATGATGCTGTTTCTTTAATTTTCTTTTATGATTTTATTGCTATTGTATAGATATGCAAATGCGTTTTTATGGTGATCTTATATCTTGCATTTTTGTTAGAATCATTTATTATCTCTAAAATATTTTTGTGTGTATTTATTACAATTTTCTTTGTATAAGACTATGTCATTTGCAATTAGGGTTAGTTTAATTTCATTCTTTCCCAATTGCATGACTTCTACCACCTAATTATCTTGGCTTGAACTTTGAATAAAATGCTGAAATGGTGAAAGCAGATGCCCTTATCTTTTCCTAATCTTAAAGATAGAGATTTCATTCTAACATTAAGCAAGATGTTAGTTGTGGATTGTTATTGAGGAAGTTTCCTATTCTTAGTTTATTCAGAGGTTTTATCATAGAAAAACATTGTTGAATTTTATGATTTTTTTTTTTTAATTACTTGAGATCAATCTGTGGTCCCCTCACCTTTACTGTATTACTGTGGAACATTACATTGATTGGCTTTCCTGTGTTAAACCTTGTGTTCCTGGGATGACTCTGATTTGGTTGTGAGATATCATTTTTTTAATAGGTTCTGGATTTTGTTTGCTAGTACTTTGATGTGGATGTCTGTATATATATATTCATAAGGAATATTGGTCTATAGTTTTGTTGTGATGGATTCTTTAATATTGGTGCAATATTGGCATCAGAGAAAACATATATAATAAATTGTTTCACCCTTTATTTGTGGAATATCCTGCCAGTATTCATGTTAATTATTCTTTAAAAGTTTGATAAACTTTTCCAGTAGAATAATTTGGTTCTGGGCTTTTATTTGTCGGAAGTTTTTTTTTTTTTTTTTTTTGATTTAATCTTTTTTACTCTGTATAGATTTGTAAAATTTCTATTTTTTCCTGAGTCAGTTTTTGTAATTTATGAGTTTCTAGGATTTTTTTCATTTCATCTAGGTTATCCAATTTGTTGGCATACAAGTATACAGAGTATTCTTTTACAATACCCTTTACTTTTATGCAGTTGATTGTTATTTCCCTTCTTTAATCCTTGATTTTAGTTATTTAAGTCTTTTATTTTTTTCAATGTCAATCTAGCCAAAGACTTGTCAATTTTGTTAATCTTTTTTTTAAACAAAGACTATTGGTTTTACTGATTTTTCCACTATTTTCTTTTCTCTATCATCTTTATGTCAGCTCTAATGTCTTATTTTTTTCTCCTGTTAGCTTTTGATTTAGTTTATTTTTTTTCTAGATTTTTGGTATAAAGTTATGTTGAAGATTTGAGATCTTTATTATTTTTATTATAAGTATTTATAGCTATGAATTTCCCTCTTAGCATTGCCTACGCTACAGCCCACAAGTTTTATTATGCAGTGTTTTAATTTTTATTAGTCTCAAGATATCTTCTAATTTTCCATGTGATATCTTCTTCAACCCATTTGTTTAAAACTATCATTTAATTTTCACATATTTTTTAATTTTTCAGTATTTCTGCTGCTATTGATTTCTAGTTTCATTTCATTGTGATTAGTAAACATAATTAATATTGTTTCAATCTCTATATATTTGTTGAAGCTTATTTTGTGGCCTAATATATGGTCTCTCCTGGAGAACGTTCCATGTGCACTTCAGAAGAATGTGTATTCTACTGTTACTTGTTGAAGTGTTCTGTAGCTATCTACTAGTCCAATTGGTTTATAGTGTTGTTCATGTCTTCGTTTTCTTGGTTACTTTTTGGCTATCCATTTTTATTCTATCCATTATTTAAAGTGAGTAACAAAGTCTCTAACTATTTTTGTTGAATTGTTTCTTTCTTCAGATCATGCTGTTTGAATTTTATCTTACTTTTTAGCTTTCAAAATTTGATTACAATGTATTTTGGTGTATATCTTTTTAAATTTTATCTTACATGGGATCCACTGAGTTTCTTGAATGTGTAGATTTGTTTTTCACCAAATTTGATGTTTTATGTTATTTCTTCAATATTTTTGCCTTTTTATTTCTTCTAGAATTCTCATTTATGTGTACATTGTTATGCTTGATGATATAGTATAGGTCCTTTGGGTTTTATTATGTTTTCATTTTTTTTCTTTTTCCTAAATGATCTATTTTCAAATTCACTGATTTTTTTTCTTCTGCCTACTCAAATCTGCTGTTGAACCACCCTAATATGTTTTCCTTTTAATTTTCATTATTATTTCTTTCAATTGCAGACTTTCTATTTGGTTTCATTTTATAATTTATATTTCTTTTTGTTTGTTTGTTTCTTTTTCTCTATTCGGTGAGACACCATTCTCATGGTTTAGCTACTTGTACTTGATATTTCTTTGGCTCTTTGAGTATATTTAAAATAGCTAAAGTCTGTCTAGTGAGACTAATAATGTCAGGGTTCCTTATGGCAGAGTTTTTATTTTAATTTTTCATTTCCTGGTCCCTACTTATTTGATTCTTTGCATATCTACCAATAGTCTGTTGAAAACTGATATTAATATTAAAATATGGCAACTCTGGGATAAGAGTCTCATACCTCTTCAGGGTTTATTGTTGTTACTTGTTATAATTTATTTACTGACTTTTGTGAACTAATTCAGTAAAATTTGTACCCTTTGTCATGTGTGACCAATATGGTCTCTGTTACATTTTGTAAGTGCTGAACTAGGGAAATTGACAGAGATTTCCTTAAAGGCTTGAACCACCCCACCCTCCCAAAATAATAATCTTCCAGTCTTTGCAGTATGGCTCTGTGTGTGATTGGGCACAATTGCAAACCTCAGGGAAACACTTTGCAATTTTGTCTGAGCTTTCACATTCTGCCTGTGCAGAGCCTATAGGTCAATCAGAGGTAAGGGCTAGGATGTTTCAGGTATTTTTTGTTTATGCACCCAGCCCTAGTCATGTACATGTCTTTCTAGATTGCAACAAATATGGGTAAGCTTTTCAAAGCCCAATTTTCTTTCCAACATTCAGTTTGTTTATTCTTTTTTTCCCAACTGTTATCTTCTACCCATTCAGCAGCAGCTGAAATATTTACTTTTAAATGTTTCTGACAGAAACATCATGGGTAGCTGCCTCAGTTTGGGGTGAGTTCTGAGTCAGGCCAAAATGAGTTAAGATCCTTGATTGAGTCCGTCACCTAGCCACCACAGATGTTAAAACAAAGAAACATATATATATATATGTTTCTTTGTATGTATGTATATTTATTTAAGATATATATATATAGATTTATATATAAAAACAAATATATATATATATATATATATATATATATATATATATATATATTTTAATAAAGTTCATTTTTTTCCCTCCATCCTAAAAAATTCTATACTGAGAACATGGCAGCTATTGTCTCCTGGTCACTGCCAAAATGGGTAGACAGCCACGTGACAAGGGTGAATTAAGATCTCTTATCAAGTTTCAGTTTTTGATTTCTTAACTAAACATTTGACTGGTTGTTAAAAACTGTTTCTTAGTTTCCAATGTTCTGGTTAAGTTGATTCTAATAACTTTTGCCAGTTTATTTACTATTCCTGTGGTGGGAAAGCCTTTTTGAGTTCCCACTCCACCATTTTGCTGATGTAACTTTTAGGTCAACAATTTTTAAACATTATAAAAATTGGTTCAATATCAAGTATTTTGGTCATTGTATACATACAAAAATATTTTTAAATGACACATACATTCAGTGCAATTTGTTACCATATTTGAATAAAAGAGAAAGACAGTATGATGATATAAACATGTTCCAAAAAGCTGTGGCAAAATTCAACACCTATTCATTGTGAAGTTTAGTTTTTTTTTTTTGTAATTGAAAAGAAAAATCCTTCTTTCAACACACACATACACACACACACACACACACACACACACACACCTACAGCTACAATCATATAAGTGAAACATTAAATGATTTATCTTTGATATCAGTAACCTGTACACCCTGTCATCAGCACTCCTGTTCAATAGTTTTTGATCAGCACAATTGGTCAAGGATAAAAGAATCAAATGTGTAAATATTACAAATAAAAAAAGTAAAATTCACATTTATTCTCAGACTATTTTATTGCGTATTTAGAAAATCCAAAGATTTTAGAGATTAAGTATAAAACACTGATGAGAGATTCACAGGTTTGCTAGATAAAATGCTGGTATAAAAACTCCATTTATTTCTATATGTAAAAATTTAGCAAATAAAAATTTTAACACAAAATGCCATCTAAATAGCATCTAAAATGTTAAGTATCTAGATTCAATCAAATATCAGATATTTGATACAATGCCTTGTATTGAAAATTATAAAGCTAATTAAAATAAAATCGGACAAAACTTTATTGAGACATTATAGATTATTAAAAATATAATAAGAGATTTGTAAATTCATAGATTACAGGTGTTAGGTCTCCCCAAATTGATTTAGAAGATGAGTATATGTCTAATAACTTGACAGGTCAGAATTATATCAAAGTGTAAAAGACATAAAAACCAACACACTTGAAGAAGTAGAACAAATGAGATAGTTACTTGGCTAAATTACTAAAGTTGTTTTAAAACTGCAATATTTAAATTGATTTGTCACTGATGGAACAGCAAAAAAAAAAAAAAAAGCCTACATGAAGCCGCACATTTAATGAGTACTTTTTTAATGATGCTGTGGATGTGGCACTTCAGGTCAATAAGGAAAGATTAGGATATTTTCCATAAATATTGCCGAAGCATTTGGATATCCACATAAAAGTAAAATTAGATCATATTTCATAACAATACACAAAACTCAAGTCCAAGTAAGTGAAAGAGCTAATGCAAAAGTAAATTTATAAAGTTATAAAGCTTTGAGAAGAGACCATAGGAGAATATTTTTATCAGTCACATAGATAAGGATTTCTTTAAAAAGAATAATAAGGAATAAGAATAATAAGAAATTATTATAAATTTGACCATATCAAAACTAAAAAATGTAATATTTGTCAAAAGACATTTTTATCAGTGTGAAAAGACAAGTCAATGCCAATTGACATATTTATATATCATATATTATATATCATACATTATATATTATATATTTATTATACATTTTATATTAATTATGTATATATATATATATATATATATATATATATATAGAGAGAGAGAGAGAGAGAGAGAGAGAGACTAAAATCCAAAACATTAAGAACACAAAGAAATCAGTAAGAATAAGACAAATATTTTAGTATATATGCTGCCGAAGCGAGCACAAGACAAATATTTTAATAGAAAAAGTGTAAAAAGGATTTGTACAACATTCAAAAATAGGAAATTAAAATGTCTAATGATAATATAGAACAGCAGTGCAACCTCATTAGTAAATGGGAAAATATGGAGAAGGGAAAATGCTTAGGTTTTTAGGAAACTAAATTATATTTTAGAGATTCTCTTAAGAATAAGCTTATGAATATTAGGCACAAAAGTAAGTATTTCTTAGACTGAGAAAAAGAAACAACAAATTACATACTTTAGAAAGCTGATAAAAGACATAAATTACCTCAAATTCAAAAAATACAGCATATATTTACATATTAAATAACTGTCTGCCTCACAATTATATTTTATTTTCTTATACTTTTGACTATAGGCTCTTTGATGGCCTTTTCATGGTGACACTAATTTTGAAGTATTTTCTATATATTATCAAGATAATTCAAAATTTTTAATTAATTTTGATATGTTGGAAAAGTTTATTTTAGCTTCATAAATGTTATGAGTAGATGGGTCATATGTAAAATTTTAGGAATGTTGTCTAAATTGAAAAAACTCTGTCAAGTTTCTTTCATACATTAGCTGTAAGATTTAAGGGCATTTTAAATGAACTTTTTGAATAAGTAATGTATATTCTACACCAGTTTTTCATTGATGCATTTGTGGTACAATGCTATGATCTTTGCTAATGTCAATATTCCATGTAAAAATAGCAGCATATTTACTTTTGTAATGTTTTGCATGATTCATTAATTATTATTGATTGCATAATCAAATAACCCAAGGACCTATTTATTACTTCTTTCATTTATTGAAGTCTACTTATAAATTAAATTGAAGATTGCTTTAAATTATTTTGCTAATCGTTGTTAATCAGCACTTTTGTTAAGATAATGAAAACAATTTGTCTTACAATATGCTTTTAAATAACAAAATAATATATATTAATTTAATCACCCATTTTTTATTACTTAATTGGTATTTAACCTTCAATTATTGCTACTTTTAATATCCAATTATCTTAGTAAATTATTAAGTACCTGTAACATTGAGTATTAGCTGATTAGTACATATTTACACCTTGGTAAAATCTTTCACCCAACACCTTTATGATGTGCTATGGATTGATTCATTAGAAGATTCCTGGGAGTCATTCTTACACCTACATGTTTAGCAATCAAACAATCCATACATGGCAGTGCCTGCCATTAACGGAAAGCAGTTATCATTGAGCACAGAAACTCAACCTTCATTAGTTTCAAGGTATATATGCCCCAGGGAAAGCAAAGTAAAATGATAATGAGATACACCAGGTTTTCAAAAATTAAATTTTTAATGTCAGAAAAATTTTCATACACTATTGGTGAGAATTCATAACATTTTTAGGAAGCAGAATTCCATTACTAAATGATTTTAAAGATAAGTATCTTATGACTCAGCTATTCCAAATTTTCAGTAGGGTATCAAAATAACTATGCATATGAGCACCAAAATACTAATATAAGAATGCTTTTGGAAAAATTGATTGTAAAAGTCAACATTGAAAGTATTATCTATTATCTGTCAAATGTTTATCTAGATTGAACAAATTAATTGTGGAATATTACAGGGAGGGAAATTAATGAATTAAAACTATTCACAACAGGATGAATGCATTCACAAATTAAAATTGAGCAAAAGAAACAAGTTGAAATTTCATATATACATTATTATCCCATTCATAAAAATGTCACAAATAAACTAAACTTAGCCTATGTTGTTTAGGGAGGTATTTACAAATATAAATGTTATAAAGCAAACAAATAATTTAATAACACTGTATTTCAGGACTATGATTTCTTCAGGTGGTAGGAAGAAGTGGTATATGATTAGATAAAGGCATGGGAAGCCTGTAGGGTTCTGGCAGTATCTATTCAGGTCCTTTGCCCATTTTTTAAAATTGAATTATTTATATTTTTGCTATTGAGTTGTATGAGTTCCATATATATAAATTTATTTTATAGTTCATATATGTAAATTCCTAAAAATGTTATGCATTCTCACCAACAGTGTATGATAATTTTTCTAGCAATAAAAAATTAATTTTTGAAAACCTGGTGTATCTCATAATATACATATACATATATAAATTTATGTATATCAATTGTTATTAAATTTTGAGTGACATTGGTTGGTAAAATTATATCGGTTTCAAGTGTACAGTGCTATAATACGTCATCTATATATTACACTGTGTGTTGACCACCCGAAGTCAATTCTGCTTCCATCACCATCTATTTGACTCTTTTTACCCTCTTCCACCACTCCTCTCCAACTTACCCTCTGATAACCACTGAAATCTTGTGTCTTTTAGTTTTTGTTTGTCTTGTTCATTTGTTGCTTCCAGTTTTATAGCCCACGTTTGAATGAATTCATATGGTTTTCAACTTTTTGGGTCTGATTCATTTTGCTTATTATAATGTCAAGGCCCATCCAAGTTGTCACAAATGGCAGTATCTCATCTTTTCTTATGGCCAAGTAATATTCCATCCTATATATGTACCACATCTTTTTTATCCAATCATCTGTTGAAGGACATATTTGTTGTGTCCATGTCTTTGCCACTGTGAATAATGCTGTAATGAATATAGGGGTACATATGTCTTTATGGATACCTATTTTCAGATTTTCTGGGTAGATATCCAGAAGAGTGATTCCTGTGTCATATGGTAATTCTATTCTTAATTTTTTGAGGAATCTCCATACTGTTTTCTATAATGGCTGTACCAATTTAAATTCCCACCAGCAGTGTGTAAGTGTTACTTTTTCTCCACAGCCTCTCCAACACTTGTTATTACTTGTCTTGTTAATAGCCATTCTAAAATGTGTGGTTTTTATTTGCATTTCCCCAACAGCTAGTGAAGTTAAGCATTATATCATATACAAATTCTGGCAATTAAGTTTGTGAACTTGTTGCAACGATGTTGCTAAATTTTTTTTCATATAAGAGGGATTATTCATTATGAATTTGCACCCACTGGACAAACAGTTAACCAAGTTTACTATTCTGAAGTGCTGAAAAGGCTGTGTGAAAAAGTTAGATGACCTGAACTTTTCACCAACAATTCATGGCTCTTGCATCATGACAATTCACCAGCTCACATGACACTTTCTGTGAAGGAGTTTTTAGCCAGTTAACAAATAACCATATTGGAACACCCTCCCTACTCACCTGATCTGGCCCGCAATGACTTATTTCTTTACCCAAAGATAAAGGAAATATTGAAAGGGAGACATTTTGATGACATTCAGGACATCAAGGGTAATACGACAACAGGTCTGATGGTCATTCCAGAAAATAGTTCCAAAATTGCTTTAAAGGGTGGACCAGGCACTGGCATCAGTGCATAGCTTCCCAAGGGGAGTACTTCAAAGGTGACCTTAGTGATATTCAGCAGTGAGGTATGTAGCACTTTTTCTAGGATGAGTTCACCAACTTCATTTGCTAGACCGCATATGTTTTGGCCATTTGCATGTCTTTTTGAGAGAAGTGTCTGTTCAGATCTCCATCGACTTTGTAACTGAATTTGTTGTTGTTATTGTTGTTGCTAGGTTGTATAAGTTCTTTATATATTTTGGATATTAGCCCAACATCAAAGGTTTTGTTTGCAAATATCTTCTCCCATTTGTTTGTTGTCCCTTTCTTTTGTTGATGGTTTCGTTGTTTTGCAGAAGATTTTTAGTTTGATATAGTCCCATTCATTTTTAGTTGCTTTTACTTCCCTTGTCTTTGAAGTCAAATTTATAAAACATTCTCTAAACCTAGGTTTCATAAGTTTAGTATCTATGTTTTCTTGCAATTTATTGTTTCAGGTTTTATATTTAGTTTTTCAATCCATTTTGAATTAATTTTAACATATGGTGACAGATAACAGTCTAGTTTCATTTTCTGCACTTGGCTTTTCAAACTTCACAGCACCATTTATTAAAGCTTTTTTTTTTTTTTTCTCTCCATTGTATGTTTTTGGTTCCTTTGTAAAAACCTATCTGCCCATATACATGTGGGTTTATTTCTGGGTTCTCGATTCTCTTTCATTAGTCTCTGTGTCTGTTTTTCTGGCAATACCACGCTGTTTTGATTACTGTCACTTTGTAGCATAATTTGAAGTCAGGGCTTTCAAATTATAGGCCAGAGTGATATCTCTGGCCTTGTTCTTTTTTTCTCAGGATTGCTTTGGCTGTTCAGGGTTTTCTTTGTGATTCCACACTAGTGTGGTAATTTCTTGTTCTATTTATTTAAAAAATGCCAGGGGTGATGCATTAAATCTGTATATTGCTTTGGGTAATATGGCCATTTTAACTGTATTCATTTCTGCAGTTCAAGAACACGGAATACCTTTCCATTGTTTTGTGTTTTCTTCAATTTCTTTTAGTAATGTCTTGTAGTTTTTAGTGTATAAATCCTTTGTATCCTGTGTTAAGTTTATTCCCAGGTATTTTATTCTTTTAGTTGTAATTGCTAAAGTAATTGTGTTTGTTTTGTTTTTGTTTCTTTTTTAATTTCCTTTTCTGAAATTTCATTATTAATGTATAAGATGCAATGGATATTTGTACGTTGGTTTTATATCCCACAACTTTACTGTATTTGTTTATTATTTCTAATAGCTTTTTTGGTGGAGTCTTTAGTGTTTTCTATGTAAAGAATCATGTCATCTGAAAAAAGTGACAATTTAATTTCTTCATTCTCAATTTGAATGCCTTCTATTTCTTTCTTTCCCTGATTGCTTTGCCTAGAACTTCCAATATTATGTTGAATAAAAGTGGTGACAGGGGGCATCCATGACTTTTTTTTTTTTATGATACAGGAAAAGCTTTCAGTTTTCCCCCATTAGGTATGATATTAGCTGAGGGCTTGTCATATGTGGCATTTATTAGACAGAGGATGCCAAAAAAAACTATACATGTTTTAAGAGATGTATACATTTTTGGCACCCCCAGTATTTTCGTTCTATACACATTTGTTAAGCATTTTAATTATAAATGGATATCTTGTTGAATTCTTTTTCTGCATCTGTTGGCATGATCATATAATTTCATCCTCTATTTTCTTTATGTAGTATATCACAATCATTGATTTGCATATGTTGAACCATCTTTGTACCCCTGTAATTAACTTCAGGGGTTAATTCTTTTTATGTGTTGTTGTATTCAATTCGCTAGCATTTTGTTGAGGATTTCTGCATCTGTATTTATCAGGGACATTGGTATGTAATTTTTTTGTGTTCACTCTTGCCAGGTTTTGGTATCAGGGTAATGTTGCATCATATAATGAGTTAGGAAGTATCATCTCTTTCTCAATTTTTGAAAGAGTTTAAGAAGGACAGGTATTATATCATTGTTGAATGTTTGATACAATTCACTAGTGAAGCCATCTGGTCCTGTACTTTTGATTTTAGGGAGGTTTTGGAAATTTTAGTTTATATATTTAGATTTTTCCAGTTTTTCATGATTCAGTCTAGGAAGGAAGGTTATATATTTCTAAAACTTGTCCATTTCTTCTAGGTTATTGAATTTGGTGGGATTTGGTCTTTCATAGTATTCTTGTATGTTCCTTTATATTTCTTAGGTATCCATTGTAATTTCTTATTTTTCATTTCAAATCTGTTTATTTGTTTCTCTTCTCTTTTGTCCTTAGTTAGTCTAGCCAGGGTTTGTCAATTTTGTTAACTTTTTAAAGAACCAGCTCTTTGTTGCATTATTTTTTCTATTGTTTTTTTGTTCTTTATTTCATTTAATTCTGCTCTAATTTATATTATTTCTTTCCTTCTGCTGAATTTGGGCTTCATTTGTTCTTTTTCTAGTTGTTTAAGATGTAATGTTAGGTTGTTTAGTTAGGATTTTCAATGTTTCTTGAGATAGGCATGTAATCATATAAGTTTTCCTTTTATTACTGCTTTTGTAGTATCCCAATAATTTTGATATGTTGGATTTGTATTCTCATTTGTTTCTGTTTATCTTTTGATCTGTCCTTTTATGTCTTCTTTGACCCAGTCGTTCTTTAGTAGCATGTTGTCTCATCTCCACATATTAGTGGTTTTCCTGCTTTCTTTTTGCAGTTGATCTCTAATTTCAAAGTATTGTGGTCAAAAGATATGCGTGGTATGATTTCAATTTTCTTAAATTTGTTGAGGCTAGTTTTGTTTTCCAACATATGGTCTATTTTTGAAAATGTTCCAGGTGCACTAGAAGAGAATGTATAACCTGCTATTCTGGTATGACAGGATCTGTAAATGCCAATTATATCTATTTGATCTAATGTGTCATTTAAGGCTCATATTCCCTTATTGATTTTTGCTTATATGACATATCCATAGCTGTCAGTGGGGTATTAGGTCCCCTACTATAATTGCGCTTTTGTCAATTTTCCCCTTTAGTTCTGTTAGTAGTTGCTATATATTTTTAGATGCTCCCTGATTGGGAACATCTATACTTATAAGTGCTACGTCTTCTTTATGCATTGTCCCCTTTATCATTATGAAATGTCTATTTTTGTCTCTTATTACTTCTTTTATCTTAAAGTTTATTTCATCAGATATAAGTATGATTACTCTCGCTTTTCTTGGGATGCTATTTCCCACCCTTTCAGTTTGAGTCTACATTTGTGTTTGCAGCTGAGATGTGTTTCTTGAAAGCAACATATGGTTGTGTTTTGTTTTTTGATCCAATCTGCTACAGTTTGTCTTTTTCAGTAGTGATTTCAGACCCCTTATATTTAGGGTGGTTATTGATAGATGAACAATTTTATATTTTGTTTTCTGGTAGCTCAGTGTCTCCATTGTTTTCTTGCCCTTGTTTTTTTGTCTATTATTTTCTTTTGGTGATATTCTATGATTTTATCCTGTTTCCTCTTTTTTATACAGTGTGTGTCAGTTCTAAATTTTCGTGTGTGGTTATCATTAAATTTATGTAAAAGAAAGTTTCATATATTCAGTAGTGCTTTTTCATTTGCATACATCTTATCTCAATTCCCCTTTGCAAATTCAGACCTTTACTCTTTACCCTTTTATGTTTTTGTCATCACAAATCTTCCATATTTGTGATGTAAGTTCATTTATGAGTGGCAGTAGCAATTGTTTTCTTCTCTTTTTCTTTTTTATGTTTTTACCTACTTTAACCTTTATGTTATATATAAGTGTACAGTGCCTTATTCTGAATAGGGATTGGAATTTCCTGCTTCTCTTTTTTCTGTTAGTCATCTTATTTATAGTTTTGTATCCTTTTGTCTTTTTGTTTGAGGTCGAATAACCTTCAGTATTTCCTGAATGCAGGTATTATGTTTGAAAATTCCCTCAGCTTCTGTATGTCTGGAAATGTCTTTATTATTCCTTCATATCTAAAAGATAATTTTGCTAGACACATTGTTCTTGGCTGGTAATTTCTCTCTTTTAGTAGTTTGAATATTTACTTCCACTGCCTCCTACGTTTACTGTTTTTGCTCAAAAATCTGATGATATTCTAATGGACTTTCTTTTATAGGTTACCATCTTCCTTTCTCTGGCTATCTTGAGAATTCTTTCTTTGCTGTTTATTTTTGACAGTTTTAATATAATGTGCCTTGGAGAAGGCCTTTTAGGATTCAGATAATTAGGTGTTCTGTTTGCTTCTTGGATTTGAGAATCCAGTTCTTTCTATAGGTTTGGGAAGTTCTCATCAACTATTTGTTTGAATAAGTTCTCTGTGCCCTTCTCCCTCTCTTTTTTTTCTGCTATACTCAATATTCTTATATTGTTCTTTCTGAAGAAGTCACATAGTAAGTTCTTCTAGAGTTCTCTCATTTCTTTTAACTCTCAAGTCTCTTCTTTCATTGGCATCATTTCCAGATTTCTATTTTTAATATCACTAATTCTTCCTCCATCTAGTCAACTCTATTTCCTAAGCTTGCTATTTCCTTCTTCATCACTTTTATTGAGTTATTCAGATTCAGATTTTTTTATTTGGTTTTGTTATAAAATTTTAGTCTCTTTGGTAAAGTATTCATTTTGTTTGTTGGTTTTCATTAAATTGCCTATTTGAGTTTTCTTGCATCTTATTGAGTTTTTTCATAATTGCGATTTTGAATTCTGTCATTTAAGTGACATATTTCCATGTCTTTTAAGTTTATTTTCTGGAGATTTTTCATTTTCTTTCGAGCTGCTTGTTACCTTGATTGTTCATTGCACTTGATGGATTTTTTTTCTCTCTCTGTCTAGGCATCTATGAGAGTTAATTCCACAGCAGGTTGGTAAGAAGAGCTCTCTTTTCTCTTTTCATGTAGGTAGCACTGGATCGTTTTATTTTCCCTTGCCCTACTCTGTCTGGCTTTTCAGATCACTGCTTGTGGTGGGAGATCCGTACTATTCCCTGGGAAGGTAGGTGGAGGTCTCTTCTGTGGCCAGGTTACCTCAGTCTCAGGGCGCCAGCACCATGGGATAGTGTTGTGGACAATGGGTTTCTAATCTCCTGAAATCCCAGTGCTGCTTCTGCAGCCAGATTCAGTGCTGAGCTGCCTGAGCCATCCCGGTACCCCACTGACATCAACCATGAAGTGTTGGGACAGGGCGGGCTTTGAGAGGCTGCAGGTGTGTTTGTGGCTTTGTTTTCCTCCTGGTAATGGAGACTGCCAGACCTCAGCTGTCTCACCTGTGTATCTGTGCCTTTGTCACTGGGATTAACCACAATGTGCATCTGCCACTCAGAACTGTCTCTCCAGTTCCTCGCCGGATGTCCCGCATGACAGGTGGTATGAGGTGAGCTTCTGTAAAGCTCCCCTGGAATTTACACAAATACATGGAGATTAAACAACATACTTTTAAAGAATGACTAGGTCAAAGAAGAAATTAGAGGAGAGCTCAAAAGATACATAGAAACAAATGACAATGAAAATACATCCTACCAAAATTTTTGGGATGCGGCAAAAGCAGTTTTAAGAGGGAAATTTATATCATTACAGGCCTATCTCAAGAAACAAGAAAATCCCAAATAAACAACCTCATGTTACACCTTAAAGAACTAGAAAAAGAAGAAGAAGAAGTGAAACCCAAGGTTAGGAGAAGAAAGGAAATAACAAAAATCAGAGCAGAACTAAATGAAATAGAGAACAAAAAGACAATAGAAACAGACTTCAAAAAAAATGGCGGCGTGAGGTGAGCCTCTGTAACGCTCCCCTGGAATTTACAACGAATCGGACAACAATAACTCCACAAAGGACTCCTTGCACAGCAGACAGGCAAGACGAAGAGGCCGACTACTGAATTCACCTCCAGGTGGGTGAATCGCGCGAGCGGGGGAGGAGGGAGAGGAGAAGTGCGGAGACGGAGCCGCGTGGGCGCAGGACACAGACCTAGCTCAGTGCTCAAAGCCCGCTGCGCCCGGATCTTTCGCAGCTGCGGGAGAGGGAAGGACTCGGACTGCTAGGGCTCCGCTTACGGCTCACAGGGCTGAGGGGGCAGCATACAAAACCGCTGACCCAACGCTCGCTCACGGCAGACCTCGGAGCAAAGACTGAGGGAAGAGGGCTGAAATCTGTGGTTTAAGCCCTCACTGCCGAGCGGAGAACGGAAGCCTTAGGCACGGAGACTAGCCGCCCCTCCCTACCCTCCAGAGCTCGCCCCGCCCCCACCTGCCCGGTGCTAGAAGCGATAAAGTAGCAGTGTTGGATCAAAGGACAGAATATTTGCTGCTCTGAGAACTGTGGACCGCAGACATAGATTCACAGCTCAACTAGTTCCGGCAAAGGGGAGGGAGCTGTGGAAGCAGGACTGGCTGTGGTGGTGGTCGCCGCCATTGCTCTGGGCCACCTCTCACAACTCACCCCGCCCCTGGCCCCACCTATCTGGGCGGATCCCTGCAGGAGTAAACAGAACTGCTGAAACAAAGGGGCTCTGAATCTGGTGCAGAAAGAGCTTTGGAACTCCAAAAGCTCTTCGCATACCTATCAACCTGTTGCAGAAGCCACTCCTGTAGATGTCTAGGAAGAGAAATAGTAAATCAGTGATTGCCATGAATAACCAAGGCAACAAGATAGCTCAGAAAGAAAGTGAAAAGTCTCCAGAAAAGGAACTTAGAGATATGGACCTTTGTGATTTAAATGACAGAGAATTCAAGATCGCAATTCTGAAAAAACTGAACGAGATGCAAGAAAACACTGAAAGGCAGTTTAATGAACTCAGAAACCCAATCAAAGAACACCATGAGCATTTTACAAAAGAGATTGAAATCTTGAAAAAGAACCAAATAGAATTTCTGGAGATTAAGAACTCAATAGAAGAAATTAACAATAAAATATCCAGCTTAGGTAGTAGAGTTGACCAGATGGAGGAAAGAATCAGTGACATCGAAGATAGGAACCTGGAATTTACACAGAGGGAAGAAGAAAGAGACTTGAGACTTAAAAGAAATGAAAGAACTCTACAAGAACTTTCTGACTCCATCAGAAAGAGCAATATAAGAATAATGGGTATACCAGAAGGAGAAGAAAGAGGGAAGGGAACAGAGAATATATTCAAACAAATCGTCGATGAGAACTTCCCAAACTTGTGGACAGAACTGGATCCTCGAATCCAAGAAGCAAATAGAACACCTAATTACCTCAATCCCAACAGGCCTTCACCAAGGCACATTGTATTGAAGCTGTCTAAAATCAATGATAAAGAAAGAATCCTCAAGGCAGCCAGGGAAAAGAAGACGGTAACTTACAAAGGAAAGCCCATTAGATTATCATCAGATTTTTCAGCAGAAACTCTACAAGCTAGGAGGGAATGGAACCAAATATTCAACTATTGAAAGAGAGAAATCATGAGCCAAGAATAATATATCCAGCAAAGATCTCCTTTAGATATGAAGGAGGAATAAAGACCTTTCCAGACATCCAGAAGCTGAGGGAATTTTCTAATACACGACCTGCACTACAAGAAATACTAAAGGAGGCTATTAGACCACCATCAACAGGGACAACTTGTGGCAACCGAAACATAAAAAGGGGGAGCGTAAAGGCCTGAAGTGGAATATGGGAATAGAGAAAGTAAGCGTACTGAAGAAACTGGAATACTCTAAATATCAAACTTTCTTTTACATAGACTCAAGGGTAACCACTCAAAAAACATCCAAATCTGAAATATATACTGTAATAAAAGAAGAAACAGAGGGAAACATCATAGAATACTACCACACAGAAATAACAGACAACAACAAAAAGGCAAAGAAACAATGGAGACACAGCCTTACCAGAAAACTAAAGACAGAATGACAGGAAATCCTCACATATCAATAATCACCCTAAATGTAAATGGACTGAACTCACCAATAAAGAGACACAGAGTAGCAGATTGGATCAAAAAACTAAACCCAACCATATGCTGCCTACAAGAGACACATCTCAGCTACAAGGACAAGCATAGACTCAAAGTGAAAGGGTGGAAATTGACACTTCAAGCAAATGGTACCCAGAGGAAATCAGGTGTAGCCATAATGATTTCCGATGAAACAGACTTCAGGGTGAAAATGATAACAAGAGACAAAGATGGACATTTCATAATGGTATAGGGGACTATACAACAAGAAGACATAACAGTCATCAATATTTATGCCCCCAATCAGGGAGCACCGAAATATACCAAGCAACTACTAACAGAACTAAAGGGAGAAATTGACCAAAACACAATTATACTAGGGGACTTAAATACATCATTGACAGCTATGGATAGATCATCCAAACAGAAGATAAATAACGAAATCGCAGCCCTAAATGACACATTAGATGAATTGGACATAATTGACATATATAGAGCACTTCATCCTAAAACATCAGACTATACATTCTTTTCTAGTGTACATGGAACATTCTCAAGGATAGACCATATATTGGGACACAAAATCAGCCTCAGCAAATTTAAGAAGATTGAAATCATACCAAGCATATTCTCTGATCACAAAGCTTTGAAATTGGATATCAACTGCAAAAAAAAAGCAGAAAAAAACACAAATACATGGAGATTAAACAACATACTTTTAAAGAACGACTGGGTCAAAGAAGAAATTAGAGGAGAGCTCAAAAGATACATAGAAACAAATGACAATGAAAATACATCCTACCAAAATTTTTGGGATGCTGCGAAAGCAGTTTTAAGAGGGAAATTTATATCATTACAGGCCTATCTCAAGAAACAAGAAAAATCCCAAATAAATAACCTCATGTTACACCTTAAAAAACTAGAAAAAGAAGAACAAGCGAAACCCAAGGTCAGCAGAAGAAAGGAAATAACAAAAATCAGAGCAGAACTAAATGAAATAGAGAACAAAAAGACAATAGAAACAATTAATGTGACAAAAAGCTGGTTCTTTGAAAAGATTAACAAAATCGACAAACCCTTGGCTAGACTCACTAAGATAAAAAGAGAGAAGACACTAATTAACAAAATCAGAAATGAAAAAGGGGAAGTTATCACGGACACCACAGAAATACAAAGGATTATCCAAGAATACTATGAAGGACTATATGCCACCAAATTTAATAACTTAGAAGAAATGAACAAGTTCTTAGAAACATATAGCCTTCCAAGGCTGAATCATGAAGAACTGGAAAATCTTAACAGGCCGATCACCAGTAAGGAAATTGAATCAGTCATCAAAAACCTTCCCAAAATCAAAAGTCCTGGACCAGATGGCTTCACCAGTGAATTCTACCAAACCTTCAAAGAGGATCTAATACCAATTCTGCTCAAACTCTTCCAAAAAATTGAAGAAGAGTCAGTACTCCCTAACTCATTTTATGAGGCCAACATTACCCTGATACCAAAACCTGGTAAGGACAACACAAAAAAAGAAAACTACAGACCTATATCTCTGATGAATACAGATGCTAAAATCCTAAACAAAATTCTAGCAAATCGAATACAACAATGCATTAAAAAGATTATTCATCACGACCAAGTGGGGTTCATCCCCGGGGCACAAGGATGGTTCAACATTCGCAAATCCATCAATGTGATACATCACATAAACAAAATAAAGGACAAAAATCATATGATTCTATCAATTGATGCAGAAAAAGCATTTGATAAGATACAACATCCATTTATGATTAAAACACTTACTAAAATTGGTATAGAAGGAAAATACCTCAACATAATAAAGGCCATATACGACAAGCCCTCAGCTAACCTCATAATTAATGGTGAAAAGCTGAAGACCTTTGCTCTACGTTCAGGAACACGACAAGGTTGTCCCCTATCACCTCTGCTTTTCAACATAGTGTTGGAAGTCCTCGTCAGAGCTATCAGGCAAGAGAAAGAAATAAAAGGCATCCAAATTGGGAATGAAGAAGTTAAATTGTCACTCTTTGCAGATGACATGATGCTATACATAGAAAACCCTAAAGACTCCACCAAAAAGCTATTAGAAACAATCAATGAATATAGTAAAGTTGCTGGCTACAAAATCAACGTACAAAAGTCCATTGCTTTCCTATATACCAACAATGAAATCTCAGAAAAAGAGATAGAAAAAACAATTCCTTTTGCAATTGCAGCAAAAAGAATAAAATACCTAGTAATAAACTTAACCAAGGATGTGAAGGATTTATATGCTGAAAACTATAAGACATTTTTGAAAGAAATTGAAGAAGACACAAAGAAATGGAAGGACATTTCGTGCTCATGGATTGAAAGAATCAACATAGTTAAAATGGCCATATTACCCAAAGCCATATACAGATTTAATGCAATCCCCATTAAAATCCCAATGGCATTTTTTAAAGAAATAGAACAAAAAATCATAAGATGTTTGGAACCACAAAAGACCCTGAATAGCCAAAGCAATATTAAAAAAAAAGAACAATACTGGAGGTATCACACTCCCTGATTTTTCCTTGTACTACAGGGCTACAATAATCAAAACAGCTTGGTATTGGCGGAAAAACAGACACATAGACCAATGGAATAGAATTGAGAACCCAGAAATAAAACCACATAAATATGGACAGATAATTTTTGACAAAGAAGCTAAAAACATACAATGGACGAAAGACAGCCTCTTCAATAAATCGTGCTGGCAGAATTGGATAGCTACGTGCAAAAGAATGAAACTGGACTGCTATCTGTCACCATGTACCAAAATTAATTCAAAATGGATCAAAGACTTAAGCATAAGACCTGACACAATAAACTGCATTGAAGAAAACATAGGTACTAAACTTATGGACCTTGGGTTCAAAGAGCATTTTATGAATTTGACTCCAAAGGCAATGGAAGTAAAAACTAAAATAAACAAATGGGATTATATGAAACTGAAAAGCTTCTGCACAGCAAAAGAAACTATTGACAAAATAATGAGGCAACCAACTGAATGGGAGAAGATTTTCGCAAACAGTTCCTCTGATAAGGGGCTAATATCCAAAATATACAAGGAACTCATGAAACTCAACAACAAAAAAACAAACAACCCAATTGAAAAATGGACAGAGGACCTGAAGAGACATTTCTCCAAAGAGGATATACAAATGGCAAATAGACATATGAAAAAATGCTCAACATCGCTAATCATCAGAGAAATGCAAATGAAAACCACAATGAGATATCACCTCACCCCAGTCAGAATGGCTTTCATCAACAAAACAAATAGTAAGAAGTGTTGGAGAGGCTGTGGAGAAAAAGGAACCCTCATACACTGTTGGTGGGAATGCAGACTGGTGCAGCCGCTATGGAAGGCAGTGTGGAGGTTCCTCAAGAAATTACGAATAGAATTACCATATGACCCAACAATCGCTCTCCTGGGTATCTACCCCAAAAATATAAAAGCATTTCTCTATAGAGACACGTGTATGCCAATGTTCATTGCAGCTTTGTTTACGGTGGCTAAGACATGGAAACAACCAAAATGTCCTTCGATAGATGAATGGATAAAAAAGTTGTGGTACATATACACAATGGAATACTATTCGGCGTTAAGGAAAGATGATATAGGAACATTTGTGACAACATGGATGGATCTCGAGAGAATAATGCTAAGTGAAACAAGTCAGACAGAAAAAGCAGAGAACCCTATGATTTCACTGATATGTGGTATATAAACCAAAAAGAACAAGACAAACAAATGAGAAACAAAAACTCATAGACACAGACAATAATTTAGTGGTTACCAGAGGGTAAGGGGGTGGGGGGTGGGTGATGAGGGTAAAGGGGATCAAATATATGGTGATGGAAGGAGAACTGACTCTGGGTGGTGAACACACAATGGGATTTATAGACGATGTAATACAGAATTGTACACCTGAAATCTATGTAAATTTACTAACAATTGTCACCCCAATAAAATTAATTAAAAAAAAAAGACAATAGAAAAAATTGATGTGACAAAGAGCTGGTTCTTTGAAAAGATTAACAAAATCCACAAACCCTTGGCTAGACTCAGTAAAATAAAAAGAGAGAAGACACTAATTAACAAAATCAGAAATGAAAAAGGGCAAGTTATCACGGACACCACCGAAATACAAAGGATCATCCAAGAATACTAAGAAGAAGTGTATGCCACCACATTCAATAACCCACAGGAAATGGACAAGTTCTTAGAAACATATAGCATTCCAAGGCTGAACCATGAAGAACCGGAAAATGTAAACACCGATTACCAGTAATAAAATTTAATCAGACATCGAAAACATTTCCAAAAGAAAAAGTCCGGGACCAGATGGCTTCACTAGTGAATTCTACCAAACCTTCAAAGAGGATCTAATACTAATCCTGCTCCAACTCTTCCAAAAAATTGAAGAAGAGACAGTACTCCCTGACTTGTTTTATGAGGCCAACATTACCCTGATACCAAAACCTGGTAAGGACAACACAAAAAAAGAAAACTACAGACGAATATCTCTGATGATTATAGATGCAAAAATCCTAAACAGAATTCTAACAAATTGAATACAACAATGTATTAAAAATATTATTCATCACGACCAAGTGGATTTAATCCCTGGAGCACAAGGATGGTTCAACATCCGCAAATCCATCAATGTGATACATCACATAAACAAAATAAAGGGCAAAACTCATATAATTATATCAATTGATGCAGAAAAAGCATTTGACAAGATACAACATCCATTTATGATTAAAACACTTAATAAAATAGGTATAGAAGGAAAATTCCTTAACATAATAAAGGCCATCTATGACAAGCCCTCAGCTAATCTCATAATTAATGGTGAAAAACTGAAGCCCTTTGCTCTATGTTCGGGAACACGACAGGGCTGTCCCCTATCACCTCTGCTTTTCAACATATTGTTGGAAGTGCTTGCCAGAGCAATCAGGCAAGAGAAAGAAATAAAAGGATCCAAATTGGGAATGAAGAAGTTAAATTATCACTCTTTGCAGATGGCATGATGTTATATATAGAAAACCTAAAGACTCCACCAAAAAGCTGTTAGAAACAATCAAAGAATACAATGAAGTTGCTGGCTACAAAATCAACATACAAAAGTCCATTGCTTTCCTATATACTAACAATGAAATCTCAGAAAAAGAAATACAAAAAACAACTCTCTTTGCAATTGCAGCAAAAAAGAATAAAATACCTAGGGATAAACTTAATCAAGGATGTGAAGGATTTATATGCTGAAAACTATAAGACATTTTTGAAAGAAATTGAAGAAGGCACAAAGAAATGGAAAGACATTCCATGCTAATGGAGTGGAAGAACAAACATAGTTAAAATGGCCATATTACCCAAAGCAATATACAGATTTAATGCAATCCCCATCAAAATCCCAATGGGTTTTTTTAAAGAAATAGAACAAAAAATCATCAGATTTGTTTGGAACCACAAAAGACCCTGAATAGTCAAAGGAATCTTAAGAAAAAAGAACAATACTGGAGGTATCGCACTCCCTGACTTTAGCTTGTACTACAGGTCTACAATAATCAAAATAGCATGCTATTGGCAGAAAAACAGACACATAGACCAATGTAATCGAATTGAGAACCCAGAAATAGAACCACATAAATATGGACAGATAATTTTTGACAAAGAAGCTAAAAACATACAATGGAAGAAAGACAGCCTCTTCAATAAATGGTGTTGGCACAATTGGATAGCCACATGCAAAAGAAGGAAACTGGACTGCTATCTGTTACCATGTATTAAAATTAATTCAAAATGGTCAAACACTTAAGCATAAGACCTGACACAATAAACTGCATAGAAGGAAACATAAGTACTAAACTTATGGACCTTGGGTTCAAAGAGCATTTTATGAATTTGACTCCAAAGGCAATGGAAGTAAAAGCTAAAATAAACGAATGGGACTATGTGAAACTTAAAAGCTTCTGCACAGCAAAAGAAACCATCGGCACAATAAAGAGGCAACCAACTGAATGGGAGAAGATTTTTGCAAACAGTGCCTCAGATAAGAGGCTAATATCCCAAATATACATGGAACTCATGCAACTCAACAGCAAAAAAACAAACAACCAAATTGAATAATGGGCTGAGGATCTGAAGAGACATTTCTCCAAAGAGGACATACAAATGTCAAATAGACATATGAAAAAATGCTCAACATCAGTAATCATCAGAGAAATGCAAATAAAAACCACAATGAGATATCATTTTACCCCAGTCAGAATGGCTATCATCAAGAAGACAAATAGCAACAAATGTTGGAGAAGCTGTGGAGAAAAAGGAACCCTCATACACTGTTGGTGGGAATGCAGACTGGTGCAGCCGCTATGGAAGACAGTGTGGAGGTTCATCAAAAAATTACGAATAGAATTACCATATGACCCAACAATCCCTGTCCTGGGTATCTACCCCAAAAATTTGAAAACATTTATACGTAAAGACACATGTGCTCCAATGTTCATTTCAGCTTTGTTTATGGTGGCCAAGACATGGAAACAACCAAAACGTCCTTCGATAGATGAATGGATAAAGAAGTTGTGGTATATACACACAATGGAATACTATTCGGCGTTAAGAAAAGATGATATAGGAACATTTGTGACAACATGGATGGATCTTGAGAGTATAATGCTAAGCGAAATAAGTCAGACAGAAAAAGCAGAGCACCCTATGATTTCACTGATCTGTGGTATATAAACCAAAAATAACAAAAGAATAAGACAAACAAATGAGAAACAAAAACTTATAGACACAGACAATAGTTTAGTGGTTACCAGAGGGTAAGGGTGGTGGGGGGAGGGAGATGAGGGTAAGGGGGATCCAATATATGGTGATGGAAGGAGAACTGACTCTGGGTGGTGAACACACAGTAGGATTTATAGATGATGTAATACAGAATTGTACACCTGAAATCTATGTAATTTCACTAACAATTGTCATCACAATAAATTAAAATTTTGGTTTTCTTTTCCTTTCCGCTGTTCTGATTGGGTGTTTTCTGCTATCTTATCTTCTAAATCGTTAATTCTATTTTTTGCTTCATCCAATAATTGCTACTTTTCTTTTTCTCTTTCTTTGTTTCTTTGTTTGTTTCTTTGTTTGTTTGGTGTTTCTTTCTTTCTTTCTTTCTTTCTTTCTTTCTTTCTTTCTTTCTTTCTTTCTTTCTTTCTTTCTTTCTTTCTTTCTTTCTTTCTTTCTTTCTTTCTTTCTTTCTTTTGAGTTTCAGGTGTACAAAGTAATGTAATAGTTAGACATTTATACCCCTCATAAAGTGAAGAACCCCGTCCCCCAATTTACTCTCCCTTGGACATTGTATATCGCTATCACAGCTCCACTGACTCTATTCCCTGTGCTGTACTCCACATCCTGTGGTTGTGTATTGATTCCCTCTAACATGTTCTTCAATTCATTTTCTGGAGCTTTGTTGTGTTCTTTCATTTGAGACATGCTCTTTGTCTTTTTATTTAGACTTCCTTCTTGTGCTTTTTGTATGCCTTAGGGAGAGCTGCTATGTCTCACAATCTTGGTAGAGTGGCCTTTTGTACTAGGTTTTCTGGAGGGTCCAGTGGCACAGTCCCAGTAGTCTCCTGAGTGGGGTGCTCAAGTTATGTGCCTTTTGTGGATTGTGTGCTCCCTCCTGTTGTCGTTGAGCCTTGAGTGCTGTTAGCACATCAGTTAAAGGGACTGACCCTCTGGCTGATTGGTTGCAAGGATTGCCTGTGACTACACTGGAGGAGCTATTGTGTAAAGGTTGACCCTTTGGTGCAGGATTTGCTTTAGTGGGGCTCTGGCGCCTGCCTCATCTGCCCTATGGGTGTGTTGATGCAGAAGTAACCAGGTGGTACTCCAGCTCATTCCAAAGCTGACTACTGGGTGTAGAAGCCCTGGAGTCTCCTGGGAGTCGCCCCAGTCAAAGCCAACTTCAGTTGCAGCGTGTACCCTACCCAGGGGCCACCTGGCATGAGCCACAGAGTAATCCTTAGATGGCAACCCTTGTGCTGGACTTTGAGGTGCCTGGGAAAGGTTTAGTTGTGAACCAAGGATGGCTTCCTCTAGTGACATGCTTGGAAACTGCTTAGCAAGCAGTAGAGGGCATGCTTAGGCCAGATGTTGCTTGTTTGGAGTCTGTGAACATTTGAGAGGTTTTAGGAAAATCTGAAGCATTAGCTTCAGACAGGTCATTTGTATTGAAAAGCTACAAGAAGTGGCCTAGTTGAGACAACAGGTTGGATGGGGCAGGGTCTCAGGGAATCACTACTGTGAAGTAGACAGTGTTAGCTAGGTTGATGGGGACTTAAGTATGGTACCTGTAGGCTTGTGGGTGGGAACGCTCAGCAAAGAAATAATGGCTTCTGCCAGTACTTCTGTCTGGTAGAAAGCTGCCTGTCCAGCTCTTGCACTGAAACCAGACAACTCAGCTCCTTCTCATATTTCTCTGACACCTTTCAAGCTGTTGCCCCAGCACTGGAGCTCAGAGCAAGTGAGTCAGTAAGTCAATCTGTGTTCAGGCTCTTTAAGAAGAATGCTTGGGACCATAGTAACCAACTGTTTCACTTAACCGCAATCTCTGCTGGTTTTTACAGCCAGAGGTTATGGGGACTTCTCTTCCCAGCAATGGAACTTTTGGCTGGGGAGCATGGTGTGGGGCTGGGATCCCTCACTCCTTGGGGGGGGGGAATCTCAGCAGTGGAGAAATCCTTCCCAATTTTTAACCACCACACATGTGTATTATACCAGCCTGTTCCACTTCTCTGCCCTTCCCATCAATCTCAAGGTGGTTTCTTTTCTATATCCTTAGTTATAGGACTTCTATTCAGCTAGAATTCAGGCAATTTTCAATGACGGTTGTTGTACATTTTAGTTGTAATTTTGATATGGTCATGGGAGGGGATTAGTACAGCATTTATGTATTCTGCCATCTTGACTGGAATCTGAATATTCACTTTCATGAATTATTCTTTTAAGCATATTAGCCATTTTAAAATTAGATTGTCTGTCTTTCATTTATACACAGATATCTTTATACATTCTGGATATGACTATTTTTTCAGTTTTTCCAGTGTTTCTGCACTATGAATTGGATTATACTATACATTGTCCTTGGATAAACAGAAGTTCTTAAATTAGATGTAAAAAATATGTATGTGTCTTCTCCTATATGATTCATTCTCTTTGTATTCTGTTTGATACTTGTGTTTGTTTGTTTGTTTTGACTTTTATATTTATATCTACCATGCAACTCAAATTAATTTGGGGTAACTCTTTGAGGTAGGGATAAAGCTTTTTTTTCTTCTCATATTATATCCAGGGGTCCCTACATCATTTATTGAGATGTCTATCATATTTTTACAGCTCTGAAAAGCTTCCTTCATTTTAATTTACTATATAGGCATAAATATGTTTCTAATCTCTTCATTCTCTTCCATTGGTCTAACTGCATACTTACAACAATGCCATTCTGTCTTAATTACTATGGCTTTACTAGAAATCAACATATTTGAGAAGACAAATACTTTCACCCAGATCTTACTGATGAATGTTTTGGCTATTGTTGTAACTTTGCATTTCCTTATTATACTGGATCCATACTCTGCCCTTATTCATACGTTCTCTATTTTGGCGGGCTGATTTCTATTAACCATATTAGAAACTTCTATGTCATCCAACTTCTAGTCAGGTTTAACTGCTTGAAGGTATGGCAGATTATAGTGCAGGTGGTGAGTGAAATTAGGTTCTTTATCTCCCTGGCTTTATAATTTCCAGGTTTTCATGAGTTGGCTGTATCACCCTGACTAGGGTCTCAGTTTCCAATGGGCAGCTCTCTCATATAATCACCTTCTTTGAGGTTGGCTCAGTATCACTTTCCATTCTTTGACCTTCCAGGAAACTTCATTGGAGGTATAACAAAAACAACAAATAAAAGAGGCATAACCTCAGCCTTATATTTGGTAGTAAAAATAAATACTCAAATTAATTCTCTTATCATCTGTCTTTTTCTTTATGATCCATAATGTTTTATTCTTATTTAAAAAAATTTTTATTGCTTCGCCTTTTATATTTTGATCTACAAAGCATGTTAAATTGATGTAAGGAAAGACAGTAAGGAAGGGATCAAGTTTATTTTCAGATTATATATAATAGTTCTAATAACACTTGTTGTAAAGTTTGTCATTTTTGTGTGTGTTTGTGGTCTTCAATTGTACATTTGCCATAAATTGTTTACACATGCATACGTTTATCCCCATAGGTGGAATAGAAAACCATAGACGTGATTTGATTTATAAATAAGTTTCAGGGAATGCACAATATGAGAACAATGGTAAAAGAGGCTGATCAAGTTTGAAAATTATAAATATGGTTATAACTTACGTGTTTGGTACAAACTAATAAAAAAATGAAGTGGATGTAGAAAAGATTGGGAGATATTTATTTATAGATTCCTGAATAATTTATGTACTTCTTATTACAGAGAAAGATAATGTACTGTGTTTCTTTATTGACATGACAAATAAACAAAGATGTATGTATGTGAGAAAAATATAGATAAAATTATCTTGTTTTCTTGACAAATTGTATAGGTCAATCAATAATGGAAAATGTAAAAAGGTATTCAAACTTTGTCCTAAAGTTAGTAAATTCTTAAAATTTATTCTATATTGAAAAATATGAAGTTTTCAATATAGAAATCAACAGTAAAAAAAGAAATCAACATTTCAACCAGTTAGAATTAGTTCAAGGCAAAACAGCTTAGCAATGTAATCATCTGTCTACCATATATTTAAAATGTGGGAGAGTCGCCGATTTGTTTCTGCAGTTATTTCAGAGATGTTAAGTATAATTTGAATGAATTCTCCCTCTGGGCTCCCTAGCACATGATAAAACAGAGATACACTGACTACTAATAGAAAGTCAAAATCTATGAATAAGTTCAGAGTTACAAAAAAATAGTGGGCACCATGAACATTTTATTATTCAGTATGTTTTTGCTAGTGGCATATATACTTATTCCAAAACATCTATGTTTTTCTAAACCAGGCAAACATTTAATATCTATTACTTTAAGGCTCCCTTTATATAAGAAAATATTCTCAGCAGTTAACAAAGAATATACATTTTTGCAGAAAATAAAAGAGAATAAAATGTTGAAAAGTAATACTTCCAAGCTCTGGAGGGAACCAGGAAACATCAGAGTGGAAACACTATGCCTTTTCTTTCCAAAAAATATTTATTTATTTATTTATTTATTTATTTATTTATTTATTTGGCAGCAACTTTTTAAAAAGTATGCATTTATATAAAAGAGGTTTATAAAGATTACTTTCCAGAATGAGATGGATTTTTCTTTTGAGTGATCTTGTTTAAACCTTCCAAATTTTGTACTATCAGTGAGGTGGGGAAGCAGGTGGGACAGATTAATAAATCTCCACTTGTTCTTTTAATTGCTTCAATTTTATATCTGGTTTTCAAATTTCCCAATGCTTCTAATCCACAGTTTGCTTTTTCTTAGAAATATTAGAATGATATTTTGAAAAGTGCATGGACTTTGAATAAGATGGATAGTTTCTGCATATTGCAAATGACCTTCGGCAAATCATATTTCTGAGTCCCAGGTTTCTCATGTGTAAATGGAGATGCTTGAGCTTATAATATTTTAATAGTACATTTATTTTAAATATCACATAATGTGAATACTTATTATAAATATTACAAATGGGGATTATAAAACAATTTATAATATTTTGTGAGGATTTTGTGAAATGACACATACAATAGTCCTGTTTGTTACATTACTTGTCCTTTTTTATTTTCTCTATCCTTTTTGGTTTTTGTTTCTTCTTCCCTCCAACAATGGTCAATTAAGTATGTCTAAAATACAGACAGGTATAAATTCAATGATTAAGCCATGTGGGAAAAAAGTAAAACATTCTGTGTCTGTGTGAGTGTGTGTGTGTGTGTGTGTGTGTGTGTGTGTGCCTAAAGGGAAAGTAACATCTGCCATTTCACACATATTACTCAATATATTTTTTACAACCAACAGGATATTTTTTATCATTATTTATAGAGGAGGAAATGAAACTTTCAGTGTAACTGTTTTCTCATCTATAATAATAATCATTTTCCCGACTGCTGTGTGAATGCCTGTGTGCCAGGCATTATAGATATGTTATAAAATGAACTCTTTTAATTTGCACAAGAAACTTACAAAGGTTCACTACTTTGCCAGATGAATCTTTTGAAAAGGAAAATCAAAATGAGTAAGCCTGATTTCGAAGTCCATATTCTTCCTTTGTGGCATGGTTCTCCTGAACTGTGAAATGATGGGATTAAGTCAATTGCTCCCACCTAACTTCTCACCTCTGTTCCACCCCTATATGCATAGATTAAGTAGTAGTTTTAGATGTGTGCTTTCTCTTTTCCTCTCTCTCTCTCTGCATGTGAATGTATACCTAAGAACACAAATACACACATAAATACACAAGCTCCCACACACACAGAATGTTTTACTCTTTTCCCATAGTGTTTGATTATTGAATTTATACTTATTTCACACATAACCACTGATTCTTTTTCTAATGTATGTAAAACAAATAAGCAAAACCAAACAATAACAGCAATAACAAATCCTGCAATTTTTTGTTTGAAAATATCAAAATGTGATATATAGATGATGTATTGCAGAATTATACTCCAGAAACCTATGTAACTTTACTAATTGTCACCCCAATAAACTTTAATTTGAAAAAAAGCAATCTATTTCTTTACATAGTAAAGTTTTATCATGCAAATAACAGAATTTATTCTCATAATAAATTTTATTCCAACAAATCACAATGTATAACATATAACTGTCATAGATCCTGCAGTTAGTCTTTTGTGGCCAAAAGTTTTGCTTCTGAATCAAGTGTACTTACTTTTCTTTGCTCTCTGCTTTACTTTCTATATCCAAATAAAATTCAAGTGTCTCTAATTTCTTCTGGTAGACTCTGACATGTGAATTTTTATATTTTTTATTTGTTTGAGACAGTATAATTGTCTGTAAAATTAAATATTCAGCAAAATATGTTTCTTACCTTCACGTGTTTTGTTGTTGTTTTTTTTAAATTTTACTTTGCTAAATTTTGTAAAATGGTGTCTATGAAGAAATAACTTTAGTCATTTTTCCTTATCTATCTCCATTACTTTTCTTTGATGGAATAAGTCAGTATTGAGCAAAGTTCCTTAACCTCAAATCTGGGATATTGCTAGTTCCTGCGTATTCAATGTATATAGATCTTACCAAATATTACATATATTTTATAAATAACAACTAGAGTGAGAATGTTTTCCCTAATGAATTTCAATCTAATATATTTTCATTAAGAAAGCAAAACACACTTTTTATTTTGTTTGGTATTATGTGCTTGTTTTCTATATAGAGGATCATAACTCTATAATTGTGAAATCTAGTGTTGCAAACATCTATTTCTTAATTAATTATAGATTTTGTAACAGAGTTTTGTATTTTAGGATATGGAGACAGATGAAATAAACTCTAGCAATATCACTTGAATTTCCAAATCTGATAATTCTAGTTTTGTCATAAGTATTTGGGAGTCCCGATACAGATTTTTGTGAAATGAGTGTAAGCTTCAAATTCAGACAGAATTGGGTTTGGATCCCAATGCTGAGGCTTAAGGGACTCTTCAAAATTCACAAGGTTCCATCACCTATGAAACATCAGTTTTGTTATTTGCAAATAGTGATAAAATACTTATTTTATAGTAAAAAAGCAGTACATAATTCGTGGTTATGGGGAGTATTGTTTAATACATTTTTCAATTGCCAAGCCAGGGAAGCTAGGTTATGCTGCAAAACCCAACAACTATGAACTTGCAGTGTCTTGAAACAGCAGAGGGTTATTTCTTATTCATGTGTCATGTCCACTCAAAGTGAGTTGGAGCTCTGTTCCATGTCATCTTCTATGGTAGCCTCTGTCTGGAACATTGCCAGTCTTCATGGTAAAAGGAAAAATAAATGACAATCACTGTCTAAAAACAGTTGAAAGGCTGTTGTTGCTCTGATCACATGACATAGACAAAGCTTTAAAAGAGTGAGGGAGTATAATCTCACTCTGTGACTGGAAAGGAGAGTACTGGGATATTGGAAAACTAGTAAGTGTCCAAACTCCTTTTCTCCACCATTGCCTGAATAGGATTTACAGTAAGACGGCCTCACAGTTACATAGGTTCAGACTACAATTAACAGGAAGCTGGACTAAAAACTCCCTCATTGACATGTATATCAGCAGTCACTCACCACTAGTTATAGCCGGCAATTTAACTGACTCAATTCACTTTAAAGAAGAGACATTTGTTTTTGTAATTCAATCTAATATGAAATTATAATATATACTAGAATTTACATGACCCTGATGATATATATTTTCTGCATATACATTGTTTCTTGATCATCAAAATTAAAAACTTTTGTGCTCCAAAGTACACCATCAGAAAGTAAAAAGCCAGTCCACAGACTAGGAGGAAGTATTTGGAAATCAGTTATCTGATAAGGGACATATAATTAGAATATATAAAGAATACTTACAACTTAAAAATATTTAAACATTTAAAATGGGTAAAGGATTTCAATATATAAATGACTAATAAGTACGTGAAATGATGTTCAACATCATCAGTTATTAAAGAACTGTAAGTTAAACCCACAGGTAGACATCACTTCACATCCAATAGAATGGCTATAAATTTAAACAAGTAAGGGAGGGCAGAAGAGGGTAAAAAAGGTCATATATGTGGTGATTAAAGGATAACTGACTCTGGGTGGTGAACACACAATGCAATATATAGATTATGTGTTATAAGAATGTACACTTGAAACCTATATAATTTTACTTACCAATGTCACTCCAATAAATATAATAATAATAATAATAATAATAATAATAATAATAATAATAAAATTTGGCAAGATGTGGAGAAATCACAAACCTTAGAATTTGCTGGTAGAGTAGGTTATGCTCAAGGTGGCATAGTAGGTAAACACTGTGCTTACCTTCTTTCATGACCGTATCAAAATTACAACTAAATTACAGAACAACCATCATTGAGATACACCTAAAAATCTTGCTGAACCAAAGCCCTACAACTAAGGACATGCCGAAAAAGCCACCTGGAGACTGATAGGAGGGGCAGAGACACAGAACAGGTTGGTCCTACACTTGCATGAGACCATTAAAAACTGGGAGGGATATCTCAGCTGTGGAATTTTCCCCCCACCCCCGCATCCCCCAGAGGAGTGAGAGGTCCTAGCCCCACCCCAGCCCAGGATTCCTGTGCCAGGGAAAGAAGTCTCCATAATCTCTGGCTGTGAAAATCAGCAGAGATTGTGCTGACTGAGACAGAGGTTGGATGCACTCCTCGGCACTCCTCTGAAAGGGACAGCATGTGGACTTAGCCACCGACAGAATAATTGGCTCTGAGCTCCAGTGCTGGGGCAGGAGCTGGAGAGGTGACAGGGATGTATGTTGGAGAACTAAGTTGTCTGGCTTCAGGACGTGGGTTGGAGGGGCAGTTTTCTCTTGGACAGAGGAGCTAGCAGTAGCCATTATTTCTTTGTTGAGTCTTTCCCCTTCCCAGCATGCAGACTTAAGCGGCTGCCATATCTGTGTCTCCATCAAGCTGGCTAATCCTGTTTGTTTGCCACATCCCAGTGATTCAAGACCCTGCCCTGCCCAACTTTGGGGCACACTCAAGCTGATTCCAGTGGCTTTCTCATACAAACTGCCTGCCTTTGTTCATGCTGCAGACTTTCCTAGGGTCTCTCAAAGGTTTGCAGAACCCAGACAAGCAGCATCTGGCTACAGCATGTCCTGTACCTCTGGCTGAGCAGCCATAAGCCCAACACTAGCAGCAGCCAGTCTTGGTTCACAGTTTGGCCTCTCAAGGCACTTCCAAGCACAGCATAGGTGGCAGCCATCTGCGTATTTCTTTGTGGCTCCTGCCAGGTGGCTCCGGTGGGGCCTTGGCTGTGGCTGAACTTGACCTACAGGGGATCCTCTCCAAGGTGGTCCTGGGGCTAATGCCCCCAGAGGCCAGGTTTAAAATGAACTAGAGCACCACCCAATCACCGCCATTAATGACACAACATATGCTGCCAACAAGAGATGTACTTAAGATCGAAAGATGTACACAGACTGAAAGTAAAGGGATGGCAAAGATATTTTGCGAAAATGGAGACAAACAAACAAAAAAATCTGAGGTATCTATACTTACACCAGACAAATAGACTTTAAAGCAAAGACTATAACAAGAGACAAACAGGAACCTAGTAATCCCATTTCTGGGTATTTATTCAAACAAATCCAAAATACTGCTTCGTGGGGACATGCTCATCCATATGTTCATTGCAGCCTTATTTGCATATGCCAAGATATGAAGGCAACCTGGGTGTCCCTGAATGGATGAATGGAATAAAGAAGATATATATGTAATGTAATATTTCCCAGCCATAAAATAGAAGGAAATCTTGCCATCTGTGACAACATGGATGGACTAGAGGGTACTGTGCTGAGTGTAATAAAGGTAGACAGCAAAAGACAAATGTCGTATGATTTCACTTATAAGTGGAATTTAAATAACTAAATAAAGCAGAGAAATATTAGCTGGTGGTTATAAAATGGTATTATTTCAATGGTACAGTGGAAAACAGTGTGATATTTTCTTAAAATGCTAAACATGGAGTTAAAATAAGTCCAGCAAACCCACACCTAAGTGTCTAAACAAGAAAGTGAACACATGCTCACATAAAACACATGTGCATGCATGTTCATTACAGCATTAGTCACAATACCCAAAAAGTGGAAACAACCCAGATATCTATTAACAAATACAATGCAGTACATCTATAGTTGGAATGTTATTAAGACATAAGCAACTGAAGTACTCATACATTCTACAGCATGGATGAACTTCAAAAACATTATAAGTGAAAGCAGCTGATCATATAAGACCACACATTGTATGATTGCACATCTGTGAAATGTTTAGAATAGACAAATGCATAGAGAAAGAAAGTAAATTAATTATTGCATTGGGATGGGGTTTGGGATGGGGAGAGTAACTGCAAATTGGCACAATTTTGCTTTTTAGACTATTGAAAATGTTCTAAAATTAGACTTCTGTGATGGTGGCACAAGTCTGCAAATATGCTAAAATCAACTGTATATATAAAGCACGTAAATTGTATAGCATATGAATTATATCTTAATGAAGCTGTTATACCACAAAGATTTTCTTATGGGTGGAAGAAATATTTTATAACATTTATTAACAAATCTATTCATTAAATATGTATCCTGTTGCATCTTCAATATTATTATTCAGATTTCCTTCATCTTAATTATTTGTGCATTTAAAAACTATAATTTAAAAGCCACACATGAAACAACTTCTATCTAAATTGGTTGTTCCCAAAATAATCTGAGAGGAAACAGTTTAAATGAAATCTGAATTTAACCACAGAATATTAGCAGCTTCCTTTTTGAATGTTAACATATTACTATTGAATTAGATCACTCCTCATTTGCATGTTAATCAGAAATAATATAAAACTATGACTGGAAGCCCCTGAGGTATTCATAAATCTGTCTTCAATATTTATGGGCACCTGCTGTGAATTTCAGAATCCTAGAAGGGAGACAGAAGATAATTCCTCTTTAATCAGTCCACGATCTTTCAAAGGCTTTTTGCCATTATTTTGAGCCAACTTCTTCGAAAGTATTATTTCTAGCTTGTCTTCAAGCATCAATGACCATATAAAATTCTCTTAAAACTAGTCACTACAACTTTTCAAAATGTAGAAGCTGTAGTCCCTCCAAATGTCGCCATTTTGAATGTATAACACCTACTTTGAGAGACATAAATGAAAAAGTTACATTTGGAGTCATATAAAATATCAGGAAAATATTGGCTGTGATTAAAACAATACTCTAAGTATTGTTTAGAGAAGACAATGTCATTCAGGTAATCTTCCTTTACAGATTTTTTTCTCTTTTATTTCAAATTTTACAAAATAAATCTTCACTTTTTTAAATTCCTAATACAGATGTTATTTAATCTGGGAAAGGGTACTAGAATATCAATTAAATTTGCATTGACCTACATCATCCAAACATAGCTATTAACAATTGTATTTATATTTTAATTTTAGTTTCAAAGTTATCTTACAGTGAAACTGACTTTTTGATATACTTTATATAGGCTTTGAGATTCTTATAGACACCCCACAATCAGGGACCGAAACATCTTCATCATCCCAAAATACTCCCTGAAAACTACTGATTTTTTTCCTATCACACTAGTATTGTCTTTTTGAGATTGTCATCTAAAAGAAAACATACAGTATGTAACTTTTAAAACCTGGCTTTTTTCTCTCCACATAATGTCTTTGGAATTCAATTAAGTTGTAATAACAGTGGTTTGTTCTAGGTCCTTTCTTTGTAGTATTTCATTGTGGAGATGCACTATGGTTTACCTATTCGAGCATGAAAAGCCATTTAAGTTATGTCCAATTTAGGATAATTACAGATAGAGCTGGTACAAGCATTCATGTACAAGTTTTTATGTAAATATAACTGGCCATTTCTATTGGGTAAACACCCAGCTGGGGGTTTGCTGGGTCATAAGATAACTCTATGTCAAATATTATGAGAAAATGCTGTTTTCTAGAGTGGCTGTAATATGTTCCTTTCTCACCAGTAATTTATAAAAGCTGCAATTAATTTTTATCATCATTTCATCCATTACAGCATTTTGTACTATTAGTATTTTTTTCTCTTCCTGCTCTTTCTTTTGCTTTTGCACAACTCGAATAGATTATACATAAGCTAATTTCCATACATTGAACTTGATATTAAGATGTGTGTTAACAGCTTTGCCATGAACCTGGCTCTCTTTCTGAGCCTCAGTTTCTATGTGTCAAATGGAAATTGAGATGCATTTTCTAGTTCCCATATAGTAGTTTGTGGCATTGAAATAGAGAGATACAAGCTTTTGAAAAAGTATACATATGAAATATTCTTATTTTTATGGAAACCATTTTTACTGTAACTGTTGATTCTTATTCTAAGGTAGAAAGAATATCAGTGATTAACCTCTAAACATGTCTGATGAGCTTATGTGATCTGTGGAGATGGAGAGTGGGAGGTTTGACATAATTTATCATATTTTATCAGGTTTTTATTTAGTTCAGACTGAATAAATATTTTTAACATGTGCCAGCATCTAAATTGAAAGGTGTTAGATATAACTTTGATGGGTCTGCAAGTTTTAGGAATTTGAAATCAGAATAACAAACACATTTAAATAGTAATGGAATATGTGAATAATTTCATCTTAAGAGATCAGAGTTATCTTATATTTGCATATTGCCAGTAGTGTTCCATTAGGTTTCAGGGGAAAATATGTACACACTTCCATAAAACTTTGGCTCCGCTTTTTTTTTTCCTCACAGAAAGTGCTAAGTGCAGGGCTGAGAAATTTTAACCTAAGAAACTCCTTATTTTATGTTATTTTAAGGTGATGATGAACAGAAAAACTCAAGAATACAACATTGCCTCTTTGACCTGCAAAGCAAGTTCTAAATTGTAATAAAGGAAATAAGATAATTACAAATAGCACACACTACAAATATGTATTTCAGGATCACGTAGGAAAATAGATTCTACATATATCATTTATTACATAATTGCACTGGACTATATCTGCTAAATATTTTTAATCTGGCTGTGTAAATACTGTCTTTCCTTTACGTTTATGTAATTTGGTCATTTACAGAGAAACTACTGTTAAAAGAAATTTGTCACTTTCCAAACTGGGTTATAAAATCTTCTACTTGGACACAACATTTTTATCCAACATGCCATTTAACTCGTTACAGAATTTATTTTCATATTTTATCAGAAAGGACATACATCTGGTTATGACAAGTTTAAACTTTGATCAAAATATTAGTTCAATTTTTCTTTATCTTATCCAGCTCACTGCCATTCCTATTTTTGCTTCTGGCAAAAAAGCTTTGCTATTCAATACCCATGAAATGAAGGAAGAAACATAGAACAGGACATTTTATAGAAATCTTTGATTATTGTAGTCACAGTTTATTCCCAATAATGTGTGGCCAAACTTTCCATCTCAGATTGTGTGTATAACATCTTCTATCAATCACCTATGCTGTTTTGGAAAAAAGAAAACAAACAAAACACAACAATCTGGATATAGAGTTAGAAGATGCGGTTTGAGGACTTCCTCAATAATTTATTACCTGCATACTTGATCAAATACTTGAATTTTCTAATCTTAATCATAAAATAAGAATGATAACAAAAACATTAGTAGCATCTGTTCCACAGAACTATGGTAAAGATAAAATGGGTATGATGTATATCAAAATGCATTGTCAAATGAAAAGTATTTCAAAATGTAGATTTAATTATTAGTATACCATTATTGAAAAAGTCTGTCAGAAGTCTTATTTGCCTACCTGTTCACATCCACCTGAATGTCAATTAAAAATTAATATTTATAAAGCACATATTATTAAGTTGGTGCAAAAGTAATTGTGATATTTGCAATTATTTTTAAACTTATATACTGCAATTACTTTTGCACCAACCTAATAGATTTCTAATATGTTACAGTCTCTTCAACTGGTGATATAAGAACCCATTTTATTAAAGTTGTTTAAAATCTAGTTCTTGTGGGTTTGACGGTGGTGTTGGAATAGGGTAAGCTAGTGACGGAAAGACCTTGTAGACGCATGAAATAAAAGTATGCATCACAAAATGTTTACGTGGTTAAGGTAATTACAAGAATAATACATTGAGAACATTTATTTCTGATCAGGCACAGACTCAGTATCTTCTATCTCCTCTACTTTATCTATGTTGTTCCCCACTCCCCAAAACCCTTGGTATGTAGGGGCAATAGGTCTAGTCAGCACTAACTTGGTAAAAGCATTCTGTTTCTTTTTTCCTCTCAAACCCGATTCAAGAAGATTTTGCATTGTAAAGAATTTCAAATGTTTCAGCGCCACAAAATGTCTTCTGTTTATCTAAATAGCAGTAGAAATTGACTATGAAAAGTTAATATATAATCATAACAATTATCTAAATGAATAAAATATTTGGGGCTGCAGCTTCAAAATCCACTAACTCATCAGGTCAGGATATCAGGCAGAAATCAAATCAGGAGGTCAGTATGCTTGGTAGCAAACCTTGCCTAGAACAGTCCTGCTGAGCAATCTGAGTTAGCCTGGGCAAGAGCCTCTGCTGCTTGCAGGAAAGTAACCCACCCACCTATAATGAATGGAAAGGGAAAAACAATAAACATGTAAATGCAATTCCACTCTACAAATACATTTACATACTTTTTCACTAGGAAAAAAAATGGAGGAAATAAGAACAGAAGCAAAAGCAAAGTTTCATATTCTCTACAATGCAAAAAGCAAACTTGAATATCTATGCATTGTCATCTAAAAATGTTGCCTAAAATATAGACTTTCAGGATAACAAATTTCTGCTAAGTTATAATCAGCTATTAATCATTTGTTGCATATGAGTATCATAAATTTCACTCAATAAAACTACTTTCATTCATTATAGCATAAAATAATAAAATAAAATATAATAAGAATGGCTAGTAGTTTTATCCTGTGAAATATATCCAAATTTAACAGAAAATCGTGAACATATAAAGTGGAAAACTCAATAAACAAAAGACTTATAAAATGGAAAATATACCTCCTTGACAAAGTTATGGAGTATGTGAAGTATCACTGGCAATCAAAAAATAATAATTTTGAATGTTATTATCCACCAGTCAAAACATTTTTTAAACAATAGATTTAAAAATGGGTGCAGGAGGGGAGTGATGCTAGCAAAACGGCGGACTAGAAAACTCCAAGCACTTGTTCCCCCACGGAAACATCAAAGGAACAACCAGAAGCTATGTGAATCAACCTTGTTAGAGGTCTGAAAAATAATCAGAGGTTTACAGCATTCAAAAAAATGCCCAATTAAAACAAAACAGTTTCCAAAACAGAAAGTTTTGTGTCATTTTACTCATCCCTCCCTGGTGCAGTGACAATGTTCATCATCAGTGGCAACTTCTGGCTCCAATCCCCACCAGCCCCCACTGAAGTAGAAGGGGCAGAACAGATCTTATATGGAAATTATTGTGTAAGTCTGTCCTAACTAGACTGGGGAATACCTAAAGAACTAAATCTGAGAAATAAGGATATTTAAAAGCAGTTGTGTATAGGGGAAATATAGAAATACACAAGTAGGTCCAGGCTCACATGCTCAGAAAAATACTGAGAAGGGATGATTCCTAGGCTCATATCAAGCCTAGCTAAAAGGTGAAGGAGTGCCCCAACACAAAGCCAATCTGCAAAAATGGGAATGGTTGCTGTTCTCTTTTTCCCTTTTAGGGTAGTTTTTGGCTTGTCTGTTTTGATGTATTAGGTTGGTAGTTTTTGGCTTGTCTGTTTTGATGTATTAGGTTGGTGCAAAAATAATGCCGTTTTTGCAATTATTTTTAACCTTTTAAATCGTAATTACTTTTGCACCAACCTAATATTTTAACTCTTGGCACCAAAGAAATTTCTGTCCATATATTATCTGAAGCTAAAGAAACAGAGACTTAGCAATTATACTTGACAAGTAAGTCTTAGGAAAAAAAGTCTAAAAGCAAAATGAGTATGGCAGCCTTCAGTAATAAAAACAAAGAAAAAAAATCAAACACTGATGAAAGGGGGATGTCTGATTTCCAGAATTAGCATATTGTAACAGCCAGATGCCCAATTTGCAACAAAATTTATAAGGCATACTGACAACAAGAAAACATGGATGATAAAAAGGAACAAAATAAGTTGGCAGAAACCATCCCTGAAGAAGTCCAGACCTCTGATTTAATAGACAAAGATTTTTAATCATTGTCCTAAATGAAAGTAATATATGAACAAAGTGAGACTACAACAGACAAAAATTATTTTTTACAAAAGTGAAAGAAATTTTGGAACTAAAATGTACAGTAACTGAAAAAAAATATTAACTACAAGTTTAAACAGTAGGTTTAAGAAAGCAGAAAAAAGAATTAGAAAACTTAAAGATGAGAAAATCAGTATTAATGAGTCTGAGGAGCACTAAGATAAAACACTCAAAAAAACATGAATCAATCCTAAGGGATTTATAGGACACCATCAAACCAACCAGCTATGCCTTCAGGACTCCCAGAAGGAAAAGAGAGAGGGAAAGGGCTAGAAAGTTTACTTGAAGAAAAAAATGCTGAAAACTAACAAAATTTCAAGAAATAAATAAATCCATATATCCAAGCTCAATGGACACCAAGTAAAATAAATTCAAAGAGATCCACATTAAAATCTATTATAATAAAACTACCAAAGCCAAATTTAAAGAGAGAATATTAAAAGCAGTAAGGGAGCAGTGACTTATTCATAAAAGGGATCATTAATAATATTAACAGTGCCAGAAGGTAATGGGATTTTATATTTAAAGTGCTGAAAGAAAAGAAAAAAAAAAGTTCTGTGATAAAAGCAAATACAAGGACAGACATAAAGGTAAGTATTATTACAATTTTGGTTCTTCACTTTAAATTTTCTTTAGGATTTAGTAGTCAAATGTGTAAAAATAATTATAAAGCTACGCTATTGTTCATAAACAGAAAATGTGTAACTTGTGAAATCAATAACATAAATGGGGGCAGACCTTTATAGGAATACATGTTTTTGTTTGTTTTGCTTAGATTGAGATAAAGTTAATATTAGTTCAACTTAGGTTCTTATTGTTAGATTTATGTAATTCCCGTTACTCATAAAATGTATCTGTAGAATATATAATAAAGGAAATGAGAAGGAAAATAAAACATGTCACTAACAAAACAAAACTAAACACAAATGAAGGCAGTAATGGAGGAAATTAGGACAAAAAAAAACCCCATAAAACTATGCAACATACAGAAAACAAATAGCAATATGATAGAATTAAATTCTCTAATCACAAAGGAGAAATTAGCAAAACAAATCTTAAAAAAAGCAATCTATCTATATGCTGCCTACAATTGATTCACTTTAGTTCTAAAGACAAAAATAGATTTAAAGTGAATGAATGAAAAAACGTTATTTCGTGCAAATAGTGTCAAAGAAAGTACAGCTGTCTGTACTAATAGACAGAATAAGTTTTAAGTTAAAAACTATTAGGAGAGACAAGAAAGCACATAACGGATAAAAAGGGTCAGTTAACCAAGAAGATATAACAATTATAAAAGCATATAAACACATATCTGAGTCCCCCACAATATGAAGCAAATATCGCCAGATTTGAAGAGAGAGATAGATATTCCCATAATAAGAGTTGGAGTCTTTAATTCTCCTATTTCAATAATTGATAGGACATCTAAACCGAAGATCAATAAAGAAATAGAGAACTTAACATTATAATTGGATCATATATATATGATACATATGTATCCCACAACATCTGATATTTTTCTCAAGTGCACACTGAACACTTCAAGAAAACAAGTCTTAAGAAATGAATCTAAAAATAAATAACAGAATGAAAACTGAAAATACACAAGTAGAAATTAGCACGCTCAAATAACCAATGAGTCAAAGAAGAAATCACAAGGTAAATTAAAATATATCTTAGCTTTACTTGATTTATTTTCTAATGTGGTAACTCTTCCTCTTATGCAAATATTCTGTTTGATGCATCTGTAATCTTATGTTCCTTGGAAACTTCTCTCACTATTATTTTATTGTGCCCTGCCCCTACATTTCTTATCCACATGCTACTCAGTGAAGTTTTATCAGCATTGTATCTTTTCTCTGCCCCATCTTTGTCCAACATTAGCCACTGTTTTCAATCATGCCTGTGGACTGCCTTTGGAATAAATGATTAATCATAAACCAGTGATTGTAGACTGAATCTGGCTCATAGACATGTTTTATTCTGCTTGAGCGTTTTAGTCTGCAAAAATAATTTTGCATTTGAATTCATTAGCAACCAAAAAATCAGGGAAATTTACATTAAATAAATATTTTTCAATTTCTCTTGAAAATGAGAATGTTTGGCAACAGAGGACACTTACAGCAACAGTTGGCCAGAGCTGAGAGGAAATTGCACCTTTTACGTGGAGCACGTGCTCTCCAGCTCTACTGACACCATCACATTCACCTTACTCAACTAATCTGCTAAAATTAGCTGGGCTACCTGCCAGTCTGTGAGCACTTGAGTCTCATGCATCCCTTACTATCTGTCTCTGAAGGGTCTAGAAGGAAGAATTCCCACAATTCCTGAGCCACTTTTGGCATCCCTAGAATATTCATGTTTTTTTTCAAAAGGAAAGGCAGCAGCACTCATTTGAAGTTGCAAGTCCTGATAATTAAATAAAATACTCAAATATACACATGTATACACTTAAACAGTGTTATTATTTTATATTCCAACATGTTTACTTTTATGGTCTTTGTGCTATTACACGTGTGAGATTATTGCATTTTCTCATGTTTTCTGAGAGTCACATAACATAAGAACTGTGGTCTGTGATGATAAGCTATGTAATAAGTTCAAACAAGATGTATCATCTTTTTATTCATTTCTTTAATGTACTTATTGTCCTGGCTTTAGTAATTTCTTTAGCAAAGAAAATCCCTTTGCTGTGCTGCTACTACAGTGCAGTTGGTAATGTCTCACGTCATACTTGTGTGGTCTATGCTTTGTGCACTGAGAAGAAATCCGTGGATCTGACCCTCTTGAAGTATTTGCCTGATAACCATAATTTATATGGTATCAAGTTCCAATTATCAGCTCGGCTTTAACTTGGAGTTTTGAGTTAGAGATAAAAATCAGATAGGATTGTTAGAATAAACATTTCTTTAAAGCATATTGCATTATGGCAGTTTCTCTGACACATTGCCTTCTTTGTACTCTGACTTTTTCTATTGTTTTTCT
Source organism: Rhinolophus hipposideros (assembly GCF_964194185.1). NCBI lineage: Eukaryota > Metazoa > Chordata > Mammalia > Chiroptera > Rhinolophidae > Rhinolophus > Rhinolophus hipposideros. The sequence continues at coordinate 4,936,683 of NC_138052.1, read as the reverse complement.
AGTCATTTTGATGTCTTTTCAGAGATGCCAAGTTGACGGCTCTTGAATATTCTTAATTGAAGATATCGTGTGTTATGCCTGGGCATTTTAAGAGGAAAACAAAATGTTGCCAATACCCTTAGATGATGACAATAAGAATAAATATCATTAGATTGTTCTAGAAAATATTAAATAAGCCCTGAAATGTTGTTATTAAAATATATTATAATTGTGTACTGTACAATCTTTAGACTATAAATCATTTCCAATGCCTGAGACCAGCGAAACCCTGAAAAGGATCCCAATCTAGATTTGAGACTGGTTGTTAAATGGGATTATAAGTTTCTGGTTAAATACAAATTATGTCTTTAAAATTTTGTTTGTCTGATTTTCAGTTCTTTTTCTAGTGAGAATTTCATAAGTCTCTGTCTTCTAAGCTTGTGAGACATGAGGACTATTTTATGTATAGCCTTCATTTTAATTTCTAAGAGTCTTCAACTCATTTTAACATCTGATGACTTGTCTTATTTCAACACTATATACCTAGATTAGACTAGGTCTTTCCAAATCATGAAAAGAAATGAGGCTGCTGAGGTGTGTGTATATGTGTGTGCTTATGCAAAACGAGCTCAGTAAAGCTTAAACCACATTACGTGAAGTACTAGTCATCTATTGCTACGTGGTATAGAATTGCCTGAAGTGTAGTGGTTTGAAACAACAGCATTTATCATTTCACAGTTGATGCACATCAGAACCCACGTTCCGGGTTGGAGGAGCTGTGCCCCTCTGCCTCAGGGTCTCCCCCAGGCTATGATCCAGGTGTCAGTAGGGACTATGTATGGTCTTATCTCAAGTTCAACTAGAAAAGGATCTGCTTCCAAGCTTACTCATGTGGTTGTGGGCAGGGTGTACTTTCTTCTGTGCTGTTGGACTGAGGGCCTTGTTTCTTGGGCCGGTGACCAAAGTTGCTCTCAGATCCCTGCCACATGGTCTTCTCTATGTAGCTGTTGACTTCATTAGAGCTGGTCAGAGAGAGAGAGTAACAGACAAAGTTCACAGTTTTTTTTTTTTTTATAAGCCACTCTTAAAAGTGGCATTCTATCACTTTTGTCTGATTCTATTGGGTAGAAAAGAAGCAAGTCACGTGGTGTAACATATACTCAGGGTAGAGGTCACACAAGGGTGGGAAGATGAGGAGGCAGGGATCATTAGGAGCCGTGTCAGAAGCTGCCAACACTATATATATATATATATATATATATATATATATATATATATATATATATATATATATATATATATATTTCAAATACAGGCACTAGGAAATACTCTGGCCTTTGAAAATCTAATGATCTAAGAGATATTCATTTTTTTATTACTTCATTGAAAAGTGTTTCTTGATAAGACTGCTGAGATATAGTGGGAACACAAAGATGAGTGAAACTCATGGTTCTTACCTTCCAGAAATCCATGGCTTAGATGGGCAGAGATATAGCAATAGACCATTATAATTTCACAGCAAAAATCCTGGGACCAAAGCAGGCACCAAGGAGCAAAAGAAGACAGCATTCTGACTATCTTGGTGGTGAGCTGTTGGGGGCTATATAGACCAGGGAACTTTAAAGGAGAAAAGGCATTGGCCTGGAGTCTTAAAGAAAGAGAATTCATTTTCAGACTCTCTCTCTCTAATGGGCAAAGACATGGGTGAAAACCAAAGTGTATATACAGAAATCCAAGCCGAAAACAACTTCAAGCTTTATAGAGTTATGAGAAAATCAAATACACAGCAGGGTTGAAATATATGAGGCAGCAGGGGGGTCAGAGAATGGGCAGGAATGTGTGTGTGTGTGTGTGTGTGTGTGTGTGTGTGTGTGTGTGTGTGTGTGTAGTGGAGGCAAGTGGTAGAAAGTGGCCAGTTTGCAATGCCACCTAGAATCAGGATATCTTTTACACAATGGTGAGTCATGGAAGCAGTTTAACCAGGATGAATACAAAGTCACATCATCAGATTTGTATTTTGGCAAATAATTTACGTACGAAACCTTCAGAAATGCTAAAGTGTGCTACAGTTTATGACTATTTTATTTTCCCCCTTATTTTGAAACACCTCTCATAAACTTAAAAAAAATCTAATCATCCCTTAACTCCATTTTCCTTTAATAAAATGTCTTATTCTTTGTGTGTACAGGATTGGTTTGCTATCCGTGCCACAAGAAATGACCTAGGACTCTTTTCTTCTTTGAAGAGGAATGCCTTAATGAAGATTGAAAAATCACGAATCAAAAAACCTATTCTACTTCATAACCCTTTGTGACTTTCATCTTAGTTTCTTTATCTATACAATGATGACAAGTAATATCCACCTTACAGTGTTATGAAATTAAATGAGATAAGTAATGCAAAATACCTATAAGCATCTTTCAAGCCTGGCAAACATTAGTGATCTTCCTTATTCATTTGTCAAGCTCCGTATCCCAGATGCTTCTCTGATTTCCCCATCCTACAAATTCTACCTTTCCTGTCCACATATTCCAACTGTATCACAAATTTGGCTTTTATGTATATTTTCTTGAGTATTTGTTAAACCTTCCATTTGCATAGTTTTCAATTTCCTAAATAGCTTATTTTATGTGTATTCATAAAGCCCTGCTTATATTTTCCTTGAAAAGTCACTCATATCTGCCTTACACAGAATAGATTTGCTCTTTTTATTCTCTACACAGATAAATGTATAAATAAGGAGATAAAATAGATTAATGGATGGATTATAGGTAAGTAATTACACATTTAGATAGGTAGATAGTTTATTTAAATTATGTATATAATGATTGCTTTGTGCAAAGCATTGTTAAACAATTAGCTAGTACATATAAATGCATCTATTAGTTTAGTAATTGTCTTTCATTAACTGAGGGATTAGATAGATGTCAACTAACTCATCATATGGGATGATGGCAGCCGATGTTTAACACTATAATGAAATTTGCATTCCAACAACGGTACAATGCCTAAACGCAGTGAATGCATCCTGAGCACTAAGAGAGGTGTTGTCTGTGTAATTTTCATAGTATTCCAAGGTCAGTATTATTTATCATCTTGTACAGATTTGTGGAATCACGGACTAAAGAAGGGAAAGGTCAATTCTTCTCCCGTGCTTCAGTTCCGTTGTTCTCCCATCAGAATGATAAGGCCTAGGCCAGGTGAGTCTGATGGCAAAGAGGAGGCCCTTGTTTCTGCAGGGTTCGGCAGGACCAAGGAGGAACACTTTGGATGGAGGGCTCTCGGCTGTGGACAGTTTTTGTATTAATAGCGTCTGTTCAAAGCACAGGTGAGACAGTTTCCCGTGTGCTCCGGGTTATGTGCTCCAACTTAACATCCTGGACTTGGTATTGGAAGTGGGTTCAGGTGACTCACATACATTTTATTTACCTAATTCAGGATTATCATTAGTTACCATTAGAGAAAGGCAGCGACACAGTTGAAGCAAGGCACATGCTTCTGAGGAATAAATTAAGATGTGGGCAATTAGAGTTGTGGAATACCAAACAATTTAAATCTCAGATGATGGGAATTTCAGAAAATGACAAATAAACACAAAGGGGAATTATTGGATAAGAGTCCTTGACAAAGCCCTCCTGTCATAACCCATGTTAATATTTCTTGAATTTATATACAAGCCAAGGCTAAGCCTAACCTCTGGATTTATTAGTATGCATATAATTAAGGTAATAAGGAGATGATGGTGGCAAGAAGGAGTTGAAACAAAAAGCATACAAAATAAAATAAATCATACAACCTCAAGGAATGTAGACTCAGAAAAAAAGGTTTAATTTCTAATTCCCTTGCTTTCTAGTTGTTTGACTTCGGGGTATTTTCCCCAAATTTGATGATATTTGTCACTCGGAAATGAGTAGAATGATACTTCCTTTGCAGAGTTGTAAGTATTTCGTGGCATGGGGTGTGTGAGATGTCTGCACAGAGTGGGGCACAGACAACATGTTCAGTAAGGATTAGCCTCATTCCCTCCTCCCTGTACCCTCTGCCCATCACATGGGTGTCAGCCCCATGACCAACTTGACTTAGAACTGCTCACCTGACATAGAAGCTGGACCAGCTCAGGGGTATTAGAGGAGAAGGCATCAGAAGTCATGTTTGGTGGTGACGGTACAATAAAACATGTGCCATCTCTGCTCAGATTTGGGCAGAGAAACTTGGCTTCCAAAGAATTGAGAATTTGAGTGCTACTGTTTCATTTGGTGGGTGGCAGGAGTGAGGCTTTTTATGTTCATTTGTTAAAATGACTTTTTAATGATGGCACAAACTGTTTTCACACCTTAGGTACACAGCAGAAATGGAAACATAAATAAATCACATTCTTGAGCTCTTGGCACAAAATCAGTGAAAGTACTAGAACTACTTTAAAAATGAGTAAAAATTATGTAAAATTTGCATTTAAATATGTTCACTGATTTTTCATTTGCATACAATTAGTTAACTAAAGAACAAAGATTTCCAAAGGTCAGAAGACACCTTTTAACAAATGTAAAATTCCATTTTTCTAATAATTGCAATTAAACGAGCTCCCAAATTAGTTATTAATGTTAGATCGACTTAATGTATTCTAAACTGAGAATTGACATTTAAATTTTTGGAAGAGAAAAAAACAATATTCTTCTCTGTGATTTTAAGGTGTTATATTGGACAATTTACTCATATGTTACAAATAAAAAATGCTTCCATAATTTAGATAAGGCTCAAATCTAGCTCTATTTCTACCACATGAAGGATTCTAACCTTGCCTGCCTCTGTGAACAGATTAGATGCAAGTTTCACAAATAAATCACATACCTTGAAAGCCACTGAATTAAGGAGTATGGTTAATCTATTGCCTCTTGTCAGTAAATGCTATGTGCCTCAATTGTGTTACTTCAATTATAGACCGATGACACCAACCACATCTTCTGTCTCCACTTTTAATTTTCAATAGTGCTTGACATTAACTCACAACTTTATTATTGTACTATCTTGGTGCTTCTCAGATTTTAATTCAGTAATTTGTTGTGATCATGATGGTATCCTTTGTATGGTTTGGCTGGGATGACCCCAAGTCAGATGCAAAATGCCTATGAAGAAACACCTGGGATTAAGATAATTTCTTCCCTTTTGTAGGAAATGAGGGATACTTTTACTTAATAAAATTAAAGCAACATCTATTATTTTGTATAGATATTTATAATTGCTGTTTAGCAATGGGCAATGAGGGAGAAGAGGGAGTCAATTTAGAAAGTGATGTACCTCTTTAATCTTCTCTTTGTTCCCCTGTAAAATGGCAACATTCATGTCTACCTTAAAACATTTTGGTGAGTATTGATTAACATGTGGCCTTGAAAGGTCCAGTGCTTGAATGACAATAGACCATTATATATTTTGGTATAATTTTCTTTCCATGGTGGCCTAAGAAACTGATATTTTTTTGTTGTTTTCATCTTTGTTTTTTCTGCCAAGAGAAAGACTTAGCCTAGATAGGGGGATACAAACATTATTTGAACATAGAAGCAAATTGTTAGGATGATCAGAAAGCAGAAAAGAGTAAAGTTATACACATTCTCTTTTCAGAATAAGAGATACAGCTACAAATGTGTTTAAATGATAGAATGTTAGCGAACATTTAAGTTTATGTTTTCTGGTAGTTTGCCCCTTTTTTGTTTTGTTTTTATTTTTGTTTTCCACCAGCAATTTAGAGGGAATTGTGCTAAATAAATCACATACCTTTTTAACCTATCTCAAGACATGAAATTAAAATTTTCCATTAATCCAAGGAACCATATATTTGAAAGCCACTGCATTAAGGAGTATGGTTGGCTTTTAAAATATCCAGAAGCTAAAGCTATTCTCGATACATTATCTTTTATAGGATCAGACCGATTATTTGCACTGGCGATCTTCTTCATTCCAGCCCCTACCTCAACGGGATAAGGTTGAGAGATATAGTAAATCATCAGTGAGTTATACCATTTAAGGTTAAAAATGAGGTTTTGACTAAAATAAAAAGGACAATGTAGGCATGTGTTTACCAGACTGAACTTATTCAAGGAGCTTGAGAACATTTTCAACCACAACAGATGTATTTGCTCAGTCTTCTACTGTCGCTCTTTGAAGACCAGAACATGGAATGTAGTAGGGGCTCTCAATAAACACTGACTATTCTGAATCATTGGAGTCCATGTCCGAGGAGGATGAGCTGCAAGAGGAATTGATGAGGATGCAGTGTGATGCTTGCACAGGCTCCCTTAGACACGTCTCACTGCGGTAAAGGTGGCCTTTCCATCTCTGAAGCCAGTATGGAGAATCTGCTTCTTCAGGAAGAGCCCATTCCTTCTGGAGGACTCACCTAATTAGGTCATGTACACCCAGAATAATCTCCATTTCTTGATGATGTCAATTGTGCCATATCACATAACCCCCTCATCAGAATAACCATCCAATCATATTGACAAACCTTAGGGATTATACAAGGTGTGTAGCCCACAGAGCAGGAATCTGGACACTATCTTAGAATTCTGCCTACCACATATGGTAGAATTGCCTTAAGGAGATGCTGTCATCCTCATCTTCACGACCCCGGCATTTATGGGACCAGGAATAGAGATTGGAATTGGGAACTGTCTCTGTGCAAGTTACACAAAAATTACTTATTTTTTCAAAAGGCAAAACATTTTTTTAAATTAAGTTTTTGGGACATGAGCTTTAGAACATTTTTTTAAATTAAGGTTTTGGGACATGAGCTTTAGAAATAATTTGAGCATTACAAAATTCTTAAGAATTTCCAGAATATATGAAACAAACAAACATAAAAGCATTTCTCAAAGTCATCAGGGATGAGCGTGAATAAGAGAAGGAGGAAGGAAGAAATGAAAACAGTCCTTGGCCCTAAGGACACAAATGTAAATAAACCCCAAAGCAAATGATTCAGTTTAATGAAGGTGAAGTTTACTTGTAGATACGTGAAAGAACATTACATGCACAGAGCAAGTATCTGAGGATAGTCAAAACACACACAAACACATTATAATGAGGAGTCTGACCCCATACTTTGATGTGTGTTTGTTGACAGCTTTTAAGTCTCACCCCTTCCTTCTTCTTCTTGTTCCCCACAACTGGACAAATTAATAAGAAAGCCTGGATGCTCTTTCCTTTGCTGCCAGTAAAAATTCTAACCGCGTACATCTCTATCTGCCCATAAGAACCCTTACGCTGGCCCTACCCCTAACCACAGTAAGCATATAGGCCACTTTCCTTTCCTTGATCTCCAACCATTTTTGAACTGTTGGAGAAGTCTGCCCTGCTCTCTCTGCAGATACCTCAATTATGTAAGTAATACACCTTTTCATAGCCTCTTGGTATGTGTGTGGTGTCTTCAGTCTTGACAAACTTTCAGTGAAGGTCCTTCCTGCATTTTCAGGATAAACACATCACGTACATACACGTATGCACCTAAAATTTATGTGATCAGCTACTCCATGCTAGAAAGAAACATTCTTCAATTGAATAATTGTAGCCTATGTCTGTCTTTTTTTTTACTGAAAAGCCCTGTTTCATCTTTCATCCCTCCTTCTCCCCTGGATCCCACAACATTAGATTGTCCACATTTTTACAGTATTGCTCAAAGAAATCACACCAATGACACAAATTAACATTACAGGATAACATAATTGTAATCATATTGATTACAGAAACTTTAAAAAGAGATATCTAATCCAGTTGGTATGAACAATGGGCATAGTCACACAATACTAGCTGAGTTTTCAAACTTACAGATGTTCTGAGGTACAGTTTAGAAATATGCATTAAAAATTCTAAACAATGCTTATGACTGTGATCCAGAAATTTCAAATTTATGGATTTAAAGTGAGGCAATAATAAGAGGAAATGAATTAATATTGAAAACTTCATGTTACTAATTAAATTATATGTATACTTCTAGTTATATATTTATTGACCTGTAAGGTAAGGTTAACACAGGTAGAAATAGAACAGGGGGTCCATATGACCTTAATTTCCCATTCAGAAAGGGGTTTATGTCATCTGTTCTCCAAATATATAGTCTCAGAGAAAAAAACAAAAACCTGCAATAAAAGTATTCTCAAGAACATTTTTTAAAAGTTAGATGCAAATGTAAAATTTATAGACCAGTTCAAACATTACTCAAATATATAGGAAACCTAAAGACAAACAAACAAACAAACAAACAAAATAATGGAATTACTTGGCCTCTTCCTATATCTGAGTAGCTCATCTGGCTGGAATTATGTTGATGATATGGTATATTATAAAGTAAATAAGAAAATTTTAATTTAAGTTTAAATAGTCCCATTTGACTAATGACTATTGTTTTAATTGAAGCAGACTCAGGGTATTTGCTGTGTATATGTGTGTGTGTATGTGTTCCTTATATAGTTATTGGCTACTGTATGCCTCTCACTATGTGAAGCGGGTGGTCTTTCCAGGAAAAAAAAAAAATAACACAACCTGGAAAACTAATGCACAAAAATGTCAGCACTGGATGATTTGAGTTATTATTTATGTATTTATTTATTCTGCTAAATTTATTCTATATTTTATAAATCAGTGGTTCTCCATGTGTGTCCACGTGTGCTCCATAGACTTTGCAATCCCCTAGACAGTTTTAGGGGTCTGCAAGATCAAAACTATTTTCATAATAAAACTGAGATGTTATTTGTCGTTTTTACTGTGCTGAAATTTGCATTGGTCATGCAAAAGTGACGATGGGCAAAGCTTATGGACCTAAACACAAATAAAGAAGAGACACCAAACTTGGTACTAGTTGTCATTGTATTCTTTACCACTATACATTCACAGAAATAATAAAATGAAATTTCACTTGATAATATTCTTGATGAAGAAATAAAAATTAATTATGACTAAGTACTCATAATACACATCCTTTTAATATTCTGTGTGGTCGTTTCAAAAAAACCCCACAAAATCACGAATCCTGCCTGGGCTGAGTACTGTGCTCCATGGAGCGTTTGATCCCGCGGAGCTGCCGGAGCTGCTTAAGCTTCATAACCGGAGGCTTTTTCCCTACTCCCAGTACTACCGCTGGCTCAACTATGGCGGAGTGATAAAGAATTACTTTCAACACCGTGAATTTTCATTCACGTTGAAAGATGATATTTACATTCGCTACCAATCCTTCAACAACCAGAATGATCTGGAAAAGGAGATGCAGAAAATGAATCATATAAGATTGATAAGAGGCGCGGTATATTCTCACAGACCCAATCAACATAATACAGTGAAGCTGGGAGCTTTCCAGGCTCAGGGAAAAGAACTGGTGTTTGACATTGACATGACAGATTATGACGATGTGAGATGTTGTAGTTCAGCAGACATATGTTCTAAGTGCTGGACCCTCATGACCATGGCCATACACATCATTGACCGAACATTGAAGGAGGACTTTGGATTTAAGCATCGTCTCTGGGTATATTCTAGAAGAAGAGGTGTTCATTGTTGGGTCTGTGATGAATCAGTCAGAAAATTGTCCTCTGCTGTACGTTCAGGGATAGTTGAATATTTTGAGTCTTATAAAGAATAACATCAAAAATGACAAATGTTGACCCTGGCTTGACAATCAGATCATGCTCCAGTACTGTTTTCCACCACTGGATATCAATGTTAGCAAAGGAATCAATCATTTGCTGACCCTTTTAGTGTTGATCCTAAAACAGGTCGAATTTCTGTGCCTATTGATTTACAGAAAGTGGATCAGTTTGATCCATTTACTGTTCCAACCATAAGCTCCATCTGCCATGAATTTGATGCCATTTCCACTAATGAAAAGGAAAAAGAAGAGAATAAAGCTGAATCCGATATCAAACATAGAACCAGAGATTACAAGAAGACCAGTCTAGCTCCTTATGTAAAAGTTTTTGAACAGTTTCTTGAAAACCTGGATAAATCCGGAAAAGGAGAACTTCTTAAGAAGAGTGATTTGCAAAAAGACTTCTGAAGATAACAACTCTCCTCCAACCAATATGGATAACTTCTACTTTCAACTAAGAATCAAATGCTTCAAATCATTTAATAAATGTGGCAAACCATGTATGCATTTTAATGCTCAAATCAAAATTTCCTTTTCTTGAGAAATAATTATATTAAAAAGATTCCTAAGATCACCAAGGGAGGATGTTCAGATTCCTGGAAGGATCAATAGTGAGAGGTATAAGAGGATTGCAGATAAATTTGTAAAATTTAATACTATACAAAGATAATTCTAAGATTTCTGATACAAATACTTCTACCAGTTGCTATGTATAGAGTTAACTGAGTAGTAATATTTACAAGACTTTAATCTCAGCTCACTGGATACAGCCTCCAAATTTCTGGAGTGAATACTCTAGGTAAATGAGGGCTTTGTCCTTAAGCATTAGACACTTAAGTTAATTATACCTGGAGTGTGTGTTCAGTCATTTCCTAATTTTGCTTACTGACTGTCGTGCGGGGTGACAGGAGGGGTCTCAGCTCCCGCTCTCCACATAAGAACACAGGACATGGTGAGGCCGAAAAGGAACACCCACGGAGCCATAGGTAGGGGAGTCACACCACTGTAGTATCGCTGGCGGCTGGGAGAAGCCACACTGTTTGCAACCCTCACTCTGTTGCTTGCTGGCTCAGCCACCATCTTCTTGCTAGCCCCCATTTTCTGCTAGCGTAGCTACAGCAGTTACATTCGTGGCCAACGGCTCACTGGTTACAGCTGACGGCCAACAAGCTACAGCTGATGGCCATCCAATCTCAGTTGATGGCCATTTACTATCTAAGCCAGCACCTTTCCACATGAGCTGAGAACCTGGAAACTGCACTCCTGGCTGTGTCTCCACACTGATATTTTTATAGGTCAGGCCGCTCCTCACTGTCCATCTTTTAAAACTCATCTAAATCTACCAAAACTTCAAGATATGAGTTACTAGATTATATGAGTTACTAGTAGAGTATGGTTTACAACTACAATTGTAGCTCCTAACTTCTTCCCTCAGAGAAATGGAACAATTACATTAGTCTATACCATAAAGAAGCAGCTTAGAAAAAAATAATCGATTTCACCAACATAAACCCTACTATACTTGTTTTGTCAAAACACGAACTTTCTATATATCCACATACTTAAATTTAATTTTAAACTTTCCATTTCTTCCATATTTTATTTTGTATGATAGATTCTGATGTGTCAGATTTCTTTTGCCTGGTTTTACAACTGATCTAAAGAAAACAGTCGTTCTGGTTTGCATTCTATCTTCTGGGGAGCAAGCTATCAGATGGGTGCTTTCTATGAGTTATGAAAATTTTCCTTCCTATGCATTTCCTTTTAACACTGTTTTCTCTACAGTTTTTTCTTTTATCTTTTGATTTATATAAAACATTTTATAATGCAGTCAACACACTGAAATGTCTTCATTTCTCTTTTCTAATTTTTAAGAAAAAAATATTAAACTCTATTGCGCAAAATTCAAAAAAAAAAATCACTTCCATGATTGATAGGCAAGCTAAAATTGCTTCTTTTTTCATGGAACTCAATTTTTACCTGAAAGAAAATGAGAGACAAACGATGGTTATTCAAACTTGGATATTTGGTAGGCATTTTAATGAAAATGAACAAATTCTCCTCAAGGACAATAATTGAAAGTATTTTGCCAATAATAAATTCCAAGATTTCAAATGAAAATTAAGTTTTGGAAAACCTACATTGGCCAACATGAATATGACAGCATCTCAATATTGAAAATTTTTCTGATGAGATTGGTGATGGTATTAATGATTATGATTTTTTGATGTTGTATGATAAAAAGTGTCAGTTTGGGAGATGTGCATATATTACTGAATTGATATGCTCTAAATGACCAAATCACAATATTACAAAATCATGCATGGACAAAAGGTTTACTCAAAATGCAGGATAGACCAATAGATTTTAGTCTAATAGAGTTCAAAAGTTTTTTTTTTTTTTGATACTACATTATAAGTCATGTTAAGAAAGTACCATTTCTTGAATTCTAATGTAGTATCAGTGAAAGTTACCCACAATAAGCTACAATGCCTATTCAAATAAATTCACTCTTTTCCAACTACAATAATTTAATCTAGGTGGACTAAATTTTCTTTATATACTTAGACAAAAAGAACATACTATCACTTGACTGAATGTAGATATGAGACTATGACTGTCTTCTTTTAGACCAAACATTAAAGAAATATAAAATGTAAGACAATGACACTATTCAATAAATTGTTCTTGTATAAAATATAGTTATTTTCATGAAAATATTACTAATTATATATACATATATGTAATAATCATTGTTTTATAAATAATTATTTTTTAAATTTAATTTTTCATAAAAATATTGAGTACTGTAGTTCACATAAAAACTCTTCAGGAACCTCAATAAAATGTTAAGAGAGGAAAGGCAACTTAAGACCAAAAAGAAAAAAATAGAGACTAAGAAATAAAGAATATGGTAAAACGCATTTATAAATCTCCTTTTTTATAAAACATTCTATTACAAAGTCCTGGATGTAATTTCTCCTTATTGCTCTTCTTGTCTTATACATGTGTCAATACATTGCATGTGCTTTTATGTCAGTATATCAGCTAAATTATTAGCTCATTGAAAACAGAGCTCATACTGAGCTCCTCATTTAACAGTGTGTTTCCAGTGGCTGGCAGTGTGCCTGTCCTCAAGGGTTTGTTTATTGAGGAGTTGTTGAATTCAGTTAAACTTGGTGGCTATTTTTCATATTTATTTTGATTATTTAGTGTTGTATGGACACTGTCTCAGAGAATAAGTTCACAGTGGGGAAAGACACACTTTATCATGAATAGTTAACTCCCTTTTGTAATCCCCTTAAGAAGAAAGATTGCATACCCAGGCCATCTATCTATTCAACAAGTATTTATTTGAAGTAATGACAGTGTTGCAGGGTTGCTTGCTCTTTGTGTCACTCTGACCCAACTCTTTAACTCAAACAGAGCCATCTCTCTATCAGCTCTGGTCTGTGAGGCTCCATTGCAAAATGGTCCTGTGTCAATGCTGTTATATTAACATGACTACTATAAAATACCTACATGCACACACAGTGATTAGAATATTAGGAAATGGCATTGTTACACAGCCCTTGACACTGCAGAGTAGTGCACAGTGGGGAGAATGCCCTCATTTGTGTTCAACTTTATGAGGAATTAGGATCAGCACATTGGTGCTTGTATTTTCTGTGTGCTCAAAATAGGAGAAAATGATGAACATAATGCAATAAGTTGTTTGATTTATGCTTTGTTTATGATTTTAACAATAAAATAGAACCATATCAGAGTTTCATTATAGGCTTGAGCACCCATGGTGGAAACTTTCTAAAGTTTCAAGAGTTCAAAAAACATATATAGCAAAAAAGAGATGGAATTCTCATTTTATTCATTAGTAGATATTTGCCAAGTATCTCTTCCACACACAAACTAATTTTAGATACTGTAAGAAACATGGAAGACAGGAAATGCAACATAAAGATTTTATAAATACAGAATTATATATATATATATATATAATACATATATATTGTGTGTATATATATATATATATATATATATATATATATATTTATACACACACACACACACATATGTGTGTGTCTATTTATACACACATTTCTACATATTGCTATACCTGCAACTATCTATTCTTATTTTTATATGTCTAAGTGTCTATCTAATTTTCTCTATGTTCCTTTAAAATATTAACTTATTACGATTGGTATCTAACAAAAACTTTTCACACAACGATCAATAAGGAAACATTGGTTGATAAAACAGAAGGAAGAAAGAAAATAAAAATACTGCCTATGTGAAATATTCTCTATGGTAGGTAGAATAATGGTTCTCCAAAAATATCTATATACTAACCTTCAGGAATTTGTGAATATGTTACCTTACTTAGCAAAAGAAAGTTGGCAAATGTAATTAAAGTTAAGACTTTGAGATGTGATTATTGTGAATTATCCATGTGTGGTCAATTTAATCATTTTATAGTAAAGTTACAGAACCTTTCCTGACTTGTCAGAGAAAACTGTGAGAACAGGGAAAAATCAAAGACCAAGTGGCTTTGAACATGGGAGAAGGGAGGACTGTGAGCCAAGGAGTCCAGGCCTCCTCTAGAATTTGGAAATGGCAAGGAACATGTTTCAGTCTAGAGCCACTAGAAAGGAATACAGCCCTGCATATATCTTGATTTTTAGCCCAGGAAGTCCAATGTTGTACTTCTCATGGAAGGTAAGACAATAAATTAGTATTGTTTTAAGTCACTAAATTTTTGGTAATTTGTTACAGTACCAATAGTCAAGTAATATACTTTTATTCTTGGCAGTTTATACAAACACTATTATACCTTGTCCCTAACAAACATGGTCATAGCAAGTGTATTCATTAGCATATATTTCTATCCCCAAATCATTACAAACATATCTTAATTAATCCTTCCTTGACCACCTCACATTGGGCCATGACTATATTTTAATATGCTTCCAAGTTTGGAAACAAACTAAGGTATTTGATAAGTGTCAACAATTTATTTAACATTTCTAGTAATATAATGGCAATCCATTAAGGAGAGATATTTGAAATACTATCTGATTTTCAAAGAAAGAACCACATGAACATTAGAAAGATTACAGAGTACAAAAATCAGTTACAATACAGAAAAAAAAAAAAAAAGGAACATTTTCCAAGATAGAACACACATTAGGCCAAAGAACAAGTCTCAATAAATTAAAGAAGATTGAAATCACATCAAGCATCTTCTCTGATCATAATTGTATGAAACTAAATCAATTGCAAGAAAAAAACTGAAAAACACACAAACACATGGAGGCTAAATAACATGCTACTAAATGATGAATGGGTCAACAATGAGATGAAGGAAGAACTCTAAAGATTCCTGATATAAATGAAAATGAAAACACAAGGACCTGAAAAAAGGGGAAAAAACAGCGGCGTGAGGTGAGACTCTGGAAATCTCCCTTGGAATTCACAACAAATTGAAAAACTATAACTCCACAAAGGACTCCCTGCACAGCAGACAGACAAGATGAAGAGTCCCACTACCAAATTCACCTAAAGGTGGACAAATTGAACGAGCAGGGGAGGAGGGAAGGGAGAAGTGAGGAGAAGGATCCGTGTGGGCAGAGGACGCAGACCTAGTTCAGTACTCGGAACTCACTGCATCCCAGAACCACTACAGCTGCAGGAAAGAGAAGAATTTGGAATGCTAGGGCTCCACTTATGGCCCACAGGGCTGAGGGGGCAGCCCATAACATGGCTGAACCTAACGCTCACGGCAGTGACCTCGGAGCAAAGACTGGGGGAGGAAGGCTGAAAATGGTGGTTTAAACTCTTATTGCCAAGTGGAGAACAGAAGACTTAGACACTGACACTAGGCGCTCCCTTCCTACCCTCCCAGAGTTCGCACTGTCCCCACCTGCCCAGTACTAGAAGCGGAACAGTAGCAGTATCAGATTGAAAGAACAGAATATTTGCAGTTCTGAGAATGGTGGTCTGCTGAAACAGATTCGTAGCCTAACTAGTTCTGGCAAAGTGGAGGGAGCTTTGGAAGCAGGACTGGCTGTGGTGGTGGTTGTCACCATTGCTCCGGGCCACCTCTCACAACTCACCTCACCCCTGTCCCCACATATCTGGGCAGAATCCTTCAGGAGTAAACAGAACTGCTGAAACACACAGGCTGAACCTGGTGCAGGAAGAGTTTTGGAACTTCAAAATCTCTCTGTATCCTCACAGGGACATGATGCCCTATGAGCCAGGTGAACTGTTAACAGAGGAGAGGCCCATCTTCCAGGAAATCCCCCCATTGTGTGAGAAGCTGGAATAGTGTAGAGAAAAAAAAAAAAAAAAACACTACAGTGTTAGAAAAAAAGACAGCAGTTGGAGAGAAAATAAAATATTCTACCAATACCTACTGAAAAACAAAGGAAAGAACTTTTCCTATCAACCTTTTTCTATCTACTCCTGTAGATGTCTAGGAAGAAAAATAATAAATCATTAATGCCATGAATAACCAAGGCAACAAGAAAAATCAGAAAGAAAGTGAAAAGTCTCCAGAAAATTAACTTAAAGATATGGAAATAAGTGACTTAAATGACAGAGAATTCAAGATTGCAGTCCTGAAAAAACTCAACAAGATGCAAGAAAACACAGAAAGGCATTCTTATGAACTCAGAAACACAATCAAAGAACAACATGAACATTTTACCAAAGAGAATGAAATTTTAAAAAAGGAACCAAATAGAATTTCTGGAGATTAAGAACGCAATAGAAGAAATTAAGGATGAAACAGCCAGCTTAGGTAGTAGAGTTGACCAGATAGAGGAAAGAATCAGTGACATAGAAGATAGAAACCTGGAAATGACACAGATGAAAGAAGAAAGAGACTTGAGACTTAAAAGAAATGAAAGAACTCTACAAGAACTTTCTGACTCCATCTGAAAGAGCAATATAAGAATAATGGGCATACCAGAAGGAGAAGAAAGAGAGAAGGGAACAGAGAGTATATTCAAACAAATAGTAGATGAGAATTTCCCAAACTTGTGAAAAGAACTGGATCTTCGAATCCAAGAAGAAAACAAAACACCTCATTACCTCAACCCCAACAGGCCTTCTACAAGGCACATTGTATTGAAGCTGTCAAGCTGTCAAAAATCAAAAAAAAAAAAAAATAAAAAAATCCTCAAGGTAAACATGGAAAAGAAGACGGTAACCTACAAAGGAAAGTCTATTAGATTATCATCAGATATTTCAGCAGAAACTCTACAAACCAGGAGGGAGTAGAACCAAACATTCAAACTATTGAAAGAGAGGAATTATGAGCCAAGAATAATATATCTAGCAAAGATATCCTTTAGATATGAAGGAGGAATAAAGACCTTTCCAGACATACAAAAGCTGAGGGAATTTTCTAATACACGACCCGCACTACAAGAAATACTAAAGGAGGCTATTCGACCACCATCAACAGGGACAATTTGTGGCAACCAAAACATTAAAACAGGTAGAGTAAAGACCTGAACCAGAATATGGGAATAGAGTAAGTAGGCATGCTGAAGAAAATGGAATACCCTAAACATTAAACTTTCTTTTACATAAACTTCACACAAAAAAATCCAGAACTGAAATATACACTGTAATAAAAGAAGAAACAGAGGGAAACATTATAGAAAACCACCATACATATGTAATAGACAACAACAAAAAGGCAAAGAAAAAATGGCGACACAGCCTTACCAGAAAACTAAAGATAGAATGACAGGAAATCCTCACATATCAATAATCACCCAAAAAGTAAATGGACTGAACTCACCAATAAAACAGCACAGAGTACCAGATTGGATAAAAAAACTAAACCCAACCATATGCTGTCTCCAAGAGACACATCTCAGCTACAAGGATAAGCATAGACTCAAAGTAAAAGGGTGGAAATTGACACTCCAAGCAAATGGTATCCAGAGAAAATCAGGTGTAGCTATACTGATATCAGATAAAACTGATATCAGATAAAAAAATATAAGATACGACTTCAGGGTGAAAAAGATAGCAAGAGACAAAGATGGACATTTCATAATGGCAAAGGGGACTATACAACAAGAAGACATAACACTCAACAGTACTTATGCCCCCAATCAGGGAGCACCAAAATATACCATGCAACTGCTAACAGAACTAAAAGGAGAAATTGACCAAAACACAATTATGTTAGGGGACCTAAATACATAATTGACAGCTATGGATCGATCATACAAACAGAAAATAAATAAGGAAATAGTAGCCCTAAATGACACATTAGATGAAATGGACATGATTGACATTTATAGATCACTTTATGCTATAACATCAGAGTACACATTGTTTTCTAGTGTATATAAAACATTCTCAAGGATAGACCACACATTAGGACATAAAAGTAGCCTCAGCAAATTTAAGAAGACTGAAATCATACGAAGCATATTTTCTGATCACAAGGCTTTGAAATTGGATGTCAACTCAAAAAGAAAGCAGGAAAAAACACAAATACATGGAGATTAAATAACATACTTTTAAAAAACGACAGTGTCAAAGAAGAAATTAGAAGAGAGATCAAGAGATACATAGAAACAAATAAGATTTAAAATACATCCTACGAAAACTTGTGGGATACAGGGAAAGCAGTTTTAAGAGGGAAATTTATATAATTACAGGTCTATCTCAAGAAACATGAGAAATCCCAAAGAAATAACCTCACATTAGACCTTAAAGAACTAGAAAAAGAAGAACAAATAAAACCCAACGTCAGCAGAAGAAAGAAAATAGTAAAAATCAGAGCATAACTAAATGAAATAGAGAACAAAAAGATAATAGAAAAAAATTAATGTGACAAAGAGCTGGTTCTTTGAAAAGATTAACAAAACTGACAAACTTTTGTCTATGTTCACGAAGATGAAAAGGGAGAAGACACTAATAAACAAAATCAGAAATGAAAAAAGAGAAGTTATCACAGATGCCGCAGAAATACAAAGGATCATCCAAGAATACTGTGAAGGACTATATGAAACAAAATTCAATAACCTAGAAGAAATGAATAAGTTCTTAGAAACATCTAGCCTTCCTAGGCTGAACCATGAAGAACTGGAAAATCTAAACAGACCAATTTCACCAGTAGTGAAATTGAATCAGTCATCCAAAACATTCCACAAAGCAAAAGTCCAGGACCAGATGCCTTCATTAGTAAATTCTACCAAACCTTCAAAGAGGATCAAATACCAATCCTGCTCAAACTCTTCCAAAAAATTGAAGAAGAGACAGTACTCCCTAACTCATTTTATGAGGCCAACATTACCCTGATACCAGTTAATAATATTGCAATAACTACTATGGTTGATGACAGTCTGTATATATATATATATATATATATATATATATATATATATATATATATATATATATATATGTATATATATATATATATATATACATATATACACATATATATATATACTTATATATACATATATATGTATATATATACATTTCATTTGTTGATGAACAAATTGTTCATTTGTTCATATACTATATATATATATAGTAGTGGATACTAGACAAACGGGAAGGGTCACTGCATAAATTATATAAATGTGAAACCACTATGCTGTATACCGGAAACTAATATAAAAAATATTGACTGTCAACTATCTAAAAAAATAAATGATTTAAAAAAACAACTATAGAAAGAAAAACAGCATTTAAAAATAGAAAAAGACAATCTTTGTATTTATAGGACATCTCATTGAAGGTTCTTTATAAGTGTCTTACTAGTCCTAAGTAGAAGACACAGAAATCTATTAACATTTCAAGAGAGAAAATGTCATACAGATGCCAGCTTACTATTGTAACCACCAAGGAAATTGAAGAAACATATGTAAGCAGCTGCCTCACTCACTTAAGGGGTGTAATCATTAGCCCATTAATGTGCACTTGTAAATAATGCAAATGTTCTGCATTATTAACATAACATAGTCATTTTATTGAATTTTTGATAACATGTCCAAACATCTTGAACTTCATCTGTCCAAGAAGCTCAGTTTACGTTTTTTTCAGTTTCTGCAAAACTTCTTGGCACCCTAAAGCTGACAAAGCCATAAGTTCTTGCCTGATATTAAAGCCCATCCATTCTCTATCTTCCCTGGATTATGAGAGAGAGATATTTGGAGAAAAAATGTAAAGGGGTGACATTCAGGAAGGGGGAGCTAACAGATGCTGAAACAAGCCAGGCACACCGAGTAGGGCAGTCCTTGAATGGACAGTATCTTTCATACCGAATGTTTGTTTTGTGGGGGATTTAGGTTGTTTTGTGTCTCCTCTCAATAACCAGTAAATATGTCCTTTATACTTACAGACCATGCATTTGCTTACTATTTTTTAATCTCTGAGATTGCCTAAATAGTACCTTTGATATAGGAAACAATTAGGTTCTTCTTTTAGTTTTTTAAGATAGAAACTGAGGACATTGATTTGAGACCTTTCTTTTTTTCTAATATTGTCATTTATTGATGTAAAATTCTCCTATGAATTGCTTCAGCAGTGATTCATAATTTTTGATATTGTGCACTTTGATTTTGACTCAATTCTATCGGTAATTTTAAAATATATTTTTTTAATTTACAATATTTGGGGATTTTCCAGTAATCTTTCTGTTACTTATTTCTAATTTAATTTCACTGTGGTCACAGAACATAGTTGTATGACTTGAATTCCTTTAAATTTATTGAGTTGACATTTTTGTTCTTGAGTATTTTCTATAATAATGAGTGTTTCATGTGCACTTAAAATAAATGTGGATTCTGTGATTCTTCAATGGATTTATAAATGTAAATTAGGTCAAGTTACTTGATAATATTGCATAAGTATCCTATATCATTGCTGATGATTTGCCTAGATGTAGAATTTCAAGTTGACAGATTTTTCTTTTTCTTGTAATTTAAAGATGTTTCTCTACTATTATCTCCCTTGTTCATTTGTGATGAGAAATTTGCCATCATTGTTATCCCTCTCTTATGAATGTAACATTTCCACACCCACCCCCACTCTAGTTGCTTTCCAGATTTTCTCCTTTTCATTAGTTATAAAGAATTTGATTATGATGTACTTAGGTGTAGTTTCCTTCATGAGTCTTCCGCTTGGTGTTCATTGAGCTTCCTAGATACTTGCGTTAATACTTTTCATCAAATCTTGAAAAAGCTCACCTATTATGTCTGCAAATCTTTTTTCTCTCAACACTTTTTGTGGGCTTCATTTGTTTGTATATTAGGCTGCTCAAAGTAGTCCTACAGCTTGGTGAAACCCTATTATTTATTTATTTATTTATTTATTTATTTATTTATTTATTTATTTATTATTATTTATGTATTTATTTATTTATAATTCTTTTTTTAATCTCTGTGTTTTATTTTGTTTCGTTTCTATTACTATATCTTCCAATTCACTATTTTTTCTTCTGCAATATTTAATCTTTCTTTAATCACATTCGTTATATTTTCATCTTGGACATTAAAATGTTCATCTCTAGATATATATCACGGGTATCTTTAATATCATCATATCATTCATTAATGTTCTGAAAATATGGAATGAAATTATAATAACTTTTTATTGTCTTTGTATGCTAGTTCTATCAGTCTAACTGAGTCAGTTTTGAGTGTTTTTTTTTTTTTTACTTCAGTAAGTGTCATATTTTTGGCATGCCTGATCATTTTTATTGTGAGACAGATATTAAGTTTAGCCAGTTGTGTGTCAGATGTTTTGTGACTGTATAAATATTCTAGAGCTTTGCTTTGTGATGTAGTTACATTACTAGGAAACAGTTGGATCCCTTCAGGCTTTGATTTTAACATGTAGTTAGGAATGATCTGAGTGGTACTGTATATTCTACCTTGCCCCAAAAAACAAAAATGATGTTTTTTTTGTTGTTGTTGTTTTGTTTTGTTTTGTTTTGTTTTCCCACTTTTGCTGCTGGGAACAGACACAGCTGTCACCCTTTTGTGAGTACCTGGTAGGTTCTTTTCCCAGTCTTGCATAGGTTTATTATTTTGCACAAATGCTGTATCAGGACTCTGCTGAATACCCTCTGGAAATCTCCAAAATTCTGACTGCAGCTTCTCTCCCTCTGATAATCTGTTTCACACACATTAGCTGTGTTAGTTTTCCTAGACTATAAGCTTCATCTCTTTAACCCAGATAAATTGAATCATTCTACCTGGGTTCCCACTGGTGCCAATTTTAGAACACACCCATTGAACTTTAAGTAAGTGTGCATGTATAAAATTGAAAGGGAGATTTGCAGATGCAATATTTTCAGATGTTCAGAAAGATTTTCAGGTCAGATTTTCAGATACAAATAGGTGTTAGCACTTAGCAAAATTTGTCATTTTTCTTCAGGTTTTGTCCTCTACTTAGTTTAAAAGTCTACCTACAAATTATTCACTTTTCTCATAGTATAAACTGATTTTTACAGACTATACATGAGTCAAAGGAACCTTATTTAACTGAGGAAATGAGATAAAAGGAAAATGACTAGGCATATGAATGTCTACTCACAACTTCATAATTGAAAAATATAGCCAATGAGCAAAAGGAAATGAAAATTATATATAAGAAAAATGAGAACATACATAATAATAAACATTATATAAAAGAACCAGGCAGAAATTCTACAGCCAAAAAAATACAATAATTGAAATAAAAAACATATTAGAGAGGTTAAAAAAACAGATTTGAGCAGGCAGAAAATAAAATCAGCAAACTAAAACACAAGATAGTTGAAATTATTGAGCCTGAGGACAAGAATAAAGAATAGTAAACAGAGTTCAAAGAATCTGAGGAATATCATTAATAAGAGCAATATACATATTATGGGAGTCCAAGAAAAAGAAAGAGAAAGGGGCAGAAAGAATGTTTTAAAAATATTTGCCAAAACACACCAAATTTAATGAAAAACATCAAATCTACACATCCAAGAAGCTAAACAAACCCGTTAGCTTTACTTCCAGCAGATTCAATGTTAGACACATTATAAAAGTATTGAATGACAAAGAGAAAGACAGCACCCTAAAAGCAGCAAAAGGAAAGAATGATCCCTTTTGCCTCATGCACAAGGGACTCTCCATAAGATTAATAGCTGGTTTCTCAACAAAAACCTTGGAGACAAGAAGTTATAGGGATGAAATATATAAAAGGCTGTCAGGGAAAGAAAAGGTAATCAAGATGTTTATAACCTGTAAAACTATCCCTCAAAAATTAGTAATTAAAATATTCACAGGTAATAAAATATACCCTATCTAAAGTGAAAAAGGATTCCTTTAGATTGAAATGAAATTAGACCAGACTCACAGCCAAAAGAAAAATACAGATTTTTCATTAAAAGTAGATACATGGGAAAATATAAGTCAGTCTTATATTTTTGGGTTGCAACTTTTTATTTCCTATGGGAAATAAAAAGTGTACTTTTTATTTCCTATGGGATATAAGAGACGAGCGTACATAAATAATCATAAATATGTTATTGGGCACACAATATTTAAAGATGTAATATGTGATGACAACTATATATGGGGAAGGACAGAGATGTATAGAAGCAGAGATTTTGTAAGCTGCTGAAATTAATTAATATCAGTTTTAAATCAACTGTTTTAAGATTAAGATTCAAAGGTAACCACCAATGTAACCATAAAGAAAATATCTAAAATATACCTCTGAATTAAATGAAAAGGGAAACAAAAGTATTCCCTACAAAAACATCAAATAAAAACAAAAAAGGCAATAATGGAAGACATAAGAGGGGAAATAGTGAACTATATGCAGAAAAGTATATTTTAAAAATCTAAGTGGAGGAGTAAATCTCTTGTCAGTAATTACTTAAAATGTAAATGGATTATCTCTCAAAACAAAGGCAGACATTGCCAGTTTCTGGTCCAGCATGTTTGGAGCACAGACAACACCACTCCAAATTAATAAGTAAAATGCTGAACAGAATCAAAATATTTCTCAGGTCCATCAGAAAATTGAGGTCACAGGGCCAAGACCTCCCACAAAAATGAAGAAAGATAAAATAATACAAAGAATCATAAGTTACTGGAGCAAAAATCCTAAAATCTATGTTTATTAGGGATAACAACCTATAGTTTTCTTTTTTTGTAATGTCTTTGATTTTGGAATCAGGTAATTGTGGCCTCATAAAATAAGCTTGGGAGGCTTCCTTCTTCTTTGATTTAAAAAAAAATAGTTTGAAAAGACTAGGTGTTGATTCTACTTTGAAAGTTTGATAAAACCTGTGAAACCATCTGGTCCAGGACTTTCGCTTGTTGATTACTGATTTGATTTCATTGATAGTAATCAGTCTGTTCCGGATTTTCTGTTTCTTCTTTATTTAGCCTTGGTATGTTGTAGAAGTTCTGACAATTAAGTTTGTGCAACGATGTTTCTATCCTTTTCTGATCTCAAAAGGATTATTTATTATGAATTTGTACCAATGGGACAAACAGTTAACCAAGTTTACTACTTGGAAATGCTGAAGACTGAGTGAAAAAGTTAGACGAACTGAACTTTTCGCCAACAATTCATGGCTCTTGCATCACAACAATGTACCAGCTCACATGGCACTGTCTGTGAGGGAGTTTTTAGCCAGTCAACAAATAACTGTATTGGCATACCCTCCCTACCTGATCTGGCCCCCAATGACTTCTTTCTTTACCCAAAGATAAAAGAAATATTGAAAGGAAGATATTTTAATGACATTCAGGACATCAAGTGTAATAAAAAGACAGCTCTGATGGCCATTCCAGAGAAAGAGTTCTAAAATTGCTTTGAAAGGTGGCCTAGCTGTTGGTATTGGTGCATAGCTTCCCAAGGGGAGTACTTCAAAGGTGACCATAGCGATATTCAGCAATGAGTTATGTAGCATTTTTCTAAGATGAGTTCGGGTACTTAGTTGTCTGTCTTCGTATAAGTCATATGAGTAAACATAGATATATGTGCAATCACATATAAACAAATACATTGTTTCTATTATAATTTTAAACAAATTATTATCTGTTAGAAGAATTAAGACAAAGAAAAACCTATTTTCCTTCTCTAGTGTTTCTTTCTTTACATATTGTCAAGTTTATGACCTCTACTAATTTCCTTCTCTAAAAAACTTTTTAAAAGAATTTTATGCTTTGTAAGTCTACTTGTAAGATATTCCCTCACTATTTGTTTGCCTGAGAAGTTTTTATTCCTCTTTCACTTTTGAAGGATAACTTTGCAGGATACAGAATTGCAGGTTGGTAGATTTTTCTTTCAGCACTTTATTTCACTGCATTCTATTACTGCTTGCATGGTTTCTGAGAATTCAGATATAATTTTTCTTTACTCATCTATAGGTAATGTGTATTTTATTTATGGCCTCTTTTTCTTTATTTTTGATTTTTTGCTGTTTGAGTGTGACAGACCTACGTGTAGTTTTTTATACTAGTTGATTTCACTGGACTTCCTGGGTCCATGGTTTGGTTTCTGATTTGCACTGGAGAAATTCGAAGTCATTATTGCCTCAAATATTTCTTGTTTCTTCCTTTTTTTTGTTTTTCTTTTGATAGTCTCATTGTGTGCTGTTATACTTTTAATAGTTATTCCTCAGTTCTTGGATTATCTTTTTTAATTTTTCTTAGTCTTTTTTTCTCTTTGGTTTTCAGTTTTGGAAGTTTCTATTGACATGTCCTCAAGATCAAATTCTATCCTCAGTCTACCAATGAACTCATCAAAGGCCTTCTTTATTTCTATTACGGTGTTTTATATCTCTAGCATTTCTTTTTGGTTCTTCCTTAGTATTTTCATCTCTCTGCTTACAATATTTATATGTTCGTGAATGCTGTTTCAATTTTTTTTTAGATTAGAGTTCTTAGCATATTAATCATAGCTTTTTAAAATTCCTGGTCTGATAACCCCAATATCTCTGTCTCTTCAAACTGTGTATTTTAATATGCCTTCTAATTTTATTGTATTTTATTTCAGTATGCCTTGTAATTTTTTGTTGAAATCTTAACATGATGAAACTCTGGTTAATAGGCTTTCAGTGCTGGAGAGAGGAGATGTGAGAAGAGGGAAAGTTTTGTAGAGTTCTATGATCTGATCACACCATTTTAATGTTCCTGTGCTCCTCAGCTGTGAATTTCACAAATGACTCTGTTTTTACCCAGTACCTTAGGTGAGACAGGATGGAGGGAGCTCAAGGATACTGAGGTATTTTACTTTCCTCATATGGAAGACTAGAATGAGTGTAGAGTTATATTTTTCCCTTCCTCAAGTCAGTTAGATCCTGACCAACCCCAATAGTTTAGGCACTAGTAAAATAGTTTCCCTTACGGACAGACTTTGTTGAGAAGAACAGAATGCTCTAGCATATTTCAAATGGCCACTTTTCCCTTCTTCCTTCGAATTCCATAGGGATTTTTCTCCTGTCTTCTCTGTGAGAACTGGGTGGAAATCTAGGAGGCAAAACCCACAAAAGTATGCCCCTAGCTCTCTAGAGTTTTTAACTTGCAAATTTTTCCACACCAAGCTTCTAGCAGATTAAAGATTAGGTTTTTCTACCCCAGAACCACTTCACTGGTCAGATACTCCCTCAGTGTCTCACATCTTCAGCCTATATTTTTAAGAGGCCAAGTTGGGTTTTATTCCTTGGACAGCCCTTGTATAATATGATTCTATTTTTTTTTTTGTTTTTTTGAGTTAAGGAGTTTAAGTCAGTTTATTTCATGTGTGTATAACTTTGACAAGACAGTAGGGCACTATCTTGCTGACTCAGAAAGAAATCAAGTTACAGCTCCCGGGAACTGCCCACATACTGACACTAAGGCTGAAAGGTCCATGGCCTACTGAGTACACAATTCAGAATGATGTGTGTGTGTGTGTGTGTGTGTGTGTGTGTGTGTGAGAGAGAGAGAGAGAGAGAGAGAGAGAGAGAGAGAGAGAGAGAGAGAGAGAGAGACAGAGAGAGAGAGAGACAGAGAGAGAGAGAGAGAGAGAGAGAGAGAGAGAGAGAGAGAGAGAAGAAATGAGTGTTTTAGAAGAGGGAAAGAGAACACTATAATTGTTAGACAGGAAATACAGGTTAGCCTGGAAAACTAGGCTAGAGCCAGAATGCAGAGTAATTTGGACAAGCAAAACAATGGGAAACTGTCAAATTTTGTCTGTCTACTTACTATCTCACTTGTGCACCAGAGACTGGATCTGAATTCATATTTGCCAACTTTCAAACCAAGGTTCATTCTACTATTCTTTACTGCTTCAAACATTGTTAAATTTAGCTTTTATCTCATTTTAAGGGCAATAGAATCTCTAACAAAGCTGCTCATTTTTCTAAATAAGTAATATTTCCAGCTTCAAATAAGTAATGTTTCCAGGATGTTGAATTGTATCCATGTATGTAAGAGCCCAATTTGCCCATGTTCTGGAATTAGGACAGTTATGAGACACTATACAGATGCAGGCAAAAGCTTGGCTTGCAAATAGGATTGAGTCATGTTTGTAGTAATTAGTAGAGTTGATGCAATAAGCATGGTTGATAGAGAAAGTTGCAGTGAAATCTTGTAATGAAGGGCCTTTAGAGAACTATGTCCAGGATTCAAATCCCAGTTCTGCTATTTACCAGTTATTTGTAATCAATAACAATAAAACAAACAAAAATATAGAAGTGATCTGTTCCTCTGATACAATTTAATGTGATGAAAATAATATTTATCTTTACAGGGCCATGCATCTCTCATACATAAGTAAGGCAAATGTCAGGAACAAGATCCATTTCTTTAATTCTAAATGTAAATAAATAAAAATAGCATTTGTCTTTTAGCTGTCTATAGATTTTGAGTTCAAAAAGAATTCCCAATAATCCAATTTTCCAACAATATTTTCTTCAACATGATCAAACCATTCTTAAAGATAAGGGAGGGGGGTGTTTCTTACTAGGGAAGTTGCACAATTCTAGGTATGTACAAAATGCTTAGCAAATAATTTGGTTTAAAATAAATTGAACACAAATTAATGATATGGAGGCCAGGATGATGCACTCTGATAATTCAGTTAATGAGAGAAAATTGAGTTATTTTTTATCCATGTGTGGACTAATAGTGTCAAACAGAAAATAAATAAAATAGATAGTGCCAGTAAAGATAACCTAACAAGTCAAAGCATATATATTTATTAGAAGTCTTTAGTGTCATTTCTCCAACAAGTTGCAGATGTGTATGTTACTTTTAAAGCATGGAATATTCAAAAATAGCACTGACATAGTTGGGAAAAGAGAGTTGGGAAAGTAACATCAGTGATGCTTAAGAAAAGTAGGAAAGAGCAGGCCACAGCCAATTTTCTTTTTTTTAATTAACTTTATTGTGAATTTTAACACATATAGAAAATTGTATGGACATATGTACACCTAGGCAACTACTTCTAAAACCAATAGGCAATTTATATAACTTCCTCCATCAAGGGAAAGAGCATTGCCAACAACCCCAGAAGCCTCTGAATATCTCTTCTGGATTACAACCTCTATTCCTCTGGAAGTAGCCATATCCTGCATGGAATGGATTTATTTGCTTAGTTTTATTTGCTTAGTTTTACAGGCTTACCACCTTATAATGCATCTACAAACAAAACTTTTCAGTTTTTCATGTTCTTATGTTCTATGTAAATGCAGTCATGGTGCATGTATACACTCATATTTACATATTTAATCAATTTTAGCATTTTAAAATATAATTGTGGACTCATGTATTTTCTCATTAAAAAAATATGTATTAACTCTGTCTACTGACAAGACCTCAAAATAATGGCTAACTCAGTAACAATAGACATCCTTGTACCCAAATAATATAATATTCTAGACTTCCTAGATAAGTGCCCAATTCCAGGTGTAGTATTCGGATACATATGAAATATATATTTGGTTATACAGAGGACCGAAATATATTTGGTCTTCATCCAAAATTCCTGCCTCACAGCTCCAGAAACCCTTGGAAGTTCCTACTTGTTAAAGGTAATAAATGCCTTTCATTTACGAGGGGTAATGAGGGGACTTTTGGGAAGAAAAGAGTGCTGTCAGAGTAAGCCCCCTGCTATTCTTATTAAAAATCCCAATCAGTAAGGGAGGTTTTCCAGGAAATGGGAACACGTGGCTTAGCACACTTGGTGATTGCACAGGCTACCAGTGCCTTTTGTTTATGTTGTCTTGCTCTTGTCTATCAGTTTTCCACAACAGATAGGGAAATTTCAGGGAAAGGAGGGTGTAGCTTCCCTATTGCCCGTTTTCAAAAAGTTTATAAGATGGTCCTTGAGCAGGGGGAGGTTATTAGTTCAGTTTATCTGAACCAGCAATAGTATTGTTTCCCTATGCAGTCAGACTTGAACCATTTACTTCTGCTATGAGACTGGGTCAGGTTTTGCAGGCAGTGTACCCCTAAGCTCTGCAGCAGCTAAGATTTCGGATGGTAGAACTCATTTATAAAATCAGTATAGACATTCACTCCCTTTAGGAATCGATATACAAATAGTTACTGAGGACACTTAGGAAGATGAGAACTAAAGTTACAGTATCTTCTGCAGCCTAGAATTAAACATATGATGGACAGGAATTTTATTAGTTTAACGGGCATCTGTTTCTCCAAATGGGGACTGATTGCCAGGAGACTCAACCATATGATTAGATGGTTGTAATCTTCAGCCCCATCTCCCAATTTCCAGAAAGGAATGAAGGGCTGGAGGTTGAATCAATCTCCAATAACCAGTGATTTAATCAATCATGTCTGTGTAATGAATTGGCCTTAAAAATCCATGGATGGAGTTCAGAGAGTTTCCAGGATGGTGAAGACACGGAGATTTGGGGAGAGTGGTGCCTTTGAAGAGAGCATGGAGCTCCTCACTGCTTCCCCACATGTTTTGCCCTGTGCGTCTCTTCCATCTGGCTGTTCCTGAGTTACATCATTGTACGATAAAGCAGTGTTCTAGTAAGTAACTTATTTCATTGAGTTCTGTGAGCAATTCCAGCAAATCACTGTAATTGAAGCTAAGGAAAGAGATGTGGGAACTTCTGATTTATAGCCAGTCAGCAGTACAGGTGCTGTCATTAGGTATTCTGAGTTGGAGGAGGGCATTGAGACCTCCAATCCTTGGCCAGTCAGTCAGAAGCACAGGTAACTTGGGCTTGTGGCTGCTGTCTGAGGTGTGTGTGTGTGGTGGGGGAGGGACAGAAGTCTTATAAGACTGAAATAAGACTGAATCCTTAATCTGTGGAATCTGATATTATCTTTGGGTAGATACTGTCAAAACTGAGTTGAATTCCTGGACACGTGCTGGTTTATCAGTATGGGGGGAAACCCCATGGTGGAATTGAGTCTCGCAACCCAATTTACCAAGTCTGGATCAAGAAAGGTACCAGATAAGCCTGGAATGACTTGTTATACCTCAAAAAGAGGATATTAAACATAATGAGAAAGAAAAGCATATGCAGTAAATGGATATGAAGAACCTGGTATTTTAAGTAAATTAAGCAATAGATAAATTGTACATACAGGGATGGATGGATGGATGAATGAATGAATGAATGAATGAATGAAAATTTGAAGGAATGAATACTGTGTTTTCCCGAAAATAAGACCTATCTGGACCATCAGCTCTAATGCGTTTTCTGGAGCAAAAATTAGTGGAAGATTCAGTCTTATTTTAATATAATATAAGACTTGTCTACATAATATAATAATATAACATATTAATATAATGTAATATAACATAACATAACATAACATAATGTGATCTAATATAATGCTGGGTTTTATATTAATTTTTGCTCCAAAAGACGCATTAGAGCTGATGGTCCTGCTAGGTCTTATTTTCAGCAAGCACAGTAGTTAAATAAATGCATACTTAATTAAACTTCATTTTAGTGTGCCTTTGAGCCTGTTTATTTTATGCAGATTCTATGGAACACCTGAGATTTTACCTACTTCATAGAGCTTTTCCTGATTGCATGCTGATTTCGTTGACAGCTATTAATTCTATTCACATGATCAGAGCAATAGACACATAAGAGAAAAATCCTAAGAATTATAAAATTAAATCATAAAACATGTCCTAAGAATTATAAGATTAAATCATAAAACATGTCCCTAATATTTCCCAATGGTTGTTTTCGAAAGTTATGGTTATGAGCTGTTTTTTGCTTCATCTAATAAAATTAATTATTTTTGTCGAAGGATGTAACTTCCCGGGTTAAAACTTCTCCATGGTCTGCATCACCCACAGAATATAATTCAAGCTCTTTCTATAGCTCTCATTCCTTCCTACCTCTCCTGTCTTATCTTCCCTCTGCCTTACATTTTATTTGTCAGCAGCTCAAAACCACTTTATTAATTCCCTGTGTGTAATGGGCAGTTTCTCTCTTCGGTGGCTTTGCTGGGAATCTCATCCAGTAATCCCTAGCCCCGCCCTTTGCTCAATTAGTTAACTCAGAATGTGATTTTTATATGCAAGATTGCCTCCTCTAGGTGACTTTGCCTGACAATCTGGTTATTGAAGCTTGACATCTTATATCTGGTTATTGCAGCTTGACAGCTTATATCTTCAGGGCCAAGCAAAGGGCCTAAAGGAAGTTTTTATTTATTTATTATATTCTGTAATTAATAGTACTTAGCTGTATTTTATTTAATTTCTATAACAGGAATCCATTTATTATTCAGATCAGTTTTGCTTGACTGTAAGAGGTATAGGTGACCCCCATATAACACGTGACTTCTATAACACGGTTTCACTCTAACATTGTTCAAGAATCTGGAGAAACCCTCATAGAACACTGCATCCTAGAACAGAGTTTTACTCTAACACGGTTTGAGAATTAGAGAAATCCCCAAACAACATGGAGCATAATGAGAGTTTTTAAGAGCAAAAAATATCTCATTCAAAATTAAGGAAATTCCCAAACAACATGGAAAGTAATAGAAGTTTTAAGAGCAAAAGATATCTCATTTGAAATTTTTCATTCGAGCGTGGATGTCATATCAGATTTAACTGCAGAATTTTAAAACTTACTAGAATTTTAAATCCATTTTGTTCGTGGAGTATTAAGTTCAGAGGATAAAGATATCTTGTCAAAAACAAAATTCCCTTGGTTAATGTTGCTTAGTAGTGATGACAAAGAAAACATTATTTAATACGTATTAATATGTTATACTTTTGGTGAAAATTGCTTTAATAAAGATATTTCTCTTAATTATAAAAATATAAGTATGTTTTTTTTTTTAATTTTTGGAAGCTAACCCCTTTTTTTGTACTAGTTCTTTGTTTCATATAAAACGGATTTACATAGCACATTTTTTAGGAGCCTAACAACCATGTTATAAGGGGGTTACCTGTATTTCCTTAGAGTATTTGTATATACATATGCACAATTATATGTATGGATTCCATACAACTAACTGTAAAACATAAGAGGATTTTAAAAAACGATTACATCTGGGAAATGCCAAGATCTCAGAGTAATATAGCAAAGTGTAGCTCACAAGAGCTGAACTATAAACAAGCACTTGAATTAGGATGAAGCTAACAGTTTCTATACAGGAGCCTAGGGTAAGTCCTTAGTCAACCGAGGAATATTTACATACAAACATTTAGACAACCACCGGAAACCCTGACATAAAATAATTGTCTTGTGTGATACAAGGTGAAGTAATCAGCTGGAAAATTTGTCCTGAAATGGAGTAAATCAATCACATTTTGGGGGGATCCTATAGCCACAGATGGTAACACTTTTCCCTTTGTCCTTAATTTCATACCTTATTAAGCCCAGTGAGAAATCTCAGTTGAATTAATTCTTTTCTCCTTGCTGGTAGAATTTATTATAATTATTTTCATTGAAATTTGTTTTACCTCCCAAAGTGCTAGAATATTGGCTAGGAGTATCAATCAAAATTTTATTGCATAATCTTGTAACCTATTAAAATAATTGATCGCACAATAAAAATAAAAATATGTTGACATTAATTATGTTGAGGGAAGTTTTACTTCCTCTTCAGCTTTATACATTTTTCTTCCCCAAATTCTTTGAAATTGGTAAGAACAATTTATAATGCCAATAATAAATTCGAGGAACTATTTTGAGTAGATATAAAATGACAAAGTTAAGTGCATTTATGTGAAAACATTCTTCTGCTCATCAGATGGAGATGAGAAAATTAATTTACATATTGAGTTATACCCAGATGCATCATGTTCTGCAACTGAAATAGATATTCGATGATACTATCAACATTTTATTGCAATCTCAAAGGTAAAATGTTTTAGAAAAATTACTTGACTATATTCAAAAGATGTTCATTAAACATTATTTTGAATGATGTAATTTATGAATTATGTCACCTATCTTCTATGTCCTTTTTTATCTTTTACATATTTCCATGTATTTTTTCTTTTCTTGACTGTTCTGTTATATTTGCATTTACAATACATAAGAGTGTATAAACTGATTCATCAGTAAAATTTTGATTAGTGTTATAATAATTTTTCTTTAATCCTTACTACCTTGAAAGTAAAATTATATTCTAGAACTAAATTGTATGCTTTAAAAATTTTTTTAATTATAAAAGAATTTTTTTTAATTATAAAAGACAATAATTTCTTTGCTACTTGGAGAGTTTTATTTTGAAATCAAATAGATGGAAGTTCAACATAATTGAGAAAGTTATAGTACTCATACATCTCTGTGCTTAAGGTTTCCCATTTATAAAATTAAAATCCACTACCACCTACCTTAAAGTACAACCGTTATGAGATTAAGTGGATTGTTTTATTTTTTACCAGATTGTGAAATAATATTTTGGGTAATATTACAAAACACAGTGACTTTGGGATGTCATCCTTGACTGCTAGAAACCAGTATAGTACTAGGTTCCACAACGCTAGATATTTCTGGATACAACTTGAAGATACTGATAAATTAAATGTAATCATTGTTTACACCTTGACCTTGCTCTGATGACTGATCTCTTTACTCTGGGCAGTCCTCAGTTTGCTAAGTTGAGATCATATCTAGAAGTTTCTTGATTCAAAGTCTCATAGAATGTTGTTTATTTCCTCGAATATTCCCAAACTTGGACAGATATGGTTTTCTTATTTCTAAATCAGCTGAGATCATGGTGGACCTTTGGATAAAGACTCAACAATAATGGGATGTCAAATCTGTACAGTAGTTTATAATTAGACTTGGCATGTCTCAGTACCTAAGGTCCAGACATTGCATCACATGTGTAGTTAATTATATAGCCATTTCCTTTAAACTTCTGGGATTAACATTAATGAAGCATCTACTGTGGTCTGGGAACTCTCATGGATGCTGGAGATACATATGTGAGCAAACAGATACAAATCCCTGCTATCAAGTAGCTTACCTTCTAGTTGGGAAACAGATAAAAATGGTGAACATAATAAATAAATAATTGGTTAGACATAATATAATAAGAATTGTTAAAACGTAGATTTGGATTAGGTAGTTTGGGAGTTTCCGGGTAGGGTGCTGTTATTTTAGGTGGCATTTTCAGGGTTAGACTCACTGAAAAAATGACATTTGAGTGAAGACTGAAAGAGCTAAGAAAAATAATAGTATAGATAAATTGGGACAAGAGTGTTCCATGCAAAAGGAAGAGGCAGTGCAGACTTTTAGGTGGGATCTTGCCGGCCTTTTTTCTTTTTAATTGTGGTAAAATATACATAATATAAAATTGACAATTTTAGATATTTTCAAGTACATAATTCCATAACATTAAATACATTCACAAATTGTGCAAAAATCACCACCATCCATCTCCAGAACATTTTTTTCTTTTCTCAAACTGAAATTCAGTACCCATTAAACAATAACTCCCCATTCTTTTATCCTGTTAGCCTGTGGCAACCATCATTCTACTTTTTACCCCTAGAGATTTGGCTACTCTAGGTACGTCATATAAGTGGAGTCATACAATATATGTCATATCGTGACTGTCTTATTTCATTAGCATGTCTTCCAAATTATTTCATGTTATAGAGTATGTCAGAACTTCATTCCTTTTTAAAACTGAATAATGCTCCATTGTATGTATTTACCACATTTTGTTTTACTATTCATCCACTGATAAACACGTGGGTTGTTTCCACTATTTGGTCACTGTGAATAATGCTGCTATAAACATGGGTATATAAATACCTATTCAAGTCCCTGCATTCAATTCTTTTGGTATATAACCAGAATTGCAACTGCTTGATCATATGGTAACTCTACTATTAATTCTTTTAAAAACCACCATAGTGTTTTCCATAGAAGGTGCACAATTTTACATTCCTGCCAGCAATGCAAAAGGGTTCCAATGTTTACACATTCTTATGAACACTTGCTTTTTTCTGGTTGTTGTTGTTGTTGTTTGTTTTCTTTTTTGATAATAGCCACCCTAATGGATATGAAGACTACATATGCTTTTCTCTAGTGATTAATGATGTTGATCATTTTTTTCATTTGTTCATTGACTATTTATCTTTTTTGAAGAAATATGTATTTAGGTCTTCACCTATTTTCTTGAGTTATTTGTTTTCTGTTGTTAATTTGTCAGAGTTCTTTAAATATCCTGATATTAACACATTATCAGATATATGATTTACAAATATTTTTCCCATCCTATGGTTTCCTTTTCACTGTGTTTGTAGTTTCTCATGATGAACTTTTTTTTTTTAATTTTGAGGTAGTCCAATTTATCTATTTTATCTTTTGTCACCTGTGTTTTTTATATCATATCCAAAAAGTCATTGACAAATTAAATGTTGTGAATATTTTCCGTAAGTTTTCTTCTAAGAATATTATAGTTTTAGCATATGTGTTTTGGTCTTTGATCCATTTTGAGTTACTTTTCGCATATGGTATAAGATAAGGGTCCCACTTCA
This sequence comes from Rhinolophus hipposideros, assembly GCF_964194185.1. NCBI lineage: Eukaryota > Metazoa > Chordata > Mammalia > Chiroptera > Rhinolophidae > Rhinolophus > Rhinolophus hipposideros. The sequence goes on along the minus strand of NC_138052.1, from coordinate 4,901,108 downwards.
TTATTTTGCATAGGAATATCCAGTTTACCAGACTCATTTTTTGAAGACTGTCCTTTCCCCTTTGTTTGAAATGTTTTACACCATTGTTGAAAATTGTTTGACCACATATGAGAAGGTTTATTTATAGGCTCTCTATTCTAGTCCATTGATTTATATCTCTACCTTTGTGCCAGTACCACTTTGTTTCGATGACTGGTAAGTTTTGAAATCAGGAACTATTAGAATCTAATGCTATTCTTCTTTTTCATTTTTTTATTAGCTACTTCTGGACCCCTGATATTCCATATGAATTTTAGAATAAAAAGTCCTGTTTGTGTAAAAAATGCTATTGAGATATTAATAGAAATTGGATTGAATTTATAGAGCATTTTGTGTAGTTCAAACATCTTAATATAAAGTCTTTCAACCTACGAAAAAGAGATATATTTTCATTTATTTGTATCTTCTTTAATTTCTTTTGACAACATTTTATAATTTTTAGTGCACAAGTTTTTATCTTCTTAAGTTTACTTCAAAGTATTTTATACTTTTTGATGTTCTGAATCTAATTATTTTCATAATTATCTTTTCAGATTTTTCTGCACAGAAACAATTTATTTTGCATGGTGATTTTGTATCTTGCAACTTTGCTAAATTTGTTTATTATCTCTAATACACACACACACACACACACACACACACACGGTGCAATCTTTAGGATTCTCTACCTATAAGATCATGTCATCTATGAACAGAAATAACTTTACTTGTTCATTTCTAATTTGGATGCCTATCTTTCTTGCCTAATTGCTCTGATAAAGACTTCTAGCATTATGCTGATTAGAAATGGTGAAAGAGAGTATCCTTGCCTTGTTCCTGATCTTAAAAGAACACTTTTCAGTCATTTCCATTGAACATGTTAGAGGTGGCTTTTCTTATGTGTTCTTTACTGTGTTTAGGTAGTTTCCTATGAAGTATTTTTATCATGAAAGACTGTTGAATTTGGTAAAATGGTTTTTCTTCATCAATTGAGATGATTGTGCATTTTTTCCTTCTGTCTAGTAACATGGTGTATTGCATTGATTGATTTTAATATTAATATGTTGGACTATCCTTGACTTCTAGGAATAAATCCCCCTTGGTCAGGGTATGATTCTTTTAAGATGTTGAATTCAGCTTACTAGTACTATCTGGGGATTTTTGCATCAATATTTATAATTTGTTTTCCTAGTAATGTCTTTGTCTGGTTTTGATATCGAGATAATATTAGCCTCATAAAATGTGTTTAGAAGTAGTTTCTTCTCAACATTTTGTTTGGAAGAATTTGAAGATGATTGATATTAATTTTAAAAAATGTTTTGTGGAACTTGCCAGTAAATTTATCTGATGCTGGGCTATTCTTTCTTAAGAGATTGCTGATCACAGGTTCAGTCTACTAGATACTTACAGATCTATTTATATTTTATGTTTCTTTGTGATTCACTCTTAATAGGTTGTATTTTTCTCGGAATTCCTCCATTTAATTGAAGTTATCTAATTTATGGTATACATTTTTTATAACACTCTCCTATAATACCTTTTATTTTTGTAAAATTGGTAGTAATCTCCCTTCTTCATTCCTGTTGTATTTGTTTGGAACTTCTTTATTTCTTTGTGAATCCAGCTGAAGTTTTGTCAATTTTCTTTGATGTTTTCAAAGAATCTATTTGATTTATTTGGTTTTCATTAATTTGGTTTTCTCTATTTTATATTCTCTATTTTGCTTATCTCTGCCCTAGTTTTTTGTTTGTTTGTTTGTTTGCTCCCCTTCCTTTTGCTTTGGATTTAATTTGTTCTTATTTTTAATGTTCCTTAAGTTGTAAAACCAGGTTGTTTATTTGAGTTAGGTCACTTTTCTTTGTTAATGTAAACATATACAGCTATAAATTTCTCTCTTAACACTGTCTTTACTGCATCCCATAAGATTTGATATGTTGTGTTTTCATTTTTGTTTATTCAAGATATTTTAAAATTTTCTTCTTCTTTGACCCACTGGTTGTTTAAAAGTATGTTGTTTATTTCACATATTTGTGACTTTTTGTTTTCCTGCTGCGGTTGAGTTCTACTTTCACTACACTGTGATAGGACTAGGTACTTTGCATGATTTCAATTCTTATAAATTTATGAAGATTTGTTTTATGGCCTATAACATGTTCTATCCTGGATAACATTATATGTTCTCTTGAGGAAAATGTATATTTCTGGTGGTGTTGGATTAAATGAAATCTTTTTGCCCTATGTGTGTGCAGGTCTATAGATTCCTTTTTGTTTTCACAGCTCAAGCCCACTGCTTCCTACAGCTTTTGGCCACTTGAACTCTGATTTAGGTGATACAGAGACAAATCAATCAGGCAGCCTGAATTTGTGGTATAAAGTTGCAAATTTCATCTGTTCTCCATTCTATGGTTCATGGATGGGAACTAGGAATCAGCATACTTCTCCTTCCAAACTGTGTCATGCCATGCCAGGGAGACAGGGGGGATGTGGAACAAGGATGAGGAAAAACACAACAAAATTTCTTACCATGTTTTGGTCTTTTCTTTGTTTTTTTTTTTGTTTGTTTGTTTGTTTTGTGTTTTTTCTGATTGGGTACTCTCTTGGAGATTGTAGTTTTTGACTAATTTTCAAAGGTTCTCTAAGATTTTATTCAGTGTCTAGTTGATTATTTTCTACAAGGGTCTGGAGTTTCTTAGTCCACCTTTTTGTAGACATCACTCCTGGCTTGGCATTTTTTAACAAAATCAAGTAGGAAAAAATGCAGAATGAACAAATGAAAAGCAGAAAAAACAAAGCAGAATGAACAAAGAAGAGAAAAACAGATTTAAGTTTAGAGAGGTAATGAATATTCAGATAATACAGGATTTCATAGATCATTATAAGGGATGTGATTTTTAATTTGAGAGAAATGGGGAGAGAGCATGGGTATAGGAGCAGCAGACTTACATGAACCAACTTAAAATTAGCAGCAATACACTGACTGAAATGTGATTATAATAGACTGTAGACAAAGAGGTGGAAACAGTTAAGAAGTAGTTTTTGTAGTCCATATGATCAAGCACAGGCAGTATCAGTGAAAGTGCTGTGATGTGTTTATAATTTGGAGCCAAAAGACTTCCTGAAGATTGAATGCATGCTGTGAGCAAAAGAATGGAATCCAGGATGGCTATACAGTTTTTGGCCTAAGCAACTGAAAGGATTAGTTGCCATTGATTCCAAGTAAGTTTTGGAAGAGGAATTGTTTTGAAGAATTTATTTCCATTTTTTTTTTTTATAATAAGCTAATGCCCATCACTGTAAATCCCTTTATGAATACTTGCACTCAGCTATTTTTAAATCCCTAAGAGTGGAAGGTTTTTCTCACTCTGTTTAATTTATGGCTGGTTTCCCTATTTCTCATTTCCCATCCAAAGTTAAGTATCATCTCAGGATATTTAGGTTGGAAATATAATTCTCCTTCAGGGAAAACCTCATCCATAAGTCATGGCATCTTATACTGACCCAATACAAAAATAACATCAAAATATGTAGTCTGACATCATTCCTTTCCTAAATAATGCCATGTATAGAACATTCAAACTCCAATCCAGGTTGAATCATGGCAAACTCTTTAGAGCTTTTTGTCACAACCGCTACTCTAGCAGAAAGGAAGAAACATCCAACATAGCTGTCATGCAGGGTGGCAATCGGGGTCTCAGCTCCCACTCCCCACATAAGAACGCAGGACATGGTGAGGCCAAAAAGGAACACCCATGGAGCCGTAGATAGGGGAGTCATACCACTATATTCTCGCTGGTAGTTGGGTTGGAGACACAGGAGGCAGGAGCCACACTACCCGCAACCCATCATCCACCTATCTCTGCCAAACAATCTGAATTGCTAGTAATCCACTTCTCTGCAATCTGCAATCCACACTCTGTTGTTTGCTAGCTCAGCCACCATCTTCTTGCTAGCCCCCATTTGCTGCTAGCGTAGCCACAGCAGTTATATTTGTGGCCAATGGCTCCTTGGTTACAGCTGACGGCCAACTAGCCATTTACTACCTGAGCCAGCACCATTCCACGTGAGGCAGAGAGCCTGGAAACGGCACTCCTGGCTCTGTCCCCACAATAGCCTTCTCTAGCAATTTCCATCTCAGCTTTTCACTTCCCAGGATTAAACAAGAATACACAGATATTTCAACACCCTTAAAAATTCTTACCAGGTAGACAAAGTCTCAGCTGTAACACCTGAAACATATAAAATTATGTATGTTATCAAACCACATCTGACTCCTCAGTCAACAACATACATTCAAGGCTACTTCATGTTTTTCCTCAATAAAAATGAGTAGGTGAGTACTCCTTTGACTATTCTGTTACTAAAAGATCAATTTCAAGGTTATCCCAACCCAAATAAAAGAAAATTTCTCAAAGTATAAATTTAGTTTTATTGCTTACTAGATAGAAACTGCTTATAGCTCTTATGGACTTTTTTTCCCTCCAGCATCATTTACTGATTTATAGTTCAATTGACACTTATAGTCTTAGTTTTAAACAGTTCTTATTTAATATAATAAATAGAAATATTATTTGGAAAGACTGTAACTTTTTGTTGGTAATAAGAGGTCCTTATTTGAATAATATGATGGTAGATATTATTTATTTTATGTTAAGTAAGAGGTCTATTTGTTGTTTGGTCTTTTAATTTGAAGAAACATAAAATGGAAGATGTGCTTTAATCTTTAGTAGAAAGTGAAGATTTCTATTTGGTCTTGGTAATGGTTTACTCTGGGGAACTCTTTCTAGGCTGTAGATTTTAAATAAAAGGGATATGTTGCCATAAATCCTATAGCAAACTCTGGCATATGAGGCTGGGAATCAACCCCAACTAGATGGGTTCATATGGAGGAGAATATGACCAAGAAATTCAGAGCTAGAGAAAAAGTCTAGGCAATCTGTCATCAGCCAAAAAACCAGAATGTAGCTGGAAAAAAAAAAAAAAAAGACAAACCAAAAAAGCCTGTAAATACTAGGGGGAAAGGGGAGGGCAGAAATCAAACATCCCAAATTGGACAGGAGGGAGAGGAATGCAGGGGCTAAGTCAACAAAACATATGGTGGATTTTTGAGTCAGATGTTTCCTTTTTGAAGAGGGCCTGATACTGGATGAGGTGATCCTAGAGTGTGGGAGGAGAAGAAGAGAACTGTGCACTTCCTGGGAAGATGTAGGGCCTAAATGCTGGGAAGTCCTAAAGCCCCAAATACACACCTAGGTTTGATTATGACTTATTCCCCTCAGTCCTCTGCATTTCAATTTTTACCTCTTCTAGAGTTATTTTTTAACATTCGTTCTCTGCTATTAAAGCATATAAAATACTTTGTAAAATAATTTGTAAGACAGCTCTTGAATAACATAAAACTTCAAATTTGGCAATATTACTATCATATAGAAGTGAATAGATAGAAAATATTGTAAACCATATATTTTATGGTGTGTGTATTTAAATGTTTAGATTTAATCTCCAAATGGAGTAAAAGTTAAGCCGTTTACTTTGATTTAGGTTTGATTAATGGTCTTCAGTCTTTCATTTAGAGAGTATTTTACTATTGATCTGACAAAGTACTTGTGCTATTTAAGTGTTTTGTGGGGAAAAACAAGACAATTTAACAGGATATGTTGCAACCATCTCTGAAATTGTTTGCTAAATTGCCTAACTCAAAGCATAAAGGTTTGAAATAAAAGAAACTCAGATGATTGAAAAGTTTCACACATAGTATGAATCACACTGAGGCAATCTGAGATTTTTTAACACTGTTTTCTTCTGCTTTCCAATATGTTTAAATTTATTTATACACTGTTAATAAGTTTTCCTTTTTCAAGTTTTGATTCTTTCTAATTTCTGCAGTGGTTAGGCAGCATCATATCTTCTGCATGACTTTATGTCACTTTTTTAGTGTTTTGTAGAAGTACTTGGTAATTAAAAAAAATAAAGACTTTATAATGTTAATGGTGTAATTATATATTCACATTTATTATTCTCAGTTTCTACACGATAATCCTTTCTGGCAAATTTATTTTATAAGCTTAAGTGCCTTTTGAAAGTTTTCTATTTACATGTAATGCAAAACAATTTCTTTTTTTAAAGAATTTGGATCGTAGTTTTCAATGTCTTTTTATAAATATCTCTTTTTTTCCATTCTATGTAAAATATTATTATTCCCACACTTCAATTTTGGTTGACATTAATTTTTATATTGCATAATCACAGCGATGGTAATACCTGTCATGTATTTAACACTTTGCAGTATACAAAAATATTTTCATATTATCTATTAATTTATTTTATCCATACCAGATGTGAGTCATCAAAGATTGTAGCATGTTAGCATGTATATCATTGGCTGATATAGAAGGCTCTCACGTATTTTTTACATATATACACAGAGGGTACCAAATAAATGTATACACATTTTAAGAAAGAAAAAAACTGTATTAAAATTATGCTGATGGTAACCACTTGCAGAAGTCAAATGTGACTTGTATTCATCTTTTGTTATTGGTATATGTTGAGTATTACAATATTAATACAGTTTTTTTCCTTTCTTAAAATGTGTATACATTTTTGGCTATATATACATATATACACACACTCTTTACACAATTCATATCTTGATATCTTGCATAAGGCAGTACAATTTCTTGTTTGGTTTTGTTCCAATTAATTATGTACCTTCAAGTATTTGTTTAGACCAAATCTATCGGATAAGACATTTATTGGTATTGCTTAGCTCTATTTTCCTACCACCAGAAAACAAGAATCAAACACTTCTTTCACTTCTTTCAAATTCAAATAGCTTATGATTCATTATTTTCTTTCCACACTTTTTTAAATATCAGATATTGGATAAGTTAATCAGTACCATATTTAGATGAAAGCGTGTTTATCGATGAGTAAAAGTCCATTAGTGATTTTATCGAGATTGTTAATGATTTATTAGTGTTGCTTTTAGCTTTTATATGTAATTGTTTTTCCTAATTAGATTTCAGAATATTAGCCCGATCATTCAAACTCCATAATACTCATTTGGTATTCTATTTTAAGTGATAGAAAAAGGATCAACATAGACATAAGCAAAATTAAATTTATTTTCTCTGTTAAAAAAAAGTCCTAGTGGTAGATAGCAGGAGAGATTGATTCAGTTGCCCCCAAAATGTTAACAAAATCAATTCTCTCTCTCTCTCTCTCTCTCTCTCTCTCTCTCTCTCATTCCCACCTTCTCAATGTTGACTTTACTCTTAGGTAAATTATTCCTTTCTGACAGGAAAATGCACATGAATTTCAAATCACATGGCTTCTCATTTTTAACATCACCAAAAAAAAAAAAAAGCAAGCTTTCAATATCTATAAAAGTCAAATAAAACATCCATGCCTTTCTCTATTCATCTAAAGTGGTGAATATGACCATTTTTGGCCAATTGCAACTGCCTGGAAGATGGGATCACTGATTGGCTTAGGTCAATCAGAGCCTATATCTGCAGATTGAAGAAGGATCTGCCTCCCCAATTTTGACGTGAGAGAAGAAATATTGGCACACTGATTTGCTAGGTTGAAAACTAACAAATGTTCCTTATATTTATACTTTTTTTTCCTTTCTACTAACTTTGACATTGATGGATAAAACAAAGTATTAATTTTGTGACATAGACTTTCAAAGAGAAATCTCTTGAAGGATGGCATCATAGGAAATATATGGCTGAGTACATATTATGCCAGAAATGGTTAACATTCACATTTCCTCTTATGTAGCATTGAGTTGCCCATGGGAAGATTTGCAGTCATGAGACAAATTTCTCAACTTTTTTTGCATGTAGGTTTGGCCCTGTAAGTAGATCTCACCTAGAATTTGTAGAATGTATCACAAATTATACATGCTACTTTATGTAGTCTTGAGAGTTTTAAAAAGAGTTTGTATTGTCTCTCTCTCTTTATTAATCTGCCATCTGGATGTAGAAATCTCTGCTGCACTAAAAATTTTTAAAGCCATAAGATGGAGGCACCCTGGGTCCCTGGGTTACCATATGGTAGTAAGTCACTGCAACTAGAACCAGCTGCAATGGACTATTACATAAAGGGGAAATAAACTTATGAAAATTGTGGCTTTAATTATCGGGTAGCTACTGTTACTCTAATTAATACAAAATCAAATGAAGATGGAATAATTTCTATACCACCTATTTCTATGTATCATTGTTCATTTTGTTATTAATACATTGCTGGGAGAATGAACAAGCATTAGATTGGTGCAAAACTAATTGCAGTTTAAAAGGTTAAAAATAATTGCAAAAACCGTAACTACTTTTGCATCAACCTAATAGATGATGTTTATTTCTTTTTACAATATTTTTTTTCTTTTAAAATGGAAATGAATCCAATTTTTAAAACGAATTCCCCGGGGAATAAAAACACAACTTTCATTTTACCATGCATCCTATCCTAAATGGAAATTACTATTTAGAATAATTATCTCAGCCTTCCACCCATGAGCAACTTAAAATTGTCTTGTTTCTCCTTAAAGGAAATTCCAGACAGGACAGAGGCCTAGAAGTGAAGAGGATTGGATATGTGCAGGGAATTGTGAATGACTCAGTATGTGTTGGGCCTGGAATATGAAAGGAGAATTTTGAGCAATGTAGCTGGAAAGTTGGCAATCACCAGATAGTAAAGAGCACTAAAGATCTAAGGATTTATATATATATAAGAGAGTGGTCACTAAAGAATTTTTAAACAAAGGTGTAAGGATTTTGTTTTAGAAAGGTCATTCTGCACTTCAGGTAAAAGTTAGGTAGGTAAGTACATGTCTTTCTGAAATCAGATGAAAACAAAAAAAATATGAAACAGAAAGTACCATCTGTATAAACTGAAAAACTAACCAACTGCAAACCATAATCTATAAAGTTCTGCCAACGGTAGTGAAAATTGGTTAAGTAAGAAAGCTGAAAACTAATTCATGCCACGGAGACATTGACAACACAGATCTTTAAAGATTACATGCTTATTAGGAATCCAGTATTAAGATAAACAAGTTTTGGTGAGTGGAAAAATTTCTAGAGCATTCCACAATTGACACTGCAGGGTAGCTTGGAAGTTGCAGCTGAATGAAGAAACAGGCAGGCGCTACATTTTTGCAGGAAGCAAGTTGTAAAGGATATAGGTTGGAAATCACATCTTCAGTTGAATATTATGTTTTGCTAAAGAGAAATAAATGCCAAATGATCTCATAAAGGACCTGTGACATACAAGGCATAATTTCTACCCGACTGATTTTCTGCTGGTTCAGAGAAGAGCCAAGCTCCTGGGGTTGACATTTTGTGACAAGGATTCAGAGAGAATGGAACATAATCCAACGGTCCTGGGTTGGGTCATTCCCTTGGCTTTTCTTTTCCATCATCTATTATCAAATGAGTAAGGCAAACAAACAAACGAACAAAAACACACAAAATGTATAATAGAAATGTATCAACATGGACACATGTAAAGAAAGATATTGAAAAACAATAAAAAGGAGTGAGCAAAAAGACCACAAGAAATGAACAAGATAAATTATACAATCAAGTCAAAGTATAATACATATAACGTTCCTTCACAAAATCTGGCTGTAACTAAAATAATTGTTATGAAAGAGACTATATTGGAGGCAAAAGACCCAATTATAGGACAGTTGAAATAATCTGGATTCATCCTAAATTTGGATACCTATATAAAAATGGATAAAACATGGCTGGTCCTTTTGAATGCCTTTGTTTTTTCATGCATTTGCATGCACAAAACTTGGGTTCATGTTTGCCACATGTTCAGACTCATTTTTTAGAAGGGTATAATAAGAATAAGAAAGCTCAAGCTTTTGCCTGGGGAGCTTGAACAAAAATTAATTATTAGGCAGTTTAAAATTATGAACCAGAGAGACTTTCGTGTCCTCATAAGTATGGACGATTCTCTGGTACGGTTGTCTCACTTGGGACATAAAGAATTACAAAAAGATCTACATGACCCATCCTTCTCCAAATGCCCCAACCACATAATGAGGGCTTTAAAAAAATAAATGAATAAATACACCTCATTCCAAAAACACTCCACAGATTTCTTTGAGCCAGCTTTTGTTTTGGGATTTGTTTAATATTCCATTAGATTTGTTCCATAATTTTCTGAATGTTTTTGACAGAGAGAGAGAGAAAGTTCTTTTTAGATATTAACTGCTGATTATTTTGTCTTCCTTCAATTACACACGTTTTAGGGTGATCCAGTTATATTTCTTCTTTTATCCAATACTTGTGGGCCTGATAACTTCAGAATTCAGTATTTTTCGTGGTTTACAAAGGAGCATTGTGATAGGCCAGTAAGGATTGGTGTGTATCTTATATTAGAATTTGTTAATATTTCTCCAGCAAAACAAATTATCATGAACTGTATGTGGGATAAATAAACACTATAAATAGGTCAGTGTTATCATAAAATGAGTTTGCAGAAAATGTTTTTCAAATTTTTAAACAGGATTATATTTTGATTTTCAAACACGAATATGGAAGGTACTATAGATCTGTGTTTCTATAAAGTTATTGATACCATGCCACTCTCTGATTCCAATACTTCAGTGGCTGTCCAATTACTACATGGTAATTATCAAAACTCATAAAATGGTAGAAAACATTATCTGTGTTCTGATTCTTTCTTACAATTATTGCTTTGAAGTTTGTTCTAAATAGGAAACCTTTTATATTTCTTTATATGAGTTCACTCCTTACTTTTCCAAGGAAATATCATACTTTTTGTCACTTCCTTTAATTTGCTTATCTGGACTGACACTCTTGTCTTTCTTTTTTCTTTGCCTGCATAGGTTCAGCGCATATTTTAAGGCTCATCAGGGTATCAGTGCCTCCAGTAAGGCTGGCGGACAGAACCCTTTGCCATTCAACCATTCAGTGCACTGCTCCCCACCCACCCACACGTACACATACTCAGCACACACCAGAGCCCACATGAGTTCAACGTCCTGTTCCTGTTCTGTGATCCTTTATGATCTTACAATCTTGATCACAGTGTATCACAGTGTATCATATATTTTTGTTTTTTTAATTTTTCTTTGTGTAGATTGAATTTCTACAGGAAATGATTATACCTTTCTCATCTTTGAATCCTTAAGCTTTTCAAAATAGGTGATGGTGTTTAAAAGATGTTCACTGTTGAGGGGAAATAAAAAAAGCAAAGGAATGAATAAATGAGTGAAAGAATGTGTAAGTGAATGAGTTTACCACAATGAGAAACCTTATAGTTTACTCTTTGGTTGCGAGAAAACAAGGGAAGAAGCAATGCTTTTGCTTGTTGGCAAAGGTTGCCATGTCTCTAGGATTCTTGAGTCATTTGGACAGTATTCATTGCCACACCTTACAGTGGGCTCATCTATCTGTTACCCGCTCCGAGTGCTCAATCTGCATACCAGCAAGTTTCTGAATCAGCCATGTGTTTATATCTTTAAAAGTAGTTTATGTTAGCAATAACTATCTCATAGAAGACATTTTTAAAGAATAAATAGCCAGCTGTTTTTAAGGGGATTGTGTTACTTGAACCATCAGCACCACCCAGGAGGTCATTTGTGTCCCCAAATACCTTGTAGAACAACTGTCAATTGCATTGCACTGCATTAAATACAGTGCCTTTGAACTGATGAGTTCTAATTTTAGTGGAGTTCACTGAAAAATAGATCAATATAACTACACAGAGCGGAGGCCATAGGAATTGACTTTAAGCACTCATACGTCATGTTTTTACTTGATCTGTTGTCAGCAAAATGCGTTTTATTTTAGTGAATGGAACGTTTGGATATAGAGTATGGTCAAAGTTTAAAACGCTACAGTTTTGTTTGTTTTTTCTTTGTTTAAGGATGATCTTTAGCTCTACTTGGCTAGCTCGGATGACAAAACCTATGGTTAGAAGGCTATGGATAAAAGGTGAATGTTTTGGATGATGGGTCCCTACTCTGCTCCTTGCTAGTCTCAGACCCTGAGAAAGTTATTTAATGATTCACTCTTCTCTCTCCTTTCTTTTCCTTATTTAAAAACAAAACAAAACAAAACAAAAAAACAAAAAAAATCCAACAAAAAGTCACCAATATGTGCCAGGAACGGAGCACTGGGATTCCAAATTCAATTAATATATGGTTTCTGCTTTCTAATAGCTTCTTAGAAAATTAGGAATAATCCTAGCTACCTTGCAGGATATGTGGATAATATGTTAAAACACCTGGCTCATAGGAGGGGTTCACAAATGGGTACTTATGTTTTTTCCTTTCTCTTCCTATTCCTGTCTCTCTCATTATTCTTCTTTTCCTTCTGCTTCTGCTTCTCCTCCTTTTCTCTCTCTTTTATTTTTCAATTTGGCTATTTGGTATCCTACTAGTTTTTGAAAATATTTTAGGCCTTGGAACAAACAGATATTAGTCAGATCTGTCAATGTTTTTGTTAATTAACATTTTGGTAGAGAAAAAGTATTGGTTGGGAAGAAGGAAATACCTGAGTTAAACATAATAATTCAATATCAAAGGTAATAAATTTCTAAATGTCTTAGCCCTAGATTTAGTTTTCCTCCAGTAGACTGGGATCTAAAGTTTTATCTCACAGGATCTCAAAACTGAACGGCTCTTCCAAAATTTTGTAGGGTAGGCAAATGAGACCCAGAAGATTTGTGAGGAAAAGAAAGTAACAATGATTCACAGCTAGTCGGTGGCAGACTGCAAACTGCTCAGTCCTTAGTCAGTATTCCTAGATTCCACTACGTGTTCTGACAATCAATCAGTGAAGTAAATAAGATAGGAAGGAGCAGATGAGTAAGGAGGATTGTTAGGTAAAATCTGAAGCCCATGGATTCAAATGTCCAGGTGATGACAGATCATTAGATGAGAGTGTAGTGAGCACTCACTTCAGAGGAAAGAATCTCTGTCTCTGTGGTTATCACACCAGCATGTCTTATAAATCTTTGGACTCGCTGGCAATTTAATAGCCATATAGAGGTTAGGGTTAGTTAAGTGATTTCACCAACAGGACCTCCATATTTACTTTTTTTAGCAAAGTAACGATAAAGCCATTTTAATTTTAATTGATCTATCTCTTTAATATTTAAACAGGTGACAATTTAAAAAGCTGTGTAATGCTGACAGGCAGAGGATGTGCAGCCTATTGGGGGAGGTTAGGATTTAATCTCTGGTGGCTGAGGTGTGGGTTTGGTCTTCATTGTCTGACATCTGCTCAGAGCATTCTTGTTACTTTCTTCATCTGGTCCTTAGAGTAACATTCATGGGCTTCCAGCTTTGCTTGTACTCAGACTCAGAAACACACACAGAAAAATTGTGTAGCTTTTAGTCAAACTGAGAGATACTTAAATTCTACACAAAGTGATACTACACCTGTGGATATGAAGGAAATTACTGTGAATTAAATTTTCTAATTTGGAAAGTGTTTGAAAGCAGAGTGGAAGCATCTAAAGTTTATTCTAAAGTGATTTAAGAAACATGAAATTCTAACAACCTCTTTCATCACAGCAAGCTTTGCTGACAGCAACAACATATACTTTCAAGCTGTAAAGAGGAGCAACGTTCAAGGGTTTGTTCTAACTTGGCAAAAATTCTAGTTTTTTCCATTATTTCTTCACACAGAATAGATCAAGAACACACATATTCTTTTCCATAAGTCTGCTCCTTCCTTTATTTATATTTGTTTGGGTGATTTCCTTAATGTGGAATCCTTCAGCTTCTCTCTCCAAATGATTCATTCTAAATGCTATCCTCAGTATTTCTCTGTGTCATATTTCTGTTTATGTCTTCTGTCCTTCTTTGATTTCTTCCTCTTTGACTTCCAACATCATTTGTAAAGTTTGTTCTACTTCTTTAAAAACGTTTTCATTTACCATCTTGAATTGTCATCAGCATGGAGACAATGAAGAGGAAATAATGTAAAACTATGAGACATTTGCCACATTGTGATTCCACTTCTAATTAGCTTTCCAAGCTTAAATTTTCATCTCCAAGATAGGAAAATTATACAGATTAAATGTGGATTATATAGAATAAGGGAGATAGTGTTTACCTGTGTGTTCATGGGTTTATTTCACAGTTTACTTATATATAAATTTAGAAGGAGGGAAAAGTTTATTTTGGTCATTTACAGTGTAACTGCAGTTCTGTGATAAAATGAATGCTTAAGAAATGTCTGAGTAATTTACTTGACTATTCCAATTCCTATGTAAAATTACAAAGGTTTCCTTGTCCAACTTTTCACCACTTCAGTTATGAATCTAAAGGCCAGAAAATGAGACACGCACCCATCATCTTAACTTAGACCACCACATCACCTCATGGCTCTTCTTTCCTTAATAGCTAAGAGTGGTTGGATGATGTATTATCTTGCCCTTAGCCTCCCTGCTCACATTAGAATGCAAGGTGAATGGATCTAGACTGTATAATTTATTTTGAATAACAAATTGCATTCATATGCGTACATGCAGTAACTGCTTTTGGGTGGTAATGGCACTGATTATCACTCACACCAAAAAATGATTGAGGGGAAGTTGAAACGATAGAGTTTATGAAGTAAAATGGAAAGAATTAGCATGTTTGTTATGACCTAGCAATAGCCAGGGGAAAACTATCCTTAAGCATTCTTATTCCATTCCGTTTCTCCATGTATCTGGTTCTTATCATAACAGCCCCAAGCAAGTTACAATAATGAGAACAACATATGGCATTGAAGAGTGTCAATGTCAAGGAGAGAGCATAATTTATAGGGCCACACAATCAGGGAAAGTAATGGAGCAAATACGCATGTTAAGATTAGGAAATTTTTTTCCAGAAGATAGTTAGGTCCCATTTCTGCATTCCTTGAAGTCTATCCTACTTATATTATTTTTGTCATCATCTCCTTTTCTACCTTCTCTTTTTTTATGTTTAAGCATACTGACCATTGAAACAGGCTGTCGGTATTGCTTAACAATAATAGCTGAATTTCTGTCACTTCCAGCTAGACTGATTTTGTGAAATATAAAGAAGGACAGACTCAGTTTAAGGTTGGTTGAGATATTTCTACACCATGACCAAAGAGGCAACAAGTTATAATCGATCAATTCTAGTAAAATAAATTATTTGGTATTCTATAGAAAAAACAAAATATAAATGTTTGGCTCATTAAAAAAAAATATGTCTATATCAACTCATTTGGATACGTAGTCATGATTTTTGGAAAATGTTGATAGTGGGTGGTCCTGTAATCCTCAACAAACCTAAAACTAATTTAGACAACTATTTCCTTGTTAAATATTGAGACAATATCCTCATTCGAAGTTTTTCAAGACCATGTTTTTTGTTTTTGTTTTTGTTTTTTTTCCCCAAGAAAAAATAAAAGTCGAGAAAAAACCCAAGATTTTAGAAAATCATGTTTGTTTATTTGTTTGTAATCTCACTAGAAGTTTCTCATACATAGCTCCATGGAGAGCAAGTTTTCCTCGTCCTAAAAAGCTGTGCTAGAAACAGGAGTTTGTGAGAGAAACAAAAATAAACAAGCGAAAAACAACAGTTTAGGAAAACAGCGTGTTCCATGTGTCTCTTAGAGATGCTGTTTAAGAATGATACATCTCTATCAACTAAAGAGGTTTATTTCAGGAAAGAGGAAAAGCTGTGGTCATCACAGTTGCTTTGAGGGTTGAGTTACTGGGACCAAACACCTACAAAATGCCAGTGCAAAAAAACAATTTGGGGGTTATTAAGATATTTAGAGAAACTGTAGGTGTGCGATCCTACAATAGGCAGATAAGACCTGGAGCCTTAGATTCTGCTTTGTAAAATGGCACAAAAATGCTTAATTCATAGATGTATTTGGGAGATAATTATGATAAAATACGAAAATACCACTTTAAGTGAAATAAGATGATTTAAGGATTTCACTACTGGAGGTGTTTCTGGCCCTAAGTTTTGGAAATAAACTAATTTATATATTTTAAATGAAGATATATACAATTGATATATATTTGCCTCTATTAGAAAACGTTATTTCTGATCCATTTCCTGGCAAAAACAGCAACGAGTCCATGGATACAATTCAAATAAAGGGCTTGTCTTTGTGAAACCTCTTGTAAACTGAAAGACTTCAGCAAGATTAATGTTTTAACTGACAACAAAGAATCTGAAGTCAGAATTCAGGGCTGATTTGTTAGCTGAAAACATTTGTAACCAATAATAAATGTTCCTAATAAACCAGTCATGAATATACAATTTCTAAATGTGTACAAAGTCATTTTTTTTCTTCAGTTATCACTCAGACTTATATCTAAATTCTTCATGGAGATTATCTTCCATTTGCAAAAGATTGTAGGACAAAGCTGAAATTGTCCAGTTCCATTCTGGACCTATGAATATTTTATATTAGTTCATTTCTAAGATGTAAAAGATTTATATCTTGAGGACATTAAAATTAACCTCAGAAATTAATGCATAATAACCAAAAAGTAGCTTCAGTTTGAAGTTAAAATCATGGGGAAAGCCTTGTTCTGAGATTGGCAGCCTGCCACCAAAGACACAACCCTGTCTGAGGATGTTCTGTCATGATATTTTCCTCAGGTCATAGGTCAACAGGATTTTATTGTATTTACTTAAATAATCAGTCTTTCTTTGATGAAATAGCTATTTCCAAAAGGAGCCCTGGGACAGAAATGATGAGACTCAAGATAAATTGAATTCATCTTCCATGATTACAAAGGGCCCACATGGAGAGGAAGATAATCTTTAAATATAGAAAGTTCAAATTTTCCTGTGTATTCCAAAGTGTGCTCTCTTTCTTTGAAACCTCAGAATCAATAACGTGGTTAAAAGCCCACTGACAATAAAGTCTTAAAAAGCAAAATTGTTAATTGATCATGCTAATTTGGACCTATGGTTTGCTCAAGGGAACAAATTTATTTTAAAATTACATATGACAGGACCAGGTTGAGAATATTTTGGAAAAATCAAGCCCACTCAAATGCTTTTAGTGAAGTGGAAGTAGCATGCGAGTAACATTTCTTTAAGTAGCAGTTTCAAGAGGCACATCTAGAGCCAGGAGGCTTGTAATCATAACACAAGGCATCACTAGAAGGACCCAAAGTCAAGTCTAGGAATGATTTGAGTAAATTGTTTTGACTTTGTGAACTTAGTTTCCTCCTCTGACAAGTAGTGGCAATAATTGTCACGGGGTCAGGTTGCAGATTACATGTGATGATTTATGTACAGAGCACAGAGTAGGCGCTTCACTGATAACACATGTTAATTACAAAGCAGTTCACTCGCAGGAAAATATTTGAATTGATGTCAGGAGTGCATTCTCTTTGTAGATCTGAATGTTAGTGAGCATGTGAGATTTTTACTTCTGATTGTGCATGTGTGTGTGTGAGAGAGCGAAAAAGACAAGGTTTCTGATAGAGAAAATTATCAGCTATCTTGTCAGAATGTTAAGTAGGCCAGAAATATGAGCTAACTTTCTCCTCCTGACCCATCATCAGCTCCTTTCAGGTCCAAACTTCTGATGAAGATGGCACACTATTTCTATAGACATTCTATTCTTCAGCCTTCTGAGCTGACTCTTCTACTCCTAGAGAGGATTTTGAGGCTTTTCCTTGAAACTGCAGAATAAATGCTACCAACAATTTCAGTCCAAGTAAACTTGAAACTACTAAATTATAGAGCAAAAAGACCTAGTGGGACTACCTTCAATTTTCAAATTAATAATAATATAATCCTGGAAAATACATCAGGCCCCACATATCCACTGGCTCCAGAGACCTTAACCTGAGCAGGGGGAAGATGAGAATCAGAATCTCCAAGCCCCTGAGGAGGTCAGGGAGGCTCATTGTGCTGCTCACTCTCTGTTCTCATCAGCCGCCTCTCATCACGTGGACCCTGCCTTCCCTGCTCTGCAGCTCCTGCTCTGGCTTCTGCTTGTCTCTATGGGCCGCTGGCAGTGCCATCCAGAGAGAAGGCCCAACAATGTCTGTGCTAAAAACAAGTTGCTAGATCTCCTCAAAGCTTCCAAGCCTTGGTGAGAGGTGGAGATGAAGATGGGGCTTGAGAAAAAAAGTCATGCTGTATTCTCTGCTGGACAGGTTGAGGGGTGGGACAGTTTCAACATATTTTGTCTCTTATTCCCAGAAGAATTTCTTTATGCCCAGAGACTTTCATACTTCTCCTGAGTAACTTTTCCATCTCCTCTCTCACCAAGTATCTCAAAACTAATTGACAAACCTGGCCTCTAAGAGTTAGACATTAATATCTATCTACCTCACTGGATTTCTGTGAAGACGAAAGGTGATACTCTGTGGGGGAATTTTCTGTTCTGGCACAGTGCATGGCACACAGAGAGTGCTCAATGAATGGAAGATGCATTCCCATTTGATTATCATTACCCCCAACAAACACATTTGTGGGTTTCTTTATTTTTGTTTTGTTTTGTATTTTTCAATGAGAAGCTAAAATATAACATAGTCAAGAATCCTGAGGAAAAAGTTTGGTCTGTCACTGCCTGAGAATGTTCCTCAGGCATCTAGAGATGCTCTTCAGTGTTGTGATCGTATCTGTCAATACTTTTTTCTTTTCAGTTTTTTTCAGAATTCTATTTCTGAAAGAGAGGTAAGGTGACTTGCTAAGAAAGTACTTTGAAGAAGTGAGAACTTGTATAGTAAATTATTTAGATTTTTTGACAGTGTAAGAGAATAGTTGTAGAGGAGCAGCAATGTTAATGATATCCTGTTTTGTGCATATAGAATGAATCTAGTTCACTTCTCATAAATTGGCTTTTTCTGTCAAATGTCACAAACATGTTCAGTTTTACTCAGTGTTTGAGCTCTGTCAGGAACCTCACGTCAACATAAAATTTAGAGCCATTGTTATCTTGATATCTCAGATAAGGGAATTTCAAGTTTGTGTGCCATCACACAGAATAGAATTTTCTTTTCTTTCATATCTGTCTACAAGTGTACATATTTTGTCAACGTCAGGCAGTGACCAGAAAGATGGACCTTCACACTTTGATGCACAGGATTCTGTCCACCTGATAGTGACTATTTTCTGATTTGTTTCTAAGTATTTCTTAGTACACTGATTCCCAAACAATGGTCTGCACACACTGTAAATGTGTCTGAGAATCCTCTGGAGGGCTTGCTAAAACATAGATTGCTGGGCTTCAACTCCAAAAGGTCTGATTGGGTAGGCCTGGAGTGAGGCTTGAGAATTTGCATTTCTGGCACTTTCTCAAGTAACGCTGCTGCTGTTGTTCCAGAGACGTTTTGAGAATCACTGTCCTAGAGGATATCTTTCTTGCTGTGGATTTCTGGAAATGGAAGCTCACGTGTCCAAGTTTCTGTTCCTGACAAAAAACACATTCCGTACTGGATTTCGGATGTATTTATATTTTCGTTTTTCTCACTATAATGCTTTTGTAAAGCATGTGCTTGCAATATTTTGTTAAGAACATGAGATAATGGCTGGTAAACTTTTTTTTTTTTTAAGTTTGATTTTAATTATTTTAGTCTTTGTAGTCACGTACGTCTCTATTGCAAATACTTAGCTCAGATACATGTTGTGGTGTGAAAACAGCCACGGACAATATATAAACACATGGGTATCTGTGTTCCAATAAAATTTTATTTACAGACATTCACATTTGAATTTCATGTGTCATGAAATATTGTTCTATTCTTAATTCTTAGGACATAAAAAAAGCAGAGGCAAGGGCTAGGTTTTGCCCACAGGTCTTACTTTGGTCACCCTTGAGACAGACCCTCGTGCCCAGTGTGTCAGGTGATAAATGAGACCTTGTTATTCCATTAAATAACTAGGTAGAGAGGGCAGTCAGGACTCCCTGCTGCTTCTGTCTCTACAGCAGGAGTTCTAAGGACCAATGGGGTTCAGTGGAATTATCTGAGAAGATTATTATATTGACAAATTCCATTTTGCCCCCAACCCCCGACTCAGATTCTGACTTATTTGGGCTGGAAGGAGCTGGAAGCAAGCCAACAAACAAAAACCGAAAAGCACGTATGATTTGAATGCTCAGTGAGTTGTGGGAGTCTCTTGCCTTGTAGGATCCAGCACAGTGCTGAGCAGAGGGGGTCCTTAATGAATATTAGACATGAGGAAAATTGGTCCTGATAGAGATACTCTCAATATCAATAGATTAATAGCAGCATTCTATTGTTTATATAAATATTAAATCCATTTCTCAGTCAACAAGAACCTTTTATTATCTTCATATTTTTACCTTAACATTCTTTAAGCTCATACATACTATTTTTACTTTCCCAAATCACTGTGTTACCTCTGTAGTGCTATCTCAGTGTGAACTTAAAGCTCCCAAGAGATGTGCATATCCAGTGTCTTTGTGGGAAGCTGATGAAACACTGTATACTTTCAGTCGGATGCTTTGCTGAGACTTGGCATTACAATATTTTAGAATGTAAAACAGGAACTTAAAATAAAGTGGATCTGGTTAATGTGTACCTAGCCTGGGACACAGGAATTCAGGAGATGGAGCTGATTGAGCAAGTAACTGTGCACATCTGAGTGGAATTAAACTTAACCTGCTCATTGACTTTTAATCTCCAATTAAAAGTAAGCTACAGAAAATAGATTTAGGAAAAAAAAAATGCCAACCAATGCTGTGGATTTGACAATGACTATGAAATTTTGACCAAATACTGGCAAGAACAAGTTAAGCTGACCTGTGCTTTGAGTCAGGGTGTTTGTGCCCAAGGACAGATCTGCTGAGTGATTTACTTTATAAACTACAAGAGATGGTTAGACTGGAGGAACTTGAGGCATGAAGATTCATGTCCTTCAGAGAATGCACTAATTAATGATGGCAAAGTAATCTCACGCTAAAGTACTGCATTATTGCTAAAAATGTTATTATAATTGAGTTACATGTTCTGTGGGGAGGAAAAGAGCTCATTCTGGATGTACAATTAATTATCATGTTATAAAGCCTCCAACAGCATCACCAGTTCTGGAACTCCTATTAAATATGAGCTGAAGGTGACAGTGGCATTTTTGCTTTCCATTGAGTCTCAAAATCCCCAGGACGATGAGTTAGCAGTGAGGTTCTCGTCTTATTCAGCGGCCTCCAATCATGGAAATAGCTGTGAGCTGGGTGTTGGAAGTCCCTTAATATCCACAAACATTGGTCCTTTATAAGAACAGGATGTTTCTCATACAGAAGGTGGAGCAACCCACCTGCTTTCCCTACCTCTAAGGATTAATGGAGGATGAAATACAAACCTAAGAACTGATCATTATTATTATTATTATTATTATGGTAACTCTTCCTCAGCTGGGTCTGTTTTGGATCCTGAGTCCTGGGTGCCATATTTGGGAAGTAGCATCCTTCCTGATGAGATCAGGAACTGGACACAATTGAGGGAGAGAGCCAAATTCCTCACACAAACTCCAAGACTGGCCAAGGTAGGCAAACCACAGTTAGTCTTTCATGTCTGTAAGAATGGTGCAGCCCCAAGGCTGAGGGACAAAATCTGTCAGGGGGTGAGTCAGACAGATTAAAGGCATGGAGTTGGAGCGGAAAACTGAAAAAATCTGAACCGAAACCGGTAAGTGTGCTGCTCTTTTTCTTGCATTAGTATTAAAAAAGGCATCTGCTACATTGTCCCCCTTTACTTTAACTGTGCTGCCCATGTGTGGCAGCCCATCATGCTGGAATCTCTCTCTTGTTCATCATGCACACCATTAACCACAGATGTACAGCATGTAGGCCGACCTCTCTTTCCTTTTGTATTGCTGTCGTTAGTAATGGTTTGCTTTTACTTTATTTTTAAAATAGAGACATTTGAGCCTCAAGGTTTGGCAGTAAAGGAAGTGAAATGCTATCAGACCAACATCTGTTTAACCCCCTTCTGTTTCATGGTTTATCACATCTCTCCGTTTATACTTTTGTGTACATTCCTATATTTTAATATAATTGTGTTTTACTGAATTATTTTAAGAGATTAATTCACAAGCTCTGAAAACTTACTTTGCATTCTCAGGACGTGATGTGGTTATTGTTCTCCACTTAAAGAAAATTTTTGCTTTTCCTTTCAATTTAAAATCAGACACATGAGGGTTCAGATCTTCACTTAGCTTATTGACTGAATACTTTTGAGCAAATTACATGTTTTCTCTGGGTTCTAGTTTTTCTTCTTATAAAATGTAAATAACAATATGAACTTCATAGATCTGAAATAAAAATGTATAATAATGTAAAACACCAAACATAGTACTTTGGCATAAACAAGATATTCAAAGGCATTCTTCTTTAGTAAAAAATAAAAAGATGGGTAACTGAGATTTCAGTGTCCACTTTTCCGTGAGAATGTCAAACATAAAAGCATAACATTTTGTTCTCTGTAACTTCTAAACATGCTAGATTAAAAGAAATGATGTTAGATTAAAATAAATGCCTTTCTTGTATATCAGTGTGAGGCTTGCTAGAATCTGAAGGCAATCAGTAGTTTTCTATCATTGTTCAGGGAATATGGCTTCTACATTCCAAACCTAGTTCTTTCTGCCTCTCAGATGCGTACCTGAACTTTCAGTCTAAGTCAGTCTCAACTCTTCCAACAGACCTCCCTTCATTACCTATGGTCTCAACCCTCCCTCC
This sequence comes from Rhinolophus hipposideros, assembly GCF_964194185.1. NCBI lineage: Eukaryota > Metazoa > Chordata > Mammalia > Chiroptera > Rhinolophidae > Rhinolophus > Rhinolophus hipposideros. The sequence goes on along the minus strand of NC_138052.1, from coordinate 4,878,396 downwards.
CATCTCAGACTTAGTCCACATTTTATAACATGCTACCAAGTCAGTTATCAGTGGTTCCCAAACATTGGTCCGATCAGAGCTCTTACCTGGATCTTATTATAAATATAGTTGAAAATCTTATTAGAAAAGAAGAGAATACAATCAAATAAATTCAGCCTTGCAACCAGCAGGGTTCATTCATGTCTCAATAACATTCTCCACCAACTATAGAGGTTTGATGAGACATGAAAAGCTGTATGTCTAGCAAGCATTTCCTATGATATCTATGCAACCCAGATTTGGTACCACTCCTTAAGTGGGCTGTTGGAGCCTGTGGGCAGGTTCCCAACCTTTACTTCTTCAGCCTGTACCCTGCCTCACATTATATAGATTTCGTTCAACCCTATGTACATACTAAACTCACCTGAAAAGCTCCTAGCATATACCAGTGCTTGGGCCCCACCCAGAATAATTAGATCATAATCTGCACAGTGAGGTTCAGGGCTACTAAGGTGATTCCAGCGTGCAGCCAAGGTTGAGTGGTTTTTCAGTACTTACCATGTTTCCCTGAAAATAAGACCTAGCCAGACCATCAGCTATAATGCATCTTTTGGAGCAAAAATGAATATAAGACCAAGTCTTATTTTACTGTAATCTAAGACTGGGTTTATAATAATATAATATAACATAATGACATGTCTTATATTAATGTTTGCTCCAAAAGACATATTAGAGCTAATGGTCTGGCTAGGTCTTATTTTCGCGGAAACACGGTATCCACAGACTTATTCATAAGGAGAGTGATTCATAGGAAATCATGTTGAGTTGACTGGAGTAGAGAGAGGAATGAATTCTCTAAAGCTAAAGGCAGGAAGCTAAAATAAACTGAAGGAAGGAAAGAGGGGAAGTGGTTCAAATTAGAAAAACTGATGTATGAACAAGGGCTACTGGTTGCTGACTGCCTTTGATTGTCATGTACCTTGCTTTCCTTACTCTCATCAGAATATGACTCTAGATCATTGCCTTCTCAACCTCTATTGCCTCACATCACCCACCACCAGAGAAGAAGCTTATGCAAGAGTCAAGGATAAATGCAGTTCCGCAAAATGGAACTTTCTCTCTTGTTGCATTAATGCAAAGCCAATCTGCTTTATGCCTTCACCCAAGAATGACTCAGAGAAGCTATGTAATAACTCCAAAAGGAAAGGGATTGAGTTAGCAAAGTTGTCTGGCCATGGGCTTGGCTCCAGGAGTGGGGAAGGCCAAGGACGTCCTTGAAGATTTCAAGGTGCCCAGCCAAGTTTACCACAGTAGAAAATAATATAACGGTTTTAAATCTGATCCTTACAAATGTAGAAAGAGAATTTAAATACTTACTGTCTTCAGTCTATATCATGACAGAGAACAAGGCAAAGAAATTAACTCTCACTACTCCTACTCAACATCACACTATAAATTCTAGTCAGTGCGACAAGGCAAAAAAATAAAATAAGTCACATACAGGTTGGAACAACAAGTAAAATAACTATTCCTATTAGCAAACCATAAATTGTGCATATAGTATATCTCATATGAAACTTTCAAAAAAAATATTTCACAAGATTCAAAGTCAACAGACAAATCAAAACCCATTGCATTTATATTTACTAGCAATAAAATTAGAAATATATAAGAAAAAATAATATTTTAATAGATTGAGGGATACTATTTTTGAATCTAAACTAAAATCTATATTTAGCTATAAATCCAAGAAAACATGTTCAAATTCTTATGCTGAAAATTACAAAAGGTTAATGAAAGAAATCAAAGAAAACGTAAGTAATTGGAGGATGTATCATGTTCATGTATTAGAAGACTCAAATTTTAAAAGGTGTTAATTTTGCCCAAATTTATCTATGGATTTATCTATAGATCCAATCAAAATCCCTGAATAATTTATTACAGATATAGACAAGCTGCTTCTAAATTTATACAAATGGAATAGCTAAACCAATTTTGAAAAAGAAGAATAAAACTGGAGCAATTACACTGCATGATTTTAAAGCTTACTGTAAAAGTACAGCAATCAAGATATTGTGGTATCTGTGAAGAAATAGACATATAGATTGATAAACATGAACAAAGAATTGAAGAAAAGTCCTGCACAAATATGGTCAATTGGCTTTGAGAAAAGTGCAGCAAGCCAATGGGGCTATGGTGCCTTTTAACAAATACTGTTAGAATAATTAGAAAGTCAAATACAAATATATACTAGTACATCTTGATACATGTCATACCTCATGTAAATACCAACTCAGAATTGACCATAGATATAACTATAAAGCAGAAAAGAAAGCAGGATGTACCTTTTGTAACTTGGATATGATAAAGATATTTTTAACATAATACAAAAACATGATATAAAAAGAAAAAAAATGATCATTTTTTTTTACTAAATTTCAAATGTTTGCTCTACAAAATATATTATTCAAAGAATAAAATAATAATATACAGACTGGAAAAAATATTTGCAAATCATATTCTGTTAAAGAACTTGTATCTATCCTCACAGGTAAGCTCGCAGGTAAGAAAACAAACATAATTTAAAAATAAACAATACACATGAACAGATATTTCATGAAAAGAATATATAGATGGCAAACACGCAGGTGAGAAGATAGCCAACATCATTAACCACTAAGGTAATTCAAATTATAGATACAATTAGATATCTCTTCCCACTTATTACAGTGTCTTTAAATGCGCGCGCGCGCGCACACACACACACACACACACACACACACACACACACACCACAGCCAAGGGCAAAGAAATCTCACACATTACTGATGGGAATGCAAAATGGTAGACATCCTCTGGAAAACAATTTGACTCTTATAAAATTCTAACATACATTTGCTATATGTATTTATTGGTGCTTGCTTAAAATAACACACGCTATCTCAGAGTTTCTGTGGGTCAAGAGTCTAGGCACAATTTAGCTGGATTTTCTGCTTGGCATCTCACGAGGCTGCAGCCAAGGTATCAGCTGGGCTCTCTGGAGGTTTTATTTGGGGAGAATTTATTTCTAAGCTTCTTAAAGTTTTTGGCAAAACTTATTTCCTTGTAGCGCTGGGACTGAGGGTCTTGGGTTTTGGCCTGTTATCAGCTGAATGCTTCCCAAGTTCCTGGGGGCTTTGAGGCAGTTCCTTGATAAATGGGATTTCCATACATGGCTGCTTATTTCATTAAGTTAGCAAAGAGAGTCTCCTAGCAGAATGTAATCACAGGACTGAAAACTTTGTCATATTCTGATAGTGAGAAGCCAGTGTGAGGTCCTGCCCACACTCAAGGGGATTGCCCAAAGAAGAGAATTCCCTAGGCAGAAGTTGCTGAGACGCACCTCACAGTCTGTTCAGCACACCAGAAGACCTAGCAAACCCCCATCTGTGTATTTATCCTACAGCAAAACTGTAAAACATGTAGTAAATAATTTAGGCTTTAGGTTTTGAGGACCATAAGGCCTCTATTACCGTTACTCAACTGTAGCCTGAAGGCAGCCACAGACAATATGTAAACAAGTGAATATGGCTGCATTTCAATAAAACGTTATTTACAAAATCAAAGCAGTGGGCTGGATTTGCCCTGCGGCAAATTCATAAAAAAGAACAATACTCAGCCATAAAAAGGAGCAAACTCTTCAATGTAGAATAACTTTGATGACGCTCAAAAACATTTTCAGTGGCAGCATACTGAATGAAAAAAGCCTGTCTCATAAGGTTACGCTCTGTATAATGCTATTTATGATTCTCACAAAGATCAAACTATAGTGAAAGAGAACACGTAAGTGTTGCCAGAATTAGGAGTGGAGGGGGAGTTGTGACAGCAAAGGGAGGACATGAAGGGAGGTTTTGGTGATGGAACCACTCTACAATCTGATTGTGATGGTGCTATAAGAATCTATACACTTGTTAAAAGTTGTAGAACTGAACACCACCAAAAGGTAAATTATACTTTTTTTTAATTTAAAAAATAATATTGAAAAATTTCAGAACTTTTTAGTCTGTTCTAAAAAGGGTTTTCAAAATTATATACCAGAGGCACAAAGAATTATGGAGACGAGAAAAATATGTTAATTTTAAGTGGAGGTGGGTGGAAATTGGTAGATATTTAAGGTCAAAGTATCACATTTTAGTCCATATTATGAAATAAGTCAATACCATTTCATTCACCTTGCAAATGTCATCTGTGTAACTTATTCCACTAATTTGGCTGCAGAGCACCTTAGCTTATCATATTGCCTCTGCTTCAAACATCATTTTAAATTGACTGATGCTCTCAGGGAGAGCAGTCTTTGGAGACAGCTAACTCTCTGAAACCACCAGGGCCCATTTCAATTACTTCTTTGTGATAAGCAAGTCCCTCCGTGTATTAGGACATCAGGTATCCAGTCTCTGAAAGAAAAGCATTTAACTTGAAAACTTCCCAAGTTCCCAAAACTTCCCAAGCAGATATATGTGTATATATATATATATACACACACATATATCTGCTATTCCATATTGCAGGGACATTAATGTAGGATGAACTAAATGTAAATAATTTCTAGTTCCAACATTTCCTGGTAGTTTCAGTTCAAGGAGTCCGCTAATGTAAAAACTACTTCAATGAACTCCAAGTGTGAATGACTATTTTTCATTGTAAATATCATAATATTTTTGTGTATCACACCATCTAGAAATGCTGAACACATCCTTAACCATACTTCCACTTGCTGTACTCAGAAAACTTTAAGGGTGTAGTCTCCATCAACTGATAAAGAGAAATATTGGTTTATGGCTGCTGATTAAAACTGTTATTTTCCTTGAAATATTGAACACGTATTGGCTGAGCCACCGCCATGTGCCAAGACTTGTTTTATGACTGAGAATATGGGGTTTCTTCGTAAATGTTTTGTATACACTTGAAAAGCACAGGTATTTTGTCCTTGTGTGGAGTGTCCTGGCGATATCACTTAGATAAAATTGATTGACAGTGTCATTGAACTCTTCTATGTCATTAGTGAGTATCTACTACTTGATGTGTCCACGTCCAGCTGTCCTTCTCAGATGCCAGGCTTGCTGACTGAGAGTGAACTTCCCCGTGCATCTCCCCAAACCCAGAGAAGCAGTAGTGACACAGGTTTGCACCTCAACCTCCACGTGCAGTTCCACTCCCGAGATTGGATGTGTCTAGCTTCCTGCAATCTTCAATATGTTCACTCATGCCTAGGCTCTTTGGTAATATTTTTCTTATTCTTTTCTGACCTCTATTTCCCCAGTTCTTCCCACAATTGTGTAACACTTAATTTCCATGTTAAATTACTTGTAACACAATATTTAGCTATTTCACTTCTCTGAGTGAACTCTATTGGTGAAATTATTAATCCCCAAAGTGTCCCCAGTGAAACCTAAATGTAAACATGAGAATCAGGAATTGATTCTTATACAATTGTATTTAAAGTCTCTAACGTCTGTGTTGCCAACTGTACAAGGGACATTTATACTCCATAGCATCCTGTGACGGAATTGCTACATAAATTGTCTCCTCTGAAATTACCAAGCTTCCACACAAGGCAAGGTTTTGGATGATCAAGGGTCTGCTTCCACAGAATACTTTAGGCAGAATAGGTAGTAATACGTGGTTACGGGTTGCTTCCTGTATGCTGAAGAACTTGGAGTAAGAAAATGTTTAGCTCAGATATCTAACTCTCAACCTTAATATCTGACTAAGGGTCCAAAAAGTTTCTTGGACTTCCCCAAAGAAAAGAATATTCTTGGAAAGTTGATTACATGGAGATGTTAGGAAGAAATATTTACATACCCTTTTATGAATACAAACAAAATGCAAAGATATTTACGTGCCTATGAAAGCTCACCAAAGAGCAATTTCAGAAGAGAGGAATTTTAATCATATTTGAACAAACTGACCCATTCTTCTACATGGTGGAGCTACAACACAAACAGAATAGATGTATACCAGCTCTGACAATTAAGTTTGCAAACTTTTTGCAATGATGTTGCTAAACTTTTTTGATATTAGAGAGATTATTCATTATGAATTTGTACCAATTGGACAAACAGTTAACCAATTTTACTGTTTGGAATTTCTGAAACGGCTGCATGACAAAGTTAGACCACCTGAACTTTTGGCCAGCAATTCATGGCTCTTGCATCATGACAATGCACCGACTCACACGGCACTGTCTGTGAGGGAGTTTTTATCCAGTAAAGAAATAACTGTATTGGAACACCCTCCCCATACACCCGATCTGGCCCCCAATGACTTCTTTCTTTACCTGAAGATAAAGGAAATATTGAAAGGAAGACATTTTGATGACATTCAGGACATCAAAGGTAATACTACAACAGCTCTGATGGTCATTCCAGAAAAAGAGTTCCAAAATTGCTTTGAAGGGTGGACTAGATGCTGGCGTCAGCATATAGCTTCCCAAGGGGAGTACTTGGAAAGTGACCATGGTGATATTCAGCAGTGAGGGATGTAGCACTTTTTCTAGGATGAGTTTGCAAACTTAATTGTACTGTCATGCAGATCACAGCCAAAAGGTGGGGCAGATCTATGTAAAATATTTACCAAACAAACAGGAAATTTGTAACTATTGGAAGTCCTCAGAAGGTAAAACAGAAGATACTTCACATAATGTGTTATATTTCTTGAGGTTTATAATTTGCCATGGGACACAATGGAAGATATTTTCATCTCTGTTTAGCTAATGAGGAAGTTCAGCAACATGGAGATTCACGAGCTGACTAAGTGGCATCACAAATGCGAAGCAAGCAAGCCTTTCTCTTTCTTAAGTCACTTTCCACTCTGCCACATCACCATAAACAATTCCACAGAGAGAGAAATTGAACTTTTAACCGGATAATTCTGTGGACGTTTTGGAATGATTGAGGTATATCAATGAGTCAACATCAAATATGACAAAGTGTCAGAAATATTACACAAAAATTGTCAAGCCAAAATATAATTTAGACATTCAGTTCCAGATGTCCACTTTGGCTGGAATATGTATTCTACTAGGGGAAAAAGAGAGAGAGAGGGAGAGAGAGAGATAGAGAGGGAGAAGGAGAGGGGGAGGGAGAGGGAGAGGGAGAGAGCTCATTTAACCTTAATTAATTGAAAGAAAACTGCCCCTTTACAAAAGCATAAGATAATAATTAGAGTTACAGAGATTATTTTCATTCTTGCTCTCAGAAAAGAAGAAAAAAATCCACAAATCAATTCAATGTACTCTGTTATTAGAAAGTATTTAGCAATCTCCAATATTTCAAGACAGATGGTATTCCTCAAGGATGTGAGAAAGGAGATTTCTAACTGTAACCTGAATAAATACTGATAATTTAACCATCATTATATATGGCTTTTTCTCCCTAACCTAAGAGATAAATATAATAATGTCTTGTGTATAATTAGTGTCAGTCTTAATTCTCTAAACTTAAGAGGCTTATCCATGGCAAAATTGCATTTTTTCTACAGATGATTATCTTTCTTCCTAAAGTAGCTTCAGGAATAAGCTGCTGTAATTGAACTAAGTATGCATATATTCAGATTATTTTTTTACCCTTTGGAAGTCATCAATTTGCATGTGTTACAAAGCATTCTATATTATTACAGTAGCGAGATCTTAAGAAGAGTATTCAGTTGGTTTCTCTTCAAAATTGGTTTCTGAATTTGACCAAGACATTTAACATCTCACAATTCATCTTGACATCTCTGAAGACAAACTACAGGGAAATTTCCCAATAGGCAGTGTGTATATGTATAGTAGGACATGCACAGTTCTCAGCAGGAGGCTGCAGGACATCGGTCAATAGGCAGCAAAGCTTCCCCAGACATAGTTACTATTCCCCATGATGGGCTGAGGATGCAGGGGGAGGAGGTCTATTTACTGAGCCTTCATGATGTTCCATTTACTGTGTTGAGTCCTGGGGATGGATAGCAAAAGTTAAATACTACCAGAGCAACAACAACTAAACTGTCCATGGCCTCTGGTACTGTCTAATCAGTGGGGGAGACAGATAAGGCAAAAGCAACGTTTGATGTGGTGTTACTTGGGTCTGCACAGACTGACTAAAGGACTGACTAATAAGGCTTGTGGGGAGGAGAGGCAAAGAAACCTTCAAAAGGAGGTCACCCTTGAAATCAGTTCTGAAGAATGGGCCTGAATTGAAGTATGTACTCAGTTTGGAGGAGCATAGGCTATGAAGTGAGTAGAAGCAGAAAACAAAAGGTCATAAGGGTCTCTATCATAAAAGGACTTGATTGCACATTTAGGAATCTGTGTTTGTAAGCAAAAGACTTGTAGATGAGTATTCAGTAGGGAAATAACATGGACAAATATCTCTGACATCCAATGCTGATTATTTATGAGAGCAGCTTCCACAGTTTTAGAGGTGGGAAATGTGAGTGTCCGAACTTCAATAATATCAGAGGGGTTAAGAAACATTCCAGTTGAATCAAAATATAATAACGAGGTAGGATTATTTGACCTCAAAGAATCACCAGGATGTATTCCAGATTCCAGGTTTGGTAGATGGGTGGAGAGGAAGACACAAAGGAATGCCTGTGAAAAAAGAGGTTTTTAGGGGGAATTATTATTTCAATTGTGGGTGTATTTTGTTTGTGGTTCCTTTGGGATATCTTAGATTTGTTCAGAGACCAAATTTGATTCTAAGAATAACGAACGGATAGGAGAGCTATATTTGAGAGTGAGTCTTTGGTAGTCAGAGGTCATGAGAAAAGATCTAATCATTCATAGAGAGTAAAAATTGTATGTAAACCAATGCCTCTCAAATTCTGATGCCTGGACCATCAGCAGCAGCAGCACCTGGGAACTTGCTAGAAATATAAGTTTTCAGCCCCCGTCCAGACCAATAGAATCAGAGACCTGCGCTTTAATAAATCTTCCAAGTGATTCTCATACACACTGAAATGTGAGAACTACTGATATAAATTTTGGGTTTGGTCACAGATATTTTAAATATTTGATGAAAGCTATGCACTTTCTTGCGGACATGTTCAGTCTACTTCAGGAAATAAACATTTACATTCAATATTCAGGAATTCGTGAAAAGCAAAAACTCATCCAATGATACTTTATAAAACACACAAAGCAAACATCCTTCTATCAGAGCATCAGATATCCTTGTCTTAAGTCTGCTTGGGCTGCCATAACAAAATACCACAGACCAGTAGCTTAAACAACAGAAATCCACTTCCTCACAATTCTGAAGGCTAGAAGTACAAGATGAAACTGCCCTCAAGGTTGGTTTCAAAATCTCTCCTCATAGCTTGTGAATGGCCACCTTCACATGACCTTTTCTCTGGGGTGGGGGTGGGGGGGGAGAGAGAGAGAGAGAGAGAGAGAGAGAGAGAGAGAGAGAGAGAGAGAGAGAGAGAGAAAGAGAGAGAGAGAGAGAGAGAGAGAGAGAGCTCATTTAATGTTAATTACCTCCCTAAAGTCCTTATCTCCAAATACAGTCACATTTGGGGTTAGGACTTCAATATATAAATTTAGGAGAACAAAATTCAGTCCATAACAGGGGCAGAATTTGGGTTCGAGGACTCTATTTAAGCTGGGACTGCACAATGACCAATTCAATTGGTCTTCTGGAAAGAGATGTGTCATGAAGGGTGGCAGGCGGGTCTCAGCTCCCACTCCCCACACACGAACGCATGATATGGCAAGGCCAAAAAGGAACACCCACGGAGCCATAGGTAGGGGAGTCATACCACTATAAGCTCACTGGAGGCTGGATTCACACGACGTGCGACATGCTGTTCGCTTTTCTGCCAACCAACCGACTCTCCTTGACTCTCCTCCACTCTCCTCAGCTTCCCTCCTTAGCCGCGGCAGTTATATCAGTGGCCAATGGTTCAACAGTTACAGCTGTAGGCCACCCAGCCACAGTTGACAGCCATCTACTACCCGAGCCAGCATCCCTTCACGTGAGGCTGAGAGCCTGGAAACTGCTCTCTGGGGCTCTGTCCCCACACTCCACCCCTGCAAGGTCTCGCCTCACAATTTACACTACAAGCGTCTTCCGTGAGGGTCACTGTGCCATATTAGCCTATCAGCACCTACGGATGAAAAGAAACAGTAGTCATAGGAACCAACATTGGCAAATCCCTTCCATCTAGGAGGATACATGCTAGCTTTTTGTCCTGGGAAAGGAGGGTCGCTGTCACTGACACCTTTCCCAGTTTGTGGTACCAGACCTTTATGGCAGTGCTTGGGGTCCGTTGCATATTTTCAACATGTAACAGAACAGGGGGCCCCATAATAGGCCATAGTGAGAGCACATAGGTTCCCTGCAAAATCATCCCGGTATCAGGACCTCCGTATACTACAGTCACTTGCGGTGGCCACTCAGCCACCACCCCTGGCGTCACTTGCAAATCATGAGTCAAACTGGCCCCCCATGGGGCTATCAGGCCCAACCATCGACAGTGGGGGCTTTTGACCTGCCAGGGCCAAGTCCATTGCTGCCGTTCCCCTGCTTTCAAGCATGTGGGTGCTGGCAGCAAAATGTTTCCATTTCTGCCGTGGCCTGGCTTTAACAGAGTCTCACTGGTGGTAACTTGTAATTCAATAGGAGCGGCCGTTCGATGTAGCAGAGCTTCTACTGGTGCCGGTCCTCCCGTGGTCTCTCATTCAGGACTCTCAGGATGTCCCATAGACACGAGGCCCAGTCACGCATCGTGTGAGGATGTTTTGACACCCGGAGACCTTGCTTCAAAAGGCCATTATAGCGTTCAATCATGCCAGCTGCATGTGGGTTATACCGGGTATGAAACAACCATTGACGTCCATCATGGCAGCTCAGCGCTGCAGTTCTTGCCGCAGTAAATGGGTACCCCGTCATGTTCAATGACTTGGGGGTGCCCATAGAGGGTGCACAGTCGTGTAAAAGCGACCACTGTATGCCGCTGATCCGCAGCCAGACACGGCCAAGCAAACATCAACCCCGTAGCAGTGTCCACTTCTGTAAACACATATATCGCATTGCGGGCCTTCAGCAGGGGTCCAGTGTAATCCACTTGCCAGCGAGTGAGGGGCACCCTCCCTTGCGTAATCTGCTGTGTCTCGCAGGGGAGCCTCCGTCTTTCAGAGCTCTCCTGGGCACAGACGGCACAGTCATAGCAGGCATCTGCTATCTCCTGCCATTTCAAAGGCAGATGCCAGCATCTGCTCACCTGCCACATGGTTTGGCTTCCAGCTGCTGCAATTTCCTGTGCAGCCAATGGGCCACATCAGTGGCCAGAGCCCGTTCTAACCATCGGACCCATGCTAGGGCATCTGCTTCATCATTACCTGGGGACACTAAGAGGGAGTGACCTGTTACATGCATTAGGGTCACCTCCTTTCTCTTCCCTAGGTCCCAGAGTTCCTGCTACACGGCTTGACCCCACGTGGAACTGTCCATACATTGGTCCCCTTCTAATGTGCAGAGGGTTTTAGACCTAGTTGACACTGGCGCAGACTGCAGTCTCATTTATGGGAACCCAGAACTGTTCCCCAGACCAGCAATCTGCATTGATGGCTATAGGGGAAAGACTGTGACTATAAAAGCTGTTTGCTTACCACTGGGAATAGGAAGGCTTCCCCCTCGTACCTACAAGGTTTATGTCTCCCGCATTCTGGAGTATATTCTAGGGGTGGAAGGCAATTCTCCACAGTCCATAGTCATTGCCAGGGCTGTCCTGGGGGTGAGGGACGACCTTGACCTCACCCTCAGCTCCCAAGGAGGACTCAGCAAGCCTTTCCTCCTGGGACAAGTCCCGCATCCAGGCTGCCTCAGCAAGAACTTCCCAGCCCACAGGGCCGAAATGACCTTCGCTTTCTCCATCTTATGCAGGTTGGGGAACCATCCACGTCTTCCCACCCCTCCATAGGGGTCCAGCTCTCGGGCAGCTGCTCCTCCTGGTCTTCCTGAGACTGAGTGTTCATACACACAAACTGCTGCACCGCCCTTTGGAGAGATTTGGCTGGCACTGTACCCTGCTTGCTGCGCCATTTGTTGTGTGGGGTGATATGCGGGGGTCTCAGCTCCTGCTCCCCACATAAGAACGCAGGACATGGTGAGGCCAAAAAGGAACACCCAGGGAGCCATAGATAGGGGGTCATACCATTATGGTCTCACTGGAGGCTGGATTCACACCACGCGCAACATGCTATCCGCTTTTCTGCCAACCGACTGACTTGACTCTCCTCGACTCTCTTTCACTCTCCTCGGCTTCCCTCCATAGCCACGGCAGTTATATTAGTGGCCAATGGCTCACTGGTTACAGCTGACGGCCAACTAGCCACAGCTGATGGCCACCCAATCACAGTTAATGGCCATTTACTACCTGAGCCAGCACCTTTCCAAGTGAGTCCGAGAGCCTGGAAACTGCACTCCTGGCTCTGTCCCCACAAGATATTTGTTCCCTTTCTTGCTGTACTTTAACTTGAATTTATCAGCAGGAAATACTGGCAACCATTGTGACATTATGTGGGATGAGATGTCTTAGAAGGAAGTAGTAGGTTTTAAAGAAGTAGAATCAAGAAATGGAAGAAAAACTAGATGTTGGAAAAATAGTTGGGTTCTAGATCAAACCTTAACTGATGTTTTAATCCCATTAATAAGATTTCCCATTTTGGCTTGAGGAAGTTCACATTAGTTAATTTTTCTGCCACTTGCAAATAATTCAGAGGTAAGCATGATTGGGCTAGAAAGTCTCAGGAACCCCTCTCTGTCCCTCCTAGAATGCACAATATCTGTCTTTCCTTTCTTTCTGTGCACCCACTTCATTCATTTCTCTGCAGACCAGCCTACTGGCTCTTTCATGCACACGTTAGAAAACAGACTTCACAGTTCCACAGCTGCAGTATCTTATTGCTCTAAACCGAAACTAACTCACGCCTCAGAGTAACAATTCCAAGTATTCTAAAGATAAAATCTTAATAGGTGTAATTAATTCCGAAGGCCCCCCTGGTCTTGGGAGCTTTGGAGTCATAAAAGGTCATTCTCCTGGACGATCAACCCTGTTGTTAGAGAAACTTGATTCTGGGTGGCAAAGAAAACCTTAAACATATGAAAGGCATTGGCTGATTACCAGCTCACCGGCTGCCAAATGGGAGGCAAAGTTGTACTGCAAGTTCTCTTCAGCTCTAATCTTGCATGTTGTTCCAGATGCTTACATGCGATTGAAGACATTCCACCTGTCACCAACATGTATTTCAGTCCTGCGAGTCTAATGTGCAAAGGTAGATGAAACCTCCCCAAATTACAATTTGAAATGTTCACTTTCCATATATGTCAAACTATGTAACACTCAAAATATATTTTGCTTTTTAATGAGAACTAAATAAATAGTTTCCTCATTAGGTTTTAAAATATAGTCTTTGCTCCCCTAATTATATAGGTTTCCTTAAGAAAAGAAAAATAGAAAACTGAATCACAGAGTTTGGATTAACTAAAAGAAAAGGGAAACATTTCACATGTAAAAAACCTTCTTAAATCAGTACCCAGAAAATATTGTATAAGAATAGTCAGTAGGTGCCGATGTGTTTACATTTAGGGATATGAGCATGTGATGAGCACCACGTCACCTGCAGTGAGACAAAACAAGTGTGAAATGAGATATCCAAATTGGAAATCTCATTAAAGGGAAATGAGGGAAAGGGAAGGCCTGCAGCTCACTGTCTCTGGATGTGAATAGCTTGGATATTACAAAATTATACGAACAGGTTGTTCTGGTTGTTGGTCATGATATCCCAGGAGCCAAGCAGGAAATTGAAGTGTTCAGTTATATCCAAATAACTTCTCCGGGAGCAGCAGATGATTAATTTCCTCTACACTGGTGTTCATGATGGCAGTCTCACCAGGATCCAGAGAAGCTGGAGATGGGAGACCATATCCAAGGGTAAGCATGTGAAACCCTAGTTTAAGCCTCAGTCATTCTCTTGGTTGTAATACATTTCATGGGAATCTAAAAACAAAAATCAAGCCCAATACCACTATCACTTAACTGGGACACCTAAGTTTTTTAAATGTTAAATATTTTATTATTGTGAAAATATAATCAATGTACAATAATAAAAAAAAAACAACTAAAAGAATCAATTACCCTCCCACCCCTTATTCCTAAATTTAATTCTGAAAGATAAGCTCATTTAATAGTTTGACACAATCTCTTAGAAATTTTCACACGTGTACTTACACATATATGTGTTTGTTGATAATTTCATTTTTCTTCTTGATTATATTTTCACTTAGCACTTCTTGGAAGCATATAAGTTCTCATTCTTTTTAATAACTGCATTGTATATATCATCAAAGTATATATTAACTATGCTTCTGGGTTAACATTTAGGTTATGTCTAGTCTTGTTTGTTTTATTTTTAAAAATTTTTGTTTGTTGTATTTACTGTTATGAGCAATGCTTCAAAAGACGTTCCTGTACACAAATTTTTGCATCACATGGACACATTCTTGGAAAATGGAATTGTGGTTGTTAATGGGTAACAAATGGCCCTCCATTGTGTCTATACCTATATTCACTAACCATATATGATGTATCTATATTAACACCCTGTACCTATATTCACACCCTGTTTTATATTCACATATATGATGTACCTATATTCACACCCATGACACGTCCCATGAGCTGCTAGATTTACATTGTTAGTAATTTTTTTTTAATCTTACTTATGCTTTGCTACTGGATCTATCATAGAGGTAGCTAGGCAGGCTAATTATTTTAGAGTTGCATTGTTTTACTATTTTCCTTTAACTTATTAGTTTTTTACTTATACATTTTGATGTAATGCTATGTGGAGAATAAAGATCCATAGTATTTAGATCTTTAATAGTTATGTTTTACTAGAATAAAGCAGTGGCTAACATTTTCTGTAAAGGACCAGATAGTAAATATTTTAGGCTCTTTGGGCATATGGTATCTGTAACAATTGGCCAACACTGAGCTTGAATCAAAAGGCATACTTGTATGTGATTTGCATAATTATTATGTCTTATTTTCTCTTATATTTTAAATATTAGTGTTTATAGTTCATCTAATATTCACTATTTTCATTTTCTCATATTTTATACTTTGGGAGATTTACAGTTTATTTCTGTCACTTTTTAGTTGATTCTTTTATAACTTTAAAGTACTATTTGATTAAGCATACTCTTTCTTGATTTATTTTTAAGTAGTATTTGTTGACTTTACAATGAAAATTGAGGAAATAAATAAACTTACACTGGGTCTTCCTTCTGTCTTTTATATTATACTTCTTGGTTTGACTAGTTTTTCAAAAAATTACACTGTGTACTATCAACATAATTCCCACAGATTTTTATTGTGCATTAATCATATATTTAAATTTATACAATTGTAAACACATTTTCTAGATAAAACAAAATTGTCCAGATTTCAAAAAAAATTAATTTTAAAAACAGAATCACGCATGCTATGTTTCTTCAATTCTTGCATTTTTGAACAATTTTTGAACGTATGAATAACATTATTTTTGCAAAGTTGTAAATATCAAAATCTTGGCTCATGCTTTCTTTCCATAAAGATTCTTCCTTTTTTTTTCTACACTGTTTTCTATTGTTGCTGGGAAGTTTGTAGCTAAATTGAATTTTTCCGTCTTTGAAGTTATTTGAATCTATCTATCTATCTATATCTCCTGTATTGAGAAAGAAAAAATATCATAATTTTTGTAGCTACGAATGGGTATATCATAGGTTAATTGTACTTTTCACCTTCTTTTCTACATATGGTACACACTTTCTACAGATTCAAGGATTATTTTTGTTTAAAAAAGTTTTTTCTACTATACTTTTAATAGTTCTATGTTTATTTGTTGCATCCTTCCATTTCAGGGATAACATGTTTGATTAACATCTTCTGTTTTTAATATTTATCATTTTACTCTTATTGTTTTTAACACTCGATTTTTTTCTAATTTGATCTGCTATACGTTAATAAGAATTTCATTTCCCGTATCCCTAATGCTGTTTTCAGTACTGGCTTCTTACATTTTTTGGTTCTAAGATGAATATTTATAGCAATGGATTGATTTTTCTATTTAATTATTCCTAGATTTCATCAATCTCTATTTATATTTTTCTGTTGTATTATTCAGTTTTTTTTAAGAGGCACACTTTATTTGATACGATAGAAATGTTTATATAATATGTCGTTTACATATGTTATGATTATTTTGTTATGATAACAATATGTTATGATTCTTCTTTTGATCTATATGCATTTTATGCCTTGACTACTAGAATTCTTTTTCTCTTTTCTTTCTGTAATTTATAGGCATAGACATCTCTCTAGTTCTCTTATCTTGCTCATACTGACTTGAAAGAGGCAGAGACAGAGAAATCCTGAAAACCATCCAAACCTGGCTTTGCTTTAAAGAACAGCTTAGAGCTTTGCTGAATCTACTGCAAAGATGAAGATCATTCTCAGCAATGATACTGTGGACATTCCAGAAGATGTGGTCCTCACTCTGCAAGGACCACGGTTGCTGTGAAGGGTCCCAGAGGCCGCCTGCAGAGGGACTTCAATCACATCAATGTATTAAGTTGGTACCAAAGTAATGGCATTTTTTGCAATTATTTTTAAACTTTGAAACTGCCATTACTTTGGTACCAACCTAATAGAACTCAGTCTCCTTGGAAAGAAAAAGAAGAGGTTCCGGGTTGACAAATGGTGGGGAAATAGAAAGGAACTGGCTACTATCTGTACAGAACATGATTAAAGGTGTGACACTGGGCTTCCGTTACAAGATGAGGTCTGCATGTGCTCACTTCCCCAACAAAGTCTTTATTCAGGAGAATGGTTCTCTTGCTGAAATCCGAAATTTCTTGATGAAAAATACATTCACAGAATTTGGATGAGGTCAGGTATTGCTTGTTCAGTATCTCAAGCCCAGAAAGATGAGTTAATTCTTGAATTAACTTGTATCAAATTCAGCAACTTTGATTCAACAAGCCTCAGCAGTCAAAAACAAGGATATCAGAAAAATTTTGGAGAGTATCTATGTTTCTGAAAAAGGAACAGTTCAGCAGGCTAATGAATAAGATCTAAGTTTTCCAGCTACAGAAACAAGATGTCAAGTGATTCCTCAGACTTATGTGTAATATTTTAAAGATCTAATAAAACTCACATACTAGAAAAAAATAGCTTAAATTTCCCAACAAGGAAGGTAACTAAGTCTTCTATAAAAATTATTTTTCATGTATGATCTTTTTATTTTTCATTTTCTCTTCCTATTTTAATCCATTGCTTGAATCTCTCCTGTTTGTGAATACAGTTAATCATCAGTGGAAAAACAGACTCTTATTTTGGACAATTAGCATGCTGAAGTTATCTGAAATTATGAATCTTTCCTTAATGTTGGTCATAAGGCACACACGTGCATTATTTGTTGTGTTTTGTTCTTGTTTTTGTTTATCTGTTTGTCTTTGGTTGGATTTATTTAAACTGCTTTCTTCTTAGGAGCTTAAAGGAACTGAGCAGTGATACTTTATACCTCTGTCATTTCTTTGGGCTTCTAAATGCTCTCTCTGGGCTTATTTCTTAGAAGCATCAAAATAGTTAAACAGAAAAACAGAGAATTGAAATAGGTCATAAGAGTCTGAAGAATGTGTAATGGCTTTCTCAGTTTCTTCATTGCCTGTACTTCCTGTAAATGACTTAGAACTATGGAAAAACAGAATACTTTAGTTAATCAGATCATGTAACTAATAATCTGTGTGCTCCTCCCTCATTTATTTACTAAATTAACCGTATTGCTTCAGGCATAATGAACTCCACACTGCTTTTTTACATGTCACCCTCATTTCCTCTGCAGCCTATGTTTTCTCTCTCTCTCTCTCTCTCTCTCTCTCTCTCTCTCTCTCTCTCTCTCTCTTTTCTCTTTCTCTCTCTCACATTCTCTCATTCTCTTTCTCTCTATATATTATACACATATATACTATGTATATTATATACTGTATATTATATATATTACTATATCATACAATATTATATAATATACTATATATTATACACAAATATACTGTATACATATATTTATACATATATATATATATCATTCCCTTTTCTGAAAGATTTCCATAAGAAGGAGAAGGAGTACGAGCTGGAGAAGGGTGGGGAGAGAGAGAGGAGAGCCCTAAAACATCTAGTCTATGCTCAGACGCTGCCTTAGCCTCCATAGGGTTGTTTTAACTCAATTTTTCTCCATGAAAAATACTCAAGAGTCTGGTTGAGCGTCACTGACATTTGAGTTTTCCTGGTAGGGAGCTCAAATGGCTCAAGCAGCTCTCATTCCTAATGAGCAAGAGGCACTTAGAAGTGCAATGTGATATAGTACTTTTTAAAAATTTTTTTAAAGAAGGGGAAGGATAAATTCACATGAGTTCTTAGAAAAAAAAAAAAAAAAGAGAGAGAGAGAGAGAAAGAAACATATGGCCCCTAAGAACCTATGCAGGTGGTGACACTGAAAGTAAAATACCTATCCCCTACACTGTTTGGAAATACTCTTAGGTTAATAATTGAGCAAAATAGGATAAATATAATAAAATGCATGTTTTTAAATATCCTTGAGCCATGAATATCCAGCTATAATTGATTTTAGGCATTAGCGACTTCAGTTGCTTCAATTTCACATACGTTTGTCTTCCTCCACATTTGTCATCTGCAGGCTGATGAAAGGAAGGGCCAACTTCTGTGCACAAGCTAAAGCAAAAGAAAGAAAAAGGATCTATATTAAACATTTAAAACACACACACAATCAAAACACTCAGGTTTCTGCACTTCACGGCACCTTAATTTCCATCAGCTGGTGCAGCTGTGCACTTCCCACAGTGCAAAGTCTCATGAAGGGTATATTAATTAAGTCATTATGCCCTGAGAGATAGGTAGAATTACGAATCTTCTCACCATACTATTTTGAGTTTCTAAAATTCAGTATGTTAGCGGCTGAGTGGTTTTATTTTTTCCCAGATGCCACAGAGGGGAAAAAAAAAAAAGCCAGCAACAACAACAAAAACTCCACGGAGGGAAAACTATCACACTCCCCATTACAAGAGGGCTATCTGAGTAGTTCTCCAGAGAGGAATCATTTGTTCTTCTCAACCCAGTTAGAGAACTACTATCACAAACTTCAAGGCAGAACCACCATACAGGTTCAGGTATGTGTGGATATGAAAGGAGATTACCCTAAAAGAATATGACCAAAAGGAAACCAAGGCTGGAGAATCTCCTTTGCTTCTATCTCATAAAGATGCAATGCATGCTTTTAGAATAGAGAAATATATGAATAGAAGAAAATGGTTCACGATCCTCTCTAATCTCTTTATGATAAATGTAATAAAATGTTATCCTTACTATGGTCACGTGGAAAGCTCCAAACACTGAGGACCACATCCTACAAGGTAATGCACAGAGTATGTTTTCATTTAAGATTAGAAATTTTGAACAACCAGGATAGGACTGCATTTTTGTTACAGCATGCAATCATCTCTTTTCCATAGCTAGAAATAAATCTAGGCTCTTCCAACAATAGAGAAACACATTTATGATCAAAAAGGGAATACTATAGTTATGAGTGAAAACTGAACTTTAATACATTCTATCTCAAACAGCTAGTGGATATTGAGAAATAAACTAAATGTTGCTAGAGTGAAGTTGATGTAATCTCTTTACCTTCAGAAATAAGCTTTCCCTAGTTATTTGCAATTAATTTAGAGTATAGAATAATTTATTTCAAAATGTAAGGCCTTTGATGCTAAGGAAGGATGGCTTTAATTCAACTTTAAGCTGAGTAACCTCCACATGCATTGTCTGTGCCAGGTCTATACTTATGTTTGTATGCAAAATATCTTTGCTATATACTGTCTTTTTTAATCTTTGCTAATGCTTACTTCTCTCAATAATAATGTAAGTGTTCAGAAAGCAGACTTAATATCTTTTGAATTTATGTAAATTCCTTAGCCTGGCACCTACGGTGTTCCCATCTTTATCTTTCTATTCTTATTTCTAGGTTGTCCTTTCCAGGAAACTTCCTTTAAGTTAAGTTTGTCAAATTAAATATAACATAGTAGGTAAGTTGGAAATTTCAGTTACAATTCCATCTTTGCACAAGTTACTTAACCACATTTTGTCATTTTACATCTATAAAATGGGGGTAAAGAAAACTGCCTCACTGAGTTGAGAAGCATAAGCGATTTAACCCATATAAAATATTTACTGCATTCACACATATTAAGCTCTCAGTCAAGGCCAGGTATTATTATTTTGCCACATATACATGTTGTGCTTTTCAACTACTATAATTATACTTATATTACCTCTTGATTCTTTACCTATATCACCCTTTTTATCCTTCAAAGACCTAATGGATCCCTCTCTTTTGTGAAGACATTCCTGAACTCTGGTTCCATCAGCTATATTTGCATTTAGAATTGAAAACCTAAGTAAACATCTTTACAGCTCTTTCTTATGCTAAAAAAAAAGAGCTTTCTATGTTAAAGACATGCTATAAGCTACTTTGCAATTATCCATAATGGCTGACACTGTCAAATGTTTTCACATGATGCCTCCACATGCACTTCAATCCCCTCTTTCCTTGCTACGATATATATACGATCTGTGCCTTTCTGCGTGCCATGTATAACTGTTGTTAACTGACATGCTTCACGTTCTGATTTACTCTCTTGTGGAACAGGTACCCCATTAGCAGCTTTATTCCTCCTTCCCCTTCAAAATGACCTAAAGGCTTAGATCAGAATTGTGGTCCTTTGTTTTCAGGATACCACACACTGAGTCACAGAATACCAGTGTTACGGGATGTGCACAACTTAAAAATTTCAATGAGGTGAATGTCTTTTATTTTTATCAGCATAGCTTGGTGTAAAACCAACTAAACTGTTCTCTGAATCACCAATTCCCTTAATATCGCAGTGAGAGGGCAGTGAGAGAGGTTTGCAACTGACATAAATAAGGAAATCTTTCAGGCTGCTGAACATTTCTACCAGGAATTTATGAGGGAAAAGAATAAGATCATGGTCCCTTTTTCTGTGAAAACAAAATGAGGAAGAAATAAAAATTTCTTGGTGAGCATTAACAGGGTTCTTTCAAAAGCTAGGAATCAGAGCATTCTAAGTCTTAGCCTCTTCTACCTCACTGGCAAAAGCAAGTCACGTTAGGATTGCTAACTTTAAAATAAATAAAAAAGCACAGTCCTACCATTTGCCTAAAATGGGAAAATAATGGAAATACTTGGTATAACAGCATTGAAGATAATCCTGTCAATCCTGTGCATATCTTACCACTAACCAAAATAAATAACAGAATATGATTCAATATACTTTTAACTATCAGAATACCTACTTTTTCTCACAACTTAAATTCTGCAGTTATAGTAATAACCCAACTGTAAAACAAAATTTTCTTTCACAAAATTTTACACACACACACACACACACACACACAGTGTGATAAAAAAGTACAGTGACTATTTAAATAAAAAAATATATTTATTACAGTAAAAAACACTTTGGCATTAATCCCCTGAAAACACTCCCTCTTGCATCAAACACACTCATCCCATCGTTCTTGCCACTTTCTGAAGCAGTTCTGGAAGACCTCTTTCGTGAGTGTCTTTAGTTGTGCCATCATATCCTGAATCAATTCAAAACATTTAGTTGTGCCTTGATATCCTGAATCAATTCAAAACATTTATCTTTCATGGTTATTTTTACTTTAAAGAAGAGCCAGATCCAGTGAATAAGGTGGATGAAGACAAACTATAATATTTTTATTTGACAGAAATTGCCGTAGCACGGATCCTTTCATTGTGATCACAAAATATGGTGAATGCTGCTAACGAGTGCCATCCAACTGAAAGGTAGGTATCTTTAATACAGGAAGCAGCGAGTCAAACCTTACTAACAGTGTGGGACAAGTTTCAACTTTTTCAGTGCAGTCAGTCCGGTGTGAGCTATGGTCAAGAGAAGGTGTGTTTTAAAGTGTGCCATAAATCATCTTCCATCATGACAATGCTCCATATCACACATCACTTGTGGTATACGGCAATTTCTGTCAAATGAAAACATTATGGTGTGCCCTTATCCACCTCATTCATTGGGTCTGGCATCGCGCAACTTCTGGCTCTTTCCCAAAGTCAAAATGATTCAGGACATTGAGGCAGCCATGGCAGTGCAACTAAAGACACTCATGAAAGAGGACTTCCAGAACTGCTTCAGAAAGTGGCAAGAATGATGGGATAAGTGTGTTCAAAGTGAGTATTTTGAGGAGGATTAATGGCAATGTGTCTTTTACTGTAATAATTTTTTTATGTAAACATTCACCATATTTTATATAAAATAAACATTCACCATATATATAATAAAGTCTTCTTTTTCTACTCTAGCTCCCTCTTCCCTTACACACAATGCTTCCCTACTTCCACTTCCAGTTTCCACTGGACCGATTAAGCAACAAACTTATGGACAAGTGAGAGTCCACAGCAGATAATCTGTAATGCCTCTTCTGCCCACCCATCCTTTCTAAGGCTGTCATATCCCTGGATCAGTAGACGGATCCTCATCAGCTGAATGACACAGTGCCTCCATGAAGGAGGAAGCCAAATCAAGGATGTTTACGAAGGGAGGATTTACAGGCATGACTTAGCCACAGGGCTTATAAGACAGAGCTGACTTAGGTATCTGACACAGGTATTTTATCATTATTTGTTCTGGTTACCCAGGGACCGTACGAAAAAGAATGGCAAACAACCAAGAGATTTGTTTGACAGCTGAGAAGACATATGTGAGTACGGAAAGACTGGTTGAGGGGTTTTCCACAGGATATTTAATAGATATACTGTATATCCTCACACAGAGATTGATGGAGACTCACAAATGCTGCTTTGACTCTTCATGCAATCTCTGCAGGAAATCTCTCTGTTCTTCAGGGAGTTACCTCAGATGGAAACAGCTTTTATACAGGTGATACTCATATAGGACATGTGCACTAAATCCCCATTTAGATCCGTTAATCATTTTTATTATGGACAAATTATTCAAGGCTGTGATATATAATGAAAAAAATATCTTGTTAAAATAAAATGTCCAAGAAACTGCTTAGGGAAATTAGACTGGAAAACATATGTTAGATGTCTTCCAAATTAGAATTGGTAAATAAATGATACTTGTTTCATCGCATGGCAATTTTTAGGGACATTTTAGTAAAAATCATCATATCACAGTCTCTAACAAGAATTTGATAAAGACTGAGCTATTTGGCTTGCTGCTTGAGTAGTTTTGAGATATTACTTGTCATTAACCTTTTTTAAAACTTGGTTTATTACCTTACCCAATAATTCTGGTTTAAGTCAGTTATACTGTGAATTTTGAAATATAGCTCAGTATCTAAAGTCTGGAGATCTGTTTCCAGCTTTCAAATCCACAAATCTCACAAATCTCCACGGTCCTGATAGCATTGCACATCCCATTGTTGGACAGCAAGGCAAATTCTTAGTTGATGAGGAATGTGTCCAGTCTGTGGCTACAATTTTGTGCAGCTATTTTGTAGATTTACTTGCTTTGATGAAAGAAGAGAAGCTAAAGCGCTAACTCATTCTAGGTACTGGGACAAACACAAGTAGATAGGAACTTGACCCCACGATTAGTTTGCTAGTTAATCCATTCAAGTGAAACCATTAGTGCTGAGTATGTGTCTCACATGATCAAAGAATTTTAGATGGGTGAACGAGGCTGGAGATGGGGAAGTAATACAAAGATACAGTACTATGGCAGCAGGTCAGTATTCCTCAAAAAATATTTGTCCATTTTTCTAAGATGCGTGGCTGTCTTTCCCTCATTTATCTTGCAGCTACATTGGATGATACAACTAAATGTGGAACAATGAAACATGAGTGGAAAGGATATGAGCAACTTCTCAGCCACCTCAAATTTTAAAAGAGGCCTCTCTCCTTGGACTTTGACATTTTTCCTCTTCCCATGGTCTGAAACATAGATATCTCAACTGTTCACTTTCAACCACACAGATAGTACAATTATCTAGAGGTTTTCGCAGCAACAAGCTGGAAGGAACTGGGGACTCTGAACAACTTTGTGGCGCAAAACTATCCAACTGTCTTTGATGAATTAGACTGCCATGTTAAAATAAGTACACTTCAACTTAAACTACTTTCTTTTATTTTATTTTTTTTGGGGGGTGGGAATCTTATTCATTTAATTTGTTTTCCGCTTCTCTTTTTAAACTTTTACAGTGAATCATTTGTGTATCTTATATACCATTGAGTCAGCTCTGACTTCTGATATTCCTATGCATGTGTGATGTCCACACTGTCCTGTCTTCAACAGCCCTGATCAGCTTCTGCACACTCATGCTTATGGTTTCTTTTATGGCGTAAATCCATCTCATTTTTGGTTTTTCTATTTTCCTGCTGCCCTCCATTTTACACAGCATAATTGTTTTTTCCAAAGAATTCTGCTTTCTCACGAAATGCCCAAAGTAAGAGCATTCAGCTTTAGTTTTGTCATTTTTGCCTCCAGTGATATTTCAGGCTTAATTTTCAATAGGACTCACTTGTTCATTTTTCTGGTGGTTCAGAGTATTCTTAGAGTTCTCCTCTAACACTATATTTCAAATAAATTAATTTACTCTAACTAATAAATTTCACTTGCTTGATACAGATCAGATTTCTGGTCAAGTTGGTAGAGTAGGTAAACATAGTCCTGGCTTTCTCCTATGACCAAATAAAAACTACAATTAAATTACAGAATGACCATTGTTAAGAATCACCTGAAGACTAGCTAAACAGAATTCTTAGGACTAACAATATAAAGAAGCTACTTTGAGACTGGTAGGAAGTATGGAACGTGGAATACATGGGTCCCATACACATGATGTGGTGATTAAGAAATGCCAGGGATGTCTCAGCTGTGGAGGTCTTCCCTGAGGAGTGAGGGATCCCAGTCCCAAATCAGGCTCCCCAGATCAGAGCTGCAATGCTGGGAAGATAAGTCCCTATGACATCTGGCTGTGAAAAACAGCAGTGATGGGTCTGAATGAGACTGAGGGCTGCTGGATATCTAGGTCTTAAAGGGTTCTCACACAGATTTCCTCACTCACAAACTCACTCCCTTTGAGTTCCAGCACTGGGGCAGTAGATCAAAAAGTGCCAAGGACATATGGGAGTAGCTCAATTGACTAGCCTCACATTGAAGGCTGGAGGCGGAGGGTTAGGGCAGCTCTCTCCCAGAATGACAGACACCACTGTTCCTTTATTAAGCTCTCCTCCCACCAATCCAGCAGGCACAGCTGAGTGCCAAATCTGAGCTCTCTGTTTCCTCATCTAACACCGTTAACCCCACCCTGGTGATTCCCTGACACCTCACCCCATCCAAAACACACACCCATCCAGAGATTCTCACAGAATGTTTTCCATATTACAGAATGTTTTCCATACAAGTGGCCCTCCTTGGTTCATACTGCAAAGTTTCCTAAAATATCTCAATAGTCTACAAACCCCAAATGTGCAGTGGCTGGCTTTGGAATAACCCATACTCCTTGCTAAGCAGCCCCAAACCCAGCACTACTAGCAGTTGGCCTCAGTTCTCAGCCTAGACTCTCCCAGGTGCCACCAAGCCCAGTAAAGTAGGAAACTCACTGCTAATGGCTTTGTATCTATAACAAGGTGGCCCTGGGCCAGATACAGGTTGTGACAGAACTTAGCCTGCACCAGAGTCCCTCACAAGAGGCCCCAGAACAAACAAATTTGGCCACCTGCTTCAGTTCACACCAACGTACCACCCAACTTGCTCCATGAATGACATACCCAAAGGTCAGTATCGACAGGAGCTGGAGCCTTACTAAAGTGAATCCTGCTCTATCAGGGTAAGCATGTCCACTGTAGTCACAGTCCGTCAGCCTGTAGATCAATCACAGACATTGACATCCTAACAGCAATAAAATAACAACTAAATAGGAAGGCACCCACAAGCCACACAAGGAACACGCTTGGAGTACCTTGCTCAGGTGACAAGGGAGACTGTGCCACAGGGCCCTACAGATATTCTACACATAAGGCCACTCTGCCGAAACCAGGAGAAGTAGTAGATATATCTATTACATATAAGCCAACACAGGGAGTCAGCCAAAATGAGGGAACAGAAAAACATGTCCCATTTAAAAAAACAGGAAAAAAAAAACCCCTCTAAAAACAATTCTAAATGAAATGGAGATAAGCAATGTACAAGATACAGAATTCAAACCAGTAGTTATAAGGATACTCAATGAACATAGAGGAAGAATTGAACTTCAACAAAGAGATAGGAAAGATAAATATGGAGATAGAAAACGTAAAAAAAAAAAAAACAGAATAAGTCAGAAATGAAAGAGTAAAATGACTGAAATAAAGAATATGTTAACAGTACATTAGATAAAGTAGAGGATCAGATCAGTGATCTGGAAGACAAGGTAGCAGAAAACCACTAACCAGAATGGCAAAAAAAAGAAATTAAAAAGAATGAGTATAGTTTAACGGACATCTGGGATAACATCAAGAATGTCAATACTAAAGTTATAGGGGTACCAGAAGGAGAAGGGAGAGTGGAGAAGGAATTGAAAACATATTTGAAGTAACAATGATGAAAACTTTCCTAACTTGGTGAAGGAAATAGGTATATAAGTCCAGGATGAGTAAAGAGCCCCAAAGAAGATGAACCCAAAAAGGGTCACACAAAGACATGTCATAATTACAATGTCAAAGGTTAAAGACAAAGAGAGAATCTTAAAAGTAGCAAGAGAAAATAAGTTTGTTACATACAAGAGAGTTCCCATAAGACTGTCAGTTCTTTCTCAACAGAAATTTTCCTGGTCAGAAGAGATTGGCATGAAATATTCAATGTGATGAAAAGCAAGATCTACAACCAAGATTACTCTACCCAGCAAGGCCATTATTTTGAATCAAAGGAGATACAAGGAGTTCTCTAGACAAGAATAAAACTAAAGAGTTCATAACCACTAAGCCGTTATTACAATAAAGTAAAAGGGACTTCTTTAAGTAGAAAATTATATATATATATATATATATATATATATATATATATATATATATACACACACATACATATATATGTGTGTGTGTGTGCGTGTATATATATATATATATATATATATATATATATATATATATATATGAATGAAAAAATGTAGGAAAGAAAAAAAATCTCACTGATAAAGGCAAGATCATAATAAAGGCAGTGGATCAACTAACTCTAAGGCTTAGTACAAAGATTCAAAAGCAAAAGTAGAAAGATCACTTGTAAATACAGCAACAATTAAAAGACACACACAAAAAAAACAACATAATGACAATAACATAAACATGGAGGGGGTGAGTAGAAACTTATAGTGATTTTAGTTTGTGTTCAAACTTAAGCAACCATCAATTTAAGTTGATTGCTATAAATATAGTTTTGTATATAGGAAGCACGTAGTAACCACAATCCAAAAATTTGCAAGAGATACACAAAAAATAAAGAGAGGAATCTAAGAACAACACCATAAAATGTAATCATATTGTAAGGGAAGAAAGCAAGAGAATAAGAAAGGAACAGAGAAACGCTATAAAATCAATCAGAAAGCAATTAATAAAATGACAATAACTACAACCTAACAATAATTACTTTAGATGTAAATGGATGAAATATTCCAATCAAGAGACTGGCTGGTTGAATAGATAAGACAAACAACAAAAAAAACAAGACTCGTAAGTATACCGCCTGCAGGAGACCCACTTCAGATCAAAAGACACACATAGACTAAAAGTAAAGGGATATTTATTGAAAAAAGATATTTCATGAAAATGGATACAAACAAACAAGGCTGGGGTAGCAATGCTTATAACAGACAAAATGAACTTTCAAACAGGGGTAGTAACAAGAGACAGAGAAGAGCAGTTCATAATGATAAAGTAGTCAATAGAACAAGAGACTATAACTCATATAAACATCTAAACACCCAACGTTGGAGCACCTAAATATATAAATCAAATATTGTTGCACATAAAGGGAGAGATCAACAGTATTATAGTCATAGTAGGGGACTTTAACATCTTCCTGACATTAATGGATATGTCATCGAGACAGAATATCAAGCAAACAGAGGTCTTAACTGATACATTAGGTCATATGGACTTAATTGATATTTTTAGGACATTTCATGTCAAAGCAGCAGAATATAAATTCTTTTCAAGTGCACACAGAACATTTTTAGGGGTAAACCACAGGTTATGCCACAAAACAAGTCTCAATAAATTTTAAAAACCTGAAATCATATCAAGTATCTTCTCCAATCACAATGATATGAAACTAAACATCAATTACAAAAAGAAAACTGAAAAACACACAAACTCATGGAAGCTTAATAATACAGTACTTAAAAAGGGGTTAACAAAGAGATCAAGGAAGAAATCAAAATATACCTTGAGACAAATGAAAATGAAAACACAATGACACAAAAATTTATGGGACACCGCTAAAGCAGTTCTAAGAGAGAAAGTTATAGCAATATAGGCCTATATCAAGAAACAATAAAAATCTCAAATAAATAATCTAACCTTACACATAAAGGAACTAGAAAAAGAAGAACAAACAAAACGCAAAGTGAGTAGAAGAAAGATGATTATACTGGAAATATCAAAAACAGTCTGAAAAAAATAAACAATAGAAAAGATCAATGAAATCAAGAGCTGGTTCTTTGATAAACCTTTAGCCAGGTTCATCAAGAGAAAAAAGAGAAAGGGCTCAAATAAATAAAATCAGAAACGAAAGAGGAGAAGTGACAACCAACACCATAGAAATGCAAAGGATTATAAGGAAATACTACAAGCAAATGTATACCAACAAATTGGACAACCTGGAAGAAATGGATACATTCCTAGAAATAGTCAATCTTCTAAGGCTGAGTCAAGAGGAAACACAAACCTGAATTTATCAATGACTACTGATGAAATTGAATTAATAATTCCAAAGGAAAAAAAAAAAAACTCCCCCCAAAATAAAAACAACAAAAGCCAGATGGCTTTTGGGTGATCTGGACTAGAAGGTTTCACTGGTGGATTTTACCAAACATTCAAAGAAGCATTAATGCCTATCCTCCTCAAACTATTCCAAAAAATTACAGAGGAGGAAGGGCTTCCAATTCCATTCTATGAGGGCAGAATTACCTTCACACCAAAATCAAACAAAGATGTTACAAAAAATAAAATTATAGGCCAATATCCCTGATGAACATAGATGCAAAATCCCTCAACAAAATATTAACACACTGAATTCAGATATACTCCAATTGATCATACAACATGATCTAGTGGGATTTATTTCCTAGATATAAGGTTGGCTCAGTAGGCACAAATGAATTAATGAGATACACCACATACAGAAAATAAAGGATTAAAATCATATAATTATATCAATGGATGCAGAAAAATAAAAACAAAACAACAACAACAACGAAAAAAAAACATTTGACAAAAGTCCAACATCCATTTATAATAAAGTGGGAATAGAGGAAACATATCTTAACATAATAAAGGTCGTATATGACAAACCCACAGCTAACATCATACTCAATGGTGAAACAAAGAAAAATTTTTCTTTAAGATCAGGAACAAGACAAGAATGTCTACTTTCACTACCTTTATTCATCATAGTATTGTAACTCCAAGCTACAGCAATCAGACAAGAAAAAGAAATACTACTCATCCAAACTGGAAAGCAAGAAGTCAAACTCATTATTTGCAGATGACATGGTACTATATACAGAGAACCCTCAAGAATCCAACAAGCAACTATTAGGACTAATTAATGAATTCAGTAAAGTAGCAGGATACAAAATTAATATTCAGATATCACTTGCATTTTTATACACCAATAACAAATTAACAGAAAGAGAAATTAAGAAAGTAATCTGACTTACACCTGCAGAAAATAACAAACAAGGAAACAGAAAATCACCTAGGAATAAATTTATCCAATGTAAAAGATCTATACTTGGAAAACTACAAGACATTGAAGAAAGTAGCTGAAGAAGATACAAATAAAGGGAAGGGTCTATGGTACTCACAGATAGGAAAAATTAACATTGTTAAAATGTCCATACTACTCAAAGCAATTGAAAGATCAATGCAATTTTTATCAAAATACTAATGGCATCTTTTACAGAACTAGAACAAATAATTCTGAAATGTATATGTAATGACAAAAGACCCTGAATAGCTAAAGCAATTGTGAGAAATAAGAACAAAGTTGGAGGTATCATGCTACCTGATATCAAACTGTACCACAAGGCTATAGTAAACAAAACAGCATGGTACTGGCATAAAAACAGACGCATAGCTCAATTGAAGAGAATAGAGAACCCAGAAATAAACCTAAGCCCATATGGTTAATTAATCTCTGACAAAGTAGATAATAATGTATAATGGGATAAAGATAGTCTTTTCCATAAATAGTGTTGGCATAACTGGACAGATGCATGCAAATGAATGAAACTGGGTCAGTTTCTTACACTATATATAAAAATAAAATGAAAATGGATTAAAGACTTAAATGTAAGACCCCAAAATTATAAAACCCTAAAAGAAAACATAATCAGTTAACTGTTTGACATTGCTATTAGTAATAATGTTTTGTTTTGTGTTTTTTTTCTTTTGCTATGTCTCCTCAGGGAAAGGAAATAATAATAAAATAAATAATAAAATAAAATAAAAACAAATGAGACTACATCAACTGAAGAGATTTTGCAGAGAAAAATAAACCATCAACAAAATAAAAAGACAACCTACTGAATGGGAGAAGATATTCACTAATGATATATCTGATAAGGTGTTAATACCCAAAATGTAGAAGAAACTCTTACAACTTAATGCCAAAAAACAACAACAACTAGAACACTAAATATCAGATAAAAAAATGGGCAGAGGACCTGAATGGATATTTTTTCAACGAGGACATATAGATGGCCAATAGGCATATGAAAATATCACTAATCATCAGGGAAATTCAAATTAAAACCATGGTGAGATACCTTACACCTGTTAAAATTATTTTTATGAATAAATCAGCAAACAAGCATTAGCAAGAAGTAGCTCAAAGGGAACACTTTTGCACTGTTGTTGGGATTGTAAATTGATGCAGCTACTATGGAAAACAGGATGGAGGTTCCTCAAAAGATTTAAAAACATAGAACTACCATGTGACCCAGCAAATCCACTTCTGGGAACACTAATTGGAAAAGCTGTGCAGTTCCATGTTCATTGCAGCATTATTTACAATAGCCAGTATATGGAAGAAACCTTAGTGTCCATTGATGGCCAAATAAAGAAAAAATGGTACATATGTACAACAGAATATTACTCAGTGCCCAAAAAAGAATGAATCTTGCCATTTGTCACAACATGGCTAGACCTAGAGGTATTATGCTAAATGAAATAAGTCAGACAGAGAATGACAAATGTATGATTTCACATGTATGTGAATTCAAAAAATAAAACAAAGAAACAAACTCATAGATACAGAGAACAAATTGATGGTAGCCAGATAAGAGGGGTTTTGGGGAATAAGAAGATGGCAAAAGTCACTTGATTCAAGATATTTATAATCTTGTTCAGCCTAATAGGGAGCACATAATGTAGGGGCTGTACAAAATTATCTTGTGGGCATCACTCTTCCTGATACCTGAAAGGATATCCGGGAATGACCTGTTGGTAGCAGGGGTTGTTTATGCAGCAGACTTGGCCTCTTTGTGATAAAGAGTGAGAAGTTATGAGCTTTTGTTTGCTTATAAAGAGCTTATTCTTAGTTACCTGAACCATCCAACTTTTGTTGGAGCAGTTTCCCTGTGAGCACAGCTGTCAGAGGCTTTCCTGTCAGAGCAGTTTCGAGCTAGCACAGCTGTTAGGGACGGGCCTCCCAGGCAATCCGGCCAGCTTTAACCAATCCCTTAGCAATGGTGCGAATAGCAATGGAGCGAATGCTCCCAAACCCGGAGGCCTAACCCTATAAAACAAAGCGCCCGACTCCAGTAAGGGCTCAGTCTTTTTAGGAACAATCCTGCTGAGCTCGCCAGTGAAATAAAGCTGTGTTCTCCCTGATCTCTGTGTACAGCGTGAGTTTCTCGGTCTCCGTCATTTTTCCGCAACATTTGGTTCCCTGATGGGGAAACCCAACCGCGCTGGCCCCTTGTGCCACCGGTATGGGGCGAGAGGCGGGCTGCGGAGCCACAGGAGGCCCGAGAAGGGTGTAGGCGCGCCCTGCCGATTTTGGCGGACCCCGGACCAGGCTTTCCCTGGGGTAGCCGCAGCCTGCGTTTTCCCAGTGGGACCCCCCCCAAAACAGAGAGACAGGGACAACCAGCCAGATCCTCCCGTCGGACCAGGTAAGCCCCAGGGCCATTATCCTAGGCAGTCCTGTCCCACGTGACCTAAGGGGAGCCTGATCACCTTCCAGTAGTTTCTTATAACCTACCCAGGCAGGGACACCCTTGGAAGGGTGTCTATCAGGTATGATTATGTGAATGCCTGATTGTGTGCCTGTTTGTGTGGTTCCACCGCTTTTAGCTAAGGAACCTGAGTGGGCTGCACCCTGAATTCTCGTGGAGCGTCATACAGAATAATGGTCATCCACTCCATGGAGTGGCCTGGTCTGGGGCTTATAGGGATAGACCTTAGTCAAGACACTCCTAAGTTCCTGCAAGGGACGCAAGCAGGACAGAACCTGAGTGAGTTCCCCCTCTCCCCGTCTGTGACATCCTACACTACGGGAGGGAAGCAAAGTAAGCCTACAGTCCTAGACTGCACGTTAAAGAATTTTGACAAGGGTTATGGCAGAGATTATGGAGTCCACATGACCCCAGGAAAGTTAAGAACCCTCTGTGAATTGGAATGGCCCACTTTTAACGTTGGCTGACCATCAGAGGGAACCCTAGACCTGGCCATTGTCCAACATGTTTATATTGTGGTGACCGGCAATCCTGGCCACCCGGATTAGTTTCCACACATTGACTCCTGGTTAGAGTCCACCTTGGGTACTGTTCTGCTCTAGTAAAAAGAGATAGTGCAGGATTCTCGTAATCCAGGCTCTGAATGGAACTCCCAATGCTCCTCTGATGAAAACTGTACACCAAGGGGACTATGAGGAGGAGCTGCAAATCCTGCTGCCACCATACATCCCACCAGTCCTGCCAACCGCTCTGGATGCAATTCCAGACACCCCACCGCCATCCGTTTCCTTGCCAGCCGCTCAACCCAAGCGTTGGTCTGCAGAGCCCACACCCCAAGATTTCCCCTGGCCGCCTTCGGCCATGAAACGTCCCAGCCCTCCAGATGCCTCTCCACGAAACTTGGGGGCCCGATCTTATCGGCCCGGAGGGAACTCCCCTTCCTGGCCAACCTATAATCTGCTACTAGCCTTTTACCACCACTGACCTCCTGAACTGGAAACATCACACCCCAGCCTACTCAAAAAAGCCCCAAACTATGATTGATCTCATGGAATCCATCTTCCAAACACACTGCCCTACCTGGGAAGACTGTCAACAACGCCTTCGCACCTGCTTTAACACCGAAGAGAAGAGGAGAATCCTACAAGAAGCTCGGAAGTGGCTCGAAGGGATGGCTCCAGGAAGCGTCATGGACATGGGGAGATGGGCTAATGAGTCTGCTCCTGACAACCGGCCCAACTGGGACTTAAACACGGAAGAAGGTAGAGGTGCTATCAGGAGATATCAAGAGACCTGTCTGCAGGGGCCTACGGCAAGGGGCAAAGAGCCGACTAATGTGTCAAAGACAGCTGATGTAACTCAAGACAGTGAAGAAACGCCTGGGGACTTCTATGAAAGACTATGTGAAGCTTTCCGCACATACACCCCACTTGACCCAGAGGCGCCAGAAAATCAGCGAATGGTAAATGCAGCTTTTGTTGCGCAGTCAACCCCCGACATCCGCCGAAAGCTCCAAAAACTCAAAGGCTTCTGTCGTGTAGGGCAGCCTGCGGGTCTTTGCTCCTGCTCCTCACATAAAAACGCAGGACGTGGTGAGGCCAAAAAGGAACACCCATGGAGCCATGGATAGGGGAATCATACCACTATAGTCTTTCTGGAGGCTGAATTCACACGATGTGTGACCTGCTGTCCGCTTTTCTGCCAACCGACCGACTCCTCTCGCTAGCTGCAATCTGCCGTGCTAACTGCAGTCCTCGCTTGCTAGGTGAGCCACCGTCTTCTTGCTAGCCCCCATTTTTTTGCTAGCGTAGCCACAGCAATTATATTAGTGCCCAATGGCTCACTGGTTACAGCTGATAGTCAACCAGCCACATCAGATGGCCAGCCAGTCACAGTTGATGGCCATTTACTACCTGAGCCAGCACTTTTCTATGTGAGGCTGAGAGCCTGGAAACTGCTTTCTGGGGCTCTGTCCCCACAGCTTCGCTGGAATGAACATCACCCAACTGCCAGAGGTGGCTAACAAAGTGTTCCGCAACCGCAACAACATAGCCAAGTGAGAAGCTGATAAGAGGATGAGACAGAAAGTAACCCTACTGGCGGCGGCACTCCAACAAAACACCAACCACAGAAAGACTGTGGGGCAGATGAGAAATCAGATGCAACCTCATGGGACGCTTAGAAAGGATCAATGTGCCTATTGAAAGGAGATGGGACATTGGAAAAATGAATGCCCCAATCGGCGACAACCTCAACCCAGAAGCCATCCATGGCCTACACCTCCTGGTGAGAAGGAACCTGAGTTCATCGGCCTGGCCTGCATAGACTCTGATTGATGGGGACCGGGCTCTCTACTGCTAGGTACCCGCGAGCCCACGGTTGATTTAGACATATGGGGCCAAAAGATTACCTTTATGGTAGACACAGGAGCAGAACACTCAGTGGTTACTTCCCCAGTAGCTCCCTTTACTAATCGGACTGTAACTATCATGAGGGCCACTGCAGACCAGGCAGTAAGTCAGCCATCCTGCCGGTCTCGAAACTGCAAAGTAGGAGGGCACGTCGTCTTTGATGAGTACTTATATATACCACTGTGCCCGATCCCACTGCTCGGGAGAGACCTACTCACTAAGTTACGGGCATGGATTTCCTTCAAGCAGTCCGGTCAACCAACCATGAACTTGAGCCCTGCCTAGCCACAACTCATCCTATCCCTCAACACACCTAGGGACGAAGAATGGAGATTATTTGAATCAGAGACCGTCAAAACAAATCCTGAGTACTACCGAACTAAGGTACCGGAGGTATGGGCAGAAAACAATCCTCGCGGACTTGCCAGCAAATGGGCCCCTGTCATAATTGAACTAAAGGCCAGAGCCCAGCCACAATGGCTTCGACAATACCCAATTTCCAGGGAAGCTCAAATAGGCATTCAGATACATCTTGAACGGCTGAAAGATGAGGGCATCCTCATTGAGTGTCAGGCCCCCTGGAACACACTGCTACTCCCCGTCAAAAAGCCAAATGGTGAATATTGCCCAGTCCAGGACCTCCATGCAGTGAATCAAGTAACAGTCTCTGCATCCAGTAGTTCCCAATCCTTACACCCTTCTCAGCCAGGTTCCACCGGAGACTGCCTGGTTCACTTGCTTGGATCTTAAGCACACCTTCTTCTGCATTCAACTAGCCCCAATAAGCCAACCCATCTTTGCCTTTGAGTGGACTGACCCTATGTCAGGGAATCAAATGCAGCTCACCTGGACAAGGCTTCCACAAGGGTTTAAGAACTCCCCCAAGCTTTCAGTGAGACCCTGGCTTCCGACTTTGCGGGTTTCCCACGAGAACAAGTCAATTGCACTCTCTTACAATATGTAGATGATCTCCTCATTGCCTGCCCAACAAGAAAGGCCTGCCACCAAGCCACAATTGCCTCCTTACAACATCTGGCCACTAAAGGGCACCGGGTGTCCTGGAAAAAGGCTCAGCTCTGCATACAGGAAGTCAAATATTTGGGGTTCATAATCACCCAAAGAAAATGGGCCCTCAGTGCAGAGCGAAAAACAGTTATTACCCACCTCTCATGGCCCACCACTAGGCGAGCACTACACGAAATTTTGGGGGCAGGTGGATTCTGTCGAATCTGGATCCCCAGGTTCTCAGCCATAACCCGACCACTTTATGAGTCACTCTCAGGCCAGGACAAACAACCCTTAAAATGGGGAGAGACACAGGAAAAGGCCTTCACAGAACTTAGAGACTTACTTGGGAGAGCCCCCGCTTTGGGTCTACCAGACACGGAAAAACCTTTTTGCCTATTTGTCCACGAAAAAGACAAAACTGCGTTGGGACTCCTATCCCAGACAGTTGGACCCTGGGTAATACCTATTGCTTACCTGTCCAAAAGATTGGACTTGGTCGCTTCTGGCTGGCCCCCATGCCTGCGGGCCTTAGCATCTATAGTACTCCTCATCCAGGAAGCTGACAAGCTCACCCTCAGACAACAACTCACAGTCAAGGTTCCCTATTCTGTAATTACGCTCATGAACTGTCAGGGTCCATGATGGTTCTCCAATGCCAGGCTCACCCAATACCAGGGGCTCCTTCTAGGAAATCCTCACATAAGCCTCCAAACTGTTCAAGCCTTAAACCCGGCATCCTTCCTCCCTACAGCCAAAGGCAAGCCTGAACATGACTGCCTAGAAGTCATTACTGAGGTCTATGTCACATGGCCGTACCTACAAGACTCCCCTCTGCAGGATGCAG
This sequence comes from Rhinolophus hipposideros, assembly GCF_964194185.1. Taxonomy (NCBI): domain Eukaryota; kingdom Metazoa; phylum Chordata; class Mammalia; order Chiroptera; family Rhinolophidae; genus Rhinolophus; species Rhinolophus hipposideros. Next base: position 4,841,565 of record NC_138052.1, on the reverse strand, counting down.
AGGTTACACTCTACACTGAGGGCAGCAGTTTCCTGCAGAGAGGGCTACGTAGAGCTGGCTATGGTGTAACTACCGCCTCGGAGCTTCTGGAGGCAAAGGCACTTCCAGCTGGGTGGTCAGCACAACGAGCCGAACTCTGGGTTCTCATACGGGCACTGCAGCTCTCAAAAGACAAAAGGGTTAACATTTCACAGACTCCAGGTATGCTTTTGTCACTGTGCACATACATGGGGCCATCTACAAAGAACGTGGCCACCTCAAGTCTGAAAGGAAAACCATCAAAAATAAAAGCAAAATTCTACAGCTACTGGAAGCTGTTTGGGCACCCCAGCACCTAGCTATTATCCACTGCCGAGGACACCAGAAAGGGAACGATGAGCTGGCTGCTGGTAATCGCCTCGCCGATCATGCCGCAAAGGCAGCTGCCCAGAACACAGATGCAGCTATCATTGCTTCCACCACTCCAGCCTTGCCAAGCCCTACCTACACCACAGCAGAAGACAGATGGGCACAAAATGAGGGTGCCACCCGGTATCCTCAAGGTTGTTGGCTACTGTGTGATGGCCACTTATTCATATCAGCCACCCTTACTCCCACATCATTTCGGAACACCACTCTACCTCCCACCTAGGGAAGACTGGATTTGAAAAGCTGCTAGCCAAAAGCTTCTATATAGCCAGGGTCACAGCCCTATGTCACTCTATCACAGAGCGCTGTGCTACCTGTGCCAGACACAATCCCAAGGCCGAATCGACCCCATCACCTGGGGTCCAATGAATGGGATCTGCCCTTTTTGAAGCTCTTGAGGTAGACAACACAGAAATGACCCCTTACCAAGAGACAAAATGCCTTCTTGTCCTAATCCGTACCTTCTCGGGCTGGGTAGAAGCCTTTCCCACCCAAACTGAAAAAGCCACAGAAGTCACCAAAGTTTTCCGCAAAATCATCCCACGATACGGGCTTCCCCTCACCATTCCCCTCACCATAGTGACAACGAACTAGCCTTTGTCTCAGACGTGCTACAGACTCTGGCCTCGGTCCTCAATGTCTCCTGGAAGCTTTACACCGCCTACCGGCCTCAGAGTTCAGGGAAAGTAGAGCGCATAAACCGTACCCTCAAAGAAACGTTGTCTAAACTATGCCAAGAAACCTCCCTGGGATGGACGGATCTACTCCCCTTAGCCGTCCTCCATTGCCGGTGTACTCCTCAAAAGGATGGTTTCTCCCCGTTTGAAATTCTCTATGACCAGCCTCCCCCGTTGCTATCATCCATCCCAGGCAGCCTCAGAGTAATAGGTGACTCCCACCTCCAAGGTCAGCTTATTGCCCTAGGAAAGATCCTTACGGGCCTACACTCACATCTACTAGAAAGAATTCCTATCTCTTTAGGAACCCCTGTCCATCCCCACCTTCCAGGTGATAGGGTCTGGGTAAAAGATTGGAAACGTGAGCGCCTCTGCCCAATATGGACAGGCCCCCACACAGTAATCCTTGTCACCCCCACTGCTCTTAAGGTCTCCAGAATCATACCGTGGATTCACCACTCCCGCATCAAGCGAGCATAGTCGGACCAGCCTGCCTGGACTTCCCATCCAGTGCCCGACCAGCCAATGAAGACCAGACTTAAAAAATCCACCTAAATGCCAGTTCTCATCTGCTCCTCCCTATCCATCACCACCCTCTACTGATTCTTTTAGCCTCTTTTCTTCTTATCTCTGCGACCCCATCTGATTGGACCCCGGCCCAAAGGAGCCTCCTCCTGTTTGGGTTTCTACTATGGATCTTCCCCTGTTTGCGCTCATTTGCCTGCAGCCCTCTGCCTCTTAGGTCTTTTCTACCCTTCCCTGAGTGCCCCAGCCCAGCGGCCATGTACCTGCCACGGGTCCCTTTTCTACCCGACTTTTAAGATTCTCCTTTTTCGCCTATGACTCCATGACCCCGGATTGTTACCACGGCATCTTGCCTTTCCTCTGCGTAAAGGACAGTAAGACCTACAGGACTGCCCTCGCTACACAGCCCTCCTCGAACAACTGCAGGTTTTATGGTCAAGGGTACCTCTGCTGGAATGCCCCTGTCCGCACACTGGAGAGCTCAAAATGTCCTTGCACCCAGGGGTCCGGAACAAGTGCCCAGTTCCAATCCTTTACTCTCATCTCCGGGAATGCTACCAGGGAACCACGCCATCCACCTGCGAGGAATCCGGCCGCACCTATTGGGCCGCCACCCTAACTCGGACCTTCCAGTCCCCCTGCAATTCCTTCCCCCGAGGGCCTGTCTGCTGGTCCTACCTGGCCCAGGCCGGGTCCTCCGATGGCGGAGGTGTGCAAGACACCGCCCTTCGCAAAGTTGGGGCAACCCGCATTGCTGCGATAGCTCGGCCCGCCCCGCTACCAGCGCCTTGACCTCACCTCTGCACGCCGGCCACCACTCCCTAGCTCCCCGGACTTCACTCAACACCTCAATTCATCTTACCAGCATTGGCGCCACTCCACTGCTCTCCCTACCAGCTCCCCCTGCTGGATTTGTCTGCCCCTTACCCGTGCAGCTTTCTTCGGAATACCCGGTCCGCCAAGTGGCCCTCGGCAGCTCCACCCACACCTCCGCCTCAGTAGTCACCGAGCCCATCGGGGATCGCGTCCCGCTGGCTCCGCCGGCTGCGGCCACAACCTCACCTGTCACCTGCCCCCTGGCCTCGCCCAGGCTCCCGACCCCCTGCCGGAGCTTTCTGCACCTTTGCGCTTCTGCACCCCTCCCGGCACATTTCTCTTCTGGGACGGAGGCTGCCCACGCAGGTGTCGGGGCGCACATCGCAGTGGAAGTGGCTGCATCCTCACTTTCATTTCCCCTCCTGCCGCCGTTTTCACTGACGCTGAATTCCCGTCGCAGGTCCCCCTTTCCTTTCACACCCGCGGTGGCTGTCATCCCTTTCCTCATAGGTGCTGGCATCTTGACAGGGGTCGGCGCCGGCGCCTCCCGCCTTGGGACTTCCACCCACGTTTACTACAAACTCTCTCAGGAACTCAATGATGACATGGAGCGGGTCGCAGACTCACTCCCGTCACCGCACCCAGCTCTCCAGCCTGGCGGCCGTCGCCCCCCAGAACCGGCGGGCCCTGGACCTGCTCACCGCAGAAAAGGGTGGCACCTGTCTCTTCCTCCAAGAAGAGTGTTGCTGCTACATAATCCAGTCTGGGACCGTGGCCACCAAGGTCCCTGAGCTCCGGGACCGCGTACAGCGCCGCCCTGAGGAGTGCGGAGCTCGCCTCCCGGGGTTCGGCTCTCAGCCCTGGGCTTCCGGGCTCCTCCCTTTGGCGGGTCCCTTACTCTCCATTCTCCTCCTTGCTGCCATCGTCTGTGCATCTCCGCTGCCCTTGTCCGCTTCATCGAAAATACTGTCTCCCGTCTGACCACCGCCCGCATCCTAGCCCTACGGGGCTATCCCGCCTAGATTTAAAAGATGATCTTCAGGGCTCCCCTTCCGATCATCAACGGGGGGACATGTTGGAGCAGTTTTCCCTGCGAGCACAGCCGTCAGAGGCTTTCCTGTCAGAGCATTTTCCAGACATCACAGCTGTTAGGGACGGACCTCCCGCGCCCCGGCCAGCTTTAACCAATCCCTCAGCGCCGCAACAGCAATGGCGCGAATGCTCCCAAACCCGGAGGCCTAACCGTATAAAACAAAGACCCCGACCCCAGTAAGGGCTCAGTCTTTTGGGGAACGATCCCGCCAGCGAAATAAAGCTGTGTTCTCCCTGACCTCTGTGTGCCGCTTGAGTTTCTCTGTCTGTGCCGTTTTTCTGTTTTATCTGTTTTATTTTTATCCTGACTCTTCTGACAACATACACAAATCAACTGAATCCTTTTTCCTCTTTCATGACTTTAGTCCCTCACCTGATATGATGGACATGAATGGATTTTACAAAAAGGCTATAAGGAACAGTTAAAACAAGATCTTAGGAAAGACTGCCTTTCAAATACAGAATCGTGTCCACATGCTGCTAGAACAAATTGACTAATTTGTGTTCTTTCTTAACTTCTCAAACTACCTTCTTGAAACTTAGCCTCTGCCAAAAGTCCCTTTATAATATATTTGTTCAAATATATCACAAAGATATGATAGCAAATACACTCTTATCATGAATAGAAATATATATCAAAGCATGTATTGTCACCACGCAGCAGCCTGTTTGTTTCTTTGTACTTGCCACAAAAGAAAGGAGAATCTGTAAGACAGATCCTTTCAGGTACTTTGCTAAATCTTTGTGTTTGCACCTCATGTCTCCCTGTTTGGCCCCAGAAAGATAGCTGGTCAGCCAATGACAAGTAGGACTTTCCATGTGGAAAGCAACCTAAGACAGGTGGAGCCGAGTGGGGACCAACAAGAGAATCTACCAGGTTCATAGAGGTGGGCACAGCTCCCCACCTTCCTCAGGCTAAGGAAAGCCTCTGCCTCTGTGGCTGCATTCCTTCCCACAACCTGCAAGGGAAGTGATTCAACGATGTGCTCTCCATCTATTCATATACATATAGGTTTTGTCCCTTGGGGAAGTTGAGACTTACAGCCCATCTGCCTTCAGGCTAGGGTGATTGGCTTGCATCAGTTTCCTATTATGATGTACGGAATTCACAGATCTTGAGATTGACAAGCTTTATCTCTTTTACTCCCCCCCCCCCAACTAATAAAAGGTAATGCACAGGCCCGATTAGGCACCACAGCCCAGACCTTGAGGCTGCCAGTCCCTTGGCCCTCGCACTTAAACTCTATTCATAGCTACTGTCTTTTCTTAACCCTGCGCTGCCCTCCTCACTCCCCATAGCCCTCCTCACTCCCCATAACCCTCGTCATGCTGGACGTGACAACCTGTGACATTAGGTAATTTAGGTAGTATAACAAGTGAGATGAAATTGCACGCATTTTAGTAAGTACATCAAAATTACAATTCACTCTGCAAGAGAAAAAAACAGAGATGGCACAGGCTACCAAATCATTAGAATATAGCTTACAACAGAAGATAATGAGACCTAAAAAATAACTAACTGGAACTCCTGTTTCTCTACTTTTTGTTTCCTGCTTTCTCTCCACAAAACTTACGTTATGAGCACACAAATGAGAAGCATGGGTCTCAAGTTTTATACTTTTTCAGATTCACTGTTGGAAGGTTTAGCTTTTCTGTAGATTATCCTCTTGCTAATCTACATTTAAATTAAGCTCTGATTCTCCTCATCTTCCTCCCTCAATGTAATTTAATAAGGTAGTCAGATCAGTTTCTGCCAGTTACATGGTACATCATGCATTCTATGTGCACATTATGTTTTTCTCCCCCAAGATCATACCATTATCCATCATTATCTATAACCATGATATCCTGACATCCCAAATTAATATGAAAGAAGAAACACATGAGAATAAAAATGGTCATCAATCTCTTCCTCTTCAATATAACATTTTTTGAATGTGTTTATTTGTGTGCCTATGATATATACATATATATATATATATATATATATATATATATATTCAAACAATTGTGTTTTTGAGGCTGAAGAATTATGAGCATAACTCAACATGAATGTATCCTTGAGGGGATGCATATAGAAATCTACTGATTGATAAAGAAAGCGTGTGCTCCAAATACAAAACAGTGAGAAACTAAATTGATATTTTCAGGTTGAACAGAAATAAAAAAAACACTATATGAGAGCAAAATCAAGACAGAATAAATGTGCACTAGATAAAATATCAAGCTAATCTCCAGTTTTGCTCTGTAATTAGAAATATGGCATAATACTAAAATATACATGAATAGTTAGCTTTAAAATTAAGACTTTGTGTGCCCCAACAGGCAGGAAGTTCACACTCTAAATTGGTAGAGTGAAAGCTATGTGCCTCTAATTCAATTTGATCACTACAACTACATTGATAGCAAATTGGCCTCTGATAATTTTTGAAACTAATTAACCATTTGGTCAAAAATATATGTTAATCATACCCATTTTTTGATTATTGATAATTATGTTATAGAATAAAGAGATTGTGCTCTCTTTTATGATTCCTTAAAAATGTTCATCAAATACATAGACTTTTTCAGATTTTTCTAGTTTACGTTTCTGATAATTATTAATGCTCTGAATATAATACTGAAAAATCTGAGGAAATTAAGTATTTAATTGTAGGAAATAAATGCATCAGAAGAAATAAATGCTTTGCAATTGTATACACCAAAAATAAAAACAGGGTTGAATAATATATCAATGCTTGGAAATTTAGATTTTTCTTAATAATATCAAATATGTTACTGGACTCATGGCTTTCAGTAAAATTGCATGCTAACTAGAAGACAAAATGTGTGAAAAGGGAACATTATCAAGTTAGAAAATATTTTTTTAAATCTCTTTGTGTTTCAATGCCGTCCTCCCCACAAAGTTAATGCTGTTTCTAGCTTCCATGTTCCTGGACTTGTTTAGTGCATGACCTATGGCATAGAATATGTTCTCTCTCATTTCCTAGGCCTCATGCCCATAGTTAAAGTCCCGTGACTAATTTGGGCCAATAGTTTATAGAGGAACGTTGTATAAGAAAGGGCTAGTTAAAACAAACTGTGGGATTCTCTAGCTCTCCCTTTTCCTTTAGGTCCTAGCTGTCAGATGGTATGACCAAGATGAAAAGCAGCCTTGATCCCTGGGTCACTGCCCAGAGGAGAGCAGCCCTGGGGAGCTTCCTAGTTTCATCTGAATATGACATGAGCAAAAATTTAGCCCTTATAGTATTAAATAACTGAAAATTCAGGGTCTGTCTCTTACAGCAGATACTGTTACTTACTGTGACTTCTAAAGAAATTGGCCCAGAAGTGGAGTGTTGTGAAAAAATTAACACTGAAATATGTTACATTTGCTCCACGATCAGGTAAAGAACTAAAACCTTGACTTTAGAGTCTTGGAAATAAATGTGGCAAATCCTTGGAAAACATCCCAGGGAAACAATCAGGGTAAGTATGGTTTTCCCATTCATGTCTCCAGGCAGCATCAAGTTGAGAGAGTGAGGACTGAGTGAGCAGGTGGGGAGAAGGGGAGAATAAAGAAGATTTGGGACTGTGATTGAAAAGGATTTTGCACTAGTCATGCGTCTGCACAGTCTATGAAGTGATCCTCTTGATAAACCCAGTGCCCATCTGGAACCTTGCATAATCTTTACAACATTGTTGATTATATTTCCCATACTGTAATTCATATCCCTATGGCCAATGCTTTGTACACCTGAAGCTGAAGTAGAACAACATTGAATGTCAACTATAATATATATGTATATATACATATATATACATATATATATGCATATATACATATATACATATATACATATATACATATATACATATATACATATATATATATATATATATAGTCACATGAGGTGGAGTGTAGCATAAGAAAGATAGTCAATGGTATTGTAACAGTTATATAAGATGTCAGAGGGGTAATATCTTGAGGGAGGGGGGTTATCACTTTGCAAGGATTGTAAATGTCTATTATATTGCTTTGTATACCTGAAACTAATTACAAAAAATGACTTTGCAGGACATTATTAGCACAAGATAGGGATTTGGACCAATAGATTACAAATTTATTGGATAGTGAGAAAATATATTGCTAAAAATAAATAAATAAATAAATAAATAAATAAATAAATAATAAATAAGTAAGTAAATAAATAAATAAATAAATAACTCCTGATTTAAAGTCTTTGACAATTAGAAAAATAAAAAAACATATGTTTTTAAGAAATCTCTTGTCAGGCTTCGGAAAGCTGTCCAATTCACAGGAATTTAGAAATAAAAAGGAAAATACTCAATAATATGACTTCCATGAGTATGAGTGTCCTATTTACCCCCCTCAAAACATTTGCTGATTCATAAGACCCAGAGGCTCGGAAGCTGAAAGAAAGTAGCATTTACAAGGCAATGTGACAGGACTGGGGAGACACACATGCGGATTCAGAGCAAATGAGATACCCAGGACTCTGGGGATCAGGATAGTGGAAGGAACGGAAGCATAAAGAAGTGAGCCCAACATTTGGCACAATGTTTCTTCTTGGGAAGAAGCCGATTTGTAGTAACTGGCATAGAGGTTAACTAGCCATGCAGGAAGTGGTGACTGAGAGATGAAGAAGCTGACCAGAGATTATGGCAGTGTGAGAATGCTGGGTGGGGTGAGGGGCCACCAACTGTAATTCAAGCTTCGCCAAGAAAGGCTGGCATTGGTAAACCACACAGACCTTCAGCCGATTGCCCTGCCGAGTGAGCTTTTCTAAACAGCAGCTGAACTGGCAGTAATGAGCACACGTGAACATTTCCTTTGAAATGATGCTATTCTTAATGAACTTTAATTTGAGATTTGTATTATTTCAGATTTTGGACTGAATAACACATTAACTTTTATATAGTACCATTTAGAGTTGTCATAACTGAAATTTGTATAGTGTATTTACCTGATTATTTATGTCATATTTTCTTAGTCCTTACTAGGTCCCAAGATTTGTACCAGATGATAGATATACAAGGTAACTAAGACACCATTTGTTTTCTCTGGGAGCCTACAATCTAGTGGGGAGACATCTATGAAGGCAAGCCTGGTCTGTAGGATACGTACTATGATAGGAGAATTCATGGGGAGGCTGTAATGACACATCAGAGTCTCCATATCTGAATGCCGGTCTGGGGGGTTCACTGCTACTTACTTCCTTCACTAAGAAAAACAGTAACCTTGACCATCAGGTTCCATGAAGTACTGAATAAATAAATCATTGGCAATTACACCTAAATTATTTTCTGATAGATGCATGTGTGTGTGTGTTTGCATGTGTGTGTGTTATATATATGTATATAAATTATATATATATATATATTTACCATTTCCCCGAAAATAAGACCTAGCCAGACAATCAGCTCTAATACATCTTTTGGAACAAAAATTAATATAGTAAAATTATATTATATTAAATTAATATATTATTAATTATATATTAATGTAATTGATATATAATTACATACAAAATATGTTATATTTAATATAATATATTAATTATAATCAATTAATATATTAATAATAAAATAATAGAATAATTAATATATTGATTATAATTGAATATATTAATATACTTAATAATATTAATTAATATACACTTATATTATAGTAAAATAAGACCGGGTCTTATATTAATTTTTGCTCCAAAAGATGTATTAGAGCTGATTGTCCATCTGGGTCTTATTTTTGGGGAAACACAGTAGATAGATAGAGAGAGAGAGAGAGAGAGATTTATATATATGAAGAAAAACCTTCAAGGCTAAAAGCTTTCCTGAAAGAAAACGTTTATTGAGTCATATTCCAGCCAGATAAAGGACCAGGTCCTAGGGCATGCAGTCTAAACCACCAGCAGCAGGGCTAGAAAGGAGAAGACAAATATGTCCACTGTCCTGGAGTTGATGGAGCTCTTTTATGCACTATGTTTAGAGACGAAAGATGTAAATTGTTTTGAAAGAATTTACATTGACTATGCTTAAGGTGGGCAGAAAAAGGTGAAATAGGGAGAGTTTGGGGTTAGGTGAATACTTAGTAATAAAAAAAAGTATTTGATGCTTTTGGATTGTTGTAGGCAACAGTATGGAAAGTCCATGTGTAAAGATGTGGTGGCATGTGGTGGTTGGCTATTTTTTATTTTTATTTTTTAGACAAGAGCTAAGATAATTCCTGGAGGTTGATTCAAAGTTTCAATACACGTTCATGAATGTTAGCAGTCTTTTGTTGATATTGGGTGTGCTATAAACTGATTTATTTCACTTGTCTCTGCCCTCCGGTCTCTGACCTTCTGTCATTTAATTTAGGACACCTCAGAACTTTTTTTTCTTGTCAGTATCTATACCTATAGATAATTATATCTATACAAGTAGGTAATTGTATCTATAGATAGAGATAGAGAAAGAAGATATAGACATAGATGATATAGATAGATATAGATATAGATATAGATATAGATATAGATATAGATATAGATATAGATATATATAGAGAGAGATAGAAATAGAGATATAGATGATATAGATATAGATATAGATATTGATATAGATATAGATATAGATATAGATATAGATATAGATGATATAGATATAGATATAGATGATATAGATATGGATGATATAGATAGAGATAGAGATATAGATGATATAGATTTAGAGATAGAGATAGATATAGATATAGATATAGATGATATAGATATAGATGATATGGATACAGATATAGAGATAGAGATATAGAGATAGAGATAGCGATAGATATAGATGATATAGAGATAGAGATAGATGATATAGATAGATATAGATATAGATATAGATATAGATATAGATATAGATATAGATATAGATATAGATATAGATATAGATATAGATATAGATATAGATATCTATTGCATAAAATATTTCCCCCGCTTTACAGAATAGAAAACTGAAATTGAAAGACTAAGTAATTAACAACTGAATTAAATAGAATTAAAAATCAGGTTCATTTAGCTACAAACAGACACTCCATAATTCAGTTACCTAAAATGAGAACATAAGAAAAAAATAAGGAATTAAGGCTTTGACTTCATTTATATTCCTCACCAATGACTAGGTCAAGGATGACTGCTTAGTAATTCTTCAGTTGTTTAAATAATCCATGTTTCTTCCTCTCTCGCCCGCCTATGGTGTAAAATAGAACTGTAGTGGTGGTAACAAACAATAATCATTCTGGGCTGGCTGTGCTATGAAACAGTAGAATCCTCAGCCAGACTCATTCCAATCCCTTGAATGTCACATTGGGTCTCAAGCGTTTTCGTGCACTCCTCTGCTGCTTCTAGACATGGGTCTTGGGAGTCTGCCTTAAAGTTTCTCATCACAACCAATATTTAAGCGTATGGTTCAATACCAACTTTCTGTGGTTATTTTGGGCTCCTGGAATGGACTCTATCTCTTGCAATTCGCTTGTGTTCAAATGTGCTCTGTTACTTTGTTGAAGAAAGGAAAGATTTTCTTCATCCCTTTTGCGTTATGACATAGCAAATATGACAGCTTCTCTGGTATTTTTAATTTTATTATTCGTCTCTTGACTGTTACAGGTACTTGGATATTAGCCATAGAAATTGATTTTGGAAACACACTGACGACCTATAGCAGGATCTAATTAAAATCGCTTCGCACTCCCCTCCCTACGACAACTAGTGTTTGAATCTGCGTCATATGTTTGTCTCCACCTCTTCTACTTAGGGAGAATTCCTTCCTTTGTATTTCGTAAAAAACCCAGACTTCCCTCCCGCCGCAAGCTCTTCAAATGTGTTTCACTTATGAGCTGGTCCTGGACCTCCATGCTGCCTCTAGGGTCCCCTGTTACATTTACATTCATTTAATTGGCTGATAGAGAGTATACACAGGCAGAAAAGAGTCACTGCAGACCCTCTTTGGCCTGTTTTTCCCAGAATAATTCACCATGCGATGTGGCTTGCTTTATGGATAAGATAATTATGCTTTAATGCTGCAGTTCTGAGATTGGAGTTGAATATCTTCACACAGTTGAGTATTTTAATAACACCTGGAGCAGCTGGGACTCCACTGGTGAAGACCATATGTCCATTCAGCTTTCTAGAAGTTTGCACCCTTCCAGTTACCTTTTATGTGCAAATGGATATAGCTGGGCCAAGCTCTGGAGGATTGTCACTTTGTACTGTGATCTGCAGACAGAAATGTGGTCTCTGATGCTGAGTGAATAAGAATGTCCAGTGCCCTTTACCCACAGGCTGCTGAAATACTTCCATTTTGTTTCCTTCTATTAGCATGTATCAGAAGCAACATGTTGGATGAGGTTGTGGGAAAATCCTTCAGCTGGGTGTCATGATTTTCTTCTCTATTTGTGCCAAGATAGGGCAGAAGGCAGTTGTGAAAAAGCTGGGACATTATGCTAAGTGAAGTAAACAAAACAGATAGACAAATACTGCATGACATCATACTGATGGTATCTTTTAAATAAGACTCAAACAAACAAATACATAGAAATAGAGAGTAGAAAAGTGTTACCTGGGACTGTGGTGTGGGGAAATAGGGAGAGGTTAGTAAAAGGGTACAAATTTTCAGCTGTAAGATGAATAAGTTATGAGAATCTAATCTAAAATGTCTACATTGTTTTACATGACATGGTGACTATAGTTGATAACTCTATTGTACAGTTGAAATTTGCTAAGACTAAAACTTCAATAAAGGAAATCCTTTCAAAATGTATAGGTATAGAAAATCTTCATGATGTACATCTTAAATATCTTACAATTTTACATGTCAATTATACCCCAATAAAACTGAAATTTAAAACAAAACAGAACAAAAGGTTGACTTATAAAGAGGTGCCCTTTCACTCTTGCTGGAGAAAACCAAAATGTAAAATTTGGGGCTCGTCTTTTACCTCAGGGCAGGTCTGGCCATCCCAGTCTGATATTTAGATGGACAATCAAATCCTCTAGAAAAGGGGTGGGGGAACTAGTTAAGGATACAGAGCAACTAGACTTTATAATGATTATTTTTACTTACTGAATCATTTGCCTCCATAGTTGACCACATGTGTTAACAAACTACCACAAGCCAATTTTATTGGGTAAAATCAGTTGGCAAAAGACAAAGATAAATCTGTTAATGACATATAAAACTGGCAAAGAGAGAATATATTTGTTCCATTCTCTCTGATAATTGATGGAATATGTAAATTTAAAGAAGAGAAAATTAGGCCTCCTAATATGATTGATTGCTAATTGTTTACTTTTCCAGTTATTCCATAATGGACACTTAAAGAAAAACTGTTGAATCCTTAAAAATGGGTAAGAGTTGATGAGAACATGTATTATATGTGTGCATTCTCTGCTTTGTAGCATGCTTAGTTCAGTGCCACTTGAAGAAAATAAGGATGGGAATAAAGGACCTTAGCGTACATTTCTACTCTTTTGAGTCAAAGGAACGATCTGGAATATTATAAAGGAGTTATTGTTTTAAATGCAGCTATGGCTCTGGAAGCAGTCATTGCAGATGGTGGGGAGTCACATCTGCTATTTGTAATTATATCAATGAGAACAATATAATTCATCAGAGAATTTCCTGAAACAGGAGAAAGGGCTGACTGTAGCCCAATGGCAGGAGGAGGCAAAGGACACCAGTGTAGCCTGGAAAGGTTTCCTAAGAAAATCAATGTGTCCCAAAGGATTATCTGCTACTTAATAATAAACATGATTTGAGTAAAATGAAAGCAAATAAATATAAGTAAGGGCAAAAATTAATCTAAACAACTCTACTAAATGACAAAAGGCATCAACAAAAGAGGCAAATAAATGTGTGGAATAAAAATGTGGGGATTAAAAAAGAAGAAATTAAGTCCCTTACAATGAAGGATTTTAACTGCTCTACATTTGCAAATCTTATTTCATCTTCAAATCCTTTCTGAAGGCACTGCTTCTTTCAGCATGCCTTCCCAGGAGATTTAAACTCACTTTAACTCAGACTGTTTCCCAGGTCACTAATGTGACAATAAATTCTATGTCTGTACATCTTAAGGATGGAGTGGGGAATGTCATTGGAGAAGGGAGAAGCAGTTCATATTTATCGCTTCACAGCACCCCCGGTCTTCTTCGTAAATGGCAGCTTCACTTTTCCAGTTGCTTGGGACATAAAAGTTGAAGCCATCCTCGACTTACTCATTTTTTTTTTTAATATACTTTACTTTTTAGAATGTTACATTTACAAAAAAAATAAAACTGTGAAGATAGTACACAGCTCCCATATACCTACACCCAGTTTCCCCTAGTAACTCTTTCCATCAGTATGGTAAAATTGTAACAATTAATGAGCTAATATTGGTACATTTTTATCAACAAAAGTCCATACTCTTTCATATTTCTTTAACTTTTGACTAATGTCTTTTTCTGTTCCAGATTCCCATGCAAGATACCACACCGCACTCACTTGTCAGGACTCCTAGGACTCTTCTTTGGGTGCCTGCTTGTCAGACGTGACATGCTTTTGAAAACATTGATAGTTTTGAGGCATCATAGTTAGGTATTTTGTAGTGTATCCCTCTATTAGAATTTGATGTTTTTCTCCTGATTTCACTGGAATACGTGTTTGGGGGAGAAAGAAACAGAGGTAATGTATTATTTTCATCACATCAAATCCTTGACTCCTTGTTTCACAATCACAACCAATCCATTAGAAAATCCATAGGTTGTTCTACTGGCATATTTCCAGAAACAGGTCAATTACCAACACTCCACAACAACCACCCTGATTCATGTTATCATCAACTTTCTATTGGATGATTTTAGTAACTTCTAAACTGATCTCCCTTCTTTTACCCCTACCCCTACAGAGAAGTCAAAGTGTTTTTTGTTTGTTTATAATGTAAATTAAGTCATTTCACTCCTTAATTCAAAACTTCCAGTGAATTCCCATCTCACTCAAAGTAAAGGTCCTAAACTCTTTACCCACCTGCAGGACCCTGTGTGATCTAGCCCTTTTCGGGTCTCAGACCACATCTAACAATCCACCCTCTTCTTTTCTCATCTACTAATGTAAAGGTACTTCTGGTTTACTGTTAATAAGCATCTCTTCTTGTCATTTCCCAAGGAGGCAATGGGCTCCCAATGTGTGATATAAGAGTCTGATATCACTGCCTCTTTTATGTAATATATGCTTTACCTAGACAATTCATCAGCTAGGCTAGAAATGATATACAAGAACTTCAACTGATAAACTAACTAGATTTTGAACTTGGTTTGAAGCCCATGCACCATATAATCATTTGTATAATCTATGCTTATCAAGGTCCTGTGAAAATCCACTACAAAAGCTTCCATGCCAACCCCACTATCTAGGATAAATAAGAATAGTAGTCATCATTTTTTCACTGACCATGGGCCAGACACAGTGCCGTACCTTTATATGCATCATATTTACTCTAAGACATTCTAAGTGTGGGGACAGAGCTCCAGAGAGCAGTTTCCAGGCTCTCGACCTCACTTGGAGGGGTCCTGGCTCAGGTAGTAGATGGCCGTCAGCTGTGATTGGATGGCCATCAGCTGTGGCTAGTTGGCCGTCAGCTGTAACCAGTGAGCCATATAATATAACTGTTTTGGCTATGCTAGCAGAAAATGGGGGCTAGCAAGAAGATGGTGGCTCACCTAGCAAGCGTGGATTGCAGTTAGCACGGCGGATTGCATCTAGCGAGGGGCATCGGTCAGTTGGCAGAAAAGCGGACATCAGGTCACAAGTTGTGTGAACCCAGCCTCCAGTGAGACTATAGTGATGTGACTCCCCTACCTATGGCTCTGTGGGTGTTCATTTTTGGCCTCACCATGTCCTGCGTTCTTATGTGGGTTGCAAGAGCAGAGACCCTGCCTGACACCCCACACGACACTAGGTGTCAAACAAACAAACAAACAAACAAACAAACAAACAAACAAACAAAAGAAAAACATCCAGCCAAAGAGAAAGCTTATAAGAGTTTATTGGAGCTAAATTGACAACAATTGCCTGGAAAGAAAGTCTCAACGGATTGAGAAAATGCTCTGTAAAATGGCCGTTTTGCAACTTATTTTATACATTAGAATCAAAGGAGGAAAGTTACATGAAATTCATTGGTTGTAGATTAAGGGGGTAGAAGAAAGCAAAGTGGAGAAATCTCTGGGATTGGATAAAAAGCAAAATGGAGAGACACACACTTCTTTTATATTGGTGGGTATAGGTTAGTTAATAACATTTTACAGAACATAGAGATGGTGTTTGGGGAACTAGATAACCATAAGAGATTTTGTAGTTTCCTGCTCTGGTGTGGTGGGTTGTGCCCCCTGATGGGTCTGGAAAAAGCATTACTCTAACTTTCCAAGGATATGTTATCTTAGATGCAAAAAGACGACAGGCTCATTTAAGGTAAAGATTGATCTTTGTCAAGGAAGCTACAGGTCAAAGATGTGACTTCCCGCCATGGCCCACCTTACTTATGAATTTTTATATTCATGCCATTCTATGTGGTTATTTCAGTCTCCTGAACTTGTCAGGTTTAACATGTGGCCCCTTTCCATCCACACAGGGATTTCCATTTCATTTGATTTTAAATACACATTACAAATCCTGGAGGACACAATCCACATGAGTTGGCCTTTCTCCTCTCCATCCTCACCTCCTTTTACTCTTCTCCCTGCTCCCTGTGTTCCAGCCAAACCGGCCGTTTTATTCCATCTCACAGCAATTCCCACACTCTGCCTGGAATGCTCTTCTGTGGGACTTGACATGTTTCCATTATCACACTCCATTTAGGTTTTTACTCAAAGACTTCTTCTCAAAAAGGCTTTCCCTCTCCACTTTGAACATAATTACCCACCATTTCCTAAATCACCTAGTAGAAATAGGTCAGTGGGAAGTACAACCAGAATTTTACCTGGGTCTGTTTAACTTCAAACTCCTTCACATGACAATCAGTATCCAGTCAATACCTCATCTCCTCAATGGCAAATTTGTTTCATTTTGACTTTTTTTCTCATCATGCCAAGTTTTCTGAGCATGAGGTGATACTGTCATTGCTGTCTCTATAAAAGACTTCTATTTTCTTTACCACTGTAAATTACTTGTTTCAACTGTGAAATTATATGAAAACTTCCTATTTGGAAGTGATCTTCTGCTTTTAAGGTATTTTATGCTGCTTAGTGTCTACAGTCACCTAAGGGGGCTTATTAATTATTATTTTATTCAGTACATTCTTTTTATAGTCACTTATACCCTCTTAACAGATGAGATAATTATTGATGAAAGAGACCATGCTTTATATACCATTGTTACTTTCTCTAGGCTCAGAAATTTCGAGGAATATAGTGGTTATTCAACCATCATAATATACATAGTAATTAACAGCATGTAGATAGACGAACTCCATCAGGAAGATGTTGCATAGAGTGAAAAAGGAAAAATGTGTTGGGAAGAACACTGAGAACTATAGTGGAGATAGTAAGTGCAGCAAAATGTGCAAAGAAGGAAACAATAATTTCAAAGATGGAATAAATAGCAGTAACTAATCTGGAGTGTAATGCTATTATTAAAGCTTTATTTATAACTTTCAATCAACTTTGAATGCAGACAACGGACATAATATAGAGTGATGGCTCTGAAACTAGGGTATGCCTAGTATAAAATCAGAACTTTGTCACGTACAGAGGGACATTAAACAAGTTACATCAGTTCTCTGAGCCTCAGTATATTCACATGTCATATTTATAAGGTGATGCCGCTCCAAAGAATGGAGAGGTTTACTGGTGATGATATCTTTTAAGCAGCAAATATTTCTCCCATGCAATTTAAGTGTGTATGTGTTTGTGTGGAGGGGCAAGACATTGGTAAGTTTGTTTATTGAAGTATCCCCATTTTTCATAACAGTGTTTTTGATGTACTTGGCATTCTACAAACTTTATTTAATTAATAATAGCAGATGCTCCCTTTATGATCACTGACATTGTGTAGACCTATATAACTTATTGTTACCAGTGTAAATAGCCTTTGTTTATTGCTGTATCCCCATTTTCCATAACAGTGTTTCTGATGTACTTGACTTTCTGCAAGCTGTATTTAATTAATAATAGCAGATGCTCCCTTTACGATCACTAACGTTGTATAGACCTACACAACTTATTGTTGCAAGTGTAAATAGCTATTGAATTGAAATGTTTGGAGAGATAAATGGGATTTCTGGAATTAATCTTTGCACTTGAAGAAGATTGATAATTTAATTATGAAGTGATTTATGTAGATTTATTAGAGATTGAAAAATGTCCCTTGAATTATAGCTATATTTCAATCCAAGTTGTTTGAACAAAATTTATTAAGGAATTCATGTATTTAAGGAAATAAGGCAGATGGTGCAGGAGATACCAAGAAAAATAGGAGAGTACTGCTACCAAGTAATCTGCAACTTATCATGCTAAACGTAAAATACCTTGCTGTTTCCCAAACTTTGGAAAACTGAAAATGAAAAGTTTGACATGCAGAGCAAACAACAATGAACCCCTTAGATTCATTCTTTCAGGCTTACACCACCAAAGGGAGTGGGACTGACTAGTCACTCAAAGGAAACGTGCATCTCAGTTAACACAACAGTTATCCCTCATGTAGAGTTTTGTTTTTCCATTTCACGCAATCTCTTTCAGGAGCTTCACATCATTTAACCTCTATAATCATCATGGCAAATAAAATGTGTTTGACTCATGCACAGATGTATTGCCAGCCTCTCTGTAAATCCTTTGCTCGCCTTGTGCCTTGATTCTGGTAACTGGTCTTAAAACATACATTATCCTAAATAGACGGGTGTGAGAAGTCATGTACAATATTTGCCGGCGTATAAGACGACTGGGCGTATAAGACGACCCCCTAACATTTCCACTCAAAATACAGAGTTTGTTATATACTCGCCATATAAGACTACCCCCTCCTCCGCACACCTTCCACACACCAAATAACTTTCAGTTTAAAATTTGCATCATACTTCTTTTTTTTGGCTGGTGCCATGATAGGGATGATAGGGGTTTGACTGGTCGACATTTTCTATGCTGTACTGTACAATGGTGCAGTATTGTGGTTGGCTGTTGGCTGTATACAAAGCCTGATTTGATTGGTCCCTGCTCCCTGTTTGCCCGCCCTGTCACTATAGCAGTCTGGTCCACCCTTGCATCAGCATCTCCCTGGGACCTCACTAGTGCGCAAGTGCGAGCTCTTCAACATTCTAACAGGCACCATGATAGCGCAAAATCGTGAATCTTCAATGCATATGTAAAGAAATATACGGTAACCCGAATTTACCACACTCACAAAATCGCACACAGCCGACCATACACCCAGTATGGTATCGTGATTTGCGATTTTGCGCTATCATACTGGGTGTATGCTCAGCTGTGTGCGATTTTGCGAGTGTGGTAAAATCGCATAACAGCAAAATCGCATAACAGCCGAGCATACACCCAGCAGCGCTGCTGATGCCTGAACGGTATGTGGAATGAAGTGGGCGGGCATCGGGAGGCCACTATGGCACGGGGCAAGCACTATGGGCAGTCTATCTGAAGTGTACCTGGCATATAAGACGACCCCCCCCTCACTTGGAGGCATATTTTTCGGGGCCAAAAAATCGTCTTATACGCCGGCAAATACGGTAAACTTTCCTCAAAAACAGTTGAAGGATGAAGAAACTAAAACTTAATAACATTAACTTCTTCTGTGAATTTGTTCTCAAATTCTATAACTCATTTTTCCTTATTATAGAATATATGCTTCCTGTAGAAATTTTTCAAAGGTAAAGGAAAACTAAAGTCAGGAAAAATACTATAAAATATTTTACAGAAAATTATCTGAAGAAAATAGATAAACTTCCAAAGGACTAAAAAATAGAAGCTTATATTCTCTTACGGGAATTGCCAAATGATATTCCTGATTGAGCATTCCTCCAAGCGACCCAAGTGGACTGGTCTTGCCCAGTGGTTTTAAGGTAATGGAGCAAATGCAAAAACAAGCAAAGAACATGGATTAACATGCCTGGGAGCTTTCATAAGTCTGGCTCACAAGCAGTGCTTTACTTTATTTCTTCACTACTTAGAATTGAGAACCTTCCTATCCTACCAGCTAACCCTAAATCCCCTTACGGACTCTCATGATAGCTTGCCTCCAAAAAGAAAAGAAGTGAATAGATCTTCACTTGATCCAAAACATGAGCAGCCACAGAGAACTACCTACCTGTTAAATTAAATGTTTCTTCTTTTGAAATCCCCCAACTGCTTGCTAACACCTTGCAACCAAGCAAGAATTTCCAAATGTACTGGAAGAAAAATAGAAAGTCTTCCTGGATCCAAATTCCAAACTCACAGGATGTTTGCAAATCAGACATTGGCTCAGTATTTCCTCTTTTTTTACTCTGAGTTATGCACTGAATGTTTTCACACCCTGTCCCCCCAAGCCCACCCAATCCCCACCCCCCAAAAAAAAGCATAGGTTGAAGTCCTAATCCCCAATGTGATGGTGTTAAGAGGTGGAGCCTCTGGGAGGTATTTAGGTATAAAGGAAGTCATAGGGTGGGGTCTCCGTGATGGGATCCATGCCTCTATGAGAAGAGACACCAGAGAGCTTTTTCCTCTTCCTCTCTCCACAAGCATACACCACGGAGAAGCCATGGGAGCACACAGCTAGAAGGTGACTGTCTATATACCAGGAAAAGAGCCTTCATCAGCAACTGAATCTGCCAGCGCCTTGATTTCGGACATCCCAGCCTCATGAACTATGAGAAATAAATGGGTGTTGTTTAAAACCCAGGTCTATGAAAAAAAAAAAAAAGTTACAAAGAATACACATATGTTCTCGTTGGAAAAAAACCCAGGTCTATGTTATTTCATTATAGCAGTTTGAGCTGATGAAGACACTCTAAACCTCACTCTCCTTTCAAACATCTTTGAAACTCTTTTGAAACTAAGGTAATGGCAGATGGGTTCTCTTACAGCTTGAACTCATAAATAAGTGTTTTTTGCTACTTTTGTCTATAGCTTGGATTTCTTTTTCTCAGAACTCAGCGATACAAACTCAACCAACTGGAATGGAGACTTGAATGTGTTGTCTAGACATACCCACAAAACAAAACAAAACAAAACATCTTGGTCCTAAGTTAGAGAGCTGTGCCACATAAATCAGAGGGACATTGATAGAAATAATGTTTGATTATTACAGTGGTATTTAGAACAGCAAAACCCGTAAGTAAGCCCAACGCCAAATACAGCAATTTCCTTAGCCTTACTAATCCCTCAGCAGTATCTGAAACGGTCAGCCTTTCCTTTTCTTTAAAACACTTCCTCTCATGGACTTCTGTGACACAACACTTGTCATTTTCCGTTTTCTCTCGGGTCCTTGGCAGTTTCTTCTTCCTCTTCCCATTCACCGAATGTTGGCTTCTGGCCTCAGCATTCTTTTCTCCCTAACCAATTCAGTCGACTCCTTTAATTCTTCGATACATCTTGATGATTTTCAAATATTCTTCAACACAGATATATCTCCCAGGTTTAGATGAATATCTCTAATTCTCTAGTAGAAAAATCCGGGAAGTTCCACAGGCAATCACAATTTTTCAAAATGAAAAAAAGTAAAGGTCATCTCCTTCCCCATCACAATGGGACTCTCTTCCTGAGGTGTTTTGTCTTTTTTTTTTCCTTAAGATGGAAATCTAAGCACCACCTTGACTCTATTTCTCTATCACTTCTTTTAGGTAATCAATCTCAAAAATTGTCAGTCTGACCTCACTAGTGCATTTGAATTATATGCTTTTGCCCTCCCCTACAGCTATTTGTTTAACTCCATTGAATTCACCATCATCTTTATTAAGGGCGATTGAAAAATTCCATAACTGGTATTCCTTCAGGTTCATCCACCTCTTATTTTTAATCCTTATACTACAATCGGAATAAAATCACTAAAATATAAGCAGAGATATATTATTATTGGTATATGTGCCTGTAAATCAGTGTTTTTTGCACTGTCAGTATCATTATTCTCCCAGCATAATTGTGCTAAAAGAACAACTTCTCTCCTAGTGACATAAGACTTATTACTAAGTGCCATGTTTCATTGTTTGAGCTTCAGTATGTTCCAGAATCTAGGATAAGAAGGAAATCAAGAGAGACCAGAAAACACTTAATCCCAACCCTAAGACAAATAATACTTTAATTAGTAAGTATAAAATCTTTCTGGGCTTTGAACACTCATACAAGATAATTTAATTGAAAATGAGCTTGCAGGATGTTTTATTCTTAAGTTAACAGTTATTGGAATTAGGGTCATTCTCCCTAGGTGTTTTGAATGTCTTATTCATTTTAATTGATTTTAGTTTGACGTTTATATTTTTTTTAAGTTATTAATAGAAACAGTTACTTTACACACAGAGAATATTGGATGTGTGGTCTAGTTGTAAAGCCTCATCATCGGGCCCCCTAACGCAGCATTAATCATTACACCAGATATTTGTGGAGGGCTTTAAAGGGGGGTGTGAAACAGACGGAAAGCAAAGCAATGTAGCAATGGGGTAACTCTGAAGTGGAGAAAAGGCCTATAATTGTGAGTTTTAGGATGTTGGGAGGAAATGTTGCTCTTTATAGTTTGATCCATTTTTCCTTATTCAAGATTTGGAGTCTCTATTATCAGATGTATAAAGCTGCAAGCAAATTGACAAGAAGAAAAAGTAAAAATTATGTCCAAGTCTCCATTTTTGCAGATGAGAAAAGTTAAGCTCAAAAGGTAGGAAGGATATGTTCAAAATACTGTAGTTGAAACAAATATAGAACTTTGCTTCTCTGTGACCTATCCAATCATTGCAATATTATCTTTAATACATATTTATTTTACATTGTACCTAATGCATTACCTCAAAATTGGAGGCTTAAAACCACATTAGATTATTATCTCCCAGTGTCTGTGGGCCAGGAATCTAGTCACAGCTTACCTAAGCCCTCTACTTAGGGTGTCACAAAGGCTAAGATCCAGGTGGTAGCCTGGGCTGTGGTCACATCTGGAGCTCAGGGTTTTCTTCCAGGATCACTCTGTATATGGCAGATGTATTTCCTTGTACCTGTAAAAATCATGTGACCAGCTTTTTCAGGACAGCTAGAGATCTTCTGAAGCTTCTAGACCTTTTTGTTTAGGGCTTATTTGATTAGGTTAGACCTACCCAGGATATTTTCCTTCAAAGCTTAAGTACTTCGAAGTTAATTGATTAAAGATCTTAATTATATTTGCAACATCCATTCTCCTTTGTAATATAACAAATAACCAATGGAGGGATAGCCCATCATATACACAAGGTTTTAGATATCCTCTGAACAATTTAACAGTGTAATTAAACAAAGAGATGATAAAAAATGTCTTGAATCAGATATACTGAATTTAGATGGTGTCTCTAGTACTTACCAAGTATTCATGTAACTTACTTAGATTTTACCCAGGTTTTTAAGTCTTTGTTTTCTTTACAAAATTAGGATAAAATACATGTATGCACTAGATTCCTTATTGAATTGTGTGTCCAGAATAGAAACCAGGACTATTCCTTGTTATTTCATCAAGTTCACCATCTCTTGGCTGATTTATTTAAAGTCAGTGCTATCACTGTCCCCCACCCCCATTGGGTAATATACAATATAGTTTCTAATCTTTTTACTAGGATACAGAAACAATTAAAAAAAACACCTTCAAAAAATTAAAAACTTTATTTATTTTCATCTGTTTGTTTTATATGAAGATTATAAAACTAACATGAATTGGCATCCAGTAGCAAATATTAACAAAAGGTTGCTATGACTTATGGCCAAATTTTCTTGCCTTTAAAACATATTTCGGGGGGGGGGGAGTGACAAAATGACAACTGTTAAAGTCTTATCTTGGACAAAAATGAGACTGTTTTGCATTTCTACATTTAAATTAAAAGTCTACTAATGTTGTGGGAGCAAGGCAGGAATCAAGCCTTACAAAACAGCCCTGATTGGAAATTAGCAATTAGAAAATTTCAGAATGTTCAGGAGGTAATTTTGGATAAGTATCTAAACCCATGGCTGCATGTCTGATCATTTGCCAAGGTTTCATGTATCAGAGTTGCAAAGCTGAGAGGAAAATTTTCCAGGTACAGATTTCCTCTAGGGATGTTTCCAATGTTTGTTTCATTTAAGGCAAAGTAATTCCATAGTTTTTTCCAGTCGTGATCGATTTTGAAGCAAAAGTATGGAGGTAAGTGAAAAGAAAATATGAAATAATAATGACTTATTCGGTATCTACCCTGTGACTTGTATCTTTCTCAACTCCAGAAATAAAGAAGTGTTATTTTAATGTTCCGTATATTTAGAGATGCTACATGACTTACCCAAAGTCATAAGTTTCTAACCAGTATAAGAATCCAGTTTTATATGGCCACATTGTTCATAATAAGAAAACCCTCTACATGAATTGGGGATCATTCTTTCTTTTGAACACTCTGTCAGAGGGAAAATAAGGCAATCAATTTGCAAAATGGTAAGCTAGTTTGCTTATGTAGTGCTGCTGTATAGGTAGTCTCTGTGAGTAATTCATTTATTCATCCATTTAAACATTATATAAACACCTACTGTATACTAGGCACCATATTAGGCTTGTAAGATACATCCATGTATAAACAAACAAAATGTGTGAACTTTTACAACTTAATTTTGCATGTTTCACTAGACTGTGAAAAATACACACATGAAGGAGTAAATTATATGGTATATTAATACATGGTGAGAAAAACTGAACAGTATACAGGGATCAGGAGTACAATTTGAAACAGAATGGTCAGAATAGGGTACATTGGGAAGAAAAAAATTGGTCAAAAACTGAAGATGATAAATTGGATATGAATATTGAAAGGGAATACACTAGACAGAGATGGACCGTTAAATTTAAGTTAGAGGTGACTCTAACCTGTTTGTTTGTTTTTAACTACAAAAATCCTCCCCCCACTCTATTATTTTTTCCCAATTCTGTTAGAGGTTATAGCCATCATCTTTCTGTTTTGTTTATCTCTTCTGTTGCCCCCTGCCTCACCATTACTAATTCTCCATTCACTTTCCTCTTATTTTTTATTCATTTTCTTTACTGCTACAATTCCCCTTTAAGATTTGTTCATAATATATGGTTTCATTTTTTATGTTCCTTTTTCAATCCTTTACCTATTCTACCCAAAAACTACCATAAGCAATACTGTACAAAGAAGGACATGTGAGTAACTTTTCTATTCCTTTCAAACTCTAATATATGCCTAATTTCTCCATTTGACTCCTAAGATTCATTCTTCACCAGCGTTTGGTGTCCAGAAATTTATTCTCTATGGACTTATATAACCTACCTGTCTTTCTATCTCACTTCCAATTGATTTCATCTAGACAGTAGAACAAAAAGGAAGTAATCATCCTTACGAGGCCTGACAATTAAGTTGGTGAAATTGTTGCAATTATGTTGCTAAATGTTTTTGATATCAGAAGGATTATTCGTTGTGAATTTGTACCAACTGGACAAACAGTTAACCAAGTTTACAATTTGGAAGTGCTGAAAAAGCTGTGTGAAAAAGTTAGACAAAAACAACCTGAACTTTTTGCCAACAACTCATAGTTCTTGCATCATGACAAACCACCAGCTCACAGGGCACTGTCTGTGAGGGGATTTTTAGCCAGTAATCAAATAACTGTATTGGAACACCCTCCCTACTCACCTGATTTGGCCCCCAGTGACTTCTTTCTTTATCCAAAGGTAAAAAAAAAAAAATACTGAACGGAAGACATTTTGATGACATTCAGGACATCAAGGGTAATACGATGACAGCTCTGATGGCCATTCCAGAAAAAGAGTTCCAAAATTGCTTTGAAAGGTGGAATAGGTGTTGGTGTTGGTGCATCGATTCACAAGGGGAGTACTTGGAAGCTGACCGTAGTGATATTCAGCAGTAAGTTATGTAATACTTTTTCTAGGATGAATTTGTGAACTTAATTGTCCAACCTCGTATTTTGTTTCCTTCTGGATGCAGTTTTTCAGTGGTCTGTCAAGGTCACAACTCCTGTCCGGTAGCCCACTCTTCCAGCTACAGTTTTTAATGGTAACCATGAATTCTCTTGTTCCTTCAGACACGGATAGCAAAAACTATGCAATCAAGACGTACTTCAACATTTATTATGGGTTTTCTCATTTCTGTGGAAACGTTTGTAAATGGTCCCTTCATTAAATCCTGTTTGAATACTCCTTTTAAACAGGCCATCTCTTTCTACCTAGGATGCTGATCTATATGATTATTATCTCTTTTATTACTCCATAGCTGGGTTAATCTCTACCATAAATAAGTAGGTATGAGTCGATGCAGGTGGCAATATCTCCACCATGCTTATCAAATTCACTTGTATTTTTTATACTCCATTTTTTTGTACAAACTTTGTGCAGGACAATAGATTGTGTTTTATGTATATTTTCTCATTAGATCCATATGATAGCACTGTGAATAGAAATTGTCTCCATTTGACAGATGAGGAAACTGAGGTTTGAACATGGGATTTGCTAATAAATGCTAAATGGGATTTGCTAATAACAAAGCTAATAAATGTTTAAAATAAAATATTAACCTAGGTATCTATGACCTCACAGTCTATATTCATTCTAAATAAATTTTTGAAGAGAACTTCTTCATCCAGTATATTTTATTTAAAGTAAGGAGATCTCTTAAATTTCCCTTAGTGTATTGCCAATTCATAAAAATTTTTGTGAGGAATTAATTGATCTCAAGAAATCTCAAAGAATAAAGAAAAATAAGTTCTGACAGAAAAGCAAAAATCAGGAGTCAGACTGAAAGACATGCTTTGTTTTTCCTTTTGAGTGTAGACCTATATCATGTCATTTAAAATTGTAAGTCAGCTTAGACTCAAAAAGTGAGCTAACAGTGTGTGCATCATAATTCCTTTAGGAACTGGGGATATAGTTAGAACCAGGCGATGTTAAGAATTCTTTAGAATTCTCTAAGCCTGGTCTTGAAAATGATGCTGATGAGTGATGACAGGTGGCAAGGAGGCTGTAGTTAAAATTTTTTAAGAAAACTGAGATCAAAACTAAGTTCTGCCAATATTACTAGGTGTTTGATCTTGGGCAAGTCACTTGACCTGCCTGAGTCTCTCTTATTTAATATGGAAAATAGATACAACAATGACTACCTCAGAGGGGCTTTGAGTACTAATTAAAAAAGGGAAAGCACTTTAAACATTATAAATGTCATAAGACATGCAGGATGATTATAATGAAGGTGTATACATATTCAAAAAGGGCCAAGAGGAACACTTGAAAATAGAGAATACTACTTTTTGAAATTCTAGAAATTTACTTTCACTCCTAGACTATTTCATTTATTTTTTCATACCATTTCAGTTTTTAGGAACTTCATCTCTGAAGCACTAATGCACTGCTAGTAAACACAAACCCATCTGCAATCAAAAACATAATTTTTTATCTCTTAGTTTTATATCTAATGTGACTCTATTCCCCTTTTGGTGGCCTGGAATGCAAAAAAAGTGGATCTCGATTATGAGACTATATATGTGAAATAATATAAAATATATACCATTTCTTATTACATTATTTATCGATGTCTTAACATTCTGACTCCCTTCCAATAGAATTTAAAGTGACTTGTAATAAAAATATATGTAAATAAGGTGATTGAATTAATGTTAAATACCAAAGAGATACAATAAAAATTAAAGCTATGAAATTAAAAAAAAGGAATGAAGCAAAACATGAAGGCTAAAATAATATTTCTAATTGAAAAATGACAATTGTTTCTGAGATTCTTGTCAGTTTGGACAAAGAAGGAAAAATATTACATAATAGGAATGAAGCAAGCATGAAAAATATCTTCAAGATGAGAAATATTACATCTTGTGGAGGTATAGAGAAATAGCTTTACTGTTTTTCTTAATTAATAAAACTAATATAATTATTGATAATTTATAATTTATTATAAAATAACATATTTTCATCTCAAAGACTATAGAATATTATAAAAAATAAAATAAAAAGCACCCATAATACCAAAACCCAGTGATACTAAGCATTAATATAGGGTATGTGTTATATTTTCAAAATTGTTTCTGTACATATATTTTTATAAATATTTGATGTTGTTATATCAATAGAGTTTGGTAAATAAGTACCTTTTGCTCATAACAGTATGTCATGACATTTTATAGTATCAGTAAAAAAGATATCGAATTGTCATTTTAATGATGGCATAGCATTTTATATAGATATTAATTGATTAAACAATAGAGTATATGTGTACACAGAGAGAGACTAACAGAAAGAGAGAAAATGTGCACCCTCTTTATTTTTTTTTTCATTTTTTAAACAGTATTACAATAAGCAACTTTATGCATATAACTTCTCTGTTTTTCCTAGTCGTTCCTTAGAATACTCTACCTGAGATTAAATTTCTGGACAAAGGCGTACAGTTTAACCCTTTTTAGAAAAAGAAGCACATGAAAGTATGTATTCATTGCTTTCATAAACAACAGTGATTTAAAGTATCTATCTCTATCTATCATCTATCTATCCATCCATCCATCCATCCATCCATCCATCCATCCATCCATCCATCCATCCATCTTTCTTTCTTTTTATTCATCCTGATAGAAAAAGCATGGCATCCTAGCATTTACTTGCATTTCTTTGCTTGTGAGAATGAATGTCTTTTTACCTGTCTTTTCTATATATTTCTCTTTTGTGATTAGTCCATTAATGCTCTCAACCCACTTTTAATACTGTTATTAACATTATGGGTTACATTAATACGTTTCATGTTTTTCAGAAGGAAATTACATTCCCATATGATACTGTAACTGCACGTGACATGATAAAATAAGCTTACTAATATTTTGCTTCAGAAATTTACACGTACATTCATAAAAGAGATTGGGCTAGATTTTTTTACAGGATTCTACACACATACGCACACACAGACACACACACACACATTTTATGAGATTTTAAAAAAATATGTTAGTGTTATTTTTTTCTGTCTTTTTCTATGTTCTCTGTTTATTATGTTTTCTTGTAATTTTTCCTCTCTGGTTTTATTAATCATGTCTCCCTTTACTTCCTTATTTATTTGAAAGATATGAACTTTATGTTTATTTTTCTAGTGGTTTAACTATATATTTGAATCTAAATTTCTGTATTAAGCTCAAGAAAAAAAATCTCATGGAGTCACAATTTTTAGAATTTCTTCCTTCTGACGCACAAATGTAACTCAGGGAATGTTAATTGGAAAGGAGAAAAGGGAAATTGTGTGGATGAAGACAGGGCTGGGAAGAAATCCCCAGACAATTCTCACATGAATTTGATGAATGGTGGCTGTTAAATAAGTACTCCTCCAGTTCCCCTTTCTCTACCCCATCTCTATTGCTTCGTGATCAATGTCTTTGAGGAGCTTATTTTCAGCAGTGGTAGAAAAGTTTCTCTCTTAAACAGAATGGATCATTTAAACAGAGGAAGGCAGTCACATGGGTAGGTTTGTTTCCATGTGTTAGCTTATTCAGATTGTAGAAAAGATCTATCATATATCTCCTTATAAGAAAGGCGTGTGGTAAAATATCGGGCAGAATTTTAAATCATGGAATATTAATCTTTATTTTTTGATGTTCATTTCTTTTTAGAAATAATACTAATGCATGTGTATGTTGCAAACTCCAAATGGTAGTAAAAATTGAGATAAGTAAAAGACTCTCTGCTTATTTGGACCATGCATTTAATTTTCTGAATAAACAGTTAACAGTTTCTTATATAAATTTTTGGATAAAGTAATATACACATTGCAGACACATATATTTGCATTATAGAATAATGATATACAGTTCATTCTTTTCCTTCTACAATAAAATCTGCCTAATTCTTATTACTCTTTATAGAATATTCTATCATTATAGTTGTAACATAAAGTAGTTAAGCCATCCACTACTTTGAGTAAACAGTAGACTTACTTTATTTTTACTTTTCATTTTATTTCCCATTATAAATAATACTATGCTGGATTCCTTGCTACAATCATCTGGACATTATTTGGTTAAATTCTATCACTGGAATTGCTGTGTTGAAAGATAAGTTTATTTCTGATTTTAGGAGATATTTCCTATTTTCAAAAATGGTTGTATCCTTTTGTATCTTTTCTATCTCTATTCTTAGCATAATGGTTGGAAAACAGTAGGCATGAGATTGAACAAATGAATGAAATATTTTATACCTGTTTCTATCAATAATATTGATTGCTTCGATGTCTCCTTACTCTGCCCAAATTTGGAATATTATTAAACTTTCAAATTTTCAAATGGCCTTCATGAAGTGATCCTCATTAAAACTAATGGTATAACATAGTGGGTAGAATTCTTCTGTAAGGTAAGATAATATTTCCAAGTCATCACTGTAAAAGCTTATGAAAAAAATAATCAGTTCAGCCTTAATATACATTCGACTTAATCACATTATTTTTTGCATAATATATTTGTTTTTTCCCCAAATAAAACTTATCACATCTACATATGCTGGAGCTTCATAGTCGAGCTAGAGCATTAATATTCTTCTGTCATTTGGCTTCTATGAAACTCTACCTTCAAGTATTCAGCCTGTTTTTGTGTTTTCATTCCCACTCTACCACTGAATCTATTCCTCTAGCAAACAATGAAAGAGTTTCCCCCACCAGGCATACACTTACGGCTTATTGTGTGGTATGTAACATCCTCATTTTGTAAGTGACAAAAATATGGCTTAGAGTTCTTATATGCCCAAATCACACAGGTATTAAAAGACAGACTGAGATTCCAATTCAAGCCCAAACCAGATCCTTCCTGTGAGACCACATGGCACGTTTGATTTTCTCCCTCTTTTTGCCGATGTATTGCTCCTACACCTCCTAGTAATTCAATCAGCATTAGAAATACTACAGTGTGGATTTGGTCTCATTATTTTTACCAGTCCTATCAGGTAATAGAAAGATTAGCTACATAGTTTAACCATGGTGACCCTTCGCTGTCTGTTTAATTCCTCAGCATCAGAGAACATTGAATTCTGTGCTCACGCAGCTTACTTTACAAAACAAAATCCTTAAGAACATGCCTTTATATATTTTTTGAGAGTTATATAATTATACTTCAATGCAGGAAAACATGTGATTATTAGATAAATTAATGTCAATAAATCTGATTGCCATATTTTTTGTCACTGAATTATTTAATTCTAAAAAAAAAGAAAAAAGAAAAAAAATTAATTTTTATATTGATCTAAATTGGTTCCCTCGTCTCTTTTTGGAACTACAAAGTCTTGTTGGGAAAAAAAAAAGCTGAAAATTATATTTTAAAAATGACTCCTGATCCCTTTCCTGTGTGAGGGTTAAATCTCTTTAAAGAGTGAAAAATATGCAAGCCTTGACCAAATGAGAGATAAAGTACTAAGAGCTTCTCCTACCATGTTGAGAAACTTAAAATCAATTAGCTCCCTAGGAAACAATTTCCTCATCTGGATAGTTTGGGGATTAGATAAAGTAATCTCCAAAACTCTCTTTTTTCTCTACTATACTATGTGCTTGTAAAGACTAAATGGGAGACTGGCTGAGTAATTGGATAAAACTCTACATGATATTACATTAAAGGAAGTAATATAACAAAAATTACCTTGTTCTTGAGGAAATGGTTGGTTTCTGATTGGAAACAAAACATATAAAATGAGCCTAGAAAGTCTTGTACCAGAAAGTAAAGAATATCGCAAAGAATCATGGGGGTAAGTCAGAAATTCAAAGAAGCTATCTTTAAAGTGCTTCCATTGGCTACATATGGAATAATTTGAGCATGAAAATAAATGATGATATCCCATGTATTATGACCCACAGAAATAACTAAATAAGGTAGAAAGGAACACTGTTCCTTATAGTAGGCTGCAATTTAAAACATGATGAAGGAATAACAGAGTTAGCAAATCAGCAACAGAAACTATCATAATAATTAATTAAAATAAGTATCATCAATGGATGCTAAAACTAGGGTATAAAAACTTGAGGCGTAAAGAGATATTTGTGTAGTCTCATAATGTCATCTTACAACATGCTGATTAATCAAAAAGAGACAAATATAAACATTACAGAAATGAAACCTGGCAGAAGCCATTTAACCCAGGGAGCTAGTGATTGAAGCTACTTCACCAGTATTTGTTCAAGTCAGCAGCGTGCGCCTCATCATATGATGCAGTGAGAAGAGCCAACAGCAAGTCTGCGATATACCACCAAAATTCTTACCCAAAATCTATTATCAAGAAATTATCAGAAAACCCCAACTGGGGAAAATTCTTTTTAAAAATTTAAATGATGTGTTTATCAATATTAATGGCAAGACAGCCAAAGGTAAACTGAGGGAATGTTCAGATTAAAAGAAGCTAAAGAGACATGACAACTCAGTGTGACACGTTAACTGGGATCTCCTTTGCTTATGAAGCACACTATTGGGACAACTGGTAAAATTAGATTAAGGCCGCAGATTACATGATATTGTTTTGATGTGAATTTCTGGATTTCTGGAATAATCATTGGTTTTAGGTAAGAAAATGAATATACTAGTTTCAGGGAAAGCAGTCTAAAGTATTTAACAGTAAAGAAACAACATATATGGAACTTAGGTGTGTCTAGAGACTGTGCCATTTGATTCTTGGCTGGAGTAGATTTCTGGAAGACCCCTTTCAGACTTTCACTAGTTTTGAGGGGTTTATGGAAGCATACAACAAAGAAGCATATGGTGCAGAGCACGCTCTATATTTTTGAGTTTATTCCCACCATTATGCGTTTTTTTTTAATTAATAAGCTTTGATCTTCTTCTAAATTCTTTCCTGTAATATCCTCCTCATTTTCCCATTATGCCCTCTTTTGTGCTTAGTGGGAAATAATGAAGGAAAACATATTTTGTTTTATATTATGGAGGAAGAGGTGTGTGTTTAACTTTGCAGAAGCGTCACATTTTACCTATGATGACACACTAAGAATGACACACTGCAAATGTTTTCTAAGAATTGAGTATCTGGGGGGGGGGGGATTCTTTTTTTGTTAGTACATCTAATTTCCTTTTCTCTAAATATAAAACATATTTTTCCAAGGTTTTAAACATATTAGAAGAACTCAAAATGGCTTAAAGTGCTTGCAAAATGACATTTTGATGATATAAGTGTAAACTAACTCAAACTACTCAGCTAATTCTTTTAAAATTACATTTGATTCAAAGAAAGTTAAGTGAAAATACATTTGCAATTGTACTTGATAGTTCAATGAATTTTGGATATTTTGAAATTCAGCTGGAGTTGGTTGATACAATCTGTTCTGTCCATGTCTATTCAACTGGTGAGCTGTAACTGAAATTACAACCAGATCCTTCATTTTCTTTTTTTTTTTTTTTTGAGCCCACTGGCCCATGTGGGAATCGAACCGGCAGCCTTCGGAGTTAGGAGCACGGAGCTCTAACCGCCTGCGCCACCGGGCCGGCCCCAGATCCTTCATTTTCAAAGGCGAAAGTAGCTTAAGGGTGTAAATTCATTAACTATCACACTTATGTCCTTTACTATTCTTGGAAATGTCAAAAGGGGGAATTAAGGCTGTGTCTGCTTGCTAAAAAAAAAAAAAAATTCTGATTTTGAAACAACAAACCTGCCTCCTCCCTAACCATCCCATGCAAAAAAAAAAAAAAAAAAAAAAAAAAAAAAAAAAAAAAAAGGCAACTTAGAACTATGCCAAATGAGTTGTTTCTAAAGACATCTGTGGAAGAAAAGTAGAAAGTTAATATCCATGTAATATAAACCATGTAACCAGAACTTGAATGCATTTCCTAATTAATCCTAGCACAAAATAAGAATCATTATCCTTGGTCTACAGATGAAGAATTTTAGGCTACAGAGATGATGTGACTTGCTCAAAGTCAAATTGTTTAGGACCGGTGAAGGCAAAGTTGAATATGGGTCAGTTTCATATACATAACGACTGCTGTGAATTATATCATTGTGATTCTTTTGTCACAAGACCTGCAGAGGAGATATAAAAGCTGTCTTTTTAGTACCTTCTTTCTTTCTGATCTTTAAATATTCTAGTCTGTGTGACATCCTACCCATCCCCTCTTATATTCATACTCTCCTCCTATAACCAGAGACCAAGATTTTTTTTTCCTACTTCTTTCACTGAAAATTAATCCAGATTAGAATTTAACATTATCACATCTTAATGTGTTGTACTGCAAAAACATATAGTTTGCCTACTGTGTCTTTCTTCTTTACTTTCACACAAAACATTTAACTTCTGAAACTTCTAGTCACCAAATGTGTGGGGGTTTTACCCACATTAGTTGCGTGTCCCTACATTCTGTCAACCAATGACCACTGGCATCAATTCATCACCAACAGGAATCCCCAATTTGGGGTGCTATGAAGAATGAAACTTTATTCAGTGCAAAAAGCTCAATTGTGATACATTAAGGCTGTGAAACAATGGGAGGCACTGAGGCAAGGCAGCCCTGCGACAAGGTTCCTCTCCAGCAAAACAACTCTGCTTCTGCTTGCTTTTCTCAGCTTTGGTCTACAGAGTAATCTTTGGTGTTTCTTCTTCAACTCCAGCTAAGGAAAGGCAGTCTTCAATGAAAAGGCAGACTTCTGTCTTATATAGACAGAAGTCCTCATCCCTGGTCCCTGATTGGTCCATCCTCATGCAAATAAAAACTCCAAATCCTTGCAGCCTCATTGGTCCAAAAGCGCTGTCCTGATTAGTCATAATGAAGCCTCTCCGACTGGTTGGTGAAGATGCTGATGGGGATATAGCTGTTCAGCTCTAATTGGTTGGGGAAAGCTTCAGTCCTACTGGTTGAAATACTATCCCAGGAAGTCCTTTATAAGGACTGGCTCAGATGGCAAGAACAAAATATAGGCAGGAAGGTCAATGTGGGAGGAAGGCGGCTTAGTGCAGGCTTCTCCCTGAAGTGTGGTTTCCATGATAGACACCTGTTTAGAAAAGGCTGCTAGGCTCTGCTTTTAAATTTGAGCCAGTTAACCACCAGGTCCTTTTTGGTAGGAATCTTCTTTCTCAGTGTTCATAAATCTGTTTCAATTGTCACACTATCTACATGGAGATAACATCAAGTCCCACTAGTTAAGAGCTCAGTCCCAGAAGACTGCCCATCCCCCTTCTCCCACTATCAGATGTCAATTGCTAATAGTAGGTCTCCAGGTTACACACAACTTCTGCCTGACTTGGCTACAAATTGAAGGTTCCCATAATCTCTTCCCCTTGGATTTGATTTTTGCTAGAACAGCTCGCACAACTCAGGGAAACTCTAACTACTTACGTTTACACATTTATTAAAGCATATGATAGAGGACACTGATAAACAAACAGCCGGATAGAGATACATGTGGAAATGTCTGGGAAGGTCCTGAGTGTAGGAGTATCTGTCCCTGTGGGGGTGGGGTGCATTACCTTCCTGATATGTGGACGTGTTTACCAAGCTAGAAACCCTTCGAACCCTGTACTATTGGGATTTTATGGAAGCTTCCTCACTTAGGCATGGTCAATTATAAACTCCATTTCCAGAATAAGGAATAGGGTTGAAAATACTAAGCTTCTAACATAATCAACAGACAATATGACTTTGTCTGTTGATTAACTCCATCCAGGAGGCATCCAAAACCCTACCCAGAGTCACCTAAATAGGACAAAGATGCTCCTAGTGCTCGTATCACTTAGGAATATACAAGGGTTTTAGGAGCTCTGTTTCAGGAACTGCAGGGCAGAGACTTTAAATGTATTTCTTAATATTTCATATGTGTATTTGATGAGAAAGGAAGAAATTCATTACTAAATATGCAATATCCTGTACTAGAAAATTAGTGAAAGAGAAACGAGGGGGTAAAGTTCTTCTTTCTTCTGTTAAACATGTGTGTTATGACATGTATTGAATGAGCACTTAGCCTGGATATTTATTCACAATCATGCAGACATAATATTTCAATTTCTAATGATTTTTCTAATTGCTACCACAATTGAACTGGATATTTTAAAACTCAAGTGTGCTAATGTGGGTCACATTGAGAAATTTTTAGGATTACATCAGAAATCTCTGATCACCTATATCCTGCCTTTTATGCATGGAAATGTAAAAAGCCTTAGAGTCCATGATCTTATGTAGTTTAGAGGATTCATTCCTGTGTCTAAAGGCAACCTTGGCTGACCAAGGAATATCTGGAAATACTAAATCATGTCAAACATATTTTATATAAGTCACCATAAATTTATACTGTTTAATTTATAATTGATTCATACAAATAATTAACTTTTTACAAATACAAATGTTTTAGTCCTGTAGAAAATCTAGTTGCTCTACATTTTTTAATAGATCTATGAGGTATGATCAAAAGATACAGTGAATGTTTAAATTATATATATATATATATATATATATATAGTAGTAAAAATCTCCTGCTGTTAAACCTTCTCAAAATACTCCCCGTTGCTTCAAACACACTTATCCCATCATTTTTGCCACTTTCTGAAGCAGTTCTGAAAGTCCTCTTTTCTGAGGGTCTTTGGTAGCGCTGTCGTGGCTGCCTCAATGTCCTGAAGTGAGTCAAAACATCTAGCTTTCACGGTCATTTTGACTTTGGGGAAGAGCCAGAAGTCGCATCGTGCCAGATCCTGAAATAAGGTGGATGAGGACACATCATAATGGCATTATCTGATAGAAATTGCTGTACCAGAAGCAATGTGTGGCATGGAGACTTTTGATTATGATCAAAAAATACAGTGAATGCTGCTGCCAAGTGCTACCCAATGGAAAGGCAGGGATCTTCAATACAGGACGTGGCACATCAAATCTTAGTAACAGTGTGTGACAAGTTTAAACTTGTTCAGTGAAAGCAATAGGATGTGGGCTACAGTTAAGAGAAGATGTGTTTTAAAGTGTGTTATAAATCATCCTCCATCATGACAATGCTCTGTGTCACACATCACTTGTGGTACAGCAATTTCTGTCAAACAATATTACGATGTGTCCTCATCTACCTTATTCACGAGATCTGGCACCTTGCGACTTCTGGCTTTCCTCAAAGTCAAAATGACCATGAAAGGTAAATATGTTGGATCGATTCAGGATATTGAGCAGCAATGACAGCACAACTAAAGATTCTCACAAAAGAGGACTTCCAGAACTGCTTCAGAAAGTGGCAAGAATGACGGGATAATTGTGTTCAAAGTGAGAGGGAGTAAATTGAGGGCCCTAATGACAATGTGTCTTTTACTGTAATAGCTTTTTATATTTAAACATTCACCATATTTGATCACACCTTATATGTTGCTTAATGTCTTTGAGTATCTGTTTTGTGATTCTCAGCTTGAACATAAGAATTTAGACTAAATAATCTTTTCAATATATTTCCATTTTCAAAGATGTCTTTAGATTGTCATTCTATTTGGAAAACGACTCATTATTGAGGGAGCTTGTTGAAAAATTTATTTATATATTCACAAATACACTTTCTATAAGCAACTGATCTATAACAGACACTGTATTTGGGGAATTGGGGAACAGGTTGGATTCAACAAAGTTATGCTTTTGCCATACATATTTTCTAATGTTGTTAGGTTCATAAATAAATGATATTATTTCAATAACTGCTACACAGACAAATGAAAGTAAGGGAAAAGGAAGTTCCAAGGAGGGGTGCAGGAAATAATATTTACTTTTTAGTGAGGTGACATTTAAGAAGAGACTGGCTACACTGGGAAGCGCGCCTGGGGGAAAATAACCACATGTGTCAAGAAGCAAAGATAAAGCAAGCTTGGGATATTTAAGCAATAGCAAGGAGAACAGTGTGGCTGTGGTGTATAGGGACTCCTCATGTAATGTAGTTGATAGATTCTTGGAAATGGTGACTTTAAGCAAAGCATTGTATAAGAAACCAATTTTGCCACAGGTTAATCATTATAAATAGGAGTTAAGTTCCTTTGACATATTTCTGGTCACAAAAATATCACCAACTTCTAAATAAAGACCAAAAACACTTCTAATGGTGAAATAAATGTGAGGTGTACATACATTTAAGAAAGATTAATTTTTGAAAAAAGTAAGGCAGTTATTTTCCGACCCACTTACTACAGTGCAGGGTTGAGGGTGGCTAGAACCTATGCCAGTAGCTAAGGACGGCAAGGCAGGAACCCACCCTGGACAGAACACCCTTCTATTGCAAGGTACATACACACACACACACACACACACACACACACACACACACACACACACGCTTAGACTGGGACAATTTAGATATGCTGATTCGCCTCTCGTGTACATCTTTGGGATGTGGGAGGAAACTGAAATACCCGGAAAAAACCCACATAGACACAGGGAGAACATGCAAATTCTACACATACTGTGGCCCCAGCTGGAAATTGATATTTTTTTCTCATTTGTATTTTAATAAAACAATGTTTAATGAAACAATGTTATTAAAGTATCTGCTATAGTTGGCAAGGGGGATGTGGTAGGGGATGAGATAAGACAGGAAACTAAGGATGAGGTAATGAGTGCCTTATATACCACTTCGGAGTGTTTTTCTTTTAATGAGGTGAAACACCCCTGAGGAAAACATGGGGCTTATGTTTTATAATCGCTCTGGCTGCTCAGGGAGGAATCAACTGAGAGAAATATAAAGCAAATATGTAGCCAATTAAAAACCAGGTAAGAAGTAATGGCAGCTCAGACCAAGTGGTTACAACTATACATATATATATATAAAAACAATACATACACACACGTGTGTGTGTTGTGTTTTTTTTTTTACACCATATACATGCATTTTGTTTTTTTTTGCTTTTTTGTTTTTTGTTTTTTAATTTTTAAAGAAAGGCTCAGGATTTGCTGATGAATTTAAAATACAGCAGAAAGAGAAATAAACCTTCAGGATGTTGTCAAGATTATTTGTAAACATGAATAATCAAACAAAAAACTAAATTTGCCATTATTCAGGTGGCAGATGACATTAGAAAAGACGTCTGCAAGAGGCAAAAAAAAAGTTTGGTTTGGGATATATTATTTTTGAGAACACATCATTCATTGATAGTGAGAGTATTGTTGAAAAACAAAATTCATCCCAGTAAATTTAAAAATCTAATTGGCTTTAATAAGTGGTTCATGAATTGGGTACCATGTTATTTAGCAACTGGAAGGACACAAGGGTCGTAAAAAATGGAAAGCAGGAGAGTGAAGCAAGAAGGTATTAGCAAAAGAAAGGGAAGGACACCTGTTGGGGGGAAGAAAAAACCATAGCTTTTATCATGCAGATTACCTCACTAAAACTAATGAGGATGTTTCATATTTATTGTTTAAAGGTCACATTCTTGGGAGAGGTTGAATGCTGCAATTGAGTTTTAGTTTGCTCTCTGGGGGCAAGTGATTCAATTTTTGTCCTGTTATTTCACTTATTTTAACAGTATAAATTAGCACCACATTGGAAAAGTATCTAGGTGTGTCTATAAAAGAAAAATACACATATATCCAGGAACTCCACTCTGAGATATATGTCAATAGTGTTGTGTACAAATTTTATCAGAAGACGTATGCAAGAAAATTCATAGCGGTGCTATTACAATACCCAAAAAACTAGAAGCAAACTAAATAATGATCCCAACAGCTTATAATATATTTATACAGCGAGAATGTTATACAGCAATGTAACTATTTGTGACATTATAAATGCACACCACAAATGATGTTAAATTACGTTGTTGAAAAACAGTATACGCTGTGTGATTTCATTTATACAAAGTATAAAACAGAATAAAACTAATGTATAATACCATAATATTGATAACTTGAGGCTTGATACTTATTGACAAAAGACAAAAGAGGGGCTTCTGGGATGCTGATTAACAGCATCTTGTCTTTTTAGAAATTCATTAATCTGTAGAATCATATTTTATTTTCTTCTAACTATATATGTTTTATCCAATAAAAATTTACTTAAAAATACTTTTTGAGGTATCTAGTTTATTTTCTTCTTTTCTTTCTCAATCACAGTTGACATTCAGAATTATATTAGTTTCAGGTAAAAAACTAGTGGTTAGATATTTACTTATTTATTTGTTTTAATTAAAGTTTATTGGCATGACAATTGTTAGCAAAGTTACATAGATTTCAGGCGTACAATTCTGTAATACATCATCTATATATAACTCTGTGTGTTCACCCCCCAGAGTCAGTTCTCTTTCCATCATCATATATTTGCTTCCTTTACCTCATCTACCACCCCCCGCCCCTCTTACCCTCTGGTAACCACTGAACTATAGTCTGTGTCTATGAGTTGTTGTTTCTTCATTTGTTTGTCTTTTTCTTTTGTTGTTTTCAGTTTTATATACCACATATTAGTTAAATCATATGGTTCTCTACTTTTTCTGTCTGACTTATTCCGCTTAGCATTATAATCTCAAGATCCAGCCATGTTGTCACAAATGGCACTATTTCATCTTTTCTTATGGCAGAATAGTATTCCATTGTGTATATGTACCACATCTTGTTTATCCAACCATCTATTGAAGGGAACTTTGGCTGTTTCCATATCTTGGCCATCATAATTAAAGCTGAAATAAATATCAGAGCACATATACCTTTGTGGATAAATGTTTTCAAATTTTTTGAAACAGCATCAATTCATAATTAAAACACTTAATAAAATGGGTATAGAGGAAAATACCTTAAAATAATAAAGGCCATATGTGACAAGCTCTCAGCTAATATCATAATTAATGGTGAAAAACTGAAGCCCTTTGCTCTACGTTCAGGATCACAACAGGGCTGTCCCCCGTCACCTCTGCTTTTCAACATAGTGTTGGAAATCCTAACCAGAGCAATCAGGCAAGGGAAAGAAATAAAAGGCATCCGAATTGGGAATGAAGAGGTTTAATTGTCACTTTTTGCAGATGACATGATGCTAATATTGAAATCGCTGAAGACTCCACCACAAAGCTGTTAGAAACAATAAATAAATACAGTAAAGTTTCCAGCTACAAAATCAACATATTATACAAAAGTCCATTGCATTCCTATATACGAATAATGAAATCTCAAAAAGGAAATTATAAAAAATAACAGCAACAACAAAAACAATTCCTTTTACAATTGCAAAAAAAATAATAAAATATCTAGGAATAGACTTAACCAAGAAAGTGAAAGACATATGCAGTGAAATTTATAAGACATTTTTAAAAGAAATTGAAGAGGACACAAAGAAATGGAAAGATATTCCGTGTTCATGGATTGAAAGAATCAACATAGTTAACATGGCCACATTACTCAAAACAATATACGGGTAGAATGCAATCCCCATCAAAACCCCAATGGCATTTTTTAAAGAAATAGAACAAAAAAATCATCAGATTTGTATGGAACCACAAAAGACCCCGAATAGCCAAAGCAATCTTAAGAAAAAAGAACAATACTGGAGGTATCACACTCTCTGACTTCAGCTTATACTATCGGGCAACAATAATTAAAACAGTATGGTACTGGCAGAAAAAAATAGACATTTATATAACTTATGAAGCGACGCCCTCCATAAGTCTACTATCCACCTGGTACCATACATAGTTATAACGATATTATTGACTAAATTCCCTCTGATGTACTTCACATTCCTATGATTATTTAATGACTGACATACTCTCTTCACCCTTTTCACCCCTCCCAACCTTCTTACATCTGGCAAGCACCATTTTTTTCTCTGTATCTGAGTTTGTTTCTGCTTTGTTTGTTCATTTATTCCGTTCTTTAGACTCCACATATAAGTGAAATAATATGGTTATTTGTCTACCTCTGTCAGGCTTATTTCACTTATCATACTATCCTCTGGGTCCATCCATGTTGTTGCAAATGGTGAGATTTCATTCTTTTTTATGGCCCAATAATATTTTGTTGTATATATGTACCGCATCTTTTTTATCCAATTGTCTATAAACTGACTTTTGGTTGCTTCTATGTCTTTGCTACTGTATATGAAATGTTCTTCTTTGTCTCTTGTTACAGCCTTCGATTTAAAGTCGATTTTGTCTAATATAAATATTAGTACCCGTTTTTAAATTTATTTTTATTTCCATTTGTATGAAATGTACTTTTTCCATTCCTTTATTTTCAATCTGTGTGTTTTTTATCTGAAGTGGGACTCCTGTAGGCAGCATATGTTTGGGTCTTGTTTTGTTGTCCATTCAGCCAACCTATGTTTTTTAATGGAGCATATGATTCATTTATATTTAAAGTAATTGTTGACAGGTATGTAGTTATTGCCATTTTATTAGTCATATTTATGATTTTGTTTTCCTTCTGTCTTTAAGACAAGTCCAAGTTCCTTTAGCATTTCTTGTAATACTGGTTTGATGGTTATGAACTTTCTGTTTGTCTTATCTGCAAAGCTCTTTACGTTTTCTTAAATTTTAAATGACCAGCTTGCTAGGTTGAGTAAGCTTGGTTGTACGTTCTAGCTTTTCTTCACTATGAATATTTCATGCCAAAGCTTTCTGGCCTGCAAATGTTCTGTTGAGAAGTCAACTGATAGTCTTATGGGGGTTCCCTTGCAGGTAACTGACTGCTTTTCTCTTGCTACATTTAAGAGTCTTTCCTTGGCTTTAACGTTTGGCATTTTGATTATGATATGTCTTGGTGAGGGCTTCTTTGGGTTCATCTTTTTTGGGACTCTCTGAGCTCCCTGGGCTTATATGTCTATTTCCTTCTCCGGGTTAGTAAAGTGTTCCATCATTAGTTTTCAAATAGGTTTTCAATCTCTTGCTCTCTGTCTTCCCCTATAATGTGAATGTTGATATGATTGATATTGTCCCAGAGGTCCCTTAAACTATCCTCATTAAAAAAAAAAAAATATATATATATATATATATATATATATATATATATACTATTACTAGTATTATTTTTTTTTATTTTTATTGTTTTGCTGTTCTGATTGGGTGTTTTCTGCTACCTTGTTGTCTAGATAACTGTTTCAGTGATTTGCTTCATCTAATCTGCTGTTTATTACACTTAATCTATTCTTCATTTCTGTCATTGTATTCTTCATTTCTGACTCATTCTATTTTTATGGTTTTTAACTCATTGCATGAGTGTTCACTGACTTCATCTCTTCTCCCCTATGTTCATTGATCATCCTTATAATCAATGTTTTCAACTCTGTATCTGGTAGATTACTTGCCTCCACTTTGTTTAGTTCTTTTTCTGGAGTTTTTCCTGTTCCTTCATTTGGCACATTTCCCTTTGTCTCATTTTGCCTGCCCCCTTGTGGTTGTTTCTACATATTATAGATCTGCTTCCTCTCCCAGGCTTGGCAGGGTGGCCTCATGCAGTACATGTCCTGTGGAGCCCACTGACACTGTCTTCCTAGTTTCTTGAGCCAGGTGTTCCAGGGATGTCCCTTATGTGGGTTGAATGTGCCCTCCTGTTGTAGTTGAACCTTGATTGCAGTTGGCATATCAGTGGGTGGGATTGACCCTCAGTATGGCTGCCTTTGAGAATTGGTCTTAACTACATTAGACACCCTTTTGTGTGGGTGCTGACCCCACAAAATTGGATTTGCTCTTTTAGGGCTTTGGTGCCTGCTGGATCCACCCTTTGGGTGTGTCATTTGTGGAGATAATTGGGTAGTGCTCTGGTGTGGTCTGCAACTGGCCACCAGGTGTTTTGGTTCTGCAGTCTCTTGAGAGTGGCTATGGTGGAAACCAAGTTCAGCTGCTTCCTGTGCCTAGCCTGGGGTCACCTGATAGGACCTAGAAAGTAATCTCTGGTTGGTAATTGCCTTGTTGGGCTTGGATCCCTTGAAAGAGGTGATGATGTGATCCAAAGCTGGCTGACTCTAGTGCCAGGCTGGGAGCTGCTTAGCAAGAGATATAGGATGCATTGAGGTCAGTCACCACTTGTTTGGAGTTTG
Organism: Rhinolophus hipposideros; assembly: GCF_964194185.1. Classification (NCBI taxonomy): domain Eukaryota; kingdom Metazoa; phylum Chordata; class Mammalia; order Chiroptera; family Rhinolophidae; genus Rhinolophus; species Rhinolophus hipposideros. The sequence goes on along the minus strand of NC_138052.1, from coordinate 4,797,931 downwards.
TGGACATTTCAGATGTTTTAGGGAAGTCCAGAGTATGGGCTGAAGATGGGCACATATGAGTAACAGCTGCTAAAGTAGTTCCAGCCTGGGCACGAGTTAGGTGGGGTGGGATTTCAGGGAATCACCGAGGTGGAGCAAATTTGATGGAGACTGAGATTTGGCACCCACATGTGCCTGCAGGGGTTAGGATAGGGTTCAGCAAAGAAACAATGGCACTTTAGTTGTGAAGGGAGCTGCGGTTCTAGTTTTCACCCAGAAACTAGACAATTTAGTTCCTTTCCATTTGTCTCATGCTTTTCAAACAGCTGCCTCAGCCCTGAGCTCAGAGCAAGTGAGTCTGTCAGTGAGCAATTCTTTAAGAAGAATGCCTGGGATTCCAGCAGCCTTCTGTCACCCAGACAAAATTGCTGCTAATTTTCCCAGTCAGATCTTGTGGGGACTCCTCTTCCTGACACTGATGGGCTGGGTGGCAGAGTCCCATGTGGGATTGGGACCCCTCACTCCTCAGGGGCAGGGATATTTTAACTTCCAAAATTAAGATATCCCTCTTGATTCCTCACCACCACGTGTGAGTGCTGGACCATCCTTCCTACTAGTCTTGATGTGGCTTCTTCTTCATCTCCTTATTTATAGCAGTCCTGTTCAAGTGTTCTTCAGGTGTTTCTCAAGGGTGGCTGTTTTATAATTTAATTGTATTTTTGTTGTGGTGATGGGAGGAGGCAAGCATAGCATTTACCTACACTGCTATCTTGACTATAAGTCTCCTACCTTGTTTATTTTTAAATAGAATTGATGAATAACCAACTGCACATATGAACCTGGAGTTTTAGGGAAGGTCTGGGCTAGGTACAAAAGTGGGTTAAGCTCAGGAAGGGCTCATTCATAACAATGGGAACAAAGATAGAATATATCAATTGTCAAGTTCAGGATGAAGGAAGTGGATGTTTTCTTATGATGACTCACAGTGCCTTAATGGATGAAGAAATGTGGGAGGGAGGGATAAAAGTGACTATGTGGGAGAAAGGGAGATAGATTGAGAGAGGAGTAGGTATCAAAGTCTTTTAGGAAAACAAAATATTGATAATCAGAGTGAGTGTAATAGGATTGCTATAGAGCATTGAAATACCCTGTTGTTGGAGTCCACACAGTTAAGGTAAAATGGATTTGGAGGGGGTATGGTAAACAAGTGTATGTTCCATATACATGAGAATGGATAAAGCTAATGGCAGATCAATATCTCTTTTGGAGGAATTGTTAATGAGTAATTATCCTATTATCAACAAGGAGATAATAACTAAACAGAGATTAATGTGACCCAGATTTACCAGCTCATGAATGGAGGTGGTTTTCTCCTCATGACACATTTCTTCTATTGTTTTTCCTTTTGTTTTTTATCAAAAATAAATGAAAAAAATTATTTAAAAATGCCAAAAAGTTGAGGAATACCAGGTGAAAAACAACTTCTGGGTAATTTTTTTCATCTACATTAGAGTCTCTAATAAGATAGCAGAGGTTTTCCAGTTTCAGGAAATTCAAAATAATGTGATGTGTGTTTATGTGTTTGTAAGTTTATCTGCACACATCTTCACATCACCAATTTTAATTGTTTGTTTCTTTGACTGTAAAGATATAAGACATAATGAGTTCTTCATTGCTCACTAATTGTGTACTTAAAAAAAGTTTCAGGCAGCAATTGTAAATTGCTACTTTACTCCAATGTTTGGGTATTTTAGTGCAAATAATCACACATACATCTGTTCTCACATAAAGCAAACTGCTTCTGCTATGAAATAAACAGATGCAGTGAACATTAAAAATCATCATGGTGAATTTGGTTGATTAGAATTTGGTGGCTTCTGTTTTTTATATAAAGTATCTTTACAAATTCATATCTACTAATTGTTAAAGAGAAACTACAAGCTCAAAATTGTGTCACTCTTGCTAAAATCCCATGATAATAAACTTAGATTGAATACTTGATCTGATTATTGTTTTAACCTTTCTCAAAAATATAAACTTAGTCAACCAGTGTGGAATTTTCTGATGAAGCACAATAAGGTAATCATATGGGCACCCTCCATCTTTCAAAAGAAGACGAGGTCTGCATGATAGAACTCTTGCCTTTCCTTCCACCCACAAAAGATGCCTTAGTCTACAATTAATCCTTTCTTTTCTTTCGCTTAAAAATTTCCCTGCCATACTCTTCTTCTTATAGAAACCTTATATTTTTGTACAGCCCCTCAGAGTGCCCCACTACTTGCTGGAAGGGATACTACCCAATACATGTATCACTTAATAAAGCTAATTATACTCTGAAATATACTCAGTTGAATTTTGTTCTTTAATAATATCAGTATACCAATATGTCTATTTTCATAAAATTGTGAGGCAGGGATATGGAACACCCAGCCACCTACATTGAGACCCCAAAACTGTTTTCCCAGGGAATATATTTTTTTTAAAAGGAATGCTTTAAAAATAACTTAGAGAGAGTGATATCAGAACAATGATATCATAGGTAGCTCCTAATACATGTCCTTCCACAGAAACTTCAACAAACAAACAAAATTAGTAGACCCAACTTTTTCAGATACCTGGAAAACAGCCAGAATTTCAAAGCAAATAAGCAAACAATGAATGAAAAAAATCAACTTGAAGACATTAGAAAAACTTTGTGGCACTTTTATTAGTCCTTGTTCTGCCCCTCACCATTTTCAATAATGGGTAGTATCTCCAAACTGAGATTCAGTTAAATGAATTGTCTTAAAGAACACTATGTGTCAATTAAACCTGACAGACATAATAGAACACTCCACCCAACTACAGTAAAATCTACATTCTAATCTACTGCACAGGAAACATTATCCAGGATAGACAAGATGTTAGTCAACAAAACAAATTTTAATGAATTTAAGAAAAATTAAATTATACAAGGTATATTTTAGGACCAAAACTAATAAACAAAAAAAAAGAAAAATGAAGAAAAGAAAAGAAGATTGGAAAGTTCACAAAGTTTTGGAGTTTAAACAACATACTCTTAATCACCCATTAGGTCAAAAAAAAAAAAAAAGATAGAAGATAAATGAAAACATACTTAGAGATGAATGAAAATGAAAACATATCATACTAGAACTTACAAGATTCAGGGAAGTCACTACTTAGATGGAAATTGATAGCAGTAACCACTTACAATTAAAACATATTTTACTTGTATATATCGTATATATTTATATTGTATATATTTTAATTGTAAGTGGTTACTGCTATCCATTTCCATCTAAGTAGTGACTTCCCTGAATATATATATATATATATATATATATATATATATATATATACATGTGTATATATATATATATACATATACATGTGTATATATATATATATATATATATCAAAGTAATAAACAAACTATAAAAAAAGAAAACTAAACCCAAAGCTAACAAAAGGATAAAAATAATAAAAGATTAGAACAAAGATGAATGAAATAGATGTTTAAAAAACAACACAGATAATCAATAAAACAAAATGACTCTTTGAAAATATCAACAAAACTACAAGTCTTAAAATGAGACTACCAAAGAAAAAAGAGAGAACACACAAATAACTAAAATAAGAAAAAAATGTGAAGACATTACTACTGACATTATAGAAAAAAAAAAGAGTATAGGAAAATACTATGAACACTTGTATGTCAAAATAAACAAGATAGAATGGAAATTTTCTTAGACAAATTACAATAAACTTAAATTAATGAAATATATATAATCTTGTAAATATAACAAGTAAAGAGGTTGTCCGATGCCAGTAACAAAATCATAAAATTTGCTGGATACAAGAATAACACACATAAATTAATTGAGTGTCTATACACCTTTAATTAAGAATCTGAAAAGCAAATTAAGAAAACAGCTCAATTTGTAATAGCTTTTACTACAATAATGTACCAAATAATAAATTTTACCCCAACAAATACATAAAAAAATTGCTCACTGAAAACTAAAAAAAAACATTGCTGAAATAAATTAAACAATAGCAAATTAAATAAAAACGGTATTCTCTGTTCATGAATTGGAAGAATTAATATTGTTAAAAGGTCAGTCTCCAATTAATGTAGAGATTTAATATAATTTCTATGAAAATGGCCTTTTATGTAGATATGGAAAAGCCAATGCAAATTCCTATGAATTATAAGATGCATCAAATAGCCATAACAAGATTGAAAAAGTAACAAAGTCAGAGGACTCACACATCACAATTTCAAAAGCTACAGTAACAAATCTACAATAAACAAAACAGTGTAGTGCTCCTATACAGATAGACATATACACCAATGGAATAGAATTGGAGTTTAAAAATAAAACCATAGATCTATGGTCAGCTAATTTTCAACAAGAATTCCAAGATCAGCAAAAAATTGTCCCCTTAAAAAATGATGCTTGGACAAGTGGATATGCACATGCAAAAGAATTAAAGTGGAGTTCTATTTCACACCACATCCAAAAAAAAACTCAAATTAGATAAACAACTTAAATATATAACAGCTAAAACTGAAAACCTCTTAGAAGACAACATGGACTAAATTATCATGAGCTTGAATTTGGCATTATAAAGAAGAAAATATAAATAAATAAATAAATAAATAAATAAATAAATAAATAAATAAATAAAAATACATGCATACATACATACATACATACATATATACATACATACCATATTTCCCTGAAAATAAGACCAGCTGGACAATCAACTCTAATACGTCTTTTGGAGCAAAAATTAATATAAAACTTGGTCTTGTTTTATGATAATATATGACAAGGTATAATATAATTAATATAATATAATATAATACAATACAATACAATACAATACAATACAATACAATATAATATAATATAATATAATATAATATAATATAATATAATATAATATAATAAATACTGGGTCTCATATTAATTTTTTGCTCCAAAAGACACGCATTAGAGCTGATTATCTGGCTAGGTCTTATTTTGGGGGAAACGGTAAATAAATAAATTTGGCTTCATGAAAATTAAAAAGTGTTTGTGCACCTAAGGAAATCATCAATAAAGTAAAAAGGCATTCTATAGAATGGTTATAAATATTTGTAAATCATATAACAACTCAGTAACAAAAGACAAAAAATCCAATTGAAAATTGGCAAAGAATATTAAAAATAAAAAAAATGGCATAGAACATTGGATTCAAAGACATTTCTTCAAAGAGCATATACAAATAGCCAACAAACACATGAAAAGATGCTCAACATCATTAATCACTAGGGATATGCAAATCAAAAATCACAACAAGGTAGTACTGCACCCCCACTAAGATGGCTACATTTAAAAAAAAAAGGAACATAATAATTGTTTGTGAGTATGTGGAGAAATTAGAATCCTCATACATCGCTGGTTGGAATGAAAATTGTTCAGCTACTGTGAAAAAGTTTGGCATTTCTTCAAAAGTGAAATATATATTTAGGCTATGACCCCACAATTCCACTCCTAGATATATAGCTCCTTAAACTGAAAACATGTACTAAAATAAGAATATGTATACAATTGTTAATAGAAGCAATATTCACAATAGCCAAAAGGTGGCAAACGTCAAAATGTTCATCAATGGATAAAAAAAAAATTGTGTTATAAAAAAATTGAACATTATTTAATAATAAAAATTAAGAAATTACATATGTGTGTATATATATATGTATATATACACACACACACACACATAAAACATTATAGTAAATGAAAGAGCTAGACACAAGAGTCACATTTTATATAATTCTATGTGTATGGAATATCCAGAAAGCTAAATCTACAGAAACAGAATGCAGCTTGGTGGTTTCCAGGTCTTGGGGGATGGAGTAATGGGCACAAAGTGCTTAATGGGTAATGAGTTTTACATTTGAGTGATGGAAATATTTTGGAATTAGATTGAAATAGAAGTTGTACAGAATTGAGAATGTCCTAAATGTGACAGAATTGTTCATTTTAAAATACTTAATTTTATGTGAGGTGAATTTCACCCCGAAATTATTTTTAAATGTAGCTAACATACAATATTATATTACTTTCAAGTGCACACCATAGTTATTCAACATTTGTAGTCTACAGAAGTGATCACCATGGTAAGTCCAACAACCACTTGAAACTGTACCACACAATCACAGTATTATTGACTATATTCTCTCTGCTGTACATTACATCCCCACGGCTTACCTATTTTATACATGGAAATTTGATCCTCTTATTCCTCTTCACCTTTCCTCCCCCTCTTTGAATTTTTCAATTACAGTTGACATTTAATATTATTTTATATTCATTTCAGATGTAGAGCATTATGGTTAGACATTTATAAAATTTAAGAAGTGATCCCCTGACTAGTCTAGTAAACACCTGGCACTATACAAGGTTATTACCATATTATTAACTATATTCACTATGCTTTACTTTACATCCTCATGACTATTTTGTAACTACAAATTTGTACTTTTTAATCTCTTCACTTTTTCACCCTTTCCGAAACCCTCTCCCATCTATCACCCCTATAAATCTACTACTTATCTGATCATATACATTGTTATTTTAGTATTATTGACTATATTCCTTATACTATACCCTACATCCCCATGACTACTGTATAACAACCAATTTCTGCTTCTTAATCCTGCCCCCTTTTTACCCACCTCCAAAGACCCCCTCCCATCTGGCAATCATCAAAGTGTTCTCCGTATGAGTATCTATGAGTTTGTTTTGTTTGTTTATTTTGTACGTTAGATCTGTCTTTCTCTGACATACTCCACTCAGCACAATACCCTCCAGGTCCATCCGTACCGTCACAAATGGCACGAATCCATTCCCATCCATGGCTGAGCAATATTCCATCGTACATATGTACCACCTGCTCTTTATCCATTCATCCACTGACGGAACACCCAGGCTGCCTCCAAATCTTGGCCATTGTAAACAATGCTGCAATGAACATATGGATGTACATGTCCCCTCGAAGTAGCCTTTAGGGTTTCTTTGGATAAATATCCAGAGGTGGGATTACTGGGTCCTTTATCTCTGCTTATATAGCCTTTGTTTTAAACTCTATTTTGTCTGGTGTAAGTATTGTTACCTCAGGTATTTTTTTTTTCCATTTCCATTTTCATGAAATATTTTACCCCCATCTCTTTATTTTCAGTCTGTGTGTATTTCAATCTGAAGTGAGGCTCTTGTAGGCAGAATATGTAAAGATCTTGTTGCTAATTCATTTAGCCACTCTATTTTTTGATTGAAATATTTAATCCATTTACATTTAAAGTAATTGTTTATAGATATGTAGTCTTTCCATTTTGTTGTATGTATTTATAATAATAATTATATAATAATAATAATTATAATAATTATAATAATTATTATAATTATATATTATAATAATTATATAATAATTATTATTATTATTATTATTATTATTATTATTATTATTATTATTTTCAACTGAAAGAAGTCCCTGTAACATTTCTGGTGACACGGGTTTGGTAGTGGTCAACTCCTTTAGCTTTTTCTAGTCTGGGAAGTTCTTTATCTATCCTTCAATTCTAAATGATAGCTTTGAGGGTAGAGTAACCTTGATTGTACTTCGATGCTTTTAATCAATTCGTATATTTTGTGTTAATCCCTTCTGGGCTGCAAAGTTTTTGTTGAGAAAGCAGCTGATAGTTTTATGGGAGCTCCCTTGTAAGTAACTAACTGCCATTCTCTTCGTATTTTCAAGATTCTTTCTTTGTCTTTAACCTTTGGCATTTTAATTATGATGTATTCCGATTTGCGCTCTTGGTTTCATCTTGTGTGGGACTCTGTACTGCCTGTATTTGTATGTTTATTTCCTTTGCCAGGTTGGGGAAGTTTTTCATCATTATTTCCTCAAATAGGTTTGCAATTTTTTGTTCTCTCTGTTTTTCTGATACATCAACAATGCAAATATTGATACACTTGATATTGTCCCAGAGGCCCCTTCAATTATCCTCATTTTTTTGATTATTTTTTTTATATTTTTGCTGTTCTGATTGAGTGTTTCCTGCCACCTTATCTTCTAAATCACTGATTTAAACTCTGCTTCATCTAATCTAGTGCTGATTGTCTCTAACATAGTCTTCATTTCAACTGTTGAATTCTTTATTTCTGACTGGATCTTTTTTATCTTTTCTATCTTTCTGTTGACGTTCTCCCCGAAATCATTGAGCATCCTTATACACAATGTTTTTAATTCTGCATCTGGTAGGTTGCTTTTCTCCATTTTGTTTAATTCTTTTTCTGGACTTCTGTTTTTTTATTTGGCATATGTTTCTTTGTCTCCCCATTTTGGCTGACTCCCTGTATTTCTTTCTATGTTAGGTAGGGCTGTTACATTTCCCAGACTTAGTTGAGTGGTCTTATTTAATAGGTTCCTGGGGAGCCCATTCTCCCTTGTCACCTGAGACAAGTGTTCCAAGTGTGTCCCTTGTGTGTGCCCTCCTGTTGTAGTTGAGCCTTCATTGTTATTTACACATGAGTGAGAGAGACTGACCCTTTGGCTGATTGATTGTGAGAACCGGCTGTGACAATAGAGGAGGAATGTTTGTGCAGGAGCTGACCCTATGCAGTAGGATTCACATTAGCAGGGCTCTGGTGCCTGCCCGGTCTGCTGTTTGAGTGTGTCATCCTCTGGGGTGGCCAGGTGATGCTCTGGCTCATTCCAAAGCTAGCCACTGGGCATTCCAGCCCCTGGAAAAGGCCTTACCCACAGTCCAAATTCAGCCTCTGCATGTGCCCTGCCTGGCCACCTGGGGCCACCTGGCATGAGCCACAAAGCAATCTGCAGATGGCTGTCAATCATGCTGGACTTGGAGGTAGTTCTAGAGGTCAAGCTACCAAGTGAGAGCTGCTGCTGCTAGTTCTGGGCTTGGGGCTGCTCAGCAAGAGGTATTGGACATGCTGAAGCCTGATGCTGCTTTTTTGGGGTTTTATAAACCTTTATGAGATTTTAGGAAAGTCTGCAGCATGAACTAAGACAGGCCACTTGTAGAAAAAAAGCCACTGGAAGTGGTTTGGATGTGTCCACAAGTTAGGTGGGGTGGGCTCTCAGAGAATAAATAGAGTGGGGAGGACAAATGGTATTACCCAGGTTGATAGAGACTCAGATATGGTTGCCTCCAGAATCTGCAAGCTGGGAGTGGGGAGAGCTCAACAAAGAAACAGTTGATTCTGCCAGTACTTCTGTCTGGAGTAATAATTCCCCTCCAGCCCTCCCCCTAGAGCCAGACAGTACAGTTCCTCTTGCATGTCCCTGGTGCTTTTGTGCGGCTGCCCCAGTGTTGGAGCTCAGAGCAACACTGAGTCCTTGGGTGAGTAAGTCCATGCATGGTCCTTTTAAGAGAAACATTTGGAACTTCAGCAACCCTCTTTTTCACAAACTCCACTGATTTTCACAGCAAGAAGTTATGGGTACTTCTCTCCCCATCACTGGAACCCTGAGCTGGGAAGCCTGGTGAGGGGCTGACACTCCTCACTCCTCTGGGGGTGAGGGAACTCTGCAGCTGATAGTCCTCCTGATTTTTGAAGGTCACATGCAAGTGTGAGGGGTAACAGCCCATTCTGCATCTCTGTCCCACCTACCAGTCTCCAGGTGGCTTCTTCTGTATATCCTTATTTGTAGGACTTTAGTTCAGCTAGAATTCAGCCAATTCTCAATGATGGCTGTTTTGTAGTTTAGTTGTAATTTTGATGTGGTCGTGAGAGGAGACAAGCACAGTGTTTACCTACTGAGCCATCTTGCCTGTAAATCCACCTCATAATTAGTTTAAAGTAAAAAAAAAATAATGATTTGAATATATGATACCACATTTATAAATTTTGGTATATTAAAATACATGTGGAAAACTGAGACTTGACTCAAATACATGTTATAAATATAAGCATAAGTGTAAAAGACTTGACATTTGGAGCCTAATTTCTTTACCTGTAAACGTGAATTACACCTTATTGTGCACCCTTATGTAAGAACACATGGTTTTTGTGTGTCTTATTTAAATTAATTCAACAGTTGTTTATTGAGTGCCTACTAGATTCTTGTTGATGGAGATGTAGAAGTGAAAGAAACAGACACAAACCTTTGCCACCATGGAGAGCAAAATCTAAATGGAAGAGAAATACAATAATGAAAAATATAAGTGCAATCTGTGAGATGTTGGTTAACAATAAGTTTTAAGACAAAAAGAAAAAAGCTTAAAATTGTGGTAGTATGTGTATATTTGAGAGTTTATAGAAAAGATAGGAGAAATTTTAGATAGGGTCGCCAAGGAAGGTCTCACTAAGTAGATAGTGTTTGAATGAGTGCTTAAGGGAAGTGATGGAGGAAGTAGAATGGATAATGTAAGAAGAGCCTTCCAATCAAAGGAACAGCAGGGCAAAGGTCTACCTGACAAGCAAGTAGGACAGTATGGCTGTAGCAGACTGATAGCAAGTGGAGAATAGTGTAGAAAAAGTTGTGGAGGTAGCTGGAAATCAGAATATGTAGAACCTTCCATAGCATACTGATGTCCTTTCACTACAAGAAGCATCAAAGGTACTTAATCAAGGAAAACAAGAAAAGACTGGGTTTGTCTTATATTTTGATGATATCATTCTGGATGCTGTGTTGAGGACAATGTGAAGGTTAATAGAAATAGACACAGGAAGACCAGTGAGGAAGCTTTTGCAATAATCCAGGAGAGAGACAATAGACCAAATAGGTAAATGACAAAGTGTAGCCATTAGTTGGAGCGAGAGTGGTAAAACAGTATCTGCAAAAGGATTTTTGGATGAGGATTATGAAAGGAAGAAAGACGTTGATGATTCCAAATCCTTTGACTTAGGCAACTAAAGGCTGAAGTGACCATTAAGAAAATGATGAATGTGGGATAGCCTAGTTACAACAGAAACTCACATATTTACCTCACCTATTTTAGGAAGGACTGTGAGTTTTAAATGTGAGAATATATGTCAAATTGTTTAAAATATCTATCATCTACCTGTCTATCTATCTATCTATCTATCTATCTATCTATCTATCTATCTATCATCTATCTATCTATCTATCTATCATCTATCTATCTATCTATCTATCTATCTATCTATCTATCATCTATCTATCTATCTATCTATCTATCTATCTATCTATCTGTCATCTATCTATCTATCTATCTATCTATCTATCTATCCATCCATCCATCCATTTGTCATTTCTCTATCATCTACCTATTTATCTGTGTATATGCCTACACACATATATGCCATCCTTATATAACATATATCTATGATACATATAGAAAGATAAATATCTGTGATCTTTTACATCATAATGGGAAAGACTGCACATTACAGAACATATCTAGATTTATAGCAGAGATCTGGAGCTGAACTGCCAGATCCTAAGGTCTTCCATTTACCAGCTTGTGACTTTTGTCAATTCATTTAGTATCTCAGTGCATAAGTTTCCTAATGATTGTGAGGGTTAAATAAATTAAGGTAGAATTCCTAAAATAGTTTCTTGTATTTAATGCAAATTGTGTATGTGTTACTGTTATTAAAATTGAAATACTATATAAATGTGAAAGCTTTGCAATAGTAGTGTGGTACCAAAATATATGAACATCGGATGTGGAAGACCTAGAAAGTACACTGAAAAACAAATTTACACACACAAAAATTATTTTTTAGTACAGTACAAAAATTTCTACAATGCTTACAATCTATTTCTTTCAATAGAGTAGTCATTCTAGAATCTTTAGTATTGATTGGAAAATTATTTTGGGTTAACTAATCAAAATAAATTATGTAGTATTTAAACATTAATAACTAATACCTAATACATTAATATCAGATGTAATTTTTATGAAAATATGAAGGCATTATAGTTGTTACTTGTCATTCAATAGATTTACAATGATGAAAACAAAGCTTCTGCCTCATGGATTTTGGGCACCAAAATAAATTTATACTCATATAATCTTAGGTTCCAATTCAAGTACAGGGTGTGTTTTATTCTGTGAACTCTAATCCTTATTCTATATAAAAATAAAAATATATTTATATATTCTATATATAAAAATCAACATATTTCAAGACATGGAATATTATATACTAATAGCAGTAAGACCACCTATAAAACATTTAACATATTGGATGGTGAGATTATGAGTACGCTGTTTCCATTTTCTGTTTTCTAAATTTCTATAATGAGTCTATTAATTTTATATGCATAAACAAATAAATATGTTTTGAAATTAAACAGAAAGAAAGTTTGTAACTAAAAATAGAAAGCAGTCGGTAACATTGGAATATAATAATTAAATTAGTTTTAAAAACCATTTATGTGTATATATTTTTCTTTAGTAAATTTAAGCGTATTTTGGTTAAATGAAAAGAGATGTGATCTTTCTACCTTACTGTTTTTAAGGTCCTCTACAGAAAAATCTAATTTAAGGGAGGAGAAAAAGACCATGTACAATCAGAGTAAGGATTTTTGTACCAACCTATCAGAGACACCAAGCAAATATTTATTGTTGAGTGTACATTTACCTCTGATACACTGAGTGAAATTGTAGAACATATAAGTGAGAGAAGTACTAAATTATATACATTGTTTTGCTACATAATACATGGCCTTGAGCAGGTAACTTCCTTATGTCTCAATGTTATTATCTAGAAAATGAAATAAAGGTTCTGGATCATCTCTGATTATATAAACACTTGAGTTCAATAGAGGTTCTTAGAATTTATCAAGTATCAACTCAAACTAAATTTCATTTATCATTTCCCCTGCTTATGTAAATATATATTAAAAATCCAGTGAAGAAATTGTATAAGGAATTATTTAGATCTGTCAAGAACACACATACATATACATATACATATATACATCACATTCTGAGCAAAGTAGTAAATTTATTTAGGTTCACAGATTTAAGTTGACTATACAATGACTGAGAATAGAAAGGAAGAACAGGTACAAAAGAAATACTAAGTAATACATCAACTTGAATCAGAAAAATCAAAAGTAATTCTTCTTTTTCATTCATTGTATTTGTATACAGTGCATTTTATAGGGGAAAAAAAGGTGTTATATCACTACAAACAAATCTGTACTGCTTCCTGGAGAGTGGGTTATTCTGGATAATGATGTTCTCATACTTGTGATGTTTTAGACTTTTTTTTTTTTATGTACGCACAGAATCAAAGGATTTTGGTCTAGTTCTATTCAGTTTCCATTTCTCAGTTGATAGGTACCTCAGACTTATTTTTATGGATGAAATAGTGTAGTATTATTTTTAAAAAAGGATGGACAGAATACTTCTGAGTTCATATTAGAACTTGTGGTTTAGTAGAAGCTATGATGCCCTGAGAGGCTGCCAATGCCCACAGGACACTTTTTAGGGCTGCACTCAAGAGCAACTTGTCCTTCTGTCAAACCTGGGATTTTAGTGGTAAGAGATGTTAGCTGGAATAGAAAAAAAGACGTTTTGTTTGGTTTGATTTTTTTCATAAGATCCCTAAGGTCACATGCAAGAACCATTGTTTTTTTTTTGTTTGTTTGTTTTTCATGAAGGATAAGTGGTAGTAAGAGTAAAAGGGCGATAAGACTGTCAAAACAAACAAAAGAAAAGCATAGTATATGAGGAGAGGAAATAAAAGGGGCATTAATTGAGGAAATCATGGAGAGGAGAGAAATGTTGAAAATAATGAGAAAAAGATAAATTATAGAGAGGAACTGAAATATTAAGGTGGCAGTAATAAGTATTATGACTACCCTACATTCTCCTCTATTGTCAACTGATATCTCTTTACTGGCTCTTCTCAATTCACTTTATTTTATTTTATTCTTTAACTTTCTGTTCTTTTTTTAACTGTCTTTTCTTCAACAAATATTCCCTAGAATGATAATACAATGAATAGTTTTGATAGAGATGGCAATATTTTAATCCAATTTATTTATTTGTTTGGTCATAAAAACAGACTACTTTTTCCAGCTTTCTTTACAGTCAATATGGAAAGATGACTGAATTCTAGCCAATCAAGTACGGGGAAAATTAAGTGTGTCACTTCTGGGCTGAGGTGGAAAGAAGTGGGTATAAATTTCCTATTTATTCTTTCCAAAACCACACACAAATCAGAAGACTCTGAGATTATAAATCCGCAGTTTGTATAAGTCACCAAATGGAAGAAAAATGAGTTCCTGAAACACTACAAGACCAGGAGAACATATGAGACGAATGGTTATGTGATTAGAAATAAAGTTCCACCTCTACTGAGATATGGGGATTTATACAACAGCTAGAATTACCCAAAAATGACACAGCAGCAAACAAGTCAAAACCCCTTAACTACACTAATAACTATTCTCCCTCTTTTCTTTCTCCTTTAGAAGAATTGTCTTTGTTTACATTTTGTATTTGTGAATGCTCAGGCTGGGCTGGGAGAAGTTAGCTTAGGGGAATGGAGCAGGCTGCGTTTCTGATTATTTCCCAACTTCCTCCTGAGCTTTATGTGTGCATTAGTTGATACCTACTTGAGTTTTCCATTTAAAAACACACACACACATTATGGTGAATGTTAATCTATGTAAATAATATCTCAAACCTGATTTTAAAAGTTTTAGGGAAAAACACCAACACACACACACAAGCGCATACACACACAATAAATCAATCAACAATCAAGATATTATGCATCAGCTTATTTAATTTCTTTCATTGATTGAATCACATAACTGATTAACTTTTATAAATCATTATTTGTCTCGGTGCCCTAGAAACACAAACATTTGCTTTTTACTTCACTTTTGATTATTTGGTTGAATTTTTAATACCTTGATGAGCAGAAATTCAATAAAAATTCATATAAATATTTACTCATTTCAGATAATTTTCATTGTGATGGAAATATGTCAGAAATTTAGTTAGAAAGATCTCTATGTTCTCTCACTGTAAAAAAACAAAATTAATAGCGTGCCTGGGTTAAAAGAAAACAATTAAATAACTTAAATACTACTAGCTTTTCATAAGACTGGAGCCATACGTACTTTATCCACTTAATATTTCATTTGTGCTATTAATAGTAATATAAGAAGGATATAATATACATAGGAAATATAGTCAATAATATTGTGATAGCATGGTACAGTGTCAGATGGTTGGCAGACTTCTGATGGTGATCACTTCTTTAGCACAGGGAATGTAATTAATATACGAATGACTCTATATAGTGTCAGTCAGGTACAGTTTAATAGTTATGATGTACACCTGAAACTAATATAATATTGTATGATGGCTATATTTTAATAAACATCTTTTTAAAAATGACTAAAATTGTTGCATAACAAAATAATTTTAAATGAATTAATGTTTTGGAAGAATTCAATAAAAATGTGTTTAAGAAGAACGAATAAAGACTTAAAAGCATATAATTAAATTAATTCCCAAAACACAGTAAGTGATTATTATTATAGGCCAATATTTCAAATTGCAGTTTCAGTTTACATAACACAATATTTCTATATTAAAATAGTATGTGAATCTGTAGAGAACAAAATGCAGGTAAATGGATACTTATTGTATAATGTGGTAAATGTAAAGAATAAGTTAAATTATCAGGGCTCATCAAAAATTTGGTCACATATAAATATAAAATATGATACAGTTTTCCTTCACAGTTTGTTTCAACACTCAGACTCGTATCTGCCCATTGTTTGATTTCCAAACAGGAGAAACTTGAGTGAGAGATGCTTTTCTGACAGCCTAGGTGATGGTAAATGAATGGCTGACAACACATACGGTTAATCTATATAATGAGACAATATTTTCTAAGGGGTATATCACAGGCTGGATTGTGTACTTTGCCTGCCTCCTGCTTTGTTATATGTTGCATGGTAAATTACTATGAAAACAAGGCCATTGCTTCCTTAGTTTATTTTCTTTTGCTGCTTCATTCCGTTCTCAACTTGTAATCTTCCATTTGTGACAACACTGAAATCACTGAAGAAAGGATTTTATGTTGCAAATACAAGATAGGGATTTTAGATAAATACAAAAAGCATCACAGCTTAAGGATGAACAATATAAAGAAATCATC
This sequence comes from Rhinolophus hipposideros, assembly GCF_964194185.1. Lineage (NCBI taxonomy): Eukaryota > Metazoa > Chordata > Mammalia > Chiroptera > Rhinolophidae > Rhinolophus > Rhinolophus hipposideros. The sequence continues at coordinate 4,781,771 of NC_138052.1, read as the reverse complement.
TTGGCATGAAAAGTTCTCTATTGAAAAATGTGAGGTTATTTTATAGATAGTTTGTTAAAGTCATTTCATATTAGGGTTGTTTATTGATATTTTGGCCAAGTATTTTCCTTAGGTTAGTCAAGAGGTTGCATGATATTGGTATTACATATGTGTCAGAATCAGAAACATTTGGGTTCTAATCCCATAGCTGTCCTACTTGAATTACTTATATTTTCAGCCTTAACTTTATAACATGAATAACAGAATTACTAAACTCCTTGCTGTGTCAGTGAGATGATTTATATCAGTAAAGTATCTCAATAAATAGTGGCTATTATTAGGAGGTCTCTTTCTGGCCATAGTGATGTTGCTAAAATATAAGTGTTTTTACCCTCTCTCTGTTTTAAGCGAAGGAAAGATGACCAAGGATCATAACCTAAAACTCTTCTGCTTAGAAAGCAATTTTGTTAATATGCACAATTACTATCTATTAATAAATAAACACTATAAAACCATGATGGCCACATGTTCTTTGAAATAAAGAAAAAATATAGTAATTACATCACCATAGTTCTGCCAAAAACCCTAACTCCAATTTTCTGTCCATTAGGCAAAGTCAAGCAAAGTATAATCTGTTTTTCCCTATATTTTAATTTTTTAATCTAATGGCATTAAAATAAATAATTGTTAAAGTTAAATTTATAAAGTATGATGAGTCTTACTTAATCTGTACCATTCAATCAGCAAGTGTTTATTCAACTCTGAGTGGGTGTGAGGCCTAGTTATAGCTGCCAAAGAGGATAAAACAATGTTTGCTGTGTGAAAATGCCCCTGTAATATGAGCTAAGGTATTTTACATAATGAAGACAAATATCATCATCGCCATACGACAAGCATAGATACTTAGTCCCAGAGATTAAGTAACCTGACCAAAGAATGTCTTACACGGAATGAGGGACTGTCCTTGAATTCAAACCCAGAGTTATCTGATTCCAAACTGTGTCCTCCTGTATCAACTACTCACACTCCAGGAATAAAGCAAAATATCTGTCCTAAAGAAGTTTATAATCAAATAGGTAAGATAAGCTATATAGACACAGAAAATATAACTAACATTGCTAGGTGCCAAAGGGATGGCTTGGACACATGTGAAATTTCAGAGGGAAGACAAGCAGAGATGATTTTAAGCTTGGGTGATTAGGTAAGACTTTATAGATAGAACTTTAAAGAATCTGTAGAGTTTTTCACTGGCAGAGAATGTGGGGTCTGGGAACATTCCAGGTGGGAAGAGTGGTCAGAAAAATAGATTATAGGAAAGCATAAGGTATGTTTCCATGGACAGTGAGTAACCAATTTGATTGTAACAGTGGTATATCTTGAGAAATTAGTAAAAAAATAAGGCTAGAAACACAAGCTATGACTAGAATGTCCATATTTTTATTTTAGGCCTTTTTGAAATCTAATATAAAAGTTATTGTCTTAGTCTTCAAAGAGTATGTGCTTATTTCAAAAATCAATCAAAAATAAAAATAGCACACAACAATTTGTTCTTGTTTGACCAGGATTTGTTCCTTTGTATAACCACCTTCAAATCTATTGTAAAGGGTGGTCATATGACTCAAGCTTGGCTAATCATAATACACAGTCCTCTTAATATACAGGTTTTCCTAGGGTAGTTGCAGGAAATAAACAAGTCTAATAAAATGACTTCCCTGGAACTGCTGTGTAGAGTGTACAAATTCTCTATCCATGAAGACTGTGATTGGCCATACAAGGAAAGCGTAATTATAAGACGAGAGAATGAGGCCAATACAGAGGATATGGAGAAGTGGAGTCAAGCTATAACAATAAAGTGGGAGGGAGAGAGACAGATACACACATAGACAGAGAGGAATATTTATTGTAGGGTCCCTGGATACAGCAATATTTAAAACTAAAAATTAAAATACTTACATAAACAATAATTTTCTTTTTTCCCTTGATATACTTTGAGTTGGGTTTCTATTACTTATATTGTATAGATAGGAAAGTCCCATTTCATTCAAACATGTAAGTTATAATTGTGTAACTCAAGTAAGTATTTTAAGATGTTTTAAAAGAAGAAAATTAAAGTGAGCAGTCTGGGAATTTTAACCAAGATGGGAGAGTACAAATAACATAATCCTCCACAACTCTAAACACAGAAAGGCAAAATATTTTAAAATGTACTTAACATAATACATAGCCACAATTAAAAATGAAAGGAAAATACTTGGAAGGTTTCCACTCTTTAGCCATAAAGAAATAAGATATTCTAATATTACCATTGTGCTATAACAACTAGACAACTAAAGAAAACAGAGGAAGTGACTATTTTCAGACATTATTTCACTAGCAGCACATACCTATAATTCACAAGGAAAAGGGAAGAAATTGAGTGAGCTAAAGTATAGCCTAGATGATGTTCTGACTGGAGGTGATTTCCATGCCACAGCAAAAGGCAGGAGGAACTGAAATCACGGTTGGAAATATCACTGAGTTGAGGAAACACACCTTGTAATTTGCGAGGCTGAGGCAACTAGAAATTGTTTAGAGAGGTAAAGAGAACTAGGGAACTAAAGCTACAGAAATATAACGCTCCAAATATCTACATAGCGGCCCACAAATATTTCCCTGAATACAGTATGTACATACATAGTATGAAATCTCATGAAGCTGAACAGAACAACTTCTAAGGAAAGAATAATCATACAGAGTAATAAGATGAATAATTTTCAAAGGTCACACACAACCAGGAATTGTTTGAATTTCCTTCAGCCAGAGTATAGAGACATCATTGAATATAGTGGGCCTTCAGTTCATGGCTTAAAATGAAATCTAAGTTACCTCTGGAATACAGTCCACTCTAATTTTACCCAAGACAAGTTGAAAAGCAAACCTCAAAAGGACTAAAATACAGGTAACCCCTGTATAACATGGCACTTCTATAACAAGTTTTGGTTCTAGCACGGCTCAAGAATTGGGGAAAACCCTCGTACAACATGGCATCCTAGAACATGTTTCCACTCTAACACAGTTTGAGAATTAGAGAAATCCCTGAACAACACGGAGCGTAATAAGAGCTTCTCAGAGCAAAAAATATCTCATTCGAAATTAGAGAAATCCCTTAACAACACAGAACATAATAAAAGCTTAGTAGTGATAATGAACAAAATATTATTTAATGCATATCAATATGTTATACTTTTGGTGAAAATTGCTTTAATAAAGATATTTCTTTCTTAATTATATAAATATAAAAGCATGTTTTTCAAATTTTTGAAAACTAACCCCCTTTTATGTACTAGTTCTTTGTTTTGTATAACCCGGATTTGTATAACACGACATGTTTTAGGAACCAAACAGCTGTACTATATGGGGTTACCAATAATCCAAAACCAACTTTACTCTCAGCTGAAAGAATTCAATCGTTGCACTTTTTAGAGGAATACGAAAAAGATGGGATTTGAAAATATGAAATTCGCAATGTCCAACATCCAATCCAAAGTACTAAAGTAAAGAATAAGAAAAAAAAAAATCACTCAAAACAAGGAAAAATGATCAATAGAAACTTACTTAGAAATCTCAGAGATGATAGAATTAGCAGAAAAGAACATTAACATAGTATTAGAAAATGATCTACAAGTATATTTTCAATGATATAAGGAAAAAGCAACATGAAGAAGAGAAACAAATGGTACAAAAAGAACTGAAGGGAATATTACATATGAAAATACAATACCCATAATTTTTTTAAAAGTCCATTTTGACTTAATTTTAGTATGTGGTGACAGACAGCAGTCTAGTTTTATTCTTTTGCACTTGGCTTTCCAATTTTCCCAGGACCTTTAAAGAGCCTTTCTTTTCTCCATTGTATGTCTTTTGTTCCTTTTTCAAAAAGTATTTGCCATATTTATGTGGGTTTATTTCTGGGTTCTCAATTCTATCCCACTGGTCTGTGTGTCTGTTTCTCTGCCAGGACCATGACATTTGTGACAACATGGCTGAATCTTGAGATTATCATACTCAATAAAATAAGTTGGATAGAAAAATTTGAGAACCATATGACTTCACTCAAATGTGGCATATAAAACTGAAAGCAACAAATGAACAAGACAAATAAACAAACAAACAAAAACTGATAGACACAGAAAACAGTTTAGTGGTTACCAGAGGGGAAGGGGGAAGAGGAAAGAAGTAAAAGAGGGTAAAGAGGGTCAGTCAAATATATGTTGATGGAAGGAGAACTGACTCTGGGTGGTGAACACAAAATGAAATATATAGATGATGTATTATAGAAATGTACATTTGGAACCTATATAATTTTACTAACCAATGTCACCCCAATAAATTTGATAAAAATAAAAAAAAATCACTGGAAGTGATTAATAGCAGATGAGGGACTGCAGAAGGAAAAAAAAAGAACTCTTAGTCTCCCCTTTTTCGTATCCTAATTTTACCTCATATGGTAACAATAAAAACTATCCAACAAATGCCAGAAAGGAAAAACATTGGGGGCGGGGGGGCGGGCAACATTGTTAACCTGTGGGACATTGACAGGTTATCTAACATGTCTAACTGCTCCGGACTGAATATTTGTGCCCCCCAAATCATATGTTGTAGTGTACATTCCAAAGGTAATTTGCGATTTGGAAGTGGAAAGCTTAGGAGTTAATTGGATCTTGAGGGAGCTCTCATGAAAGGGATTATTGCCCATATGAGGGAATGAAAATGCCAAAACTGCCTTTCTCCTTGAGAAGAATGCGCAAAAAAAGAGGGCAGTCTGCAATCTAGGAAGTGGATCCCCAACAGACGCTGAATCTGCTTATATCTTGCTCTTCAACATCTGAGCCTCTAGAACTGTGAGAAATAAACGTTTGTTATTTAAGCCATCCATTCTACGGTAATTTTTTTTTTTTGTAGCATCCAAAGTGACTAAGATACTAATGTATATGTAATTGCAGTTCCCAAAAGAAAGGGCAATATGATATATATAGATATGGATGTAGATATATAAAAAAATAACGAATGGATCCTTCACAACTTGATGAAAACTATAGCACCATATAGATCAGAGAAAGTTCAAAAAAACACAAGCACACACACACACACAAAAAAACCATATGTTCATGTCATAATCAAATTTTTAAACAATTGGACAGAGAATGTCTCAAAATACAGTTTATTAATATAAAACATGACTATCAAATATAAAACAAATACTCCAAAAGCAGATGCGTCAAAGGCAGCACATTTTTTGGTTACAGTGCAATGAAATTATAAATAAATAGTAAAAGAGGTACAAAAGATATTCCAAAATATTTGGAAAATAAATAATGGTACTTTAAATATGTCACAGAATAATGAGGAATGTGCAATAAAAATAGGTAGATTTAGAATTGAATGATTATGAAATCAACACAGAAAGTCTTACATATAAACTACTTTTTAAAGTAAATATATAGATTTAAATATAATGGTATAACAAAGACTGAGATTAAAAGATTTAAGAATTAGTTCAAGAAACAGAGAGAAAAATTAAATAGACAAAAGGAAATAGACAATGCTATATCCAAAGCTTATTAATTGATGTATGGAAATTATCTTTAAATAAATCTATAAACACCATTGATTATAATTCTATCAAAAGTTTGAGTATTTAAGAACAGCAAAACAATTCTAAAAATGAAGAATACAGAAAAGGACTAAGAATTATAAAGACGTAGTAATTAAAAAAAGAAACAATAACATTTACATAGAAATAGATCAATAAAATAATAGGGCCCCTTCCCCAAAATCATAAATCTGTGAGGACGGAAGAATTTTTAGGGGCACCCATTTGAAACAAACCAAAACAAAGTTATTTTCCATTGCTGATTTGAATAAAACTGAGAAGTACGGCAATAAGCATAGAGAGACTGATGTCAAAATGCCAGTTTAAGTTGCTTTAGACCTAATTAAAGAACGTAACTTATCAAGACCATATAGAAAAACATGTCTGCTCCAGCAAAATAAAAAATATGCAAACCCTACCAGTAAATCCTACTTCTTTCCCAGAGAAACTTTCACATATAAATCCAAACATACAAGAGTATGTGTTCATAGCATCATAAAATGACAAGATAGACACACCTTTTAGCTGAGGCTTAATATGCCATATGCAAATGTACATTTTCCAGAATTCCTTACAATTAGATTATATTCATGTGACTAACCCTGACTATTAAATATGAGCAAATTACCAGTGTGCTTCCTCTACTTACTTCCTGCCATACTACAGTGGATTTGGAAGAGATGTCTTTTGAGTGGAGGAATTAAAAGATGAAGGAAGGTTCCTTTCACACATTAGAGTTGAGGTAAGCCATAGATAAACCTCTGTTATGTTAAGAAATGCAATTTCAGTAATGCAATACTATTGCAACAGAACCAAGATTATCTTTACTAATATGAACCTAAATGTCCAACAAAAGAAAGAGATATAAATTAAATATAGTATATTTATACTCATATATCAAAGATAAGTACAAGTAATTGTGTAGATGCATGTAATGTACACATATTAAATTAATAGATGAGCAAATAAAGTGTTAACCAAACAAATGCATACAAGAGATTCTAAACATTGTTTCATGGGTATATGAAATGTATATTAAAATACAAACCAGATTAATCCCAGTCACTGGCTCTAGAAATGAGATTTTATGGTAGGAGGCCATAGTAACTTTAACTTTATCTACAATGTTCCACTTATTTTATGCAAAAATAAAATATGAAGAATATATGGAAATAATAACATTTTTATTTAGAGGTAGTAGGAGCCCATAAAGAATACACTAAAATATAACATTTCATTTCTAGGATTCTGTTACATTATTTTATGTACTTTCTGGGTGTTTAAGTTTTTTTCTCAAAAAATAAGAGCATACTAAAGAGAAAAAATAAACGGAAAAGCAAAAGAAAAAAATTAAAGAGGCTAGTGAAAAAGATATTTGTGTATTGATCAATTCCTCACACAATTTACTGAGAACTAGAATAGGTCAGGGAGGATAAGACTGGCTCTTGTCCTCAAGAATTATGCTGTCTAGTGGAGGTCCACATTACGTGAAATAAATCTTGAATAAGTGTCACTGTGTCATGACTGAGTTACTTACAGAATGCAGTGGAAGCACAGACAACCAACGTGAAATTAGTATTGTGGTTGTCCATAGAAACTTGTCCTAGCAAAAGGAGGTTATCAGTAATGTGGATCCTGGAGACTTGTCTCAGGATAGCAGGGTATTTTAGCTTGATGTTGCAGTTTTTCTTTTTGTTTCTTTTGTTTTGGTTTGTTTGTTTGTTTGTTTGTTTGTTTTGGGTTTTTTTAGTCAAAAGATTTCATTAAACAGAACTGGATATTTAAAACTGGATTTCTCAGTTCTGCCTACAAAGCTTATAAACTTCAGTAATGTCTCTAACTATGTTAGACTATCTTTCATGGATTGGACCAACAACTGGTAACAGCAGGAAGGCTTCTTGAAGTTAAATATACCATTCTGTTTTTCTAAATTATTATTTTTTTTTATTTTTCAATTACAGTTGACAATATTACACTAGTTTTAGGCATACAACATAGTGGCTAGACATTTGTGTAACTTATGAAGTGATCCCTCTAGTATCCACCTGGCACCGTACATAGTTATTATAATATTATTGAGTATATTTCATATGCTATAACTTACACCCATATGACTATTTTGTAACTGCCAATTTGTACTTCTTAATCCCTGTACCTTTCTCATTCAGCCACCCAAACACTTACCATCTGGCAACCATCAGTTTGTTCTCTATCTGTAAGTCTGTTTCTGTTTTGTTTGTTTATTTTGTGTTTTAGATTCCATGCACAAGTGAAATCATACGGTATTCGTTTGTTTCTGTTTGACTTATTTCACTTAGGTTAATACCCTCTAGGTCCATCCATGTTGTTGCAAATGATAAGAATTCATTTGTTTTTAAGGCCGAGTAGCATTCCTTTACATATAAGTACCACACCTTTTTTTATCCAATCGTCCACTGATAGACACTTACATTGCTTCCATATCTTCGCCATCAATTTTGTTTCTCTTTTCAATGGACCAGCTCTTGGTTTCAACTATCTTTGGTTTTGCGTTGTAGACTCTATTTTGTTTACTTCCTTTCTGATCTTTATTATTCTCTTCTTTCTAATCACTTTGTCCTTTCTTTGTTCCTTTAAGTAGGTGTAAGGTTAGATTGTTTTCTTAATATTTTCCTTGTATCCTGAAGTAGATCTGTATTCCTGTATTGCTGTGAATTTCCCTCTTACAATGGCTTTGTCTGGGTCCCATAGATTTTGGGTTGTTGTGTTCTCATTTTCATTTGTCTCAAGGTATCTTTTCATTTCTTCTTTGATCTCATTGTTAACCCATTCATTGTTTAGTAGCATGCTACTTACCCTTCATGTGTTTGTCTGATTTTCAGTTTTCTTCTTGTAGTTGATTTTTAGTTTCAAACCATTTTGATTGGAAAAGATGCTTAATATGATCTCAATCTTCTTTAAATTTATTGTCTTATTTTTTGGATTAATATGTGGTCTCTATGCTGGAAAATATTTTATGTACACTTGAAAATATTACATAATTTGCTGCTTTGGGGTGAAACACTCTAAAAATATTAATTAAATCCATCCAGTCCAATGTGTCATTTAAAGCTACTCTTTTCTTGTTCATTTATGGTCTGGATGACATATCTATTCATGTTAATGGAGTGTTGAAGTACTTCTCAATTATGTATTCTTGTCAATCTCTCCCTTTATTTCCATCAATATTTGCTTTATATACTTACATGCTCCTACATTATGTGTGTAGATGTTTCTACTTGGATTGTTCCGTTTATCATTATAAAGGTGATTCTCCATCTCGTATTATAGCCTCTGTTTTAAAGTATATTTTGTCTGATGTAAGTATTGCTACCCCAGGTTTTTTTCATTTCCATTCACATGGGATGTCTTTTTCAATTCCTTTACTTTCAGTTTATGTGCGCCTTTCAATCTGAAGTGGGTCTCCTGTAGACAGTATACGTATGGGTCATTATTATTTTTTTAAATCTATTCAGACATCCTATGGCTTTTGATTAAAGCATTTAATTCATTTACATGTAAAGTTATTATTAATAGGGATGTAGTTATTTCCATTTTATCATTGATAGTTTATGTCTTCTCCCCCATTTCTTCTTTAAAAAGTCTCTTTAACATTTCTTATAATACTGGCTTAGTAGTGATGATTTCCTTAAGCTTTTTCTTGTCTTGGAAGCTCTTTATCTCTCCTTCAAGTTTAAATGATATCCTTATTGTAGTTTTGGTTGTACGTCTTTAGTTTTCATCACTTTGAATATTTCATGCCAATACCTTCTGGCCTGCAAAGTCTCAGTTGAGAAATCAGCTTACATTCTTATGAGAGCTTCCTTGTAGGTAACTAACTGCCTTTCTCTTGCTGCTGTGAATATTCTTTCTTTGCCTTTAACTTTTGGCATTTTAATTATGATGTGTCTTTGTGTGGGCCTGTTTGGGTTCATCTCGTTTGGGATTCTCTGCATTTCCAGGACTTATATGTTTATTTCCTTCACCAAGTTCAGAAAGTTTTCCATCATTATTTCTTCAAATAGGTTTTCAATTCCTTGCTCTCTTGCTTCTTCTGGGACCCATGTGATGCGAATGTTTGTACACTTGATGTTTTCCCAGTGGTCCCCTTGAACTATCCTTATGTTTATAGATAGTACAAACTCTTATGATTGGGTGTTTTCTACTACCTTGTCTTCCAAACCATTGATTCAATTTTCTGTTTCATCTAATCTGCTGTTGATTTCTTCTACCTTGTTTCCCCAAAAATAAGACCTAACTGGATATTAAGCCCTAGTATGATTTTTCAGGATGACATCCCCTGAACATAAGCTCTAATGCATCTTTTAGAACAAATATTAATATAAGACCTGGTCTTATTTTCGGGGAAACACGGTAGTGTATTCTTTATTTCAACCATTGTGTTTTTCATTTCTGACTGGTTCTTTTTTATGGTTTCTATCTCCTTTTTTTATGTTTGCTATCTCTTTGTTGAAATTCTCACTGATTTCATCTATTTTTCCCCTAAGTTCATTGAACATCCTTATAACCAATATTTTTAACTCTTTCTCTCTCATACATCACTTGCCTTCATTTCATTTAGTTCTTTTTCTATAGTTCTGTCCTTTCCTTTCATTCGGGACATGTTTTTTTTTTTTTTTTTTTTTTTGTCTCCTCGTTTTGGCTACCTCTCTGTGTTTGTTTTTATGTATTAGGTAGATCTGCTACATCTCCCAGTCTTGGCAGGATGATCTGATTTAGTAGGTGTCCTGTGGGGTCCAGTGGCATAGTTTCCTCTGTCACCTAAGCCAGGTGCTTCTGGGAATGCCCCTTGTGTGGGTTGTGTGTGTTCTCCTGTTGTAGTCAAGCCTTGATGACATGCTGTTAGTATGTCAGTGAGTGAGGTTGACCCTCAGGATGCCTGACGGTGAAGACTAGCTGTGATCACCACAGATGAGCTGCTGTGTGGAGTCTGACTCTATGGAGTGGGATTTGCCCCAGCTGTGTCCTCCAGGATAATGCAAATTCATATGTGATGCTCACTTCTGCCCGTAAGCTATATGGGGGAAAGACTCAACACAGGAACAATGGTTACTGCTAGCACCAGCTCTTGCCCTAAAGCCACAAAATTCATTTCCTCCCTGTATGTCCCTGGCACATTTTGGGCCACTGTCCCTACTTTGGAGCTTAGGATGAGTGTTTGTGAGTGAGTGAGTCTGTGTGTGGGCCCTTTAAAAGAATGCCTGGGTTTCCAGTAGCTTTCTATCCTGTCTCAGCAGGGTAGAATCCTTACTGATTTTCACAGACAAGTGTTGTGGGGCACTAATACTTTGGGTTTGGGATCCTGGTGATGAACTGGGATGCCTTACTCCTCAGGGGTACATCTACAGCCAAGATATCCCACTTGATTCTCACGTGTTACACATGGGTGTGAGAGCAGCCTATTTGGTGTCTCTACCCTTTCTAGCATATTTGTGGCTTCCTCTTTATATCCTCAGTTTTAGGAGTTCCTTTCAGCTAGTCTTCATATGGGTCAGCAGTGTGTGAGTTGAATAATTTACCTGTAATTTTGATGTGTTCATGAAGAGGTGAGCACAGATCTGCTATCTTGACCAGAAGTTTACATTCCTTTTAAGAACCAAATTCTCAAGTGCACTGAATTTACACTGCCATGTTTATTTTCAGAAGCCATGGCAAAGTACAAAAGGAATGACAATTAGCACTTTCATTTTTTAGGTAATACATAGACTCTTATCTTCCTAGACCTTTATCTTTGTGTTGCTGGTCAAGGAAACCCTTGTAATCTCTTGGAATCCCAACAACTGGACTCTCAAGAAAATTGGCAGAAGGCAACATGAAAATCGTGGCTGTCTTTTTAGTATCATCCTCAAGTTTCTCATGGGGAATGTCGAACATTTCATTCAAGGTCTGCTCTCTAGTTCCCCAATTCCAGAGTTCAGAGTCCACTTAGTCCAGTCTCCATGTAGGCTTCCCAAGCCCTACAGATGGGGCAATTTGGACAGCTGAATGCAGGCTGGATATAGGCAGAGTGGAGGCAAGCAGAAGAACATCCCACTTGCAGATGCAACAAGGAACCTCCTAGAGAAACCATGATATCCAGTTTTATCTTTCTAAAGACATGAATCTCTGTGGCAAATTATTCCAGCAATTTCAAGTTATCCAGCATAACCAGTGATGAAGTACACATGGGGAGTAGAAGTTATTGTTCCTAAAAGCATTACCCTGTTCTTTTTTTTTTTTTCTTTTTTCTTTTTATTTAATTAAAGTTTATTGGAGGTGACAATTGTTAGTAAAGTTACACAGATTTCAGGTGTACAATTCTGTATTACATCGTCTATAAATCACATTGTGTGTTCATCACCCAGAGTCAGTTCTCCTTCCATCACCATATATTGGATCCCCTTTATCCTCATCTACCACCCCCTTCTTCCCTTACCCTCTGGTAACCACTAAACTGTTGTCTGTGTCTATGAGTTTTTGTTTCTCATTTGTTTCTCTTATTTTGTTGTTTTTGGTTCACATACCACATATAAGTGAAATCATATGGTTCTCTGCTTTTTCTGTCTGACTTATTTCACTTAGCAATATAATCTCAAGATCCATCCATGTTGTCACAAATAACATTACCCTCTTCTTAATCTACAGATTTGATCATTTTCTTTCCTACTAAAAGAGCAGAAATTTAATATGAATATCCACTCTAACACCTAGCCAAATTCATCCCAATAATTTAGTCCCAATAATTTAGTTGCTGGAACTCACCATCCAGCAAGCCTCTATTTCTTGCTGGATGGTGAGTTCCTTTGGTGGTACAAATATTGTGTGCCATATAGCTGTCCTTCATGTCTAGCACAAAGCATGGTGAATCTAAGGTGCTCCATAAATATCAAAACAGCCCAAATAAAATTTGTCTACTAATAAAGATCTGATGATGTAAAAACAGTTTAAAGTTAATTTGGTATCTAAAGGAGACACAAATTCAAGGGAAGATTTATAATGTTCTCCAGGGAAGACAAAGAAAGCTAGAGTTTACAAAGTCAAAAAGTACATAATGGAACAAAAGTAACTTTTCTTACTGGCTACATAACATTGTGTGATGGCTAGTTCAAAAAAGATTGGTCAAATCCAAGTAATGAAATTCTGAGGTAAGCATCCTATGGAAACAAACTTGGTGGGGAAGTTCCAGGATATACTTCTACAGCAAGCATGAAATTCCAAAATTCTAAACCTCACCTAGGTGCAGGAATTCAGAAGTCTAACTTCCCAAAGATCTTTTGACTCCATTTTAGGTCCCCTGATATTAGTACTCTGTTTTAGATATTTTTGGTTTACATTTCCCCCTTTTGATTGAGATCTTTCTTTGGAAAACACCAATGATCAACTATTCTGGCATATAATTAATCAGAAATATTTGGTCTCTCATTGCCAGGAAAGCTCATTCCTGGTGTGTCATGTCCCATGTAAGGGCAAAAGAGATGTTATTATAGTGGAAATTATAATTATAGGGACAACATCCACATTTGAGCAACAAGGAGGCTCCAGGGAAATAAATCTTAAGCATGATCTTCACGTGGAGTCTTCAATCAGGATTTCAATTGAAGCAAGTTATTCTTCTGAGGGGAAGCTTGATTAATCACTTCCAATCTTTAAGCAACCATTATGAGTTTTTATAGGGGACTAAACTTTTGGTTGTACAAGCATTAACAATTTGACAAGAAGGTACATTAAACAAATCAGGACAACGCTAATTAGAGCAATTTGCAACACAGATTTTAAACAGGCCTGAACACAGTTGGAAGTCAGTTGAAAATATTAGAAAATTTAAATCCTAGCCAGTTAGTATTGCTCATGGTGAAACTGAAATGTCCCTTAAGGGACTATGAGAATTTAAGAAACTTAGCTGTTTTTAATTCTTCCTGGGAAGAGGTATTTATCCAGGTACCAAAAGAAGTATTTGCTATGGCAGAAATTGCTCCTTGGGCTGCAAGTGAATCCAAGGAAAGTCTGTTGTTGAGTACTACTCAGAGATTTTTGTTGGTCTCTGAAGGCCCTAGAGGCTGATTAGTTTATTTTTAATGGTTCTGGTTAGACTCTGCATCATTATATCTAATTGGGCAGTGCTAAGGCCCGCCCATGAACATATAATTCTAAGGGACGTGGTTGCCCTCATCTCCTGAAAAATCTGCTGGTAAGTTACATCCAACAGAAAGACCACAGGAGTTATTTTAATATTCAGAAAGGTTATCACCACGGTAGTCATCTATTATTGATAAGGCCCTGTTTTTTGAGTGAGTGTTGGGAGTAGTGGCTGTAATCATTTCAATAATAGTAAAAGAGGATGTGAAGTGGCCCAGAGGTATTGACAAGTTAGATTCCAACTCTCTGGGCAATTGAATGCCCAAGGCTGGTTTTCATATGTGCAAATACTATTATGACTTGTGGGGGTACAAAGGGTGCCTGAAAAGTTTTGGTTATTTATGGACTTGTTTGCAGGAAGAGAAGTGTGAATGTTTTCTACTCAGGGCTCAGTATGCTTTGAGCACTCTTCTATAAGTCCTACCTGGTATGTTTGTATTCTGAAAAGTGAACAGTTAGGTTTCCAACAGTGTGGGCTGCTTCCTGCCATCAGGGCCTCACAGAGAGTAATTCTACAGTGGTCAGAATTCCAAAAGGTGCAGACTGTTTGAGTTTTAAGACATCTATCCTATTGAAAATCATGTGATAAAGTGTGGCTAGAGACCAATTTAGTTGTAGAAGGTGGCTGGGTCTCACTAAGGGAGAGTATATGCTATGTGGTGACCACTGTATAGTGAGTATAGTCCATTTAGGTAGACACAAGGGAAAGGTGGAATCCCTTTTAGCTTAATCCAGTAAATCTCAAAGCAGGGGTTTCTGTAAAATCAAAAATAAAACTAGGGACGGTTAAGAAATTGCTAACAGGAATTACTATGGGGTCATCAGTTCTACCAAAGGTAGAGGCAGGCATCAGATGGTAAATCCAGCATTTAGACAGTTTCCCTGAGGAGGCTAAGGTTTAAGAAAATTGTACCTTAATATTTTTATGTGAAGTTTTCTCATTTACAAGGGTCAAAACAACAAAAAACAGGAAGCACTACATAGTCAGAGGCTAATAATATGGAGTACTCAAAATATACAATCTAAAACTCAGGGAAGGTGACTGGCTTTTCACAACAGTATTATGATAGTTAATATAACCAGTATTACAATTATTATGACATTATGAAATAAACACAATAATTATGCATATTAGGAATCAATTTTACTGGCCTGGTCCCAGATTTTGTGAAAAGTTGTATGCTTCAGATGTCTTCTGCTTCTTGTCTGAGTGGTTGTCTGCTCTGGATAACACTAATTTGATGGTTCCTATAGGCTGGGAGGTCTAATCAGGTAAGTCAGATGTAGGTGAGGGAGCTTTTCTAAAGTAAGGAACACAAATCCATGAGTCAATATCTTTTATGGTGCAGTGAAGTTGACAGTACTTGGTATGGTCTCTTCCAGTGAAGCTGGAGGGAAACTTCATGGAGATGTCTTTTCCAATAGACCATATCTCAAGGTTGTAAGCCATGATGCTTAGTGTCTTTGTTTCCCAGGAATACACTGTGGAAAGATTGCTCTATTAGCCTTAAATTAATTTCAAGGAGTTTCATAAGTTCTTGACAATAAGTCAGAAGCTCTCCTTAATAAGGCTAGTATGTACATCCCCTGATCTAGTCTCATAGGTCTTTAAGTAATGATTTCAAAAGGAGACAATTGATATTTGCTGAGGGCAGTAGATATTATGTTAAGGAATACCAAAGGAAGAACGTTAGGCCAAGGCATATTAAAAGATCCAATAATTTTGGCTAATTGAGTTTTAATCACTCCATTCATCCATTCCATAAGGCCAGAGGACGAGGGATGGTAAGAGCAATGAAAATGCTTTAATATTAGCCAAATCTCACGTATTTGTTGTAGAATTTGCACCATCAAATGGGTTCCCCAGTCACTATGGATATTAATGGGGAGTCTCCAAGTTAGAAAAATCTTATCTTGAAATATTTTAGTAACTGCTGTGGCTGTAGCCCTCTGACATGGGAAAGCCTCTACCCAATGAAACTACATACCATCCTTGTCCATATATTCCTGAGAATGAGGTAATTTAATAAAATCCACTTGTCAAACCTCACAATTTTAGTGTATCAACAGGCCTAAATGTTAACACCACCTTTTATAAAGAGAGAGAGAGATTTTCTTTGAAATGCTTCAGAAATCCTTCTGAATAATATCAAAGTTATTTTTTCAGATTAAATGTCTAATTTATTTTCTTTTTGAAATTTGGGGAGTTTATCAAATATAGCAAATGTTTAAACATTTGATTAACTAGGATCATAGATCATTGTGAAATGATAGTTGGTTGTCATTGCAGGCAGATACAGAAAATTAAATGGTTGGAAGCAAAGTTTAGCTCTTTTAATATTAAGAAAATTTGGTTTACCTAAGCAGTCAAAGACCTGATGATGCTGGAACACGAGGGATCATTTTAATAAAACAAAAGCTTTGTTTTCTTATTAAGAGCATATCAATAGTATAGGAAAACTTTGTTTTTAACAGAGAAAACCAAATTCTAATTCTGTATCAGTATACTTTTAATATGAAAAGAAAATTAACTTAAGAGCACCCATTTCAGTTTTAGTTAGTAAAATCATAATAAGAATTCTATTTTTCAAGATTCCTATTCCGTAACCCTTCTGCAATTTCTACCACCTTTTGCAACTTTCATAAACCTTTCAGGTTTTGTCACACCTTTTTCCTTTGTTATTCTAGACTAATACTTTTACCTTAGGGCAAAATTACTTGCTTTTTCCTACAAAAATGCAAGCCCATCCTTTACACCTACTTTTACCAAACACACACACACACACACACACACACACACACACACACACCTTACTTTCCATATACAATCTTTTTCAATCACCGTAACCTCCTCTTCTTCATTGTTGTTACTTTCCCAGAGATTCTACTTCTTAGCATCCTAAACAGGCTGTTTCACAATTCTCTATGTCTTAATCTGAGCCATATGCGCTTCCTGGCTTTGCAAAGTGACACACTAAAGTCTCCCGCTTATTAGTCTGATTTCCCAATTTCTCTGCCAGCCCTGAAGCCAGCAGGGTAGTGGACAACTGGAAGTTTTTCTCTAATCTCAGCTCCTTTTTAAATTTCATCATTTAACTTAACTTTAGCAAACTTTAAGGTTGGAGTAGACAAAGGATTTTGATAAAACTATTTGCTGGAAAGTTCACCTAAAAACTCCTATCCCATTTGTCTTTTATTAAAACATTTGTTTTTAACAATCATATTTAGATTACTCCTGAAGGTTTCATGAGACTTTAAAATAATTAGCCATCATCTTGTTATTTTTCTTGCTAACATATTTCGTAATGGAGAAAATATAGCTTATTTGACTAATAATCTCAGGTAGAACAAAAATGGTATGTTTGTATTATTTAGCAGCAGTGATAACTCTAAAGATATGTCTGTTTTAATTAAGCCAACAAACTTAAGCTAGCTTTTATTTAGAAAAGATTAATACTAGATCACATTCATTTTAAAAGTATTTCAGTTAGTTTATGCTGTATTTCTTTGATTCATATATCATTTGTTTGTTTCTAAGATGATTGAATAGAGCACCTTTAGAATCTAATTTTGAGTTTGCCGATTAATTTTGTCCATATCATCCACAGGTAAAAAAATAGCATATCTATAAAGTACATACATACTCAGAAACATACAGACACACAGAGCTCTCATAGCTTTCATTTTAAAACATTAGTTATGGTTTAGATACAATAATATAAAATTCAAGAAACATAATTGGATCAAAATTATGTTTCTGGCAGATGGATTAATATAAGGTTGTTTGCTCACATGACCAGTTTGTTTTTGTTGTTATTTGCTTTTTGTTTTTTTTTACCAAATAAATTTTACATGTGTTAAGGAGCCTTTAAGGCAGTTTTAAAAGAAAATTTGTGTTTTAGTAGCTTCTACATATAAACCAAAGAGTGCATTCCATTTTCTCTGAGAGTTTTGAGATCCTCTCTTTTTAATGGTGTCCTTTAAGACAGACTAATTGGCAAACACAAGTAAAAAGAAAGAGAAAGTGAGTGTGCACATTAATGTTGGAAAACTCAGAATACAGACAGCAGACTCAGAAGACCTGAATTTAAAAGGAGCAGGATTTCCCAGAGGGAGCAAGAGGAAAATGATGTCACAGGTGGTACTTGAGATAGCTACTGATGGCGACTTCTGACCCCTCACCCCCAGACAACAGCAACTGCTGACCCCTCACCCCCAGACAAAGAAGACAGGGGAGGGGGAAAAGAGTCTTCAGAAGACATTTTTATTACTTTGTTCCAATTGTTTGTCCATCTCAGTTAATTTAGAGTCCTGAGAGGGTTTGGAAGACTCAAAGTACCAGTTATAAATAAGTGTACCATTCAGGATCCTTTATTTCAGAGCCACGGTTTTCTAATTTAGCTTTGAAAAAAGCAAGTTTGGGAGGTCAGAAATTCCCCAGAATGGACAACTTAGCTGTAAATCATACTAGGTAATAATAGTTCAGCAAGAAAGGAATTTTGGGGAAGAGGGCTTATACTTTTTGAACATCAGGAATTCCAGAAGATGACTGCTCAGCAATAGTTCTCTAGGAACATGAACTCCCAATTTTATAGAAAGAGTACCCTGACATACTATAGAAGAGGAAGTACTCACCAGACAGGCATGCTAGGTCCCATAGACAAAAGCCAGCAACAGAGTACACACAAATAAACCTGAACTTTGACCAAAGTGGGAGGTTCATGTCCAAATGGACTTACCAGGGCAATCTGGGCCCATCAAGGAGACAACAGAGCACAATGGAGTCTTGTAGGTACCTTACTCAAATCCGTAGCAACACTAGAAGAGGCAAGTTGCTTTTGAACCCACCTATATGGCATTGTGTAATGTTGACTAATAAAGATCTCAGACTATAAAACAGGTTATAAGTTTACTTGGGTTCAATCTAACAGAGTCAAATGTAGAAGACACAGATTCAGGGGAAGACCTAAAATGTGCTCTGGGGAAGACAAGGAAAGCCAGTGCTTACAAAGGCAAAAACCACGAGCTGGTAAAAAAAGAAACTTTTCCTACTGGCTACATAACATGGTATGATTATTAATTCAAAAAAAGGATTTATCAGGTCCTGGGTGATGAAACGCTGAGGTAAGTGTAGGCATAGAAACAGGTCAGGGTACAGGTTCAAAAATGTACTTCTATGGCAAACACAAAAGAACAATAGTTCAAACCTCACATGGATGTGGGCATCACTAAGTCTGACTTCTCTAATGACCTCATGACTCCATTTTAGGGCCCCTTGATATTAATACTTTATTTTAAGTATTTTGGTTCACAAATTCAATTTCAGAATCTTCTTCTAAGTAAAACTATTGAGTTTAACATGAGTGAAAATTATTTTATTTTAATGGTATATGTGCATGAGATATTCAGCAATATGACCACTACTGTGGCCTGGGTAGTGAAAAGACTAAGAGGAAGGTGAATTTGGCTTTAAATCTTGTTTTGCACCACTCACTCACTCTGTGATATTGGTCAGGTTATTTAATTTTGGGATCAATTATGTGTCCATAAAAGTTAGATTAATCATATACGAAGTCTGGCAATTAAGTTTGCAAACTTGCCACTGTGCGCTTACATTGGCAGCACTGTACAAACAGATCAGTAAGGTTTCATAACCTTGGTATATCAGTGTCTCACAGCTGTGCTCCTGTTGACGTGGGGCGGTGTCTTGCTGAGTGGTGCTCATTATTGTTGTTTGTTTTTGTCTGCCATTGCGAGAATATCTGAGCTTGAATTAGAGCTATGAACAAAACATTACATTTCTTGTTAAACTTGAAAGAGTGGAAGTGAAATCAGGAACATGTTAGTCCAAGTTTATGGGGATAATGCCATGAAGAAAATGGCTGTGTACATATGGATTAAATGTTCTTCTGAGGGAAGAGGATGTGTTACTGATGAAGAGAGTTTAGGGCAGCCAGTAAGGAGCAGAACGGACAAAAACTTGCACTAATTTGTCAAATTATGCGTCAAAATCTTTGGCTGACTGTGAGATGAATAGAAGACCAAGTAAACATCAATTGAGAAACAGTTAGGGAAATCTTTACTGAAAATCTTGGCATGAGTAAGCTGTGTGCAAAAATGGTCCTGAAGAAGCTCTTGCATCACGACAAGGCACCAGCTCACACAGCTCTGTCTGTGAGGGAGTTTTTAGCCAGTAAACAAATAACTGTATGGGAACACACTCCCTACTCACCTGATCTGGTCCCAATGACTTCTTTCTTTACCCGAAGATAAAGGAAATATTGAAAGGGAGATATTTTGATGACATTCAGGACATCAAGGGTAATATGATGACAGCTCTGATGGTCACTTCAAACTGACCATAGTGATATTCAGCACTGAGGTATGTAGCACTTTTTCTAGGATGAGTTTGCGGACGTAATTGTCAGACATTTTGGCATTAGTAATGATGTTATTGAAATATATTGTATAACATTGTGTGTCTAGAAAACACAGGTAATAAAAGTATGAGCTAACTCATGGCAGACATCTCCTAACTTTTAGTAGAATCTGAATAATTGTATTCAATTAGTGTAGAAGACGATAACAGTTGAAATGCACAATGTGTATTGAGATGACAGTTAGGAAACATATCTGCTCAAAGTAAAGATTTTTATGAAGGAGAAGGTAGAAGGTAACATGGAAGGATAATGAGACACACACTTATTAGCCTTGTGGTCAGGAGAAAATTTACAGTTTTTTTGACTTTCAGATTCCTCACAATTAAAGTGGTGTGAACAATGCTGTCTATGTTATTTGATGATTAACTGAGCTAGCATATGAAGTTCGACAATTACATTTGCAAACTTATCCTAGAAAAAGTGTTACATGCCTCATTGCTGAACATCACTATGGTCACCTTTGAAGTACTCCCTTGGGAAGCTATGCACTGACTTCAGCACCCTTCAAAGCAATTTTGGAACTCTTTTTCTGGAATGGCCATCAGAGCTGTCGTCGTATTACCCTTGATGTCCTGAATGTCATCAAAATGTCTTCCTTTCAATATTTCCTTTATCTTCAGGTAAAGAAAGAAGTCATTGGGGGCCAGATCAGGTGAGTAGGGAGGGTGTTTCAATACAGTTATTTGTTTGCTGGCTAAAAACTCCCTCACAGACAGTGCTGTGTGAGCTGGTGCATTGTCGTGATGCAAGAGCCATTAAATGTTGCTGAAAAATTCAGGTTGTCTAACTTTTTCACACAGCTTTTTCAGCACTTCCAAATACTAGTAAACTTGGTTAACTATTTGTCCAGTTGGTACAGGTTCGTAATGAATAATCCCTCTGATATCAAAGAAGGTTAGCAACATTGTTGTAACAAATTCCGGAACATGCTTGTCAGACATTGTATATCACACACCTGGGGACATTCCAAACTTTATGTTCAATCATTGTTATGTGATTTAATTTACACTTGGACAAAGGAACATTGTTATTTGTTGATTAGTTGGCGTGTCTGTTTTGTAGTTGTATTTTGCGGTTACTCACTTGTTTTAATGCTAAGGAATAGGTTTGTTTAAGATTGTCTTTAAATGTTTTCTCCTGAGAAAACCTTTCATGTGATGTGTCTTTCTACTATCTGATGCTGTAAGAAGGCAATGTCTATTTTTGAGAGTTATTGATGCCAATGGGATGAATAACATCCTTTTCTCCAATTAATGAAGCTCTGTGCACTTCCTCTCATTTATGATAGTCATGAAGCAGGCATTTTTTCCTTTCCATGTTGTAAACAACAGACACTGGTGGCTGGCTGCTATAGTCCTCAGGCACTGGAGAGAACAATTGTTTTGCCAACAGAGTTGAACTTATGGCCTTGTTTATTTCCAGGAAAGTGTTACCTCTCTTGTGGAGGAAATTAGTTAAAACTTATTAAGAAAGCTCAAAGATATTCTCCAACATCTGATGACCTTTAAACAGCTTATCTAAAAGGGCAGTAGATTAATTCAATTTCTATGGTATCAAATAGAAACAAATGGCTTAAAAAACCTAGGGGATATGCAGTCTACTTGCTTTCTAATGAGCAAATATGGGAAAAATAGAAAATGGATACTGAGGAAAATAAACTTGTTTCAGGAGATATTATGAGAGTTAACATGAGAAGGTAGCTGATAAAATTATCAGAAGATTAAGAAAACTTGCTATTGAGGTAATTGAATCACAATTCATTGTATTTCAGGAATTGAAAAGAGATGTTAGAATAGCTATCAAGTCACAAAATACATGCAGGAAACTTGAATGCATATTTATAAGTGACAGAAGCCAATCTGAAAGGCTCCATACTGTGTGATGCCCACTATCTGACATTCTGCAAAAGGCAAAACTATGGAGACAGCAGAAATGTCATTGATTCCCAAGGGTTCCAAATGAAGAAAAGATGGAAAAACAGGTGGAACACGGGATTTTTAAGGTAGTGGAACAATTTTGTATCATACTATAATGGTAGAAACATATCATTTTACATTTGTCAAATCTCAAAGAATGTACAACACAAAGAATGAACATTAATATAAATATGGACTTTAGTTAATGATGTATCAATATTGGATCATCAATTATAACAAATATACTACATTAACACACATTTATTTATTAGGAAATGGGTGGAAGAAGTATATGGAACTCTCTACTTTCCCCTCTATTTTCCTGTAAACTTAAAACTGCTCATAAAAAGCCTATTAAAAAAATTGCTACAGTGAAGATCAGCAATGTTTTGATGGTGGTAAGGATGATAATTTACAAATTAATTTTCTAAAACAGACCTGTACATTACTAAGTTGGTGCAAAAGTAATTGCAAGTTAAAATGTTAAAAATAATTGCAAACACCGCAATTCCTTTTGCACCAATCTAATAGATTTGAGGAAAAACAAAACAAGGCACTAAAAATTCAAACAGCAAGATTTTAGAATATATAAACTCCAGAGAAGAAATGTTATAAGAAAAACATATCAGAGAGAACATATGAGCACCTGGAAGTTGGAACAATAATCAGGACACACTGGGGTCAATGCAAAAGATAAAATGAATGAACGAAATTCAATTAATCTTTGACAGGGTCGCTTAATCTGATTAACTTGAAAGTGGGCGGTGCATGTAATATTTTTCAGTTTTTATAATGTGACAAGAGCTCTTACAATAATTTATTTTTTCAAGATTCAAAACTGGGTGGATTAATTACCAGCAGATTTTATAATTAATGGATTTATAGTGACATTTTAAATGACATAATACGATTCTCTTATTTCAATTTTGTCAAATATTAATAACAGAATGGCATTAATATAGGAGACATCAAATATATTAGACTATATATATATATATCAATATCAATCTAAATAGATACTGAAAGTCTGGTGTAATGAGATACATCTAATAAAATAATATTCATCAAAGATAAAACAGAAATATCATACCTGCTTTTTCAGCTTTATATATCAAAATTCAGTTTTATTAGCAAATAATGGGAGAAATAGGTCCCATAGAAATTCCAATTTAAAATGCGTGTGTGTTTGTGTGTATGTAATATAATCAATGATACGTAAAATATACCAAACGATGTCATATGTCCCCCCCAAAGCCAATTAAATTTTAACTCATATTATTTTGCATATTTCTACGAGCAGAGTCCAGGAGAGACACAAACTAGAGAAACAAAATCCATTAAAATATTTAGAGGTAGAATAGTATTCCATTGTGTGTGTGTGTGTGTGTGTGTGTATCACATCTTTATCCATAAGCAAAAATGAAATATAATGCCATTTGCAACAACATGGATGGATCTTGAGATTATAATGCTAAGCAAAATAAGTCAGACAGAAAATGTCGAGGACCATATGATTTCACTCATATGTAGGATGTAAAACTGAAAACAACAAAGAAAAAAGACAAACAAATGAAGAAATAAAAACTCATAGACACAATAGTTTAGTAGTTACCAGATGGTAAGGGGTGAGAGAGGTGGTAGATGAGGGTAAAGGGAATCAAATATATGGTGATGGAAAGAGAACCGACTCTGGGTGGTGAGCACACAATGTGATATATAGATGATGTAATACAGAATTGTACACCTGAAGCTTATGTAGTTTTACTAACAATTGTCACCCCAATAAACTTTAATTAAAAAATATTTAGAGGTACCAGACAATAATTTCTTTAACACATTATAAGTGTAATATGTGCACCTATTGTTGTTGTAATTTTAATTTATACTAGTAGCTCATACTTTGTAGAACATGAGAGAAAAGCCTCTCTCAAATGACCCATTTTCCCATACTCTTGAAATTGTAAATTCTGTTCTGGTACTACACTTTAAATAATCATGGTCAAAATGGAAGATGTTCAAGGAAGAGTAAATATAATAATGAAATTGTCCATAACATGTCAGAATAAGAAAAGTTAAAGGAATTGGAGATATTTACCCTTGCAAGAAAAGTTTCTGCAGAAAATATGTCTTAAAACATCTGTAGTTTCATTTCAAGTAGGAATAACTCATCTTCATGATCCTAAATAGACAAAGATAATAAGAAATTTTAACTTTTATTTAAGTTAGGAACTTCTCAAATTCTATAGTATGGAATTAGTCATAAATAAGCAAATGTAAATTTTCAGGGGATTTACCTCCTAACATCATAAAACATCCCACTATTCTCAGTGTCCACCATTATACATCAAAGCCCTTTGCTATCTTCCTGAATCAAAACATACTAGCAAGAATTAAAATTGCATATATTTTACATACTACTGAAGAAAATGATTAGGATTTCATTGAAGGTCAGACAATATTCCAGGCCTTGAAATAGAAAACGTAGTAGGCTCTGTAAGGTATTAGAAAATGTAAAAGAGTGAGAGGTGAGTGGATAAAGGAAAATAAATAAGTATGTGACCCATGAAACCAGTTAAAGTTATTTCAACTCTGTCATAAATTATAAGACTTATTGACAGGGAACAGAAAAGGTAGAGTATTGTGAAAGCAATCTAACATTCCTCATTTTATACAGATTTGAACATCAGGTTTTCTTATCATTGATATTAGGACTCTGAAAGTTGAACATTCATTAATATTCTCAATTCATTCACTTTAATTTAAACCCGTGGGGTCCTCTGCTCTTTAATCTTATTTCTAATGATGTCTTTCAATGGTTCTGGCATGAAACTACTTTTATCTTATGTATCAACCCAGAAGATAATGAAGGGTAGCTTTCTCAAAGTCACTAAACTTATTAATACATATCTTTAATATGGCCTATCTCCCTAGTTTGTTGCTGGAGATAAACCTTAGTGAACTGAGAAATTGCACAATTTATTATATTGCATGACTATTTCTTCAGCATTTTGCCAATGAATCCTTGGCCCAGTGATCTTAAAA
The DNA here is from genome assembly GCF_964194185.1 of Rhinolophus hipposideros. NCBI lineage: Eukaryota > Metazoa > Chordata > Mammalia > Chiroptera > Rhinolophidae > Rhinolophus > Rhinolophus hipposideros. Next base: position 4,756,608 of record NC_138052.1, on the reverse strand, counting down.
CCTTAACAACACTACTGTGTTCATTGCTTACCTGATTCACCTAGGCTTCTGGGCATTATATCCATACAGAATTTGCAATGAGTTTAGTGTCTTCTACTCACTTTTCAGTGACTGATATGTGATCACTCCCCTCTGCCACAAAACAACTTTAGCACTGAGGTGCCACAATGTTACAACAAAGTTTTATTTTATGAATAGACACATGGACCAAAGAAAATTCAAGTTAGTGTGCATGTGTGTGAATGTTTCTCATAAGTCTAAATCTACAAGGAAATAGAACAAAATTGTAATAATAATAATAATAATAATAATATGTTTTACATATTTAAGTAAATGTGGTTTGTGTTTTGTTTTATATAATTTTATTCATTTTATATATACTTTGCAATAAGCATGCATTATTTGTGTACTGAAAGAAAATGGTCAACTATGCCTTAGAACAAACACGTAGATCTCTATCTCTATCTCTAATTTATCATTGAACTATCTATCATTGAACGTCTAATTTATCTATGCTTATATGACATAAATGCATCCAACTCACTAACAGCAATAATTTTAGGAATTGGTTGAATTTTCAACCTCTGTCTAATTTTGCTAAAATATGAACACATTGCTATTGTAATAACAAATATGAGGTATGACAATTAAGATTGTGAATTCATCCTAGAAAAAGTGCTAGGTCATGTCCAGCACGACGCGGGTTGTGGGAAAGGAGAAGGGCGGCACTGAGTTAAGAAAGGACAGTAGTCACAAATAGAGCATAAGCACTGACCAAGGGGAACAGTCTGAATGAACTGAAACTCGAATCAAGCCAACGTATAGTTTTTATTGGTAAACTTCTAAAGAGGTAATGATTGTTAATCTCAAGATTTCTGTGTTACATAGCCTGTTGGCTGTCTCTCCAAAAGTTCCCATTGTGTTCCAGCCTGAACTTTGCCTTCACATACACGTACAACTCCAAAGAATCCATTGAAGGCGAGGGACCGATATAATTCCATTGGGTCTCAGTTTGCTGAGACTACCCTCACAGGAGCTTTTCCGATATCTCAGGCCTCAGTTTGCTGAGGCACTCCCTTGTGATATCTGGGAAGAGCGCGGGGGAACAAACAGCTTGGCAATTGTAAGGCAACAGTGCTACATACTTCTTTGCTGAATATCACTACAGTCACCTTCGAAGTAACTCCCCTTGGGAAGCTATGCACTGATGCCAGTGCTTAGTCCACATTTCAAAGCAATTTTGGAATCTTTTTCTGGAATGGCAGTCAGAGCTTTTGTCATATTACACTTGATGTCTTGAATGTCATCATAATATCTTCCTTTCAATATTTCCTTTATCTTTGGGTAAAGAAAATGTCATTGGGGGCCAGATTAGGTGAGTAAGTAGGGTGTTCCAATACAATTATTTGTTTACTGGCTGAAAACTCCCTCACAGACAGTGCAGTGTGAGCTGGTGCATTGTCGTAATGTAAGAGCCATGAATTATTGGTAAAAATTTCACGTTGTTTTCCTCTAACTTTTTCAAGCAGCCTTTTCAGCACTTCCAAATAGTAAACGTGGTTAACTATTTATCCAGTTGGTACAAATTCATAATGAATAATCTCTCTGATATCAAAAAAGGTTAGCAACATCGTTTTGAGTCTTGATTTGGACTGAAATTTTTTTCAGTTTAGAGAATTGCCTGACTTTCATTGAGTACTTTGACGCTTTGTTTCAGAGGGTCGTAGTAGTATGCCCATGTTTCATCATCAGTAATTACATGGCTCAGAACATCGTCTTGCCTCTCCAAAAGGCCTTGGCAAACTTTGACTCTCCTTTGCTTTTGTTCATTGGTGAGCTCCTTCGAGACCATTTTTGCACACAACTTTTTCATGCCATAACTTTCAGTTAAGATGTTCCTAAATGCTTCTGTATCGACGCTTGCTTGGTGTGCTATGCTTCTCACAGTCAGCCAATGATTTTCACACACACAGTTCAAGGAATTTTTGTAATGTTTTCATCAGTTCTGTTTGTTACTGGCTGCCCTGACATTTCTTCATCAGTGACGCATTCTCTCCCTTCAGAAAAACGTTTAATCTATTTGTACACTGCCCTTTTCTTCATGGCAGCATCCGCATAAACTGGGACTAACATGTCCCTGATTTCACTTCCACTCTTGCCAAGTTTAACAAGAAATTTAATGTTTGTTCATTGCTCTAATTCAAGCTCAGACATTCTTGCAACAGCACAAAAAAACACACACATCAACAATAATGAACACCACTCAGCAAGACACTGCCACACGTTGACACGGACACCGCTGTGAGACACTGATAGACCAAGGTTATAAAACCTCACTGAGCTGTCTGTACAGTGTTGCCAGTGTACGCACATGGGGGCAAGTTCGCAAACTTAATTGTCAGAACTTGTAAGTTCAACAAAGACAAATGATCTGCAATTATTGGTCAATTTTAAAATGTAGATTATTTACCAAACTTGGCTATTTCTTCAATGTGACTTCCACATCAGGACACAGATTCCAGAGCAAGTTTTAGCTATTCATGAACTTTTATTGTTGAACACCTTGTAACTAAGACAAATGACTCATCCTTGGCACACTGAAAGAGATACTACAGTTAAAGGATTAAAAGTGGGATGAAGCTATGTACACCCATATTTAACATGCTTTCATTTAACACCTGCAGCCTGATAAAAACTATATTCCAGGGGACCTTCCACTCCTGAGGCTCAGATGTAACATAGTGTCATTGTTGTAACATAGTGTCATTAATCAGATTCTAAATATGCACAAAGAGATGTCATAGGACAGAAGGATGCAAACTATTTTAGTGACAGTTAAACCAACAGGGTGACATCTGGACTTAGTCTTGATGGATGTCTATGAATCTACCAAGGACCTAAGAGAACTGTGCCTCAATCAGACAGGGGAACACTATGTTCACAATGTGTAAGCATTGACAAAATAACATGGAAAGAATAGTTTCTCTTTCACAAGATCATATATACATATGTATAAAATTATATAAAATATTATATATATATATATATATTCCATCTAAAATCTATCTATCATCTATCATCTTCAGAAATAAAACTAGAGCAGTTACTTTTGTCTCATGACAAATGAACGTTTCTAGGACATACAGAACATTACAAAAAAAAAAAAAATTCAAATACACAGTAAAGCTGCCTCCCATTTCTCACCAGAAAATGAAGGAGTAGATAAGTAGCCAGGGAAAAACATTAATGTTTTTGGTTTCTCATCTATTCCAAACAGGTTTGGGAAGTGTTGACGATAGAGAAAGGGGCTCTTCAGAAGGCTGAGACATTTCTCCTCCTTGCCAAAGGTGGGCTAGCACTTCCATCAGTGGGGTCCAGGGGGACATAACAGCACTGACTTATTACATATCCATTTGCCTAAGGCTTGACCAGAAAGTCAGACTTGAGGCCTTTTATTGGGAGTGACCAGGCAGGCACAACCAAACATCCTAATCTTACTGAGGATGCCAGATATTCATGGAAGGTCTCCTGAGGCTCATAAGGAGAGTCAAGTCACACCTGAACCAGCACTGCTTTCAGTTCACTGCTACACATAATTTGCATTAGCCAACAACAGGACTAAAGCCTTTAGTGTCTAACTGCTTTAGGGAGGATTTTTGCCCCAAGAATGGGAATCTTCTTATAAATTGTCTATTAAATATAAAACTCAGGGACCTGGGAAGAAGGTTATCTTACCAATTCTCAGCAAAATAGGAAAATGGTATATAAAAGTGTTAGGCATCCAAGTACACAGATGGATAGAAATGTAAAGAGATGATAGATAGGTAGGTAGATAGATAGATAGATAGATAGATAGATAGATAGATAGATAGATAGATAAATGACAGATAGGTAGATAGACAGAGCATATATATATATATATATATATATATATATATATATACATATACATATACATATATATATATATATATATATATATATATATATATATATGCAATCAATCCCTGCAAAAATGTAAACTATGTATTTGTCCATTACTATATATGATAGGGTAATAGGGACCATGAAATTATATTCAGGAGTATCTGGGGTAGTCATAGGTCAAATGGTGTTCTTATATCAGACCATAGCCCAATTCAAGTTCAGGAAATAAGACAGCTCTACACAGTATAGATGTAACATAATAGTTATGAACTCAATGTCTGTGTTCTGTCAAAACAGTGGTCATCTGAGAATCAGCAAATATAAATTAAGTTCTAGCAATAAACATCAGGTGCAAAACACTGATGAAATGTCTCACAGAGTTGTTGTTTATTATATGTAACAAGACCAAGGCCAAATTTGCTCTGTAAAATTTAGAAAAAGAACCAATTTAAGTGAAACATAAGATACCACTTTACTATTTAATACTCTTTGGGGGTGTGTGATTCTGCTACAATATTCTCTGAAAACATGGGAGAGGAAGAACATGAAACACACAAGCAAACAAACGCAAATGAAAGAATTACACATCTTGTGCTATGCACAGCAGATAGAAAAAGAATATTTTGAAAACTTAACTTCCCAAATATATTAAATAAAATAAAAGATAGCTTTTTTGAAAACTTTAATGTACTACTAGTAAGAGAAAAGGTTTTTATTTTCCCTTTTTTAACAGAACAATTATTTTCAAGAGTCAAACTAGGAAAAAAAGGTAGTGCTTTCAAACACTTTAGCTTCCCAAAGTGTTGCCTGGGGCTCATTAAGATACAGCAGCCGCAATCCTGTATTCACATAGAACTGTATTTTCCAGTGAGAAGAGGAACATAGAGTTTCAACACATCTATCTATGCCATATGTTAACCCCAGTCATTTTCAAAAGATAGGGCAGCTGAAAAGGTAAAGCTTCTGGAAGAGAAGAAATATAATGTTACCACGAAAGAAAAATGAGGACAAATGGGAATAAGTGAAGATAATGATGATCTGATTATATTGACCTCACCAGTCACCGCCATAGTGACTGTATGTTTCCTTATTGCCACTGAAACAAATTACCACTAACTTATTGGCTTGAGACAACACAAATACACCATTTTACAGTTCTGAATGCCAAAAGTCTCACTGGGCTAAAAAGGAAGTGTCTGAAGTACTGAACCATTCTTTTTCTCAAGAATCTAGAGGAGACTCTGTTTCTTCACCTAGTCTAACTTCTAGAAGCTGCCTGCATCCCTTGGCTTATGAACACTTACCTCTACTTTGAATCTTTCTTACGCTGCCATGTACATGACCCTGCTTTTGTTGTCACATACCTTATTCTGACTACAGCCAAGAAAGGATGTCTACATTCAAGGATTCGTGCAATTAGATTGGGCCCACCTAGATAGCCCTGGACAATTTCCCCATCTCAAGGTTCTTCACCTGAAATTACATCAGAAAAGTCCCCTTTGCCCGTAAGATAATATATTCACAAGTTCCAAGGTTTAGGTCTTGACATCTTGGGGGACATTATCTGCCTATTTCAGTGAATTACCACCATATTCTTTCACTTAACTCTATGTTGACTTTACAGCCTTCATTTACTATTATTTTTATTACCTATCAAGCACTAGGAGATTCATTCACTTAGACATTCAATAAGCAACATGTTCCAAACTTCCCATTATATGCTCACTCATTTATATATTTATATAATTCACATTTGTCTCCTTCACTAGGATCTGGAAAGTGAAAACCTTGTTTCTTTCATTTAAATGTCATTCTCCCTGTCTAAAACAATATCTAACATAGAATGTGGCTCCATATATATTAGCCCAAAAAAAGCATGAAATGGTAAGCAAATATTTATTTTGCAAAAACTATTTGCAAGGGCTCAGTGCTTCTATACAGGAAAGCAGGGAGGTGGAAAGTCATCAAAGGGTGAGAAAGTATGAGTCCCATGTGCTGTTGCTACAAAAGTTACATACAGGAAGTCAGTATGGTCTGTTCTCCTTTCCCAGAGTCACTTCATCACTACTAGCCAAAAATGATCACTTAGAATGCGTTATTATACTTTTACTAATCAAGGAAAATAAAATTAACTCCTGGAGCTAAAAGCAAAGAAGCTTTAACTAGAGATCAGCAAATGTAGGGTTCCAGTTTTAATCCTGCTACATACCAATTTTGTCCCCTTAGGTATGGGTTGAGGTTAGCCATTCTAGAAAGGAATGCAGTCTGCAGCCACAGAAAGAGAAATGTCTAAGTGATTCCTGACCTTTACTCCTTTTGGAAGATTGATTTTGCTACATTGGACCCAGTGATTCAGCTCTCTGAACAGCTCCAACTTCATATCCTAGCAGAAGGTAGAAGAAAAGCCGTTCTACTTGGAGGTCAGAAAGGCATAAAGAGCCATTCATTAGAAGACCCAGACAGAGAAAGTTAAGAACGTGAGCTCAGACCCATGACAAAATGCCTCTGGGGGTATAATCTTTCTCTGTATTGTGTTTCTGTCTCTGCACATAATATACATGTGTACCTGTGTCCTGTGGATAATAAAAGTTTATTTTGTATGACAGCTCTCATACTGCACGCCTAAATATTTAATAGAGTTAAATAATGCAGTTCCTAAGGAGAGTAATAAGAGGCAAGCGGCAAGATTAAAAGACAGTGACAAACCATAAGAGTTATGTTTTGGGAAGAATCTAAGAAGATCTCTTCCTTCTGACCCTGACTTCCCAGAAAGCAGTCCTTAAGCCAGGACGAATCAAATGTATTACTACTCTAAGAATGTAAGGAACATTTCCTGGGATCAGTTCTATCTCGAACAACCCATATGATCTTGTCTGGGACACTTGTTTTCCCCACTTGGAAAGCAAAGCTTTATGTCAGTGGCAGTTGTGAGGGTAAAATTTTTAAAATACATTAAGAAGACTTTGCAACGTGTATGATGCTAAGTGAGTTCTTTCCCTGGTGAAAGGAGGTCTGGGGACGAGGACAGAATGACAGAACGAGGTGCGGACCTAAGACACAAGAGACCAGAGCAGCAGCTCTAGAGATTAGCAAAGGTGGATTAGGATCGATTTACATGGCAGCAAACCAGGAAATCAATTCCAAAGGAGTTTAGAGTCATTTTGTGAAACAAGGGGCTAGAAGACAGGGATGACTTGTGCTCTGGTGAACTGGGGAACAAACTACCTCCCTGTTTTCCTTTGCCACCTTTATTTTCTGCTGCTGCTCAATAGCGCCTCAGTATCAGAACAGTGTATCTCTTTATTCTCGCTGGTTTTCTCACCATCCTAATAATTCACACCGTGTCAACTCTTATCATGTAGTTTTTAACTGACTTGCAAACTTCTTATTACCTACTATTTCCTGGGGGAAAAAAATCTCTTTAATTTAGGGGCTCAAAACCTACCTCTTTGAAGACGCCTGTAGGTATCAGCTCCTCTGGGAAGCTTCCCTAACCTTATATAGAGGCACTTGGTGTCTCTACTCATATAATACCGTTATCAAAGTGTGATGTCCCGCCCAGCTGATCAGCATTCCTTGGGGATTAATTAGAGAATAAATATTCAAGCACCACCTTAGACCAACAGCACACGGTTGGGTCCTAGTGTTCTAGAATGAAAGAGGAATGAAGCCAACCCACTAGAGCAGGGGTGTCCAAACTGCGGTCCGCAATCCGTTTTTAATTGCCCCGCAGCAAATTCCAAAAATATATTTAGTTTACTTAAATAAACCAGGTGAGGCAATACGTACTTCACCTCGAGTGAGTGGCCCGGCTGTTTGTGTATTTTACCGCATATGGCTCTTGGTGAAAAACGTTGAAAAAAGTTTTGACACCCTTGCACTAGAGGAAAGAGCTGAATCTCATAGCCTTGACCGTATTTCCCCTGAGACTGTGTTTTCCCTGTGAGCATTGATTCTCAAACCTGTGTACAGCATTGCTATTTTAAAGGCTATGTTTAAAACACAAATGACAAGACATGCAGAGTTTCTGACTAGGAAGGTCTGAGTTGAGGCTTGAGAATTTGTATTTGTAACAAGCTCCCAGGTGAGGCTGCTCCTTTAGTTCTTGGGACCACACTTTGAGAACACAGCCACTAGATGTCTTCCTCACAATGTTACATCTTCCAACTCATTCAGGCCACCAGTGGGCACTCTAGTGTGCCCATGCAAGGATAAAGAATCTTCTCTATTTCCCTGTGCCATAACTGAGAATAAAATGGAACAAATTGAAAGGACAAGGCAAGGAAAAAAAAAAGAAAAAAAAAGAGAGAGATGCACACCTAGCTCAATAATTTGACTTTCCCACTTTCAGCTGAGTTTCCCTGCAGTGATAACCAGCTTAGCTCTCGGCCTGTCCTCTTCATAAAGAGACCATGTCTTCCCTGTAAACTGGGGCAGCTCCCAGCACATCCCTACCTGGGCTGAGCACCGCTTTTATGTTTACTTCAGCTCCCTGTTCTTGTCTTCGCAGTGCTTGCCACTCTGCATTTTGTATTGACATACGACTAACATAAACAAAATTGCATAGATCTTCAATGTTTTATAATCGATGACTGTAGACAATTGTATAAACCTCTGTAACTACTACCAAAAATAGTAAATAGAACATTTCTATCCCCCTTGAAACTTTGGCTTACTTATTTCCCATCAGTAGCAGCCCTCCTTCTCCTATGACTATCTGATATTAACTACTGATTCTTATTGCTTGTGGTTGTGTTTAATATGAATGATATTGTTATCATATGTATTCTATTGTGCCAAACAGGCTCCTCTCACTTCATATAATATTTTCATGTTCATCTATGTGATGAATGGCTTGGCCGATTTTTGTAAATTGTTGTGAAGTAGTCAACTGTATGGACATAACAGAATTTGTTTTCCTGCTCACAAGCAGGACATTTATTTTTTTCCTTGTGAGTCTGTTATGATTAAACTTGCTGTGACCATTCTCAGACCAATTTTTTTGTGGACGTATGTTTGTACTTTTAATCAATAAATACTTGGGAGTAAAATCACTGTGTTACAAGGTAGATTTATGTTTAACTTTATAAAAACTTCATAGTTATTCAAAATGATTGAACTATTTTTTGCCCCCATCAGCAATGTGTCAAATTTCAAGTTATTCTATATCTTTAGAAATATCTGTCATTAGTTTTTTAATCATCCATTTTAATATGTGTGAAATGGAATATCATTGTGGTTATAATTTGCATTTCCCTGATTACTAGTGAGGTTGAGTATCTTTTCAAGTGCTTGTAAGCCATTTGTATTTTTTTGATTCAAGTTTAAGTATTTTGCTTATTAATTATTATGTTGTCAATTATTTATTATTGATTTTAAAGATTCTATGTACATTCTGTATAAAATCTTTTTTCATATATTCCTGCAAATATATTTCTTAGATAGTAGCCTGTCTATTCATATTTTTACTGATATCTTTTGATACATAGATTTTTATTTTGATAAAATCTAATTTAACTTTATTCTTCTTTTATGGTTTGTCTTTTTTGGGCTCTATCTATGAAATCCTTACTTAATATAAAATTATAATTCTTCAATTTCAATATTTAGAAGCATTATTATTCTGCATTTTAGTTTTAAGTTTATGATGCATTTCAAAGTAAATTTTGTGTATGGAGGGAAAAAGTGTTAATGTTCATGGAAACACAAAACATAATTTTTCTAGCATATTTATAAGTTTTTCATTTTTTCCATTGAATCATCCTGATATAATGGCTGAAAATGAATTGCCATATGTATGCATGTATGTCTGTATTTCTGAGTTTTCTATTCTCTTACACTGATATATCTATCTTTATGTCAATATCAAACTAATTATTATAGCTTTACATTAAGTCTTGAAATCAAGTATTATAAGTTAGTCTCCCAACTTAGTTCTTTGTATTCAAGATTCTTTCTGCTAATTCAGATCTCAGCCTTTCCAAATAAAATTTAGAATGTTTTAAAACAAAATAAAATGAGAATTTTTGACAAGAATTCACTTACATCTGTAGATCATCCAGAGAATGAACACTTAAAAATTTTGAGTCTTCCAATCCTTGAACATACTATATCTTACCACTTATTTCCCTCAACAAATTTGTACAGTTATTAGGTTAGTGCCAAAGTAATTGTAGTTTAAAAAGATTAAAATAATTGAAAAAAGTGCAATTGCATTTGCACCAATCTAATATTTGGCGCTATAGGCATACCTTGTTTTATTATTTTTCGCTCTATTGCACTTCACAAGTGTTGTGTTATTGCACAAAGTGAAGCAAGATCCTCTACCTACATAAAGGTTATGACTCCTTTATCATGATTCTCACTTTTCTGTGGTGGTCTGGAAACAAACCTACAATATCTCTGAGGTATGCCTGTATATTACATCTTTTGTTACATATATTCCTAAGTATTTCATTTTGGGGCTATTTTGTATTTTTATTAAATAAAAATTAAACACTAAATCACCTTTTTAATGTGCAATTCTGGGAATTTTTAAAAATATGCAGCCATTTAACAACCACTATAATCAAGATATAGATCACATCTACCAAAAATTTTTTATGTGCTCCTTTGTAATCTATCATTCTTCCATCTCCTATCCCCAAATAATCACTAATAGTTTTACCTATACTAGAATGTTATGCAAATAGGCTGAAATAGTTTATAGCTTTTTCAGTTCAATTTATTTTACTTACAAGAATGCATTTGTGATCCTTCCATGCTTTCATTGTATCACTATTTTGTCCCTTTTCATTGCTAAGTAGTATTCCACTGTATGGCTTGTGAAAATTAATACACAGAAACCTCACTGAAAATGGAATAGGGAGGCTAGAAGAGAGAACTCTCACACACATGTCTCTCAACACAACAGTAAAAGACATACCTTGCATCTCCAACAAAAAGTGATGCTATATGACTTCCTCAGCAGGAGGAAGAAAATATTCCTCATTGTCCAGGAACACCTGAACCAGTATTAGACTGCTCAAACTCAGCCCATGACAAGTCACTATACTGTGGACTTTCAGTTTCCTCCAATGAACTCTTTGTTTACAACAGCTCTCCTTTTCCAAATCTATAAAAGAACATTTATCTCCGTTGTTTCTCTGGACTTGCCCATGGTTTTCCATTAGAATACATGCCCTGAATTTCAGTTCTTTGTTGCTCCCAAATAAACACATTTTGCTGGAGAAATATCTGGCTATTTGTTGCCAGTCAACAGAATGTATCACAGTTTGTTTACCATTTACCAATTGGATGTTTGTGTTGTTTTCAGATTTAGGTGATCATGAATAAAGTTACTATTCATGTACAGATTTTGTTTTTGTTCACTAGGGTAAATAGCTAGGAGTAACATTCTTGGAACATATGGCAAATGTTTATTTAGCTGTGATCAGAATTTGTCTATATGATTTCAAAAATCGTGGCACCATTTTGTGATCATATCAATAATGTGTAAGAGTTCCAGGTTCTCTGCATCCTCACAAAGACTTCGTATTATTAATTATTGGGAGGTTTTTACTGTGACTTTTGAGAGTTTTTTACATAATGCAGATACTAGTGCTTTGTCAAGTACGTGGTTTGTAAATATTTCTTCACACTCTATAGGTTAACTTTTTATCATCAACACGTGGGCTTTCACACAGCTTTAGAAAAAATATGAGTTCTAATTTATCATTTTTTCCTTTTATGCATCATAGCTTGCTGTCAATTCGAAGAATTCAACACCTACTTAAGTACTCAATATTTTCTCCTTTTTTTGTTTTTGTTTTTGCTTCTATATTTTTTCTGAAAGTTTTATAGTTTTATGTTTTACATTTCAGTTTATTGTGACTTAATTTTTTTATAATATATGAAATATAAGAGTTCTTTTTTTCCTATAGATTTCTGATTGCTCTAGCACCATTTGTTGAAACTGAATTCTTTTTATTCCTTCGTCAAAAATCAGTTCAGGATATGTTGTGTGGGTTTTTTTGTGAGTCCATTATCATTTTCCATTGATCTAAGTTCTATCTTTCCATCAGTATTACCTATTTGCCATGCTGTCTTCGAATACAAGATGGTACTGTGTCTCTCTATTTATTTGGGTCTTCTTTGATTTATTTCATCAGATTTTAAAAATTTTAGTATATCGATCCTACATGCATAATTGTTAAGAATATAACTAAAAAATTTCCTATTTTTGAAGTGTTTGTAAATGATGTTTATAATTTTGGTGTCTGCATGTGTATTTTTGGTATATATAAATGTAACTGATTTTTGTGTGTTGATCTTGTATTCTATAATCTTGCTTAACTTACATATTAGCCGTAGGATATACATATACGTGTGTGCATGTATGTATATATATATATACATATATATATACATATATATACATATATATATAATAAACAATATACAAACTATATATATGTAAACTATATATATATATATATATATATATATATATATATATATATATATCAACAACATGTCATGCCATTCGCAAATAGAGATCGTTGTATTACTCTTTCTTAATTCTGTATGCCTTATGTTTCTTATTTGTTGCCGTATTTGAGTGGTTAGAACTTCCATAATATTTTGAATAGAAGTGGTGACAGTGAGCATCCCTGTTTGGCCTCTTTTCTAGGAGAAAAGCATTCAGTGTTTTGTTTTTTTTAAATCACTAAGTACAATGTTAATTGTAGATTTTTTTGTAGATTTTCTTTATCACATAGAGGTAATTCCCTTCTATTCCTATTTTACAAGGCTCTAACATGGTGGCATTTTGGATTTTGTCAAATGATGTCTCTATGCCAATCGATATATGATTTTTTTCTTTACCTTTTTAAGTGGTGGATTGTCTTGATTGATTTTCAAATGTTAAACCAGATTGACATATCTGGAAGAAACACTACTTGAAAATATAGCTCATAGCAAAGTCAAGTTTTTGTTTTCGTTTTTTTATGTCCACTTTCAATCTCTGTTTTTGATATGTGAATTTAAACTATTTACATTTAAGGAAATTGTTGATATGTTAGGACTTAAAATTGCTATTTTATTATTTTTATCTTTTCCATGTAGTTTTTATTTGTCTAATTTAATTTTCTTACTTGTCTGTTGGTTACATAAACATTTGCAACATTTTTAAAGATTTCATCTTGATACATTTATCCTGTTGTAGAGTGCATATCTCTGTAAGTTTTCTTAGTGGTTGCTTGGGTGTGGTATGGGTAGAGGGGTTCATATCGTTAGGGCTAGGGTAAGGGCCAGGACTGGTGCAATGATGAATATGGAGATTGATGATGTCAGGGGACGTAGGGGTTCCTTGGTGAACAGTTTGATGGCGTCAGTGATTGGCTGAAGAAGTCTGTATGGGCCTACAACGTTTGGTCCTTTGCGGAATTGTATATAGCCCAGTACTTTTCATTCAATGAGAGTTAGAAATGCTACAGCTAAGAGGATGGGGACGATTAATAGGTGTGACTTATAATGGTCTATTTGTATAAACAACTTACCTATTCAAGTAAAGTGTGAAAACCGCACTTCGATTTAGGTCCCTTTGCCTTCTTCGATTTTAACTGCCTTGAATATCAGGGTGATTTTTTATTTGTTTGTTTGCTTGCTTCAATCATCAAAAAGCTTATAATACTCACTAGAAAAAAGATGGTCTGTTGTATGTATCCATATCTCTGCTCTTTCTGCTGCTTCTTCCTTAGTCCTTATGCTCTACATTGTTTCCTTTTTAAATACTTTTCTTTCAAGAACTTCTTTTAGCCAATCTTTAAGAGTAGGTCTGCTTAGTAACACATTTTTGTTTTTCTTTTTATTTTCTAAAAATGATTTTATTTTTCTGTAACTCCTAAAGAATTATTTCACCAAGTACAGAAATCACAATCGACAGCTATTTCCTTTCAGCACTTAAAAAAATATCATCTCTCTTCTTTCTCTCCTTTGTAGTTTAAGATGAGTAACCTGCTGTCTTTTGAATTGGCGTTGCCTTGTGGGTAATGTGTCATTTCTCTCCAACTACTTTATAGGTTTCCCCTTTATTTATAGTTTCAAAACTAATTATGATGTGTGTTGCCAGGGGTCATTTATTCATTATTTATGTATATTTATTTATTTACTTATTTATTTATTTGGTGGGGTTGTATCCTCTTTGAAATTTACTCAGTTTCTTAGATATGTAGATTTGCATTTTTTGTCAAATTTAGAAATATTATATTTCTCATTTCAGGGTACTTCTCCTCTCCTTTATTGGGTGAGCAAAAAGCTACTAGTCTACCAGAATAGATTCTTCAGCAGGTCTAGACAGCATGAAAGCTGCTCTACCGCTGGGCCATGCAGAGCTGATGGTGTTTCAAGTCTTGATGGGAGATAAGAAAGTTGTTTGTAGACTTGGAAAGTCCTACAGGTGAATAACACAGAAAACTCAGGACTTTGGAGCATAGACCTTCCGTACTGTGTAACTACTTTCCTTTGGAGAAAAAAAAAGTTTTGGGCTTGCTACTAGGCCTTAGTGCAGACTAAACACTTAGCTATTGGTCACCAAGTTACCATGTAACCTGAGCAGCCTGTCATGAACTGGGTATTGTCTAACCTACCAAGCCATAATGCTAGGCAGGCACCGAAGACACAGGAAACAAATGCAGTACTTCTTTGAGCAATCTTTCTCCTGCACTCTGAATCTTTCTTTTTGATTATACAATACTTTATACAATTTATTTACTTTTTTTTTTGGTGTGTGTATGTGTCATTTCACTGATCCCTATGATTCTTTCATTTTCTTCCATCAATTTTCTCTTTGTGTTTAGATTGGTAAATTCTTTTGGTCTGTCATCTATTTCACTGATTCCATCCTCTGTCATCTCAATGCTACTCTTGAGTCCATCCAGTTAATATTATATATTTTATTTCTGTAATTTCCATTTATTTCTCTTTTAGGACTTCCATTTCTTTGCTGAAGTTTTCTATTACTTTATTTGTTTCAAGAGAATTGATTGTCAAAGTACTTTTATAGCAGCTGCTTTAAAATCTGTTTGATAATTCCAACTTCTATTTCATTTTGATGTCTGCACCTATTAAATGCCTTTTCTCATTCAAACTATGGTTCTTGATACGACAGGAGTGTTTTCATTGTATCCTTTACCACTGCTGGTGCTATCTGAAGGAACACGGGTTTCCACAGGCCAGAGGACTGAGTGTCTGTAAGGGAGTTTGTGTGCGTGTGTGTGTGTGTGTGTGTGTGTGTGTGTGTGTGTGTAGGAATATGGTAGGATCCCCTACAATTGTGCTCCATATGTCCTTCTGTCTTTAGGTGAGGGGAAACCAAAAATGTAGGTTTATGGGAAAAAAGAAACTTCCTGATACAGGACACATGATGTAGCTGTGTCTCCTTCAGGTTCTGTCTGCCTTACTCCGTATCTCTTATCAGAAAAGTGGATTCTCAGGTGCAATTAGAAAGGAAAGAGCCTCCCCAAGACACATATCTGTCAAGGCACCCAATGAAACCTCCTTGACAGTGGTGGTGTCAATTTTGTCTGATGTTGATAGAGGGACTCAAAAAAGTTCTGGGGAGGGAATGAGCTTATTTGATCTACCCTTTATTGTTAATTAGATGGTCAGGAAAATGCCATATCTGGGTGGTCTTCCTCTGTTGGTTGGGAGAACACAAGACACCCTGTCTCTGTGCTGTTCTTCTAACATGAGGTCTCAAACCAGCCTCGTCTTTTCACCGACTTTCAGAGGTCCCCTTTGTTTGTCATTTCCAGGGCTTATAGCTGCTTAGTGGGTAAGAACGGGGAAAATGATGTAGTCTATTTTGTCCAAACAAAAATTGCCCACATAGTTTTTACATGTTGTATTTTCATGTTAATTATCTTCTATGTAGGTTTTTTGTTGTTGCTTTTGGGATTTTCTGTTTTACCTATGGATTATTTTAGTGTTTTGTTTAATTTTCACGTTTAAAGAATTGTTTGTCTTTCTGTTGTTGATTTTTAGTTTGATTTTATCATTTTCATAAAAGACATTTTGTATAATTTCAATTATTTTAAATAGGTCTAGGTTTGCTCTCTGGCCCAGGATATGGTGTAACTTGGTGAATGTACGTCATTAATTGATTATTAAACACTGAATCAGCTTTGCATTCCTGAAAGAAATACCACTGGATCATGATGTATTATCCATATATATATATATATATATATATATATATATATATATATATATATATATATATATATATATATAGTTGGACGTCATTTGTTAACATTTGCTAAGAGTTTTCATGTTTTGTAAGGAGGACATAACTGCTTTATCTACTTTCGGAATCAGAGTGATGTTGGCCTCATCTCCATTCTGGAAGATGATGTGTACACTGGTATTATTTCTTCCTTAAATGTTTGATAAAATTGCCCAAAGAAACCATCTGCATCTGGAAATTTACTTGTTTGAAGGATATAACCTATAAGAGTACAGTTTATTTAATGAACACAGTATTATTCAAATTATTTATTTTTAGTGAGACTTAATAATATATTTCTTAAAGTAATTTGTCCAGTTTATCTAGGTTCCCAACATATGAGCATAATGTTGTCTATAATAACCTCTGGTTCTACTTTTAATGTCTATAATTTTATACTGTCGTTGTCCCTTTTCCTTGTTTTATATTCATATTCTGTGTCTTCCCTTTTCTATAATTAAGTCAGGCTGTAGTTATCAGTGCTATTGATATTCTCAAACTACTAGTTTTGAGTTCATTGATATTGCATATTCTTTTTCCGTTCTCAATTTCCCTGACTTCTATGCATATTATTCTTCTGTCAGCTTGGAATGTCATTTTCTCTCTCTTTTCTAGTTTTATCAGTTCAAATCTGATGATTTAAACCTTTTTGTTTTTCAAACAGGATACTATTTCAGTGATTAAAAATTTTTCCTTTTTAACTTTCTTAGCTGCATCCCATACATTTTGATATAATGTGTTCTCATTATCTTTAATTCAGAAAGTTTTTAATGTCCTTTGGTACTTCCTTTTTGACCCATGTATATAGAGCTGTGTTATTTAATTGTCAAATATTTTGTGATTTAAATCCTTTATTTTAGTGTGTAAGCTTTGTTTTTTGGCCTCGAATATGGTATAGCTCAATGAATGTTCCATATCTGTTTATAAACAATACAATTTCTGTTGTTTTTGGTACAACGTTTGTATTAGTTTGTTAGTCAATCATGACCAAATACCACAGACTAGGCAGCTCAAACGACACAAATGTATTTCTCAGTTTTGTGGGCTGGCAGTTCTAGGTCAAGGTGCTGTTAAGCTTAGTTCCAACTTAGCCCTTGCTCCTTGCCTTACAGATGGCAGCTTCTCCCCGTGTCTTTATATGGCCTTACCTCTGTATCTGTGTCCAAATTTCCTCTTCTTATAAGGACACCACTTTTATTGGATTAGGTCCCTACCTTTAAGACTTATTTTACCTTAACCGACTCTTTAAGGGCCCCCTCTCCAACGACAGTAACATTGGGGGTTAGGGCTTCAACCTATAGGTTTTAGGGACATAATTTAGTCCACAAAAATGTTTTATAAACATTAACTAGGGAAAGTAATTGATAATCTTTCAGGTCTCTCATTTTCTTTCTGAATTTTCCTCTAAGTGTTCTCTCAATTACTGAAAGAGGAGTTTTTAAGATTTCAACTTTAATAGTGAATTTGCCTATGTGTTTTTTTTCGGTTTTTGTTTGTTTGTTTGTTTGTTTGTTTGTTTGTTTGTTTTAATTTGCTTTCATTAGACATTGCTTCATGTCTTTCATTAGGTACATACACATTTTTCAATAATATCCTTGTTACAAATTGATTCTTTCATCAGTATTAAATGTTTATTTTTCTTTCTAATACTATTCTCTGACCTCATATTGAATTGGTCTGACATTATAGCCTCTTCAGCTTATTTTTAGTGCTTTCACAGTACATCTCTTCTCACCTTTTTATTTTCAACCTGTCTCTAGATTTATAAAGTGTGTTTCTTATAAAAAGTATATAGTCAGATCTTTTTTTAAATCCCGTGTAAAAATCTCTGGGTTTTACTTGAAATATGTAATCTATTTACAGTTAATGTACTTATTGACATGATTAAGCTTATGCATGTTATCTGGTATAATTTTGTATTCATTCTCTCTATTATTTTTTTCCTTATTCCTCTTTTTCTTTCTTCTATCTGGGTGAACTGACTGTGCATCTTGTATATTAAAGATGTTTTTCAGATGCAGTCTCTAATGCTGTAGTCACTAGCCACATGCAGCTATAGAAAATTAATTAAAATTTAATAAAATAAAAAAATTAAAGTTCAGTCATGTTGGATAGAGCATTTCCATCACAACACAAACTTCTAATGAACAGAACTCTACAGATTAATATACACAGTTTAATTTATTCCACTCTTCTTTCGAAAAATAAATTATTTCCTGAACAAAATAAGTCTTAAAAGATTGGAACTCCATTCATGCCTTGTTGTGTTGGGTCCAGCCTGTTGACTGTGATGCTCTCAGCAAGAAATATTTGAGGCACCTATTATTCATAGTGAGCCCCATTGTTGCCACTGGCCCTACCTTTGTGTTTATTATTACACCTCAGCAAAAACCATCAGGGAACTTTAAGGAACAAGATATATTATTCCCAGGTCGTACAGGGTACACCACTTGCCCAAGAACCGCACAGTGAGGTTGTAGCTGTAGAGACACACACAGAGAGAGAGAAAGAGAATGCCAACCTGAGGCTCTGTCTTTGTTATGGTCCAAGGGCAACGTGTCTGGGGTTTGCAGGTCACTCATTTTTGGCTAATGTGAACCATAAGAGAGGGAATTAGGTCATGGGAGAGTGGAGGCATTATCAATCAAGTAGTCTAGGTTGCCCAGAGTTTTCTAAAAGGGGAACTTTAGGGGTGAGGGTGTCCTAGTTCTTCATACTATTGTTTTGCCAATAGGCATGTCACACAGCTGGCCTTAAGTTTATTCAAAATGGATGTGTTTTTAAATGGATACCTGGGCAACAAGAGCTTAGTATGAGACATTTATACAACATCCCTCCCACCATTTGTGTTTTACTGTCTTATATGCCATTACTCAAAAATATTATTATTATCACTTTAAAATGTAAATAGTCTTTAACAAAATTTAAGAAATGTTCCATGTATGTATGTACCTAAGTATCTAAAAATTCTTATACATAACAAAGGAATTTAAAATGTTTTTGTACTTATACAGACATTGTACACTTCTACGGGTCCTGTTTTTCATTCTTGAATATATGGGATTTCATCTGGTAACCCATATTTTCATTCTAAAGTACTTCTTTTAATCTTATAGGTAATGCATGTCTTTCAACAACTATTTTAATCTCTATCTGTTTGAGGATATCTTTATTTCACCATCACTTTTGCAATGTGATTCACTAGATATATAATTAAAGGTTAACTTCTTTTATTTTCCATTTAACTTAAAAAAAAGTTAATTCATTTTCCTACTTCTATTAATTCTGGTGAGACGTCAGCTATTACATATGTTCTTTTTCTCTTGAATTTAAAGTTCCTTTTCTTCCTCTAGTTGCTTTTGAACGTTTTCTGTTTCTCCTTGGTTTTCAGCAATCTGAATAGAAGTTCTCTGAGGTTACGAGATGTGTAGATTGATATCTTTCACCACTTTTGGAAATTTGTCAACCATTATCTATTGAAATATTTCTACTGAACAGCTTTCATTTTCTAGTTTCTCTCTAATTCTCGTTACACATACAGTGTAACATTTGATATTTTATCACAGACCTCATATGTGGTTCTCCGATCTTATTTTTCTTTGAATATTTTCTATTGACTTGTTTCTTCTCTGATCTTTTCCTTTGCTTGTCCAGTTATTCATATTATGTAATTTTTTTGTCATTTCTATTTTATTATTTTTATTATGCCAATATGTCTTCCAATATTTGACATCTTTCCCACATCTTTTGATTTTTGTATTATATATTGGACATTTTCTATAAAACAATAGTAGGAAATTAAACACAGATTATTTAACTCAGGAAAGAAGGATTTCTTTTCATACATATATTATGGTGCTAAAGTGGAAACTCAATCTGATCAGTAGTTTGATTAGGTCTGCCAATGGTTACAACTTAAATTTGATGCATTTCACTATGGCTTCAAAGATTTTGAAAGTTAGATTAGGATGTTCTGTTTAACAAAGACACATAATGAACACTGTCAATATTTCTGAAATATCCTTATACCTCACAACTGAACCAACAACTTTTTGAACCATGAAGTATGTCTCCCAGTTTTACAGCTCATCTTTCTGCTTTTGAATCCTTTGGCAATTCTCCCAGTTTTCCAATTTTGTCCCTAGATTTATGAGCCTTGTAATAAAATTTTCAGCCAGGATAACTTGGCCTTGGTCTTCTGAGAGACACTCCACTACCCTTTGGAGAAAACCTAAATTTCTTGGGGAGTTGTCTCTGCCCAAGCTACGTTTCTTTCCAAGATTCGGCAACTAAAAGCCAATATTTCCAGGGTGATGTTTTCAGATCCCTTGTCTTTTTCATTTCTTTCTTTCTTTTTTTAATGAGGCACCTGTCATGTTCCCTGCCAGTGATCTGTGAATTACAATGTGAAAGCAGCGGTACATGGGGAAAAACATGATTGGAAGCTTGGGGCTCCTTAGGATCTTAATCTGTCATGCTGGTGTTCACATGGTTGCTTAAATTTTATTTTAAAAGTTACTGGTTTCTCCTTAATTTGTTTACAGAAATTTCCTTGTTGTCACACATTTGTACCTGAATAAGAGCAGTAGTAAGTCCCATCTCTAAATAAAGACTTATTTTTCTACACTGGTCTTGGGAGTTTCTTGTGTCCTAAGTTGTACAATAAGAGTTTTCTTTTGTTTTGTTTTTAAGTCAATTTTGTAATCTACCCATATTAGTTTGGTTGTTAAAATGAGTAGGTTGATCTTTGCAAATTTCTACATTAAAGAAATATGTGGGGCCATCACATTGTATGGAATCATTTTCCAATACATTCTGAAATCCTTGAGTTCAGAGACTGTGTGTGTGTGTCCTCAGAAAATAGGACACACAATTGTCTCTGCAAGGAATTGAGAAGGCAAGGAATACATTGTTGACAAAAATGTGCAAAAAAATCCAAATGAACCCCACAGGTAGATGAGTTCTTATAGAATCCAAATACAATTATATTTAAAAGCCTTTGTTCCAATATACTAAGAGTGCTTTGATAAGAGCGATGTCAGCATCATAGCAGCATAAGACATTTCTCATTTTTGTCCCTCTTTTAACAACTAAAATTCAGCATCAGCATCCCAGTGAACAAAAATGTTTATTTGAGAGTTGTAGGATTCAGCGCTATATGCAAAGGGGCCCAGGAAGAATCTCACTGTGGGATGACATCCGACTAAAAGGTTTTTCAAAGCAAAGAAAACCATCAATCAAACAAAAAGGGATCCTGTTGAATGGGAAAGGATATTTGCCAATGGTATATCTGATAAGGGATTAATATCACAAATCTATAAAAAACTCACTCAACTCAACTCCAAGAAAACAAACAACCCAATTAAAAAATGGGCAGAGGACATGAAGAGACATTTTTCTAAAAAGGACATACAGATGGCAAACAGACCTACAAAGAAATTCTCAACTTCACTAACCATCAGAGAAATGCAAATAAAAACCACAATGAGATACCACCTCACCCCAGTCAGAATTGCTATCATCAATAAATCAACAAATAACAAGTGCTGGTGCGTATGTGGAGAAAAGGGAACGCTTGTGCACTGTTGGTGGTATTGCAGATTGGTGCAGCCTCTATGGAAAACAGTATGGAGGTATCTCAGAAATCTGAAAATGTAACTACCTTATGATCCAGTAATTCCACTCCTACACATCTATCCGGAGAAATCCAAAACTCTAATTCAAAAATCTGTATGCACTCCTATGTTTATTGCAGCACTATACACAATAGCCAAGACATGGAAACAACCAAAATGCCCATTGGTAGATGACTGGATTAAGAAGCTGTGGTACATTTATACAATGGAATATTACGCAGCCATAAATAAGAAAGAAATCTTACCATTTGCAACAACATGGATGGATCTAGAGAACATTATGTTTAGTGAAATAAGTCAGACAGAGAAAGACAAACACCATATGATCTCACTTATATGCAGAATCTAAAGAAAAGAATAGTGAATGAACTAATCAGAAACAGTTTTGGGGACAAAGAGGAAAACTGAGGGTTGTTAGATGGGCGGCGGGACGTGGGGATAAGGGGAAAGGTGAGGGGATTAGAAAACAGTTGGTAACCACAAAATGGCCTCAGGGTTTTTGAAAAATAATTTGGGGAACGTAATCAATAATGTTGTAAAGATTTTGTAGGGTATCTGATGGACACGTATCCCATTTGGGAGACCACCTCAGGGAAGATGTAGATGCTTGATCAATGTACTGTACACCTGAATTTGAACAATAATGAATGCCAATTACAATTTTTATATATATATAATATGATAATGTGATGGCTCGGTGCGATATCGAAGGGATAGTGGATGGGGAGAGGGGGGGTGGGGGTCCACAGTGTGAGGGATGTAAATGATGAATGTCTAAGTATTATCTTGTCTTGTGCACCTGAAACTAATAAAAGAAAAGAAAAGAAAAGAGAAGAGAAGAGAAAAGAAGGAAAAGAAAAGAAAAGAAAAGAAAAGAAAAGAAAAGAAAAAAAAAGAAAAAAAAGAAAAGAAAAAAAAGAAAAGAAAAGAATCTCACTAACATCTGCATGAGGTAATAGGTAGACTGATCTTGGTATAAGCTCTGCAACTTGCAGTATCCTATGAACTGGCTTTAGCCCCTCTTCATTACTGTCTGGATCACCTGGAGAATGCTGACCTGGGCCAACATTCATGAAAAAGAGCGCCCTTATAGAAGTCTACATTTACAAAAGACGAGTTTCAACAATCTATTGGAGCAAAAAAATATAACATACATGTGAATTTTGACTCATTGAAGAGGGCAAGAGAAACTTTTTCAGCATCATGCCTCATCCTAGTTTACACAACTTAGATCTAGAGGAGGCTGGAAATCTTTCCAGAAGGGAAAATGTTAATTGAGTGCTTGGATGCCCCAACTATGCAGGACACTGCTAAAGAAACCCATTCCTCTCCCACAAAACACAGAATATTAAAGGAGGGCATCTATAATTTTGTGAAAGGAGAAGATTGGAAGAAAGTCAGATAAAATATCAGAGGGAATTAAAAAGATGCCGTTCTTAATAACTGCATTCTGAACTACTGCAGGAAGACAACCCATAGTTGCTGGGAAAAGCTCACCCAAGGATCCCCACTACTTGCCCATGAATATCCACAACACTCTATAAGTGTCCATGTTTCTCTCATTCTGCAGTTGACTCCTCATTCACATTCCTGAGGGTAGTGATTGAAAGAGAACTCAGATACATAGAAAGCCTGTGTAGATAATGGGTCGAGATATGCGGTAATCTATTAAATCTGAAGGAAGAAATACGGAACAATGTTATAGTGAAAGGAGACTTTAGTACCCAACTTTTAGTAATGGATAGATCATGCAGACAGAAAATTAACAAGGACACATTGGAAGTTAACCATACATTAGACCAAGTGGCCCTAAGAGCCATATGTAAATCGTCTCTCCAACAGCAGCAGAATACACATTTTTCTCAGGTGCACATGCAACATTCTCCAGAAGAGATAATACAATAGTCCATAAAACAAGTCTTAGCAAATTTATGATCACAATAATAACAAATATCTTTTGCGATCACAGTGATATAAAACTAACATCAACAGGAAAGAAAAGCTGGATAATTTACAAACCTGGGGGTACTAAACAACATATTCCTAACAACCAATAATTCAAATAAGATATTCAAAGGAAATTTTTTAAAAATCTTGAAACAAATAAAAATGAAAGCACAACACAACAAAATCTATGTAATTCTGTACAAGCAGTTCTTAAGAAATAAATACACATACTAAGAAATAACAAAGATCTCAAAAAAAAAAAAACAGCTTTACACCTCAAGGAACTAGAAAAAGAACAAACTAAGTACAAAGTAAGTAGAAAGGAGATAACAAATATCAGAGCAGAAATAAATGAAATGGAGATGAGAAAAAAAATAGAAAAGATCAACAAAACTGTTTTTTTGAAAATAAGCAAAATTGGCAAACTTTTTGCTAGACTAATTAGAAAAACAAGGAGAGAAGATTCAAACATAATAAGAAATAGAAAAGGAGACATTAAAACTGATACCACATAAATACATTGGATCATAAGAGACAAAACAAATAATTACATGTCAAAAACTTGAATAACCTGCAAAAATGGATATTCCTAGAAACAACTTACCAAGACAGAATCATGAAAAATTGAAAATGTGAGCAACCAAGTTGAATAGAGACTGAATCAGTAATTTTAAACCTCACAACAACAACAACAAAAAGCCCATGACCACATGGTTTTACTGGCAAAAAATGTATCTTTTACATTTAAAAGATAATTAATGCCAAATTTTCTCAAATTCTTCCAAAAACGGAAGAACAAGGATCACTTCAAATCTCATTTTATGAGGCCAGCATTACCCTGATACCAAAGCCAAGTAAGGACACTACAAGAAAAGAAAACTACAAACCAATATCGCTGATGAATATAAATACAAATTCTCAACAAAATAATAGCAAACTGAGTTCAACAGCATATTAAAAGAATCATACACCATGATCAAATGGAATTTATCCCTGGGATATAAAGATGAATCAAACATATGCAAATCAATAAATGTGCTATGCCACATTAATATAATTAAAGAATATATTTCTATACATCTGTATCTATTTCAATGTATAGATATTGATAGACATAGATATATAGACATATAGTCCTCTCTCTAGCTGCAGAAAAAGTATTTGAAAAAATACAATATTCTTTCATTATAAAAGTCCTTAAGAATTGGGTGTGAAATGAATATATTTCAACATAATAAAAGTCATATACAATAATCTGACATCTGATATCATACATGAAAGTTTGAAAGCTTTTCCTGAAAGTCAGAAACACAAGAGTGTCCACTCTCACCACTCTTATTTAACATAGTATTGGAAATCCTATCTAGAGCAACAGAAAAAATAAAGAAATACAATCCATCCTAGTCCAAAAGGAAGAAGTAAAATTGTATTTACAGATGATATGTGTGTGATATATATATATGAGAGAGAGAGAGAAAGAATTCTAAAGACTCAGCAAAAACCAGTTAAAATTAATCAATAAACTCAGTAGAGTTGCTCCATAAATTATCAACATACAAAAATCAGTTGTGCTTATATGCCAGCAACAAATTATTTAAAAAAAATGCATTCACAATAGCATTCAAAACAATAAAAATACCTTGAAATATATTTAACTAAGGAATTGCAAGACCTGTGCAATAAAAAACGGCATGACATTGATGAAGGAAATTGAAAAACACACAATTAAAAAGATACCTCATGCTCATTGGTCAGAAGAATTATTAATGTTAAAAAGACCATAATAGAAAAAAACATATATAGATTCAATGTAATCTCTATCAAAATTGCAATGACAGTTTTCAAAACAAATAGGAAAAAAGCCAACTTAAAATTTGTATGGAACCACAGAAACAAAAAAACAAATTTTGAGAACAAAACAATTTTGTTTTGAGAAACAAAACAATTTTGAGAAAGAAGGACAAAACTGGAGGCATCACATTTCCTGATTTAAAAC
This sequence comes from Rhinolophus hipposideros, assembly GCF_964194185.1. Classification (NCBI taxonomy): domain Eukaryota; kingdom Metazoa; phylum Chordata; class Mammalia; order Chiroptera; family Rhinolophidae; genus Rhinolophus; species Rhinolophus hipposideros. The sequence continues at coordinate 4,730,837 of NC_138052.1, read as the reverse complement.
TGTACTACAAAGATATAGTAATTAAAATAGTATGGTATTGGCATAAAAATAGACACCTACATTAATGGATAAGAATGAAGAGCCCAGAAATAAATAACTCTATTGATAATAAACAACTAAAACTTGACAAAACAGCCAAGAATGCTCAGTGGGGAAAAGATAGTCTCTTCAGTAAATACTGTGGCAAAACTGGATAATCAAATGCAGAAAATTAAGCTAGACCCCTATCTTACATCATTCACAAAAAAAATTAACTCATATTGATTTAAAGATTTAAACATAAGGTCTGAGACTGTAAAAATCCTAGAAGAAAACATAGGAGAAAAGCATCTGTACATTGATTGGTCTTGGCAACAATTTTTCTGCATATAACATTTAAAACACAAGCAATAAAAGCAAACATCAACGAGTGAGACTACATCAACTAAAAAGCTGATGCACAGTAAAAGAAAAAAAAATAACAACATGAAAAGGCAAGTTATGGAATATGAGAAAATGTTTGCAAACCATACACCTGATATAGGGTTAATATCCAAAATATATATAAAAATATTTGTACAATCCACTAACAAAAATATGCATTAAAAAATGCACAGAGGAACTGAATAGACATTTTTTCCCCAAGAAGACATACAAATGCTACATGCACCTGAAAGATGCTCAATATCATTAATCATCAGACAGCTACAAATTGAAAGCACACACAATATCGCTTCACATCGGTTAAAATGGCTATCATGAAAATAAAGAGAGAAGTTTTGGCAAGCATGTGGAAAAATGGGAACGCTTATTTGAAGGAAACGTAAATTGGTTCAGCTACTACAAAAAACAGTAAGGAGGTTCCTCAAAATTAAAAAACAAACAAAACAGAAAAAACTGTCAAATGATCCAGGAATCCCATTTCTGGGCATATATCAAAAGAAAATAAAAGTGGAATATTAGAAAGATATCTGCACTCCCATGTTTAATGTAGCATTATTTATAATAGCCAAGATGTAGAAACAACCTAAGTGTCTGCCAATGAATGAGTAAAATAAAGAAAATTGGAAAATGGAATGCTTTTCAGTCTTGAGAAAAAAAAGGAAATCCTGCCATTGGTGACAACATGGATGGAACTTGAGGGCATTATGTTAGATAAGCCAGACACGAAAAGACACATAAGTATGATATTACTTATGGGTGGAAGGAAAAATAAGCTGCACTTGTGGTTACGAGACAGGTTGTGGTTACAAGAGGATGGGGGCAGGAGAATTGGGGAGATGTTGGTCAAAGGGTACAATTGCACAATTAGAAGATGAATAATTCTGGGGATCTAATGTACAACATTGTGATTATCATTAATAGTACTGTGTTATATACTTGAAAGTAGCTAAGAGACTAGGCCTTAAATGTTCTTCACAACAATAAAGAAATTATAACCTTAATTCATGGAGGCGTTAGCTAATGCTACAGTAGTGTATCAATTATATGTGTTGTACACCTTAAACTTACACAACGTACATGTCAATTATGTCCCAATAAAAAGGGTGCTTTGTCAAGTTTCTAATTCTTTTTAGAACATGCAAATCATAGAATGCAGAATTTAAAGGGACACGTCTGTAATAGTTTCATAGCTGGTATTCAGACATCATCTAAGTCATTCAAAGTAAGCCCATATTTTAAATAAATAATTCCCTAAAAACCACTTTATCCCATTGTCTATTAATATTTTCTACAAGCTTTTTCCTCCTATGTAAGATACTACAATTTCTTCCTGTAATGGCCTAAAAGAGAATATTAATACCTCATAGGCATCTCCTCATTATACATGAAAAAGATGTGTGAATCCTAAGGTTAGATTAATGTTCTGAATGGAAAGAAAAAGTAAGAAAGTTGAGACTATCTGGAAAATTATGGCCTTTTTTGGATCAGAGAAATCACTGCTTTCAGAAGAATTGAGTAATTCTAATTAGGCACATTAAAAAAAAGAGAAACATGCTGGGAATTTTTTGTTTCTTTTTCATACTGTAAATTTTTTAAAAAATTGCAATCAATCAGTCAGACTAATGATTACACATTATCGTTCTTGCATGACCCACACAATTTCTTACCTGAAAGAAATATCAAGTCCTAGGTAGAGCAAACATCAAAGCAAACCATTTTTACTCTCATAACCTTCTCCATTGTCATTGGATCTGATCAAAATTTAAAATTACTTTCTCCATTGGCAATGATGACCATGTGTGGTAAGGTAACTATGCAATATCCTGATGAGGAAATAAATCTAAGTTTTGGGGTTTTTTTTGTTTGTTTTTTGAGACACAAATATGCTCAGCTCTAGTTCTTATCCTACTGATAAAAAAATCCCTTCTTTGTGAGAAAATAATACTGCTCTCCAGGTGTTAGATAGTTATTAAACCTATTTCTTTATACCACTTAGAAACAAGATTCACATGCTACTATCAAGTCATATCCATTACCTGGACTTCAACCAATTACATTCAATAAGAGTAACAATATGAATCTACTGAGATCAAGACGAACCAAGTGTCTACCCAAAGCAATCTGGGCTGTGAAAGCCAGGGAGAGTCCAGAACATGTCCTTTAGAGAGAGTCGACAATTGCATCTTAGGATATTAAGATAACAAACAAACCACATGGAGGACCAGGACCAAAACAAACAAACAAAAAATATTTGTCCAGAATAAAAGCCTCCAAAAAATGTAGCAAGGATAATGCCTCCCTCCCTTTTAATAAATTTTTAATAAAATCCAAACTCCCCAGGCTGACAAGCCAGTCCTTTATTATCTATTTTCTTCTTCATCTTCAACTCCTATTAAAAATTCAGAAATGAATCCTAAACAAACTTTCACAACTTTATAGTTGCAATTGATGCTCCCTTCAATTATTCTCATATTCTGGACTTTCTAATTCTTATTCATTTTTCAAAACTCAGTTCAGGTATTACTTATTCTAATAAAGTCTGCCTGATTCTATCATGAATTTTGCTATTCTAGAATTTATTATATGACATGGTAATAATCTCATTACTTATACTAAACAAAGCATATAGAGAACTTACTTTTACTTAGTATCAGACTCTCTTCTTTTTTCTAGCTTTGTTGCTGAGATTTCACTGAATTCCCTAACTCTGATCTTGATTGTGTCTAAGAAATCAGTTTTTTCTTTACTGAATCAGTAGTCTGAGACTCATTGGAAATACCTTTCTCACAGCTACCTTCAGCTTCCATGTACCATCCACTCCAAGGAGAAAGAAGAAAATTTTAGAAACAAATACAAAAACAAAAATAGGAACAAATTTCAATTCAAAAGCATAAACTCAGTGTATTGTCTAGTTTTTTTCAATTGCCGAAAACAAGTTTTGATTTAACCTCCCAGTGAAACCATGCAACAACAACAAAAAAAACATTAGCTGGTTAATCCATTCTCACAGCCATTTGCAAAGATCTATCTTTGTAGATTATACTTCAGTTTTTTTTCTTAAAGAATTTTTATGAATATGTGGCATTTTTTTAAATTAAAGTTTATTAAGGTGACAATGTTTAGTAAAGTTACAAAGATTTCAGGTGTACGATTCTGTATTACATCATCTATATATCACATTGTCTCCACCACACAGAGTCAGTTCTCCTTCCATCACCATATATTTGATCCCCTTTACATTTTTTTCCAAGAACGTTTAAATACACACAAAACAATAAGAGTATGTGTGAAGTGCCTAAAGCCTGCTGCTGTTCTTTCTTTTAAGGGAGATGTGCTAGAACTATTGAAGGCTTAGTCTACTAGATTGCTATGTAACAATAATTGCTGAATTCTAAGTTGAAATTTGAATCAGTTTTTAGTTTTTTTCTTAAAAATTAAAATCTAAATTTTGTAATTATTATTGTTTTGTTAATGCAGGAAATTATGCATTACTAGCTATGCATGCATTTCTCAAGGTTGCTGTGAAATGTAAATAAATAATTATGGGCTGCTTCTACATAAGATAAAATTTACAACAATATCACATTTTCTCCCTTAGCTATGGGAAGACAAGAAAATATTTCAGTGAACTGGAATAGGCAGTCAGATTCTGAATAAATTGAAGCTATGTCTAAAAAAAATCAGAAACTAGCAAATGGTCCAAGTAAACAAGTTGAGAATTTTTTTTAAATCTTACAAAAATCATTGATTGATTGCTACTTTCCTTGAATCTGGATTGGCTGGATCTTTTCAAAATCCCAGATGTATTGTGTATATTACTATTGGTATTTCTATTTCTGAGTGTTTGCTAATTCCAAAACCAAGTTTTCTTCTCCAATTCTTTGCAGAACAATGTACGGCAGCGATAGAAAACTAAAGTGGTTACAGGGCCAAACATAGATTTTATATCATCTCTAGAAACTTGAGGTGGAGTTGTACCAAAATTAAAGGTATGTTACAACTTCCCAAAATTGTTATTTTTTTGAAGACATTTCACCAAAGAACTACATTTTGTACTTAAATTTAATTTCTTTGTCTGAAAATTTGAAGTTATTAATGGTGATTATAGGTTGAGAAACAAAGAGTAAAGGACAAATACTTGAGATAGACAATTACCTGCTCCTTTGATAGCATCAGACAAGTCAATAAAAATGATATACATTGTGAAGTTTCCCATGTCAAGTAGTTCAGTGTGGGAGTGCTGTGTGCTTAAGTGATGGAGACTGACACAAATAAGTAGAAGGATAGCAATTTGGATAAACATCCAATTTAAAAATAAATTAGTTTGTGCTGTAATATTAACAATAATGTGTGGGCATGTGTGCACACAAGTCAAGAAAGACAGCAACTCAAGTAATTGCCCAGTATTAAGATTCTTGCAAAATTGAAAAACAATACTGTGAGCTAAATTTTACTTTGAACGATTTTGCCTTTTGAAAGAATAAATGTTGGTGTGGTAATTTTTTATTCAACTCAGACAGTTCCTGAAGATCAGGAAAGCAAGTAAAGCATCTCCACTAAATTATCTTATATCTTCCAGAAGTTGCCTGCTATTCTTCAAATTACAGTTCAAATATAATTTATTCTTCAATATTTTTTAACATCTGTAATTCTCTTAGCAAAATGAATTGCTTGCACACTTGTATTTCAAAAACACTGACTGGTGATATTGCTGCATGGATGACATCATTAGCGTCGCCCTGGCCTATCTAACTTCTCTAGCACAGAGACTCAGTTGGTTTATTTCTTTGTCCAATGCATGGTGTAGAGGGTCTGTACTATAACTGACACTAAACAACAATGGGCAGTGGGGGGAGAGATAGAAAAAGAAAGGAAGAAATGAACCACGGAAAAAACTAGGGGAAGAAGTTAGGGAAAGAGAAAGGAAAAATTAAATAGGACTTAGATGTTGTTGTATTGCTATATTGTCAGTTAAAAGTATTTAATTAATTGATTGATTCATGTATTTCTCCTTTTCCAATAGAAATATACTAAGCAGAAAAGATTTTTAAAAATTCTTAAGTTAAAAATCAAGAGAAAAATTAAAATTATTTCCAGTTGTCTTGCCATTCTCCTGTAATATATATAGATAATCTCTTGATAATATAACTACACAATGTTTGTTGATACAATTTCTCTAATAAAGAAAAAATAGTTACACAGCGAATGTCTAAGAAACATGGTCTGCAGGGGCAGGATTTCCTAAATATAATTTCTAAAAAAGTTTGTTTATTGTATTTTTATTTGTTATTTCCTAAACTATAGTTTATCATCCTTATTTTAAACATAATGCAGCTGGATCTAGTGAATTATAAAAGCATGTCTAATATCACCACTCATATGTATAGGGGCTGGGATTCCAACATAGGTCATCTAATTCCAGAGTACTAATTATTCACCATTAGCTTGTATAATAACCATTCAAAATATTAACTATTTATTATCACTGGTTTTTGTTTGTTCGTTTGTTTGTTTTTGTGTAAAGGCATTAAAAATAGAGATTGATTGATTCACCCAAAGTCTCACAATCAAAATATGCTGGAATGAGCATTAAAATCAATTTCAGGGTGTTCCGAGGCTACCACACAGTTTCCAACATGGAGAATGCCTATAACAGTGTCTGCCCAAGAGTCATGATAATTTTGAAACACACTGGCTATGATATCTGCATATATAGTCTTTTGGGCATACAGGGAAGATCTAAAGGAAGCTATTGCATTTTTAAAATCCAAAATCCATAAATGTGACTAGGTAGGACCTCTGGAAACAAAGGCATGATATTAGATAGGTAATCAGAGCATACGCAGCTCCCCGGGACCTCCTGAGAACCTTGCCCGAGCCCTGCAAACTACTGACTCTTCAAACAAACACTCCACCATTCTTTCAAGCCATCTGCTTCAGGATGTTGGGGAACATGATAAAACCAATGAATTCCATGAGCAGGGGCCCAATGCTGAATTGTACTTGTGGTAAAGTTAGTTCCTTGATCAGAAGCCATGTTGTGTGGAATAATATGCCAGTGGGTAATACACTCTATGTTAGTGGATGGTAATGTTGGCAGCAACATTGCATGGATGGAAGGTAAATCTGCATCCAGAGTAAGTGTCCACTCTAGTAATGACAGACTCTGTCTTCTCCATGAGGAAATAATATAATCAGTCTACCAGGAGGTGGCTGGTTGTTCATCCTAGGAAATGGTGCTGTATCAGTGGCTCAGCTTCTGTTGAAGGCAGTGGCTATGGCCGGGTTGGCTTTGGCGAGTGGACATCTATGTTGCCGATCCCGTGTATAACCTCCATCCCTATGAGCATGGCCACTTTTTCCACAAGCCCATTAGACAACAACAGAGCTGACTGGAGAAAGTTGCTGGCTGGTACCCACATGCTGGGGCATCCTATCCACTTGATTGTTGAAAGCCTCCACAGAGTTCATCCTTTGGTGAGCACTCACATAGGACACAAGTAGCTTTATTTTTTACCCATTTAGAGAGGTCTATTTATATACTTCTTCCCCAGACTTCCTTGTCACCGACTTTTCAGTCATATTCCTTTGAAGTTCCTAACCATTCAGCCAAACTGCCACACCCATCAGCATATCATTGTGCATCTAGCCATTTCTAATTCTAGTCAAAGTGGACAACTGGGGACACTGATCAATGTTCCAACCACCAGGAGGATTTCCTTTTCCTACCGTCCTGCAGGAATATCCCAGAACATGGCTTTAGTCCCTCTCAGATGGTCCCTTTGTATCATGCAGAACCACCTATACACCAGGCTCAATCTTTCTTTGGTTTACCTTCCCCATCTTCAAAGTCAGCAGCTTTTTGGGTCACTCAGTAAGTGAACCAAAGTAGCACACCCAAATGAGGAATATGTTGCATCTAAAATTCAATGGGGCCCACCAGGCATTGTGTCTGTTTTTTCGATTATAGGAGGGTCCAGAGGGAACAACTTGACTTTGCTTTCTTTAAAAATGGTATCTCCACATGTGACACACCAATAGACCCCTAGAAATGTCATTGGGGTAGAAGACCCCTGAATTTTTGTTGGATCGATCTCCCCATCTTGACATGCATATATCTTCCAAATAAGGCTAAAATAGTTGATACTTTCTTTTCACTGGATCCAATCGCATACTGTTATCTATATGGTAGCTTGGAAACCTATCTATATGGTGCAATGGAAAGGTGATCACAATCTTTGTGAGCAAAATTATGACAGAAAGCTGGAAAATCAATATGTCCCTGAGATTGGATAGCAAAGGTGCATTGCTAATCTTGCCAGCTGAAAGCAAACTGTTTCTGGTGGTTTCTATTAAAAGGGATGGGGAAAAAAGAAAAGGAATTGCTAGGTCAATGAACAGCTGCATGCCTTATTTACAATGAGACCACATCTGGTACAGGAGCTATAATTGAAGACCCCCCTAAATTGGCTTACTCTGCTCAGGAATTGTTCTGCGAGCCTTATCTGTCATCTGCACAGGCCAAATAGGGGAGCTGGATGACGGTGTAGTGGGAAGCGCCACCCTGCAATTTTCCCTTCCTTGATGGTGACACTAATTGTACAGTCTCTCCAGGAACGTGGTACTTCTCTTTTGGTTTACCATTTTCTCCAAGAGTGGAAGTTCTAGTGGCTTTCACATGGCCTTTCCCATCAAAGAGGTCCTCACTCCACAATTCAGGAAACCAATGTGAGGATTCTGTCAGCTGCTGCATATGCTGAGTGCTGTGACGCATTCCAGAACTGGGGAAATAACAACAGGATGGGTTTCGGGAACCATCCTGTTGGACCCACAGAAAGATGGACTTGAGCTAAAACTCAACATTCATAAGCTCCTACTCTGACTGGTGAAATGAGAGTTATTATAGTGGGAAAGACAGTGGGAATGACACCACTCACTACTATCCCCTAGTGATGCAATAGCAAAATTGTTGCTTAATTGTCACTGTGATTTCATGCCCTGCAGGCCTACAGGTCTTATTTCCAAAAGAAGAAATGTTATCATCAGGAGACACAACAGTAATTCCACTGAACTGGAAGTTATGAGTGAGACCAGTCACTTTGGACTCTTCATGCCTCTAGAAAAACAGGGAAAACAAACAAACAAACAAAGGTGGGGGAGTTACACTGTTGTCTGGGATGATAGATTCATTCTGACTACCTTGGAGAAATTAGGCTGCTCTCCCACAATGGGTAAGAAAGAGTGTAACTGCAATACAGGAAATCCCTTAGAGTGTCTATTAGTAACTATGCCTGTGATTAAAGTCAATGTAAATTAAACTGATCTAATCCAGGCATGACTAGAAGAGGCCCAGATACTTCAGGAATGAAGTTATTGATCATCCCACCCGATAAAGAACCACAACTAGCTGAGGTACTTGCTGAAGACAAGGGCAAGACAGAATACATAGTGAAAGAAGGTAGTTGTAAATATCAGTTTCAACCACGTGACCCACTACAGAAATAAGGCTGTAATTGTCATAAATATTCCTTTCTTACTATGTTATGAATATGTGTGTGTATATACATCAAAGTGTTTTTCTGTCGTCTCTCAAGTAATATAAGATGTATTGGATTTACGTCATAGTTTCTTTTAAGTGTTGTAGAGTTACATCATAGCATTTAAATAATGCATATCAAGGAGAAAAGTAAACATCATCCTTGGGCTTTACAACCTATCCTGGGGAAAGAAATTCTGCATTTTCATTTATATACAAGACAATTGTATCATGTTAGGCAGCCATATGACTTTGTTATAATTTTTATTTGGAGATTAAGTATGATTTAAGGAGATGTGTATGGCTATCCATTTGATGAAGAGTGGACTTATGATGACTGATTTTATGTATCAATTTGCCTGAGCCATGGTGCCCAGTTATGTGATCAAACATTATTCTGGGTGTTTCCGTAAGAGTGTTTTTGGTTGAGATTAACATTTAAATTAGTGGACTCTGAGTAAAGCAAATTGACCTTCATAGAAGGTCATCTTCATAGAATAGGTGGGCCGCATCCAATAAGTTGACTGCCTGACTTTCCACTAGCAAGAGGAAATTGTTGCAGTCTTCAGACTTGAACTGAATCATCAGCTCCTTCCTGTGACTCTAGCCTGACTGCTTTCAAAGTTGAACTGTAACACTAGCTCTCTCCTGGGTCTGCAGCCTGATGGCCTTTGAACTTGATCTACAGCATCTGTTCTTCTCTGTGTCTGCAGCCTGCCAGCTCACCCTGCAGATTTTGGATTTGCCGTCCTCCATAACTGCATAAGCCCCTCCTCCACACACACATATCTTACTGGTTCTGTTTCTCTGGAGAATTCTGACTAATACAGGCATCATGTCTATCTAGGATTATCTCAGAAAGCTTCTTAAAGATGGTATCAGAGACACTAATTTTGAAAGTTGACAGAATATCATAAGACTCTCCTCTGAGGAGATTCTTAACTAATATATTATTAATGGATTCAAATTTTATTATTGAGTGTATTTGCCATTTTAGTTTGGTTAAAACAACAAAAAAATAAATCATTTTGGGTTATTCTAATGTTATAGACACCTACTATATTTTAGCCCTTTATTAAGTAAACTATATATGTGCATTTCATCAGTGTAGTTGTGACGATGATACCTGATGGGTTTTCTTGGGTCCACATTTAGGGATGTTGAAATAATTTGATTTTCTGTCAGTTACTATTTTAGATAATGCTTACCATCTTTTCTAATGCAAGTATTTTGTTGACATAGATGATGTTAACACCTATATTCTCACTAACAGGGTAATATTGATGAATGTGGACACTAGACTCCCAAAAAAGATAAAAATAATTTATCTTTAGAAATCTCCCAAAGATTTTTCCATGATTTTTAAGCACAGCCAGACCAGCAAAACCTACATCTTGCCCAAATTAAATAATAATCTCTCTTTCCATATTTTCCTTCAGTTCAGCAATTGTGGATCTAATGGCAAAGAAAGTTAAGAGTCAAAAACAAAACTAATCACAATACTTCAACTCTAAGGACCACTCTGCATTTGTATTATAATTTCTATTTCCCATGGATATAGGTTTTATAAAAATTGTATAGAAAATGTTATCCAATAGCTTTACAATCTTGAAATTTATAGTAGAAATATTGTAGAAGCTAAAGCCCATCAGAACTGGATTTAAATTTCAACTCTTAGCATTATACTCTCAAGGTCTCCCATCCAAGTACTAACCAGGCCCAACCCTGCTTAGCTTCTGAGATCAGACGAGATTGGGCGCATTCAGGGTGGTATGGCTGTATAATGCTAAGTGAAATAAGTCAGACAGAAAAAGCAGAGAACCATATGATTTCACTGACATGTGGCATATAAACCAAAAACAACAAAAGAACAAGACAAACAAATGAGAAAGAAAAACTCATAGACACAGACAACAGTTTAGTGGTTACCAGAGGGTAAGGGGGGGTAGGAGGTGGGAGATGAGGGTAAGGGGGATCAAATATATGGTGATGGAAGGAGAACTGACTCTGGGTGGTGAACACACAATGGGATTTATAGATAATGTAATACAGAATTGTACGCCTGAAATCTATGTAAATTTACTAACAATAGTCACCCCAATAAATTTAATAAAAAATAATAATAAATAAATAAATTTCAACTCTTACAACTACTTAGATGATTTAGTTTTCAGTGTTTAAATGTCTAATATTGATTACACTGATATCCCAGGGATTTGGTATTATTGAATGAGATATGATATGTGAAACAATGGCAATTTTTCCATGACTTCCAAGAAGCAGATGCCAAGAACAAGTTAGACATAGAAGAGACTTACTGGCGGCAGGAGAGGGGTAGCAGAAGCTGGTGAGAGCCTTCACTTACTGATGCAGGTGTGAAACCTGTGTAAAGAGAAAAGGAAGGATGATGGAGTAGGAAGAATTTAGAACTGCAGCACAGTTCCCAGACAGGTACAGTGAAGTGAATGGAGCATCTCCAAGCCAAAGGTTTCTGTTGAACAGGTTTTGTGTTTCCTCAGAATGGATCTGCATTAGTAAGTGCACTTTGCTCAGTCCCTGCTGCAGAGCAGAGTATGGAAAGAGTGGACTCCATGTGAGCTTGGTGGCAACTGCTAGAGCTATCAGGTAATTATGCTCCCCCAGCAGGGGAGCTGAGCAGCTCATTTCCATGGCACCACAACAGTCTAAACTTTGTCACACAATTCGTGCCAAATGCTTGTTTTTAGATGTCTCTACATTTGCTCCATATTTTAGAAAGTAAGTCAACTTTCATCTTCCCCTGCATGCTCTGCTGCTCTTTCTCTTCCTAGCCTTCTTCCCTTCTACTGCTCCTCATTTTTGTGTTAATCTCTGATAGTTTCCAACTGTACGGTTTCTAGAAAGAATACATTTTCTGAGTATACTCATTTTGGAATTACTTTAATATTGCTGATACATCTAATGCTTACAAAATGGCAAGGACCTACATAGAGTTCTCAGAAATTGAATATGAAATCATTACTCTTTCCTGAGGTGCTGCAGAATTCCACAAATGTATTCATCTCTCCTTATTGATTTTCCCTACCTACTTGACCCTACCACTCCATGCCCTCATCTCCACTAAAGGATCTAATGCAGCCAGGAAAAGGGAGCAAGTGTGCTCATGACTTTATACAGAACAGAGCTGCTGGTCATCCAAACATACTCTTTCTGATTCAGAAAGAAATAGTATAAAAGTTATGTCCTGTTAAAACCCAACGAGACAGGTTAGTTATCATGTCGTTCGGCAGACAGGAAGGTCCCTGGTAGAATAAACAAAAGACAGCCATATCCTAAAATTCCAGATTCTAAAGTAAGTCATTCACTCCAGGACAAACGGAGCAGATCTGATAGATAAGAATGTGTTTGTTAATGCACCTTGAGGTTAACAAATTATCTCTTAAATCCCTTTTGGCTGGACAAACACAGCAGATATGATAGGAGTGGGTTATTTCGTTAATTCCTTCAGGATGGACAAACAGAACAAACCTCATCGACAAATTCCATTAGAAGGCGCCAGCACCCTTCTTCAAGTAGACAAGAGAAGATATAAAAATAAGAGCCTTTGCCCTACCCTGGGCAACCCATTAGGAACCTCCCTCCCACTCAGGAGTTTTGACCTTTTAGCTTTTAATAAACTGTTCTCTCTCACAACTCCTCACCTCTCCTTGGTCTGTGCTTCCATTCTTTGGTTTCTTAAGACACGATCCCTACACAGAAATTTCCTTCATCACCAATAGATGGATGTTGATCACTCTCACAAATGGACAATTTGGATATATGATAGTGATATAGTTTATCCAAATACTTGCCACTTTCACTGTAATTGTTACGAAATTTAAATTTGTACTATTGTATTTCGCATTATCCCTACTGACCCAACAAATTTCTGCCTCTTCTCCACTCACATACAGAATTGAGCATCATGTTTACATTTGCCAGCTGTGATAGATTTAATACCTCTGCCAGGACCTAATCTTTGTTTATGTTTTCTTTTTTTTTTTCCTCCTATCTCTAGTTTCAGGTAAGAAATACCACCCTCTGTTTCTTTCTGCACTTTCCTCTCACCCTCCCATCTCACACATATTCTCCTTATCCCACTGAGGCTCCATTGAATGAATAATTAGGCAATGTTTTTTAAACCCTCTTGATGAGATTAATAAAACACGACAAGGAATCTGTGGGGTGCAGTAGTGAAGAGCATAGATTTTCAGTCAGATGGACAATAGTTTAAACACTGGCTCATTTATTAATTTAATATGTAAACCCCAGGAACTTTAAATATGTTTAAGACACTAGCAAAATGGTAAAATAGAGTACTTAACTCAGTGTTTGCTGTATGAATAAAATTGATACATATTAGAGAATATACGTATACTGGGCATGCCAAAAAATGTATTCAAGTGGACACTTTGGTCATAGTTGCTCAAGCAGTAGTTCATCATAATCAGAAAAGTCTGCACGACTGGTGCAGCCGCTATGGAAGGCAGTGTGGAGGTTCCTCAAGAAATTGCGAATAGAATTACCATATGACCCAGCAATCGCTCTCCTGGGTATCTACCCCAAAAATATAAAAGCATTTCTCTATAGAGACACGTGTACTCCAATGTTCATTGCAGCTTTGTTTACGGTGGCCAAGACATGGAAACAACCAAAATGTCCTTCGATAGATGAATGGATAAAGAAGTTGTGGTACATATACACAATGGAATACTATTCGGCGTTAAGGAAAGATGATATAGGAGCATTTGTGACAACATGGATGGATCTTGAGAGTATAATGCTAAGTGAAATCAGTCAGACAGAAAAAGCAGAGAACCCTATGATTTCACTGATATGTGGTATATAAACCAAAAAGAACAAGACAAACAAATGAAAAACAAAAACTCATCGACACAGACAATAATTTAGTGGTTACCAGAGGGTAAGGGGGTGGGGGGTGGGTGATGAGGGTAAAGGGGATCAAATATATGGTGATGGAAGGAGAACTGACTCTGGGTGGTGAACACACAATGGGATTTATAGACAATGTAATACAGAATTGTACACCTGAAATCTATGTAAATTTACTAACAATTGTCACCCCAATAAATTTAATTAAAAAAAAAGAAAAAAAAAGAAAAGTCTGCACGCTGATGGTAACCACTTTGAGCACCTCTTTTTGTAATTGCAGAAGTCAAACATGACTTGTATCCATCTTTTGTTATCTGTATATATTGAGTATTACAATTTTAATACAGTTTTCCTTTCTTAAAATGTGTATACAGTTTTTGGCACCCTCTGTGTATATATTCATATATATAATTTATTAAACACATGTAACCATATATGATTCACATTATAGGTGTTTAATAAATTTTAACTGCTTTAAAGGGGACTATCTACAATGCTTGGCTATTTCAGTTTAACAAATATTATTCAGTTTAATAAAAGATAGTATAACAGATCACATATCAGATTCAATAACAGTAAATTTAGTGGCAATAGGATTCATGGATTGAGATACAACTCTATTTGTCAAAAAAATGGTTGAATTGCAGCCATAGGTTTGCTACAGATACAACAGTTCAGCAAAAATCAACAAAATAATTTTGTGAGAATAAATAGGCTATACGGAATTTACAATAAAATTATGGTAATGTTATTACTATTTTTTGTATATTGTGTGCTACATATTCTCTGTATCAGTAAAATTTAGAATAAACATATGGATGCATATGTATATTTTTTCCCCAGGAATCTCCAGTTGTTAATCATATTTAAGCACAAAACTAACAAGAGGTTAAACAAAATGAGAAAATTTGTAAAATTGACTTTTATTCTTTTCTTCATTTAATCCCTTAGTGTGGATTTATTTTTATCTCTAACCTAATTTATTGCAAAGTGTATTAAAAGATTATCAGGATTTTATAACATAAAACAATAATAAAAGATAAAAATAACACAGCTCCCAGTACTCTCAACTTTTAATATTTTTATATGGCAATCAAATGATTCTAGCACTATTTTTTGCAAAGGTCATATTTTCCCTACTGTACTACTGTGTAAAATTTACTGTAAATTAGATGCTTCAGTCATTTCTAAGCTCTTGATCCTATTCCATTCTTGTATTCATCTCTTGTGCCAATATCATACTATTTAATTACTATGACTTTATAATAATTACTGATATCAGGTACAGAAAGACCTTTCTCACATTGTTGTTTTATGAGACTGAATTTGTTAATCATGACATTTTACATTTCATAATAACTTTTGAATAAACTCGCCACTTTTTTATTCACTGTAATTTTAATGAATCTACGAATTAAAGGAGAAGTAACCCCTTTAGAGTAATGTGTTTTCTGTCTACTTACATTAGATGTCCCTCATATGTGTAGGTTTTTCTCAGTGTCTTTCAATAGTTTTGGAAGTTTTTAGAGATATTATATATATTTTTTAGATTTATATTTTAGTATTTGAAGTTTTTATGTCACTGGAATTACTTATTTTATTTATTTATTTATTTATTTATTTATTTATTTATTTATTTCTGGTATATACATATTGTGCTTGGTAATCTTACTGATTCACTTAACAATTCTATTAATTCTAGTTTATACTGAATTTTCTATATATACAATATAGCCATATGCAAATAAATGTAAATTTCATGAAAGCATTTAGAATGCTTATAGCTTTTCTTTTCTTGCCTTATTGTGATATCTAGGACAAAATACTAGGAAGGGAGCCAAGACATATGGCTAACTTTAATTTCAGCAGCAAATTTTCAATATGTCATCATTCAGTAGGACATAGGATTTAACTTGGCAGATATTCTCCATCGGATTAAAATATGAGGTGTGATGAAAAACTATGTTGAATGTTTAAATTTAAAAATTTATTACAGTGAAAGACACACTGCCATTAATCCCCCCTCAAAATACTCCCCTTAGCTTCGAACACCCTTATCCCATTGTTCTTGCCACTTTCTGGAGCAGTTCTGGAAGTCGTCTTTCTTGAGTGTCTCTAATGATAAATACTCCATAACAATAGCAAATTATCTTCCAGAACCTGATAAAGAACATTTAGGAAAAAATCCACAGTTAACACCGTAGTCAATGGTGCAAAATTTGCTCCCTATGATCAGGAAAAAGATAAGCATATTGACCATATTTAGTCAATATTATATAAGAAGTTCTAGCCAGAATTAGTCAAGGAAAGAAAATAAAATCATCCAATTTGTATAAGAATAAATAAGATTACCTCTGTTTTTAGATATTTTGAATATAAAAAATCCTAATGAATCCACTAACACAACAATAGGAACTAATAAATGAATTCAGTAATGTTGGAGACACAAGGTCAATACACTAAAATAAATTGTATTTTTACACACTTCCAATAACTAATTTGACAATGAAATTAGAAAAACAATTCTATTTATAATATCTCAGAATGTAAAATAATTGGAAGATTTAAATAAAAAAGTGAAAACTTGTATTTTGAAAAATAAAACAATATTGCTGAGAGAAACTAAGGAAAACCTAAATAAATGAAACAGCACCCCATGTTCATGGGCTGTATGATTTAATATTGTTTAGATAACAATATTCCCCAAATCAATCTACAGATTCAATACAACCATATACAAATCTCAGATTGATTCTCAGCAAAAATTGACCGATTGATCTTAAAACTCATAAGGATATCCTTGGAACCTAGAATAGCAATAGAACTAATAAATAACAGAAAATTTGGAGTATTCACATTTCCTATATTCAAAACTTCCTACAATGCTACAATAAGCAAGTCAGTATGGTACTTGAATAATGATAGACATGGACCGGCCCAGTGGCCCAAGCGATCGGAGCTCCGTGCTCCTAACGCCGAAGGCTGCTGGTTCGATTTCCACATGGGCCAGTGGGCTCTCAACCACAAGGTTGCCAGTCCAATTCCTCGACTCCTGCAAGGGATGGTGGGCTGCGCCCCCTGCAACTAACAATGGCAACTGGACCTGGAGCAGAGCTGCGCCCTCCACAACTAAGACTGAAAGGACAATAACTTGACTTGGAAAAAGACATGGAAGTACACACTGTTCCCCGATAAAGTCCTGTTCTCCTTCCCCAATAAAAATCGTAAAAAAAAAATAATAATAATGATAGACATATAAAAAGGTAATGAAGTAGAATTAACAGTCTACAGACGAACCCTCGAATTTACAGGCAATTGATTTTTGACAAGGAAGCCAAAACAATTAAAAAGGAGGCATTAATGGGTTTTCTCAACAAATGCTTCTGGGATAATTGGAAATGTACATGTAAGACTATAAAATTGAATGCCTTCACCACAATATATATGAAAAAACCCAAATAACAACAATAACAAACAATGACAAAAAATTCCAAGTGGAACAAAGATATAAATGTAAGAGCTAAAACTATAAAATTCTTAGGAGAAAAGAGGTGATAAATCTTTTTGACCTAGGATTAGACAATAATTTCTGAGATATAACACAAAAACACAAACATGAAAAGAATATGTAGATAAATTAAACTTCTTGAAAATTAAAAACTTTTGTGCTTCACGACACCATCAATAAAGTAAAAACACGGAATAAGAAATTTAGTGGTAAATCATACACCTGATGAGACACTTGAATTAAAATGTAAATAACACAGTTATAATTAAATAGTAATATGACAGCCCAATTCAAAAATGGTAATAAGAGCTGGAGAAATTTCCCCCAAATATATATGTATGCACAATAGCACATGAAATTTGTTCAACATGATTAATAATCAAATATTTGCAATCAAACCATAAGGAGATACTACTTAATACCCACTAAGATGGCTATAATTACAGTTTCCTATCTATGTTGATGAGAATGTAGAGAATTTGAAACTATACATTGATGGTGGGAATGCAAAATGGTGCAGATATTTTGTAAATGGGTAGTTCTCCAAAAGATCAAACAAGTAGTTAGAATAATAACCAGTAACACCTCCACTATTTATATATCCAGGAGAATAAAAACATATGGATAAAATGTTTGTACACAAATTTTCAAAGCAGCATTATTTCTAATAGTTCCAATACGGAAATAGTCCATCTGTCTAGTAACTGATAAATAAACAAGTAAATGTGGTATATCCATATAACAGAATATTATTATCCAGTAATGAAAACAAATGAAGTACTGATGTGTGCTACAACATGGATAAATCTTGAAAACATTATAATTAGTGAAAGAGGCCAGTCACAAAAAATCCTACATTACATGATTTATTTTACATGAAATGTTTAGGATTTGAAAATCTAGAGACACAAAATTGATTAGTGGTTGTCTAGGGTTGGAGGAGTTGGGGAGAAATAGAGGGGGTGATTGCTAGACGGTTCACCTTTTCTTTCTGAATTGATGAAAACGTTCTAAAATTGTTTGTGGTGATGGTTACAGAACTCTCTGAATATATTTAAATACATTGGATTATGCATTTTAAGTAGATGAATTGTGTTTTGGTGTCTGAAATGTATCTCAATAAAGTTGTTACCAGAGATGAGATAGAAATTGGCAGAGATAGAAACAGAGATAAAATAGAGAAAAAGAGAGACTCTATCCTTCTGTAATATAAAATAAAAAAATATTTTAAACATTCCAGATAAGATAAAGTATAAACATATTTTTATGACCTACGTTTGCCTTGTCTCTTTCACCTTATCAATTTTCACAACTCTTCCCCCTCTATTGTTACACTATTGTAATACATTATTTGAAGATTTCTTCTTGAAATGGCCTTCTGCTTTTGCTCTAGTAATGGTGACAACTATCATCTGTCAAAATCACACTCCGAATTGCCAATAATTTCAACGTTAGGTACATACCAATATGTTGTCCTTTCATCTCCTACTTTCTTCAAACTTACATTGTCCTCCATTTAATGTTTTATTTCATCGTTTGTTTATTTGATTATTTATTGCATCACTTACTCTAATACTGAGGAAAATGACAGTTATTCATCTTTTACCTTAAGGTATGTGTTCACAGGATCTGATGTACAATGAGTACTCAGTAGGTGTTAAATGAGTGAATGAATGATCATCTTTATATACTTACTGACGTCACTTTGGTAACTTGCATTTCTCTGAAGTAAATTATTTTAAGGGAAGCCTCTTTAACACATGTATAATCTAATATGTATTAGCATTATCTGGCAACTATGGTGATTTCAGTTCAATTCAATATATTTGAATTCCAGTCATCACTCATTGAAAGATGCAATGTTGTACTAAGATATGGACATGTTATGAGTTTAAATATTATCTTTTGAAATGCTCAAATTACTTGGATGGTTTTCATTTCCTGAGTCCTCTTAAAGCCTCTATATTTTTATATAGTGCCAAAATAGACACTTCCTCTCTAAACACAGTCTGAAAGCACATACTGTTTCAGTTAACTCTATATAATAGATGTGGATATAAAAAATTGTAAATAATTACAAATTTTGCAAAACTTATCTTATTTTAATTATCAAAGGAAATTATTTAGAATAATCCTATTTTTAATCTGTGCTATGTGGTAATGAAAACATAGTGTTTTTATTTTTTATTAGTTTCAGTGTACAAAACAATGTAATAGTTAGACATTTACACTCCTCACAAAATGATAAGCCCCTTCCCCCAATCTACTATCCCTCTGACATCACACAGCTGTTACAATTCCATTAACTCTATCCCCTATGCTGTACTCCACATCCTGTGAATATATGAATATATATATAAAATATATGAATATATAATATAGTATATATAATAACATATAATATATATAACATATACAATGTATATTAATATACATATACATTAAATTATAGTTGACATTCAGTATTATTCAGCTTCAGCTTCAGGTGTGCACTGTAGTGGTCAGGTATCTACACCATCCATGAAGTGGTCTCCCTAATAAAACAAGTGCCCATCTGACACCCTATAAAATCTTTACAACATTATTGATTATATTCCCCAAAGTGTCTTTCATATCCTTGTGGCAATATTGTGGCTACCAATTTGTGCTTTCTACTCCCCTCACCTTCTCCCTCATCCCCACCCTCCTCCCATCTAGCAACCAACAGTTTTTCTTTTCTGAGACTGTGTCTATTTAGTTTCCTCATTTATTCTGTTCTTTAGATTCCACATATAAGTGAGATCGTATGGTATTTGTATTTCTCCATCTGGCATTTCTTTTAGCATAATGTTCTCTACATACATCCATATTGTTGCAAATGGTAAGATTTCATTCTTCTTTATGGCCAAGTAATACTCCACTGTACAAATGTACCACAGTTTCTTAATCCAGTTGTGTACCACTGGACATTTCAGTCTTTTCCATATCTTGGCTATTGCAAATATCTTGTTTCTCTGAAAATAAGACCAAGCTGAACCATCAGCTCTAATTCGTCTTTTGGAGCAAAAATTAATATAAAACCCAGTATTATATTATATTTTATTACTTATATTATATTATATTATATTATATTATATACCGGGTCTTACATTAATTTTTGCTCCAAAAGATGCATTAGAGCTGATGGTCTGACTAGGTCTTAGTTTGTTGGAAACATGGTAGTGCTGCAATAAACATAGGGGTGCATATATTTTTTAACTCAACACCAAAAAAACAAACAACCCAATTAAAAAATGGCAGAGAACGTGAAGAAACATTTCTCTAAAGAGGACATAGAGATGGCCAGCAGACATATGAAAAAATGCTCAATCTCACTAATCATTAGAGAAATGCTAATAAAAACCACAATGTGATACCACCTCACTTAGGTCAGAATGGCTATCATCAATAAATTAACAAACAACAAGTGCTGGCGAGAATATGGAGAAAAGGGAACCATCATGCACTGTTGATGGAACTGAGGATTAATGCAGCCACTATGGAAATCAATATGGAGGTATCTGAAAAAACTGGAAATGAAACTACCCTATGACCCAGCAATTCCACACTTAGGTATCCATCCAGAGAAATCTAAACACTAATTCGAAAACATTGTTTTTAAATCTGTGATTTTTTCTTTTTTCTTTTTCTTTTTTTATTTTTACACCACAATTCCGCTACTTTGAAACACTCACTGTTTCTTATGATGCCCACTATCAGGAAAGAAAGGGAAAAAGAAAACAAACCAATCTTATTTAGGGAGTCTGTAGGTCTATGGTAAATCTTGAGTCACTTCTAACTGTATTTTTTATATTATTATCTCTGTGATATAAAAAAAGAACTGATGGTCAGACCAATGACCTGAAGATCCCTCAGTATTTTCAGTTGTCACAAAAGACACGGCATTTTAGCAAATATCCCTGCTAAGCACAAGGGAAAAATGAAATAAGGCTTATGAATATTTCAAGGGCATGAAGACAATGAAAATGCTTTAGATGATTAAACTTTAATTACTTAGAATGTTTTCCGACCTAGAATTATATTTTGTTGAGCTCTTTAGATATTACAGGGTTAATGACATGAAATGATTTTAATATTACATACAGAAATTTCAAATAATTGAAAATAATATGATACCAAGGGGTAGTATAGCAGGGATGTCACGTGATGCATTAAAGATTATGGTTATATTTATTAAACTTAAAAATTGCTAATACCTGAGATAGAGGATCTACTGAATCTGATCTATGTGCCTTATATAATTCTGCAGCAAGTAGTGAGCCATTGTGGGTGGTTCAGAAATTGTACTGTGAATAATAAATTACCCAGAGTAAAGATCACATGAGGCATATGTCATAGCATTTTACTATACAAATAGAGAAAAAGATAGACTGGGATCTTAAGAACAAGACAATGTTACGTTTATATGCCAAATGAAAAGTGACACCAAGAAAATAATTATACGTGTTCAATGATACAAAAACTTTCATGAAGTAAACAATTAAAAATTCACACTTTTAGCTTCTGACATATCTTACAATCTAACTGATTTTCCACTTATTATGGCATCAGATTTTGAAGATCCTGGAGAATAATGCTACTGCTCTACTGTTACAGTCACTGTATCTTTTATAATGAGAGCAAGCTTTTAAGAATAGATAGATAAGGTGATGTAAGCGAACACCAAGCTGACAGGTTGCTCCAAAATATCTGCCCACCCACTCTGCCATCTGACATTATTTTCAATCTTGAAGTCTATTCAGTTTTCCAAATTTATAGATATTTTATCATGATTAAAACATCATAATTTGTTAAGTATTTAGTCCATTGTGTAGGTGCTTGATAAATTTCACTATTATTAATATCCACATTATCTGAACCCTCTATCTTAATAAAACATATACACATATGAAGAGTTCTTAAAACTACCAATTTAGTTAAGACATATATTTCCTCCATAATAGAAAATCCTTTACTTCTATATCACTTACTAAGTTAAGGTATCTTTCTTCATAAACAGATTAAATAGATAGATGACAGATAAATGGATAGATGATAAGTAGATATTTTGCAGAATAATATTTCAAAATATTAATCCCCACTTTATCTCACTCATTAAATCTTTTCCTTTTTTTTTTTTTACCATCCCAGAAACCCAGAAAATTGGACATTAATTAGCAACTGATTTTAGGAAAAGGGGTCATAGTAGAATCAGAAAATAAGTGAGGCATAGTTCATGTAAGTTTTAAAAGCATGGTCTAAATAATGACCAAATTTGGATGCACAATTGAAGATAAGTCCTTTTTTTTCTTTTTCTCTTTCTTTCTCCCTTTTTTTCCTTCTCTTTCCTTCTTTTTTTCTTTCCTTTTTTCTTTCCTTCCTTCCTTCCTTCCTTCCTTCCTTCCGTCCTTCCTTCCTTCCTTCCTTCCTTCCTTCTTTCCTTCCTTCCTTCTTTCCTTCCTCCCTTCCTTTCCTTCCTTCCTTCCTTCCTTTCCTTCCTTCCTCCCTTCCTCCCTTCCTCCCTTCCTCCCTTCCTCCCTTCCTCCCTTTCTCTCTCTCTCTCTCTCTCTCTCTCTCTCTCTCTCTCTCTCTCTCTCTCTCTCTCTTTCTTTTCCTCTTTTGACTCAATTCAAGCTGACTGAAAGGGGATTAGGGAGAAAAGAAAGAGCCACACACATGGAGACTGCATGGAAACCATGAGAAGATTCTGTCCATTGGAGGGCTGGTGAGCTGTGCAGAGCTCAATCATCATCCTGTTTTCTTTCTGGATACTATTAGAGGAGGACACTAGATAACAGCAGCCAGATCTACTGGGGACCTCGCAGAAGGGAATAATGACCCTCTATTTTCCAACACGCATTCCCAGTGGTCCATCTTCCTATGTAATAGTGGAAGATGCTTTAATCTCTCTCATAATAGAGGCCAGGGTGTGAATACCTGGAGGTCCAAGTAGCTAAAGAAAAGAACCAAAGTGGGACTAAGCCAACTGCTGAATCTCTCAGCCAGGTCAATGATGAGTTGATCAATTCTACCAGGTGTTCAAACTAGTGATATGGAGACCCAGAGAACAAGGAAATCTGCTCTTATTTAGATAAAGAAGCATAGTCATCATTTGGAACTTTAATGTCATCAATTCTTGAACGTGAGAAAATAATGGACAAGGACTATACATCCAAGGTTCAAGAGACTGTATTGCTGTGCATTATAATTGTCTGCTTTCAAACAAAAGGATTATCATCACTAAACATCCAGTCCTTAAGTTGTTTTTGGAAATCGTACCGCATCCTCAAATGATTAATAAAATATGAAGAAACACTGTTTAAAAACGTTACTAGGATGTCTGTTCTGAGACTACAGAAAGATGCATCACAAGGTATGTGCTGAGATGAGGAGGGTCCCAGAGGAGGGGGCTTAGAGAGACCACCGTTCCTCTCCCCCGGCACTTGAGCGTCCCTGTCTTCAGATCACCCACATTAAGATTCCAAGTAAGATTACATAAAACAGTTCCAAATCTAACCAGCTTTGAAAATCATGGAAGCAATGTATATATATATATATATATATAATTATTAATTAGAAAACACTCTAAAATGTAAGATAATTTTACTTGAATTTCTTTATAAAATGGGAACCAATAAGGGTTCCACAAATTATCATGAAGCAATATTATGGGTTAAATCAAACAATGAACAATGTGCTCAAAGGATTTTGAAAAGGCAAAAATTCCATTCCATATAAATTAAAGAGCTTATTTACTGTGTTCTCTAGGTCTACCTATTGGTCACTAAGTTCCGTAACTGGCTGTTATGATACTCCTTAAAATTTTAGTTTTATTTTACTTAAACGGCCAGATACTACATGCAGATCTCTAAATTTCTAACTTTTATGTTACTTAATTTATTTGCAGTTCCATCGTAAAGTCCCTACATATAAAAGTCCAAACTTGTATGTGTGTGTGTGTGTGTGTGTGTGTGTGTGTGCACGCGCGCGCGCGCGCACGCACGCACGGTCTTTAAATTCCAAGCATGCATTGCAATGCTAACTGGAGCTTTGAATTGTAAAGAAAAGCCCAGTGTGTGATGCAAACTAATATTAATTCTTCTGGAGCAGTTATCTCAGTTGATGAGACTATATATTTAATGAGACCAACGACAAGTGTTTACTCTTCTGGAGATGTGTTAGCCTTGAACACTTGTGTTTATAGACTTAACCTTATCTAGAACTGGATTCACCTCTCTTTAAAGACTAATCAATAAACCAGAATCCAATGACAGAAGAGGTGAGAGAGAGATTATGGCCTTCCAGATATATCCAATTCCATCTGGCAAATATCTATCTGTCTATCTATCTATCTATCTATCTATCTATCTATCTATCTATCTATATGTGTATATATATATATATATATATATATATATATATATATATATATATATATATATAAATACATGGCCCTGAATGTTTCTGTAGCATCACCTCTTCACATAAAATAAATACATTAAAATACAAAACTTACATTACACCCTAATTGTGTTTGTAAAAAAAGTGTGTGTGTGGGGGGTGCACTTTAATGTTTAAATAAGACAATACATGCAAAGAAATAGAAACAACCAAGTGTCCTTCAAGAGATAATTGGAAAAAGAAATGTGGTACATATACACAATGGGATAGGTACTATTCTGCCATAAGAAAAGATGATACAGTGCCATTTGCAACAACATGGATGGATCTTGAGATTATCATGCTAAGCGAAATAAGTCAGACAGAAAAGTCAAGAACTGTATGATTTCACTGATATGTGGGATTTAAAAGTGAAAGTAACAAAGGAACAATACAAACAAAGAAAAACTCACAGACGCAGACAATAGTTTAGAGAGTACTAGTAAGGGGGGTGGTAGAAGAGCATAAAGGGGGTCAAATATATGGTGATGAAAGGAGAGCTGATTCTGAGTGGTGAACACAAAATGCACAGATGATGTATTACAGAGTTGTACATTTGAAACCTACACAATTTTTACTAATGAATGTCACTCCAATAAATTTAATTTAAAGATAAAAATAATAATTTTAATTAAAAAATACATGTGTGGACTTTATGATGTTTTTATGCCTCTCATTTTTGAACCTTGTTAAGGTGGTAATACATTGTCAGAGATTGGCATTTTTTTCTGTCAAAGGCCAGAATGTAAATATTTTGAGTTTAATGGGTCATATGACCTCTGTGCCAACCACTCCACACTACTAGCATAGTGCAAAAGAAACCATGGATAAAGTGGAAGTGAATGAGTGTGGACCTGTTCAAAGGAAATTATATTAATGGAAACAATGATGCTCGGTTTTGGCCTCTGAGCTACAATTTGCCAACTCCCATCATAAATGGAGGAATAGAATAGAAGATAATGATTAACATTCAAATTCAAATTCCTATTCATGCCTCAAATTTCCCAATCACTTCAATTATGTGATACAATTTATTTGTAAGTCATTTCTGCTCAGATAGTTTAGATATCTTTCTAAATATGCCCTTAATGGTCCACAAGAAAAGTTATTATTTTTTAACATTAATGGTCCAAATGGATACTTTTCAGGAAAAAATATCTTTTAAATTGTGGTTGGGCTAAACAAAAAGATCCACAAAGCAAAATATTGGAATCAGTTCTATTATCAGAACATGATCTATAGTGTGCATTTGTCTTTAGGGTCTTCCATGTTAAAATGTAAAGGATCAATATGAGACACCCAATAAAGAGTCATGTAGGCAAAAACATATCATGAAATCTGTTAAATAAATTTATTGTCAGCAATGCTAAAATGAGTAAAAATAGCAGTGAGGGGAAATTGAACCCTGTATATCTGTAAGAATGGAAGAGGAAAACAATTACTTTAAAATAGAAACATAACTTGCCATAATCATGAAGAAGGTGTTCCCTGATGTTGATTCTTGCTTGTGTGGTTTTGTTTTTTTTTGTTTGTTTGTTTGTTTGTTTGTTTTCAGTTTTGCTATTAAACATTCATTCCTATAGCATGTAAATGGTTGGTCTTGGGGAAGATTTGTTGGTAAAACTTTTGAGTGGCTCATGAAGACATTAATTTGAACAAATGACTATTACATACATGATCAACCCTCCTTTTCATTTCCCCTGAAAACAACATTTTGCATGAACTGAGATTAATTATTCTTTGGTTGGTTTTGTGTTTGGGTTTTCCAAGTGAAGAAGATATTATTTATACTACTTCCTTACTTGGTAAAGGTCTATGGTGTTACATATTCAATCTCATCGAGAAAATGATCTCATGTGGTCTCTTGTATCATTTCACACAGAGAGTCCCAAATTATAAGAGAAACAATATTGCAACACTACATATGTTATTCATGGCTGTGAACATTATAATAAACTAGAAGTGAAGGCCATAGGGTATGAAACTCCTTTGCTGGGGCAGTGTTACACAAGTAGAAGGAGCATAGCATAAACCCCATCCATTTTAGACGCACTCATAAGGACATTACCGATAGTAGAATATATTTAAAATTTAAGTTTCAATTAGTTAAGTATCTAGGTCTACAAATGCTAAGTGTCTTTTTATTTTATATAATGGAATAAGTCATTTTAAAGATATTTGCACTTTTTAAAGATTCTCAACTTTTCATTTAGAATTTTCCATAGCATGATAGCGAAAGGCAATGAAAATAATATTCCCTGGATTAACTAATCATTTAAAATGTGTAGAAATACTTTGTTTTTCAAAAATTGCTGAAACAAAGTGTATTCTTTCTGTTTAAGAAGAATATACTGTTGCGTCGTGAAAGGAGATATACAATACAAAGTCAATTTATTACTCATGACAAAAGTCAAATAAGTAAATTACTAAATAACTACCCTGCCAGATTAGGAAAAAAAAAAAAAAAAAAAAAAAAAAAAAAAAAAACCTTTCCATATTCTCAGATAAATAGTTCTACACCTTGTACACTTATTTCCTTCACCAGTTTAAGAAAGTTTGACTCCGGATCAAAATGGTGGAGTGAGGTGAGCCTCTGTAAAGCTCCCCTGGTATTTACAACTAATCAGACAACAATGACTACACAAAGGACTCCCTGCACAGCAGACAGGCAAGACGAAGAGGCCCACTACTGAATTCACCTCCAGGTGGGCGAATCGCTCGAGCGGGGGAGGCGGGAAGGGAGAAGTGTGGGGACAGAGCCGTGCGGGTGCAGGACGCAGACCTAGCTCAGTGCTCCGAGCTCGCTGCATCCCAGAACTACCCCAGCTGCGGGAGAGGGAGGAACTCAAACTGCTAGGGCTCCGCTTACGGCCCACAGGGCTGAGGGGGCAGCAGATAACACGGCTGAACCCAACGCTCATGGCAGAGACCTCGGAGCAAAGACTGAGGGAAGAAGGCTGAAAACGGTGGTTTAAGCCCTCACTGCCGAACGGAGAACGGAAGCGTTAGGCACTGAGACTAGCCGCCTGCTCCCTACCCTCCCAGAACTTGCCCCGCCCCCACCTGCCCAGTGCTCGAAGCAGAACAATAGCAGTGTCAGATCAAAAGGACAGGATTTTTGCTGTTCTGAGAACTGAGGACCGCATAAACAGATTTGCACCCCAACTAGTTCCGGCAAAGAGGATGGAGCTGTGGAAGCAGGACCGGCTGTGGTGGTGGTCGCCGCCATTGCTCTGGGCCACCTCTCAAAACTCACCCCACCTTTGGCTCCACCTATCTGGGTGGATCCCTGCATGAGTAAACAGAACAGTTGAAACATACAGGCTCTGAATCTGGTGCAGAAAGAGCTTTGGAAATTCAAAACGTCTCCGCACACCCACAGGTACGTGGTGTCCTATGACCAAGGTGTACTGTTAACAGAGAAGAGGCCTGTCTCCCAGGGAATCCCCCCATTGTGTGAGAAACTAGAAAAGTGCAGAAAAAATATAGCACAACTGTTTCAGAGAGAAAAAAAAAAAAGCTGCAGTCAGAGAGAAAATAAAACATTCTTCCAACAAGTATTGGAAAACAAAAGAAAGACCTCTTCCTATCAACCTGTTGCAGAAGCCACTACTGTAGATGTCTAGGAAGAGAAATAATAAATAAGTAATTGCCATGAATAACCAAGGCAACAAGACAGCTCAGAAAGAAAATGAAAAGTCTCCAGAAAAAGAACTTAAAGATATGGAAATATGTGACTTAAATGATAGAGAATTCAAGATTGCAGTTCTGAAAAACCTCAAAGAGATGCAAGAAAAAACAGAAAGGCAATTTAATGAACTCAGAAACGCAATCAAAGAACAGCATGAGCATTTTACGAAAGAGATTGAAATTTTAAAAAGAACCAAATAGAATTTCTGTAGATTAAGAACTCAGTAGAATAAATTAAGAATGAAATAACCAGCTTAGGTAGTAGAGTTGACCAGATGGAGGAAAGAATCAGTGACATTGAAGATAGAAACCTCGAAATTACACAGATGGAAGAATAAAGAGATTTGAGACTTAAAAGAAATGAAAGAACTCTACAAGAACTTTCTGACTCCATCAGAAAGAGCAATATAAGAATAATGGGCATACCAGAAGGAGAAGAAAGAGAGAAGGGAACAGAGAACATACTCAAAGAAATTGTTAATGAGAACTTCCCAAATTTGTGGACAGAACTGGAGCCTCGAATCCAAGAAGCAACACCTAATTAGAACACCTAATTACCTCAACCCCAACAGGCCTTCTCCAAGGCACATTGTTTTGAAGCTGTCTAAAATTAACAGCAAAGAAAGAATCCTCAAGGCAGCCAGAGAAAAGAAGACGGTAATCTACAAAGGAAAGCCCATTAGATTATCATCAGATTTTTCAGCAGAAAATCTTCAAGCCAGGAGGGAGAGGCACCAAATATTCAAACTATTGAAAGAGAGAAATCATGAGCCAAGAATAATATATCCAGCAAAGATATCCTTTAAACATGAAGGAAGAATAAAGACCTTTCCAGACATACAGAAGAAGAGGGAATTTTCTAATACAAGACCTGCACTATAAGAAATACTAAAGGAGGCTATTCGACCACCATCAACAGGGACAATTTGTGGCAACCGAAACATAAAAAGGTGGAGCTTAAAGGCCTGAACCGGAATATGGGAATGGAGAAAGTAAGTGTGCTGAAGAAAATGGAATACTCTAAATATCAAACTTTCTTTTA
Organism: Rhinolophus hipposideros; assembly: GCF_964194185.1. NCBI lineage: Eukaryota > Metazoa > Chordata > Mammalia > Chiroptera > Rhinolophidae > Rhinolophus > Rhinolophus hipposideros. The sequence goes on along the minus strand of NC_138052.1, from coordinate 4,701,269 downwards.
CATAATCTTAAGGGTAACCACTCAAAAAAAATCCAGAACTGAAATATATACTGTAATAAAAGAAGAAACAGAGGGAAACATCATAGAATACCACCACACAGAAATAATAGACAACAACAAAAAAGCAAAGAAACAATGGAGTCACAGCCTTACCAGAAAACTAAAGATAGAATGACAGGAAATCCTCACGTATCAATAATCACCCTAAATGTAAATGGACTGAACTCACCAATAAAAAGGCACAGAGTAGCAGATTGGATCAAAAAACTAAATCCAACCATATGCTGTCTCCAAGAGACACATCTCAGCTATAAGGACAAGCATAGACTCAAAGTGAAAGAGTGGAAATTGGCACTCCAAGCAAATGGTACCCAGAGAAAATCAGGTGTAGCCATAATGATATCAGATGAACAGACTTCAGGGTGAAAAAGATAACAAGAGACAAAATTGGACATTTCATAATGGTAAAGGGGACTATACAACAAGAAGACATAACAGTCATCAATATTTATGCCCCCAATCCGGGAGCACCAAAATATACCAAGCAACTTCTACCAGAACTAAAGGGAGAATTTGACCGAAACACAATTATACTAGGGGACTTAAATACATCATTGACAGCTATGGATAGATCGTCCAAACAGAAAATAAATAACGAAATAGCAGCCCTAAATGACACATTAGATGAAATGGACATCATTGACATATATAGAGCACTTCATCCTAAAACATCAGACTATACATTTTTTTCGAGTGTACATGGAACATTCTCAAGGATCGACCATATATTGGGGCATAAAACCAGCCTCAGCAAATTTAAGAAGATTGAAATCATACCAAGCATATTCTCTGATCACAAGACTTTGAAATTGGATATCAACTATGAAGGAAAAGCAGGAAAAAACATAAACACATGGAGATTAAACCACATACTTTTAAAGAACGATTGGGTCAAAGAAAAAATTAGAGGAGAGATCAAAAGATACATAGAAACAAATGACAATGAAAATACATCCTAACAAAATTTTTGGGATGCGGCGAAAGCAGTTTAAAGAGGGAAATTTATATCATTACAGGCCTATCTCAAGAAACAAGAAAAATCCCAAATAAATAATATCATGTTACACCTCAAATAACTAGAAAAAGAAGAACAAGTGAAACCCAAGCTCAGCAGAAGAAGGGAAATAACAAAAATCAGAGCAGAGCTTAATGAAATAGAGAACAAAAAGACAATAGAAACAATTAATGTAACAAAGAGCTGGTTCTTTGAAATTAACAAAATTGACAAACCCTTGGTTAGACTCACTAAGATAAAAAGAGAGAAGACACTAATTAACAAAATCAGAAATGAGAAAGGGGAAGTTATCACAGACACCACAGAAATACAAAGGATCATACAAGAATACTATGAAGGACTATATGACACCAAATTCAATAACCTAGAAGAAATGGACAAGGTCTTAGAAACACATAGCCTTCCAAGGCTGAACCATGAAGAACTGGAAAATCTAAACAGACCGATCACCAGTAAAGAAATTAAATCAGTCATCCAAAACCTTCCCAAAACCATAAGTCCGGGACCAGATGACGTCACTAGTGAATTCTTCCAAACCTTCAAACAGGATCTAATACCAATCCTGCTCAAACTCTTCCAAAAAATTGAAGAAGAGTCAGTACTCCCTAACACATTTTATGAGGCCAACATTACCCTGATACCAAAACCTGGTAAGGACTACACAAAAAAAGAAAACTACAGACGTATATCTCTGAGGAATACTGATGCAAAAATCATAAACAAAATTCTAGCAAATCGAATACAACAATGCATTAAAAAGATTATTCATCATGACCAAGTGGGGTTTATCCCTGGGGCACAAGGATGGTTCAACATCCGCAAATCCATCAATGTGATACATCATATAAACAAAATAAAGGGCAAAAATCATATGATTATATCAATTGATGCAGAAAAAGCATTTGATAAGATACAACATCCATTTATGATTAAAACACTCAATAAAATAGGTATAGAAAAAAAATACCTTAACATAATAAAGGCCATCTACGACAAGCCCTCAGCTAATCTCATAATTAATGGTGAAAAACTGAAGCCCTTTGCTCTACGTTCAGGAACACGACAGGGCTGTCCCCTATCACCTCTGCTTTTCAACATAGTGTTGGAAGTCCTTGCCAGAGCCATCAGGCAAGAGAAAGAAATAAAAGGCATCCAAATTGGGAATGAAGAAGTTAAAATATCACTCTTTGCAGATGACATGATGCTATACATAGAAAACCCTAAAGACTCCACCAAAAAGCTGTTAGAAACAATCAATGAATACAGAAAAGTTACTGGCTACAAAATCAACGTACAAAAGTCCATTGCATTTTTATATACTAACAATGAAATCTCAGAAAAGAAATACAAAAAACAATTCGCTTTGCAATTGCAGCGAAAAGAATAAAATACCTAGCAATAAACTTAACCAAGGATGTGAAAGATTTATATGCTGAAAACTATAAGACATTTTTAAAAGAAATTGAAGAAGACACAAAGAAATGGAAAGACATTCCATTCTCATGGATTGGAAGAATTAACATAGTTAAAATGGACCTATTACCCAAAGCAATATACAGATTTAATGCAATCCCCATCAAAATCCCAATGGCATTTTTTAAAGAAATAGAACAAAAAATCATCAGATTTGTTTGGAACCACAAAAGACCTCGAATAGCCAAAGCAATCTTAAGAAAAAAGAACAATAGTGGAGGTATCACACTGCCTGACTTTAGCTTGAACTACAGGGCTACAATAATCAAAACAGCATGGGATTGGCAGAAAAACAGACACATAGACCAATGGAATAGAATTGAGAACCCAGAAATAAAATCGCATAAATATGGACAGATAATTTTTGACAAAGAAGCTAAAAACATACAATGGAGAAAAGACAGCCTCTTCAATAAATGGTGCTGAGAGAATTGGATAGCCACGTGCAAAAAAATGAAACTGGATTGTTATCTGTCACCATGTACCAAAATTAATTCAAAATGGATCAAAGACTTAAGCATAAGACCTGACACAATAAACTGCATAGAAGAAACAAACCATAGGTACTAAATTTATGGGCCTTGGGTTCAAAGAGCATTTTATGAATTTGACTCCAAAGGCAAGGGAAGTAAAAGCTAAAATAAACAAATGGGACTATATGAAACTTAAAAGTTTCTGCACAGCAAAAGAAACCATCAACAAAATAAAGAGGCAACCGACTGAATGGGAGAAGATTTTTTGCAAAGAGTGCCTCCGATACGGGTCTAATATCCAAAATATACAAGGAACTCATGAAACTCAACAACAAAAAAGCAAACAACCCAATTGAAAAATGGGCAGAAGACCTGAAGAGACATTTCTCCAAAGAGGACTTACAAATGGCAAATAGACGTATGAAAAAAATGCTCAACATCACTAATCATCAGAGAAATGCAAATTAAAACCATAATGAGATATCACCTCACCCCAGTCAGAATGGTTATCATCAACAAGACAAATAGTAACAAGTGTTGGAGAGAAAGGGACCCTCTTTCTCTGTGGAGAAAAAAGGGACCCTCATACACTGTTGGTGGGAATGCAGACTGGTGCAGCCGTTATGGAAGGCAGTGTCGAGGTTCCTCAAAAAATTACAAATAGAATTACCATATGACCCAGCAATCCCTCTCCTGGGTATCTACCCAAAGAATTTGAAATCATTTATACATAAAGACACGTGTGCTCCAATGTTCATTGCAGCTTTGTTTACGGTGGCCAAGACATGGAAACAACCAAAATGTCCTTCGATAGATTAATGGATAAAGAAGTTTTGGTATATATACACAATGGAATACTATTCGGCGTTAAAGAAAGATGATATAGGAACATTTGTGACAACATGGATGGATTTTGACAGCATAATGCTAAGCGAAATAAGTCAGACAGAAAAAGTAGAGAACCCTATGATTTCACTGATATGTGGTATATAAACCAAAAACAAGACAAACAAATGAGAAAGAAAAACTCATAGACACAGACAATAGTTTAGTGGTTACCAGAGGGTAAGGGAGGTGGGGGGTGGGAGATGAGGGTAAGGGGGATCAAATATATGGTGATGGAAGGAGAACTGACTCTGGGTGGTGAACACACAATGGGATTTATAGATGATGTAATACAGAATTGTACACCTGAAACCTATATAACTTTACTAACAATTGTCACCCCAATAAATAAATTTAAAAAAAAAAAGAAAAAGAAAAGAAAAATTTTAGGTCATTATTTCTTCAAATAGGTTCTTAATCCCTTGCTCTCTTTTCTCCTTCTGGTACCCCTGTGATGCAAATGTTACAATTGATGCTGTCCCAGAGGTCTCTTAAAGTATCCTCATTTTTCAATTTTTATTTAAGTTAATTTAGTCTTTATTATTATTATTAGTAGCAGTAGTAGTATTTTATTTATTTATTTTTGCTGTTCCAAGTGGATGTTTTTTTAACGACCTTGTTTTCCAAATCTCTGATTTGAATCTCTGCTTAATCTAGTCTGCTGGTAATTCCTTTCTAGTGCATTATTCATTTCACTTATTGTATACATCACTTCTGATTGTTTCTTTTTTATGGCTTTTATGTCCTTTTCTATGTTTGCAATCTCTTTGTTGAATTTCTCACTAAGTTCCTCGAGCATCCTTAAAAACAGTTGGAATCCCCACTGTTTTCCATGTTTTGAACTCCGTCTCTAGTAGGTTGCTTACCTCCATTTTGCTTAGTTCATTTTGTGGAGTTTTAGCCTGCTCTCTCATTTGGTATGCATTTCTTTGTTTCCTCATTTTGGCAGCCTCTCTGTTCATTTCTGTATATTAGGTAGATCTGTTATGTCTCCCAGTCTTGGCTGGGTGGCCTTATGTATGAGTTGTAAGTGAACTGTAGGACCTAGTGGCACAATCTCCGTAGTTACCTGAGACGGCTCCTCCAGGAGTGTCACTTGTATGGGTTGTGTGTGCTGTTCTGTTATGGTTGAGCCTTGATGGCTTTTGACACGTTAGTGGTAAGATTGAATCACAGATTGACTGGATGTGGGTTTGGCCACATACACAACTAATAGACTGCTGTGCAGGAAGCTTACCCCCACTGAGTGGGATTTGCTCCAGTAAGCTTTGGTGCCTGTTAAAACTACCCTTTGTGTGTGCCACTGTGGGACTAATTTCACAGTGGTCTGCTGTGATCTGAAGCAAACCTCCAATATATTGGTTCTGGAGCCTCTAGGGGCCTGTGCAGGCCCAGGTCAGCCACTACCTGTGACTGGCTGTGGGCCACTTGGTAGGAGCTACAAAGCTATCTGCAACTGCCTGTGCTAAACCTAGAGATGTGTAAGATAGACCACACTGTGAGCCAAGGATGGCTGTCACTAGTTCCAGGCTGGGGTAACTGAACAAAATGCCAGGATACCCAGATGCCTGTTGCCACCTGCTGGAACCCTTAAGGTTAAGCCACTGATAAAGCCTCCTGCAGTATGTGAGTTGTGTGAGGCCGGGTCTCAGGTAGTCATTAGAGTAGGAAGACTTGTGGTGACCAGATTAATGTAGATTCTGTTGCCAGTTCTGAGCCTGGAGAGACTCAACAAAAGTCTCAGAACACACCGTGGCCAGTTGCTGACAGCCTGGGGCCCATGGATTTCAATAGTTTCCAAGAAAGAGTGCAATGTGGGAGAGGCTGGCTATTCAAAGAGAACTTCACTCAGCTGGCACATATGTTAGGTGGGGCAGGGTCCCAGCTGAGTCAGCAGGTTGGAGCATGGAGCTCACTAGGCCAGTCAGATTTAGATTTGACCTGTGGGGGCAGGCTCAACATAGGAAAGATGGTGCCCACCTGCCAACTGCATGGGAGAAGAACCCCTCACCGGGAATATACCAACTGTCTTCTGGTCCTCACCCTGCCACCACGCACCTCAGTCTGCCCTGCAAATGTCTTTGAGGGCCCTGAGTTACCATCCCTCTGCTGGGGTCCAAGGTGAGTTGTTACAAGTGAGTGAGTCTGTGCTGGCCATTTAAAGGATGTCAAATTTCCTGCCACCTTCCATCCCACCTGAGCAGTTGGAATTCCCATTGTTTTCCATAGCCAGATGTTGTGTGTGGGGGGGTCCTCTTCCCAGTACAAGTACTCCAGGCTGAGGAACCTGGTGTGGGGGGCTGGGGTCCCTGCTCCTCCAGGGAAAACTTCCATGGCCAAGATATCCTTCCTGATTCTCAACCATCAAAGGGAGTTTTGGGACCCATTCTGCAACTTAACCCTTCCTTCCTACCAATCTTGAAGTGGCTTCTTTTTTATATTTTTAGTTCTAGAACTTCTGTTTAACTAGACTTCAGATGGTTCTCCAGGTTGATTGTTCTATAATTTAGTTGTAATTTTAATGTGTCATGTAAGCATGCAGGCACAGTGTTTATCTACTCTGCCATCTTGGATCTCTAATATTTCTGACTGTTCAAATTTGGTCACACATTGAATTAGTCAAGAGTACCTGAAAATTTGGAGGGTGTCTGAAAAAATTTGTTTTCATCTTTCTTCTATTTACAGAAGTCCTTTTAGTATTTCTTGCAATGCTGTCTTGGTGGTAATAAATTCTTTCAGTTTATTCTTTTCTGGGAATCTCTTTATCTCTCCATCAACTTTAAATGATAGCCTTGCTGGATAAAGCAATCTAGGTTGTAGGCCTTTGTGTTCCATCACTTTGAGTATCTCCTGCCACTCCCTCCTGGCCTTCAATGTTTATGTAGAAAAGTCATTTGATAGTGTTATGGGAGTTCCCGTGTATGTAACCCTCTGTCTTCCTCTTGCTGCTTTTAGGATTCTCTCTTTGTCTTTAAGCTTTGCCATTTTAACTATAATGTGTCTTGGTGTGGATCTGTTTGGGTTTATCCTGGTTGGAACTCTCTGCACTTCCTGGGCTTGTATGTTGGTTTCCTTCATCAGGTTAGGGAAGTTTTTGGACATTATTACTTCAAATATGTTCTCAATCCCTTGCTTCGTCTCTTCACCTTCTGGTATCCTATTATGCGCATGTTGTTGTGCTTGATGTTATCCCAGAGGTCTCTTAAACCATCTTCATTGTTTTTTATTCTTTTTTGTTTCTGTTGTTCTGTTTGGGTGATCTCTGCTAACTTGTCTTCTAAGTAGCTGATTCAATCCTCTGCTTCATCTAGGTAATTCCTTCAAGTGAGATCTTAAATTTGGTAATTGTTTTATCTAGTTCTAACTGGTTGTTTGTTATAATTTCTACATCCTTCTTTATGTCTTCTCTAAGCTCCTTAAACATTCTTATCACCAGTGTTCTTAACTCTGTCTCTGATAGGTTGGTTATCTCTGCTTTATTTGGTTCCAATTGTGGAAGTTTCTTCTGTTCTTTTATTTGGGACATGTTTCTTTGTCTCCCCATTCTGACTGAATCTCTGTGTTTGCTTTGATATATTAGGTAGATCCCCTAGAGTTCTTAGTTCTTGCTGGGTTATCTTATGTAGTATGTGTTCTTTATATTTGACTTGCACTACTTCATTCTCCTCCTCTGCGTGTGCTCCAAAGGTGACACATGTGTTGTGTATATTTTCCTGTGTCGTGTATATTGTGAGTAGGTGGATTTACCTCCAAGGCTGACTAGTTGTGAGACTTGGTTCCGCCCACCGCAAAGTGTTCTGCTGGGTGAGGGTTGACCACTTAAATGAGATTTGGCCTTTATGTGCTCCTGTGTCTGCAGAGAATTCCCTCTGGGTGTGTGACTTGTAGGTTAAACCCGGTAGTATTCTAGTTTGGTCTGGAGTTGGCTTCTGGATTTGTTGAATCTTGTGCCTCTTAACCTGGGCCCTTCAAGTAATTCTGCCTCGAGTCTCCCAGCTGTTCTACATGATGAGCAAAGAACTCCTAGATGGATTATATGTCTTGTTTGCAACAAGATCAGGAGGAGAACTCAGAAACTGCGCCTCACTGCCGCCATTCCTATGACGTCAACTGAACTGGGAATTTTCTAATACACGACCTGCACTACAAGCAATACTAAAGGAGACTATTCGACCACCATCAACAGGGACAATTTGGGCAACCAAAACATAAAAAGGGTGAGAGCAAAGGCCTGATCCCGAATATGGAAATGGAGAAAGTAAGCATGCCGAAGAAATGGAATACTCTAAATATCAAAGTCTCTTTTACATAAACTTCAGGGCTGCCACTCAAAAAAAAATAAAGAAAGAAAGAAAGAACTGAAATATAGACTGCAATAAAAGAAGAAACAGACGGAAACATCATAGAATACCACCACACAGAAATAATACAAAACAACAAAATGGCAAAGAAACAATGACACACAGTCTTACCAGAAGACTAAAGATAGAAATATAGGATATCCTCACACATCAATAATCACCCTAAATGTAAATGGAATAAACTCACAAATAAAAAAGTCACAGAGTAGCAGATTGGATCAAAAACTAAACCCAACCATATGCTGTCTCCATGAGACAAATCTCAGCTAAAAGGTCAGACTCAAAGTGAAAGGGTGGAAATTGACACTCCAAGCAAATGGTACCCAGAGAAAATCAGGTGTAGCCATAATGATTTCCGATGAAACAGACTTCAGGGTGAAAAAGATAACAAGAGACAAAGATGGACATTTCATAATGGTAAAGGGGACTATACAACAAGAAGACATAACAGTCATCAATATTTGCCCCCAATCAGGGAGCACTGAAATATACCAAGCAAATACTTACAGAACTAAAGGGAGAAATTGACTAAACACAATTATACTGGGGAACCTAAATACATCATTAACACCTATGGATAGATCATCCAAACAGAAAATAAATAACGAAATAGCAGCCCTAAATGACACAATAGATGAAATGGATATAATTAACAAATATAGAGTACTTCATCCTAAAACATCAGCTATACGTTGTTTTCTAGTGTACATGGAACATTCTCAAGGACAGACCATATATTGGGACATAAAACTAACTAGCAACTTTAGGAAGATTTAAATTATACCAAGCATGTTCTCTGATCATAAGGCTTTGAAATTGGATATTAACTGCAAAAAGAAAGCAGGGAAAACCACAAATATATGGAGATTTAACAACATTCTTTTTAAGAACAACCAGGTCAAAGAAGAAATTAGAGGAGAGATCAAAAGATACATAGAAACAAATGAGAATGAAAATATGTCCTATCAAAATCTTTGGGATGCAGTGAAATCAGTTTTAAGAGGGAAATTTATATCATTATAGGCCTATCTCAAGAAACAAGAAAAATCCCCTATATATAACCAGACGTTACACCTTAAAGAACTAGAAAAAGAAGAACAAATGAAACCCAAGGTCAGCAGAAGAAAGGAAATAACAAAAATCCGACCATAACTAAATGAAATAGAGAACAAAAAGACAATAGAAAAAATTAACGGGATAAGAGTTGGCTCTTTGAATGATTAACAAAATTGACAAACCCTTGGCTAGACTCACTAAGATAAAAAGAGAGAAGACACTAATAAACAAAATCAGAAATGAAAAACGGGAGGTTATCACGGACACCACAGAAATACAAAGGATCATGCAAGAATACTATGAAGGACTATATGCCACCAAATTTAATAACCTAGAAGAAATTGACAAGTTCTTAGAAACATATAGCCTTCCAAGGCTGAACCATGAATAACTGGAAAATCTAAACAGACCGATCACCAGTAACGAAATTGAATCAGTCATCCAAAACATTCCACAAAGCAAAAGTCCGGGACCAGATGGCTTCACTAGTGAATTCTACCAAAACTTCAAAGAGGACCTAATACCAATAGTTCTCAAACTTCCAAAAAATTGAAGAGACAGTATTCCCTAATTCATTTTATGAGGCCAACATTGTCCTGATAATTATCCTGATAAGGACAATGCAAAAAAAGGAAACTACAGACCAATATCTCTGATGAATACAGATGCAAAAATCCTAAACAAAGTTCTAGGAAATTGAATGCAACAATGCATTTAAAAAGATAATTCATCACGACCAGTTGGGGTTCATCTCACAGGCACAAGGATGGTTCAAAATATGCAAATCCACCAATGTGATACATCATATAAACAAAATAAAGGACAAAAATCATATGATTATATCAATTGATGCAGAAAAAGCATTTGATAAGATACAACATCCATTTATGATTAAAACACTTAATAAAATAGGTATAGAAGAAAAATATCTGAACATAATAAAGGCCATATATGACAAGCCCTCAGCTAATCTCATAATTAATGGTGAAAAACTGAAGTCCTTTGCTCTATGTTCAGGAACACCACAGGGCTGTCCCCTATCACCTCTGCTTTTCAACATAGTATTGGAAGTCCTCGCCAGAGCAATCAGGTACGAGAAAGAAATAAAAGGCATGCAAATTGGGAATGAAAAAATTAAATTGTCACTCTTTGCAGATGACATGATGCTATATATAGAAAACCCTAAAGACTCCGCCAAAAAGCTATTAGAAACAATCAAAGTATACAGTAAAGTTGCTGGCTACAAAAGCAATGTAGAAAAGTCCATTGCATTCCTATATACTAACAATGAAATGTCAGAAAAAGAAATAAAAAAACAAACAAACAAACAACAAAAAAAAAACCAACAATGCATTTTGCCATTGCTGGAAAAAGATTGAAATACCTAGAAATAAACTTAAGCAAGGGCATGAAAGAACTATATGCTGAAAACTATAAGATATTTTTAAAAGAAATTGAAGAAGACAGAAAGAAATGGAAAGACAGTCCGTGCTCATGGATTGGAAGAATTAACATAGTTAAAAATGGCCATATTACCCAAAGCAATATACAGATTTAATGCAATTCCCATCAAATCCCAATGGTATTGTTTGAAGATATAGAAGAAAAAAATCATCAGAATTGTTTGGAACCACAAAAGACCCCGAATAGCCAAAGCAATCTTAAGAAAAAAGAACAATACTGGAGGTATCACACTCCCTGACTTTAGCTTATACTACAGGGCAACAATAATCAAGACAGCATGGTATTGACAGAGAAACAGATACATAGACCAATGGAATAGAATTGAGAACTCAGAAATAAAACCACATAAATATGGATAGATAATTTTTGACAAAGAAGCAAAAAACATACAATGGAGAAAAGACTGCCTTTTCAATAAATGGTGCTGGCAGAATTGGAAAGCCTTGTTCAAAAGAATGAAAATGGACTGCTATCTGTTACCATGTACCAAAATTAATTCAAAATGGATCAAAGACTTAAGCATAAGACCTGAAACAATAAACTGCATAGAAGAAAACATAGGTACTAAATTTATAAACCGTGGGTTCAAAGAGCATTTTATGAGTTTGACTCTAGAGGCAAGGGAAGTAAACACTAAAATAAATGAATGGGACTATATGAAACTTAAAATTTTCTGTACATCAAAAGAAACCATTGATAAAATAAAGAGGCAACCCACCAAATGGGAGAAGAGTTTTGCACAGTGCCTAATATTTTGGACATTAGCCTTCGATAAGGGGTTAATATCCAAAATGTACAAGTCATGCAACTCAACAACTAAAAAACAAACATCCAAATTGAAAAATGGGCAAAGGACCTGAAGAGACATTTCTCCAAAGAGGACTTACAAATGGCAAAGAGATATATGAAAAAATGCTCAACATCACTAATCATCAGAGAAATGCAAATCTAAACCACAATGAGATATCACCTCACCCCAGTTAGGATGGCTATCATCAACAAGACAAATAGTAACAAGTTTTGGAGAGGCTGTGGAGCAAAAGGAACCCTCATACACTGTTGGTGGGAATGCAGACTGGTGCTGCCGCTATGGAAGGTAGTGTGGAGTTTCCTCAAAAAGTTAATAATAGAATTACCATATGACCCAGCAATCCTTCTCCTGGGTATCTGCCCCAAAATTCTGAAAACATTAATACATAAAGACACGTGTGCTCCACTGTTCATTGCAGCTTTGTTTACGGTGGCCAAGACATAGAAACAACCAAAATGTCTTTCGATAGATGAATGGATAAAGAAGTTGTGGTATACATACATAATAGAATACTATTTGGCAGTGAGAAAAGATGAAATAGGACCATTTGTGACAACATGGATGGATCTTGAGAGTATAATGCTAAGCGAAATAAGTCAGACAGAAAAAGCAAAGAACCATATGATTTCACTGAGATGTGGTATATAAACCAAAAACAACAAAAGAACAAGACAAACAAATGAGAAACAAAAACTCATAGACACAGACAATAGTTTAGTGGTTACCAGAGGGTAAGGGGATGTGGGGGGAGGGAGATGAAGGTAAGGGGGATCAAATATATGCTGATGGAAGGAGAACTGACTCTGGGTGGTGAACACACAATGGGATTTATAGATGATGTAATACAGAATTGTACACCTGAAATCTATGTAACTTTACTAACAATTGTCACCCCAATAAACTTTAAGAAAAAAAGAAGAAAATTTTTGCATTTTGGGAAGTTTGTGAAACATATCAAAAGTTTTAAAACATTTAGGAAAATGGAAACATAGGTCATTTTGCAAGAATATTTAAGTTATTCATTTAAATCATGACAATTGAAGACTTTGAAGTCAAATATAGGAATTAAATAATTGAAAGAAATGTTTAGCTTTTTGGAAGATTTAAAAGGCTAAGTTTACTTAAGCAATAAAGACCTGATGATAAAAGAGTACAGGAAATTTTAATAAAATGTAAAATCTTTGTTTTCCCTTTATAATATATTTTTTTAAATATTAAATTTATTGGGGTGACATTGGTTAGTAAAATTATATAGGTTTCAAGTGTATATTTCTATACGACATCACCTATATATTGCATTGTGTGTAAAATATTGTATTGAGAACCTACCAATAATATAGGACATTTTTGTACTTTTTCTATTAAATTTATTGGGGTAATATTGGTTAATAAAATTATATAAGCTTCAGGTGTACAATTCTATAAAATCTAATCTGTAAGTTGTGCTGTGTGCTCTCCACCCCAAATTTAATCTTCTTTCACAATATATTTGACCACATTTACCCTCTATGGTGTCTCCCCACACCCATGTCCCTTTGGTAACCACCGTACTGTTGTCTGTGTTTATGTGATTATTTGTTTTGTTTGTATATTTATTGCTTCTGCTTTATATTACACGTATGAGTGAAATTATATAGTTGTTACCATTTTCCATCTGACATATATTTATTATTTTGTTATTTTAATAGATACATAACATTGAGTTTTAACTTTATATAAGCACATCATTGATATTAAAGCCTAACTGTTTTTTTTTTAAATATAAAAACAGTTTCTTTTTAGCAGGTTTAATTATGAGGTAAAATTCTGAAACAACCGGAACAAAATTATGTCCATTTTCTTTAATGAAGACATATCTCTATGTTTCAAATTGTCTTTTAATGAAAACATATATTTTTTTCATATTAATTATAATATTTAACTTTTACAAACTTTAATTTCTAGTGACAGCTAAAAATAAGCAATTAGCCTTCTTAAAATTGGCAAATTTGTAAATACATTTTATAAATATTGAAATATTTTTTAAAATATTGTTATTTTGAAATATTGTTTAGAAACATTGTGTGTGTTTTTTTGTTTGTTTTTTTGCCTGGTAAATATATTTTATACTTTTTAGAAGCATGTCCTTTCTATACTTAGTGTAAGGCATTTTTACTAGTGGGCCCTAATATCTTCGTTTTTTTTTTTCCCTATTAAGTCAAAAGTAGGTAAACTTCGTTTTATTTAGTAATTAATGTTTCAGAATTTCATCTTATTTGGAGATGATCTAGGTAGTAAATTATTTTCATTTCTTCATTTAACTTTGTAAAACTCTAAGGTCCACATTACCAAAACTGGAAAATTATTTTTGAGATCAATTATCATAAAACATCATTACTGAAAAGTTCACTAAAAAATATTTTGTTTTATTTTATTTACATCAATTTAATTTATTAAATCTAAACAATTATATAGATTACTCATAAAAATGGTACGAAACATTAAACAAAGTTAATTATTATTTTATGTTATGTTTCTTTAACAAACTGTAAGAACAACATGAATTTTTTTTAACAAACCCAGATAGAATAAAAAAATACATTATATTTAATGTTGATAACTCTAAAGACATGTTTGTTTTTCGTTGTTGTTTTAATTATAGTTCATTGAGGTGACAATTGTTTGTAAAATTACATAGATTTCAAGTGTGCAATTCTATAATACATCATCTATATATAGCATTGTGGGTTCACCACCCCAGAGTCAGTTCTCTTTCCATCACCATATATTTGACCCCCTTTACTCTCTTCTACAACCCCCCACCTTATCCTCTGGTAGCCACTAAACTATTGTCTGTGTCTATGAATTTTTGTTTCTTCATTTGTTTGTATTGTTCTTTTTTTTGTTTTGTTTTCAGTTTTATATACCACATGTCAGTGAAATCATATGGTTCTCTACTTTTTCTGTCTGACTTATTTTGCTTAGCATTATAATCTCAACGTTATCCATGTTATCACAAATGGTACTATTTCATTTTTTCTTATAGCCGAACAGTATATCGTTGTGTATATAAACAACCAAGTGTCCTTCGATAGATGAATGAATAAAGAGATGTCTGTTTTAATTAAGGTGACAAACTGAAATCAGTTTTAATAATAAATAATTTCCCAAATCATGTGATATCGAATAACATTTGGGTTAGTTTCTATAATATTTCTTTATGTATAAAAGCATTTAATTATTTTACGTCAATAATACAGAGCTGTTTATAAACCAGTTTTATTAACCCTCCAGACGTACACACAAATAAATATAGGTAGACAGACACAACCATACACCTGATAATTTTGTGTGTTTTTTTTAAATAGCCATGAAACTATTAATTTATAACAGTTGGAATAAGTTAAGTTTATTCATTCAGTTAGCTAAGGCTTTACGAATTTGTCCTTCATAAACAATGGTTTATGGAGACTGGAGGTGATTAGGCAAAAAAAACTTTTCAGCCACTTGTGTTTTTAAAATATTTTCTTTTCCCACATTTTCACCCTCTGGCTAGTTTAGTCTCAGGCAGTTCTGGGCTGTGTTTATATTTCTGTTAACTGTAGAAAGACCTTGGAAGTTACTTAAAAATTTTAGGTAACTCAAAAATTTAATTAGACTTTTAATTAAAGAAATTCTGATGATAGAACTATTAAATTATTTCACAAATCTTGTCAAGTTTCAAGAAAGACAAATAGTAAAAACTATTAAAGTACCAATTCAGAGGACCAAAGTTTATTTTAGGATTGTTTTAAAAAAAAGTATTTATCTTTCAGAAGTTCCCATTTATCAATTAAAGAATGCATCACATTGTCCCAGAGAGGTGTGAATTCCTCTTCTTATGAAATCTCTCTATGACAAACAACATAACAGACAGAGACAAAAAAAGCAAACAAAAGAACACACAAACAAATGAATACTCAAACATTAGTAAACCCCCATGTGAGCTGCTCATCCACACATCCCCAGGCACTTCTTACAAGTGTGGGAGCTGTAAAAAGTCCCTACTGAGGACAAAATTTTAAAAAAAAGTTTTATCCCCAGTGTCCTGCTGCAGGTCAGCACCTTGGGTAATCACACCACCTTGAAGTGAAATCCTCACCCTGAAGAAAAAACACTTCCAAATCTTAAAGTCATTTGACCTCAACCTTCTCCAGAAAAGGAGAGAGGTCTAAACATAAAAGGGTTTATAGTCAATGAGACAGCAGGGCATGGAAATGGTAAGCACAGAAGAAGCTATGAGGTTATAATACCCAGTTCCAGGGGATGCTAGTTCATGAAGGTGAGGCCATGTTAGTCCCACTTCTGATACCAGATATGATAACCTAAAAATAAAAATAAAAGGCCAAAGTGAGAGGCCATAGGCATTTATTTGAGATGGAAAAGAGTAACTGTTCAGGAAAGCACTGATTCAGGCAGAAGCACAAATTGTGTTTCAAAAAGGAGACAAAGATAAGGGATATTTATGGAAAAGGGAAAGGGATCAACTACATCATTAGAAGGAAGGCATTTCTATCCATGCAGATAAGGTAGCATAGTGACATTAATTATAACCAGTGTTGTTGTTGTCTTTTTTTTTTTTCTTTTTTCCATTCTGGTAGCCATCAGTCTGATACTCAAAGTGTCTGTTTTCTTGTTATCTTTGAAAAAGTTCTTTGGGACACAATGTTGCTTTAGGCCCAGTGCAAAGTTTATTTTGCCCTGTTTTAACATTCCAAAGGTTTGAGGAATAAGACATGCAAGGCATTCCTCTGGGATGGCAGCTCCAAATCTATTTCAAAGTGAATCAATTGAGTATTTTGTAGTTTAATGGTTGATATCACTGTATGTTCAGAGGTTTCAAATTCTTCTAAGTCCTTGCCCCTGCCTCTCCTCTTGATTTTGGGGCTTCTCTTTGTACTGCTTAGGAAGAGTATGTGCCTTACAATCTTTCAGCTATAATTCACTGTTGTTATATTGGTGTCCTGTTGATGTGGACAGAAGTAGTAGGGGGGAAAGTGTTCTATAGCCTTTTAGTTAAATTTGTTTGTGTGTTTGGGGGGGGGGGAGTGTTTTTGGCCTCTTACTTCTCAAGTGCTTTTATTTTTCTTGCATAGTTTCTCCCTCTCCTTAAATAAGGTTAGGCTTAGAATGAGAGCAATACCTTCTCTCAATGCTCTGTGACATAACTCTGGGAAAGTGCATGCTTTTATTATGGAATAGGCTCTAGGTCTATTTCACTAGGATTACTTCTTCTGCCAGAGCCACCAGGAATTATTTCTTGGATCATTGGATCTTCTTTAAAAACAAAACAAAGTAAAACAAAACCTGGTTTGTTCCCACAATGTTTGGGGTCCCTCCCTAAGACTGCAGCCACTGGCACTGTCCTCGCACCACATGAGTCCTCTCTGCCTCTAGAATTTGTCCAAATTACCAATTTAAATATTCCTATCAGTTTATGACTCCGTAAGTTTCTGCTTCATGTAATCAAATTTCTATTGTAACTGTGTTATCCTGTCTCTCCATGTTTTACGGTGGCTGTTTGTTTGGAAAACTCAGTTCTCTAATGTGTAGGGGAGAAAATTTTTATTTTCCTCTACCCTTCTGAGTTATTGGCTGAGACCTCTTGTAATAAAAGGCAAATTAACAGGTTTTGAAAGATAAACTGAGGAATATTTTAATTTTAAGAATTTATTTGAGCAAAAATAAATTTAAATCAAACAGCATCTATTCTAGCAGATAGGAAGGAGCTCCAAGTACCTCTACAAAATGTAGTAGTTTTATAAAAAGAAGGAAGTTATAGTAGGGGGGAAAAGCAGTTCAGTTATTGTACAGTTACTTTTATTTATGGATGGCAGAGGTCTAAAGGCAGATTCCTAACTAATGCTGATCAGGTGATTCCTGATTGAGTGGTTTAAGATTCTACTTCTGGAAGAGCTAAAACCATATTAAGTGTCTGTTTATTGCCGTGGGGCTTAGCATAAGTGAGTCTATTTTGGGTCCATTGTCTTATTTTAAACACATATAAAAAAAAGCAAACACAAGTGTATCAAAATGCATACCTCATATATACATGGCAGATACCCAGGAAAAATGTACAAACTCCCAGAAATAGCCCCAAGTTACCACCTTAAATACTATCTTCAGATAAAGACAAAACTAAGATGTTGGATGGAGGGAGTGAGGAAAGCAATTCATTGGTAAACAATAGTTTCCCTGCCAAGCCTGTAAGTCTTTAGGAGAAAAAGTTATTTCTAGTAATAGCTCTCTTGTGGTACAGACGCCTTTTCTAATGTAAATTGCCTTTATAAATTTAGATTTCCTTACAAAAGGAGAACTTCTACTCTGTTTTTTAAGCTCCTCTTGACTCGCAGTTTCTCAAAAAATAATCATCTCAAAATAATCCTCGTGCCTAAAAGGACATATTTCCGGGTAGTATACTCTTCTAACTTTCAAATACACCCAATAATAACTGTTGTTTATTTGTGTTATAAAACTGAGGTCTTATAAATTATTTTTAATTTAATTTTCTAATTATCACTCACATATAGAAATGTGACTGATTTTATTAAATGGCCCCATATTTTTCTATGTAAGCAACCATGTCCTCTGAAACCAATGAGTGTTTTACTTTGTTAAAAAAAAACAACACACCTAAACTGGAGTCACTTGTGGTAAGCCCCAGCAAAACTTAATGACTAATGTAATTGCAGTTGCAGCTTTTCCCAAAAGTGGAATTTTACTGGAATTTCCTGATCAATACTTGTGAGTTAATCTTCCTGATAAAACCCACTGCCTTTATTTCAGGGAAGTGACGTTGCTTAAACTAATCCACTCTTTTAACTTTCCGCACATTTCTGCCTACAAACACCTACCACTTTTTATAGCATCTCAGAGGTATACATTTCTATTTAGTAGATGGGGTGCTGATTCATTCAGTAATCATCAAATAAAGCCAATTAAATATCTAAATTTACTCAATTGAATTTTTGTTATTTAACAAATTCTTCTTTGAATTTAGCTCTTAATGATTTTAAAGCTGATGCTTGGAGAATGATATGTGTGAAGAAATCAAAGGTGGAGATGCTTAACTTAAGCATAGCTTGTGATAGTCCTATGAAAGACAAAAATTGGAGAACAGATTCTCTCAGGCTTTGCGTTCTCACTCTGAAAGTCTAGACCATTTTTCCTATAGGTAGCATTGTATTTTCACATCTCAGACTTTGGTTTGATTATCTGTCCTCACCTTAACTGGCTGCTACAAACAAAAGTAAATAATTTCTAGACCACTATAACATCATTCAGTTTCATAAATTATCCTTACAATATTTCATTCACAATGATGTTTGATTAACAATAACCCTCCTAAAATGACAGAATTAAAACTATCTAATAATAAGTTTCATCTCCTTTTTTCAAAAAAAATAATAATAATCAATTTATTGAAGGAGGTACAGTGCCTCACAAGCAGTGGAATACTATTTCTATGGAAATTGGACAAAACTGAATTGATCAGAGCATTAGAGCATGATAATATCAATAGATGAAGAAAGAGTGTTTGACAAAATCCAGGTCCATTTATGATAGAAACTCTCAGCCAACTGGGAATAAAGGTAGCATAACTCTACAAAATCAAGGCCATATATGACACACCTAAAGATAACGTCATAATCAACGATGACAGCATTTTACTAAAGATCAGGAACAAGACAGGAATGTCCACTTTCACCACTTTTATTCAACATAGTGTTGGAAGTTTGCACTACAGCAATCAGTCAAGAGAAAGAAATAAAGGACACCCAAATTTGGAAAGAAAAAAGTGAAAATGTCATTATCTGCAGGTGAACTGGTACTATATATGAAGTGTGGTAGTAAAAGACACATGGCCATTCATCCCCCTCAAAATACTCCCCCTACCTTTGAACACACTTATCCCATCGTTCTTGCCACTTTCTGAAGCAGTTCTGGAAGTCCTCTTTCATGAGTGTCTTTCCTTTATCCTCCATCATGATAACGTTCTTTGTCACAAATTGTTTCTGGTACAGCAACTTCTGTCAAATAAAAACATTTTGGTGTGTCCTCAACCACCTTATTCACCGGATCTGGCACTGTGAGACTTCTGATTCTTCCCCAAAGTCAAAATGACCATGAAAGGAAAATGTTTTGAATTGATTCAGGACATTGAGGCAGCCACAACAGTGCAACTACAGACACTCACAAAAGAGTACTCCATGACTTCTTCAGAAAGTGGCAAGAACAATGGGATAAGTATGTTTGAACTGAGGGAGATTAATAGCAATGTGTCTTTTACTGTAATACATTTTTTATTTAAACATTCAAAGTATCATTTGATCAGACCTCATATGTAGAGAACCCCCAAAATTCCCTCAGAAAAGTTTTGGAACTGACAACTAAATGCAGTAAAATAGCAGGATACTAAATTAATATTGAGAAATCAATTTCTTATCTATAGATCAATATTGAATTATGAGAAAGAAAGATTAAGAAAACAATCCCATTTTAAATTACATAAAATATACCTAAGAATAAATTTAACCAAAGAGGTAAAAGGCTGTACTCAGAAAATTATAAGACATTGAAGAAAGAAATTGAAGAAGACACAAGTAAATGAAAGTATATACAATGTTCACGGATAGAAAGAATTTACATTGTTAAAATGTCCATACTACCCAAGCAATCTGTAGATTTAATGCAATCCCTATCAAATCACCTATGGAATTTTTTACAGAATTACATTAAATAATCCTAAAATTTATGTGAAACCACAAAAGATCCTGAATAGCCACAGAAATCTTGAGAAAGAAGAACAAAGTTGGAGGTATCATGCTACCTGATATCAAGCCATATTACAAGTCTATAGTAATCAAAACAGCATAGTACTGGCATAAAAACAGACACGTAAATCAATGGAACAGAATATAGACCCTGGAAATGAATCATGCCTATATGGTCAGTTAATCTAAAACAAAGGAGGCAATAGTATACAATGGGTAAAGACAATCTATTCAATAAATGGTATTGGGAAAACTGGACGGATACTGGCAAAAAAATGTGGAATAAACATTTTGAGTTTATCCAAGAATAAACTCAAAATGGATTAAAGATTTAAGTGTAAAATGCAGAACCATATAACTAGAAGAAAACATTGGCAGTAAACGCTTTGATATTGCTTTTAGTAATACTTTTTTTCTGATACATCACCTCAAGCAAGGGAAACAAAAGAAAATATAAACAAATGGGACTACAACAAACTAAAAAGTTTTCGTACAGCAAAGAAAATCATCAACAAAATGGAAAGACAGCCTACTGAGAAGATATTCATCGATGACACATTTGATAATGGGTTAATAACTAAAATTGATAATAAACTCATGCAACTTAACACCAAAACCACTAACAATCCAATTAAAATATGGACAAAAGAACTAAAATAGACATTTCTCTCCAAAGATGACATACAGTTGGACAATAGACATATGAAAAAATTCTCAACGTTACTAATCTTGGAACAATGCAAATTAAATCTGACACCTCTCAAAATGGCCATCATCAGTAAATCAGCCAACAACGGATGCTGGCGAGGATGTGAAGAATAGAAAACACTTGTGCAATGTCCCGTGTGATTGCAGGTTGCTGCAGCCTCTATGGAAAACAGCTGGGAGGTTTCTCAAAAAAATTAAAAATAGAGCTACCTTATGATCCAGTAATTCCATTCTGGGTTTTTTTCTGGATAAAAAGACAACAGCCAAACCAAGAATTCAAAAAGATATATGCACTTCTATGTCACTGCAGCTCTATTTACAATAGCTAAGATAGGGAAGCAACCTAAGTGCCCATTTTTGTATAGATTTTTGAAAGTACAGAGAGAAAAATGTTTAGAAGTAAATCTTAATGTTTCACTATTCCCTGGAAGCTATTTTGTCATGTTAACTTTATTTCCTACTTAAAATTTTGTGTCAATTTATCAATGATGCCAACTGGTCCTAGAATTACTTTTTTTCCAGATTATTGTATAAAATTTACTAATAATGACACAAGGAGATAAAAAATATTTTATCATTTGATCATTTGATCAGATTCATCTGATCATTTGATCAGATTCATCACATTCAAATAAAATGTGAATTGCCATGATAATCTTCATAATATCCTTTTATCTTTTCGATAGCTATTGTCTGCGCTTATTTTTATTTTTATTTACAACATTGAATATTTGTGCCTAATACTTTGTTCTTGTTAAATTACATTAGTTTTATTACTTTTTTGTCTTTACTCAAATAACCAATTCTCATATTTTATATTATACAATTAGTTATTTATTTTTTTTAATTTTTCTATCTTTTAATTTAGTATTGGTATATAGAAATGCAACTAATTTCTGAATATCAGTTTTGTATCCTCCTACTGTACTTAATTTATTTACCAGTTCCAATAGTTTTTTGTTGGAATCTTTGGGGTTCTCTCTATATACTGTGTTTCCCCTGAAAATAAGACCCAGCCAGCCCATCAGCTCTAATGTTTCTTTTGGAGCAAAAATTAATATAAGACCTGGTTTTATATTACTATAATATAAGACCCGGTCTTATATGATGTAATATAATATAATTATAATGTAATATAATAAAAATATAATATAATTTTTACTCCAAAAGACGCATTAGAGCTGATTGTCTGGCTAGGTTTTATTTTCGGGGAAATGGTGTTTTATCAGTTCATCTGCAGATAATGGCAGTTTTTTTCTCTCTTTCCGATTTGGATTCCCTTTCTTTCTTTCTTTCTCTTTTTTGATTGTTGTGGCTAGAATTTCCAATACAATGTTGAATAAAAGAGGGGAAAGTGGACATCCTCGTCTTCTTCCTGATCTTAAATAAAATGCTTTCGTCATTGATTATGATGTTATCTGTGAGTCTGTCATATATGGACTTTATTATGTAGAGTTATGTTCCCTCTATTTACACTTTGCTCAGAGTTTTTATCATAAATGGATACTAGATTTTGCCAAATGCTCTTTCTGCTTTTGTTGAAATGATCATATGATGGTTATCTTTTATTTTGTTTATGGAGTGTATCATATTAATGGATTTGGGGATAATGAACCAATCTTGCATCTAAGGAATAAATCCAACTTGATCATGGTGCATGTCTTTTTAATATATTGCTGAATTTGGCTTGCTAATATTTTGTTGAGGATTTTTGCATCTATGTTCATACAGGATATGAACCTATAGTTTGCTTTTTTTGTAATGTCTTTGGCTTTGGAATCAGGGAAATGGTGACCTCTAAAAATGAGTTTGGGAGACTTCCCACCTCTTAAATATTTTGGAATAACTTGAAAAAGAATAGGTGTTACTTCTTTGAATGTTTAGTAAAATTCACCTGTAGAGCCATCTAATCCAGTACTTTTATTTGTTGAGAGTTTTTAGATTAGTGATTCAATTTTATTAGTACTAATTTGTCTGGTCAGGTTTTCTGTTTCAGTCTAGGACTAGTGTATATTTCTAGGAATTTTTCTATTTCTTCCATGTTGTTGAATTTGTTGGCATATAATTATTTCTAATATCTTGTAATCCTTTGTATTTCTGTTGTGTCAGTTGTCACTTCTCCTCTTTTCATTTCATTTCCGATTTTATTTATTTCAGTCCTCTTTTTTTTTTTTTTCCCTTTGGTGATTCTATCTACTTTCTTATCCATTCAAAGTACCACTTTTGGGTTTCATTGATCATTAGTGTTGTTTTCTAGACTCTATTTATTTCCATTTTGAATTTTATTATTTTCTTCCTTCTACTATCTTTGGGCTTTGCTTGCACTTATTTTTTAGAAAGAACTGGTTCCTTTAGGTGTAGGGTCAAATTGTTTATTCAACATTTTCCCATTTCTTGAGTTAGGCTTACATTGCTATGAATTTCCCTCTTAGGACTGCTTTCACTGTGTATCATAAATTTTAGGTTGTTTCATTTTCATTTTCATTTATCTCAAGGTATCTTTTGATTTCTTCCTTAATCTCACTGTTAACCCATTCATTGTTTACTAGCATGTTATTTAGCCTCCATGTATTTGTGTGGCTTTCAGTTTTTTTTTGTAATTGATTTCTAATTTTATACCATTATGGTTGGGAAACATGGTTTCAAACTTCTTAAATTTATTTAGAGTAATTTTGTTGCCTAACAATTTGTGTAGCTCAGAAAATGTTCTATGTGCACTTGAAAAGAATGTATATTCTGCAGCTTTTGGGTGAAATGCTCTAAAATATCAGTTGAATCTCTCTGGCCTAGTATGTCATTTAAGGTCACTGTTTCCTTATTGATTTTTCTGTCTGGAAAATCTCTTCACTGATGTCAAAGAGGTGTTAACCTACCCCACTGTCACTATATTGCTGTCAATTTCTCCCTTTGTCAATTAATATTTGCTTTATGTGTTTAGGTTCTCTTATCTTGGGCTTATAAATGTCTACAGGTACTATATCCTCTTTTTGGATTGATCTTTTCATTATTATGTAATGTCATTGTTTTGTATTATATTATAGCCTTTGTTTTAAAGTCTATCTTTTATATACATTTTATTACACCAGCCTTTTGGTTGTTGTTCCATTTACATGAAATATCTTTTTCCATCATGTTACTTGCAGTCTGTGTGTGTCTTTCAATCTGAAGTGGGTATCTTGTAGAGAATATGAATGGATCTTGTTACCTTATCTATTCAGCTACCCTATGTCTTTTGATTGAAGCATTTAATCTATTTACATTTAAAGTGATTGTTGATAGGCATATAGTTGTTGCCATTTTATTATTCATATGCATGTTCTTTTCTTTGAAAAGTCCCTTTAGTATTTCTTGTAATACTAGTTTGGTGGTTATAAATTCCTTTAGCTTTTCCTTGTCTGGGAAAGTCTTTATCTCTTATTCAATTTTAAATAATAGCCTTATTGGTTGGAGTAGTTTTGGTTATAGTTCCCTTTTTTCATCACTTTGAATATTTGTTGCAAATCTTTTGTGGACTGCAAAGTTTTGTTGAGATATCATTTGACAGTCTCATGGGAGCTTGCTTGCAGGTAACTAATTGCCTTTCCCTTGCCGCTTTTAAGATTCTCTCTTTGTGATTACCCTCTGACGTTTTAATTATGATGTCTTAGTGTGGACTTCTTTGGATTCATCTTGTTTGTGACTTTCTGCAATTCCTGTACTTGTATGTCTGTTGTCACGCAGCAGCCTAACCGTCTGTCCCCTCATGCCTATCCCTAAAGAAAGAAGAGTCTGTGAGACTGTTCCTTTCAGGGACTTTGCTTCACTTTTGTGTTTACACTTCATGTCTCTCTTTTTGGCCCCCAAAAGATGGTTGGTCAGCCAATGACAGGTGAGATTCCTCATAGGAGGAAAACCCAAGCCAGGCAGAACCACATGGGGACCACCAGGAGCACTCACAAGGTCGATAGAGGTGGGCAAAGAACCCACCTTCCCCCAGCTAAGGAGAGCTTCTGCCCATGTGGCTGTATTCCTTCCCACAACCTGTTTGGGAAGTGAGTCAGTGATGTGATAGCATCAGTTCTCCTTCATTCTCATCAATAAGTTTCAGCATGAAGGATTTGTCCCTGGGGAGGCACATACCATCATTGTTAAGACATCTGGGACTTTCTATTCTGGCTGTTTGCAGGCAAGGGTGAATGATTTGAATCAGTTTTCTGATATGATGTATGAGCCTCACAGACCGTGGAGAAAACAATACTACTCCCTAGTGTGTATATCAATAAATGCCAGAAGGCAGCCCAATTCGGGGCTCTCAGTCCTTTGACTCTGTTTCATAACTTTCTGGATTTCTGTTGCTTTCTTAACTCTTCACCGTGCCTTTTCGTTCTCTCACTGCCTGTGTTGTGCTGGACGTGACATATGTCTATTTTTTTCATCAGGTTAAGGAAGTTTTCAGTCATTATTTCTTCAAATAGGTTTTCATTTCCTTGTTCTCTCTCTTCTCCTACTGGTACCCCTATGATGTGAATGTTATTACACTTGATGTTGTCCCAGAGGGCCCGTAAACTGCTCATTTTTAATCCTTGTTTCTTTTTTCTGTTACGATTAGGTGTTTTCTGTTACCTTGTCTTTTAAATCACTGATTCAACCCTACGTTTCATTTAATTTGTTCTTCATTCCTTCTAGTGTATACTTCATTTCATTTACTGTATTCTTCATTTCAGACTTTCTTTTTTCTGGTTTCTATGTCCTTTTTTTTAATGCCTACTATCCCTTTTTGGAAGTTCTCACTAAGTTCTTTTAGCATCCTTATAACCAGTGTTTTCAACTCTGCATCTGGTAGATAGCCTGCCTACATTTCATTTAGTTATTATTTTTTGGAGCTTTTTCTGTTTTTTTTCATTTGAGACATCTTTCTTTGTCTCCTCATTTTGGCAGCTTCTCTGTATTTGTTTTTATATATTAGATAGATCTGCCATGTCTCCCAGTCTTGGCAGGTTTGCCTCATGCAGAAGGTGTCCTGTGAGGCCCACTGGTGCAGTCTTCCTGGTCACATGAACCAGATGCTCCAGGAATGTCTGTTGTGTGGGTAGTGTGTACCTTTCTGTTGCAGTGAGCCTTGATTGTTTTTGGAACATCAGTGGGTAGGATTGATCATTAGACTTAGCAACTGAGAGGATAGGTCATGACCATAGTGTACAAGCTATCATGTGGGGTTGGGCCCAATGGAGCAGGGTTTGGCCTAGTTGGCTTTGGTGCCTGATGTTACCACTACTTGGCTGTGCTGATTATAGGGCTAAATAGGTGGTGTTCTGTTTTGGTTTGAAGCTGGCTACAGGGTGTGCCTGTTCTGGGCCCTCTTGGGAGTGAGTGGCTCTTGCACAGGCTAAGGTCAGCTGATGCCTGTGACTTATCTGAGGCTCCCTGGTAGGAGCTACAAAGCAATATATAGTTGGTTGCTCCCTGTAGTGGACAGCAAGGTGCATAGGAAAGGCTACTCTGTGAACTGAGGCTGGTTGTTACCAGTACCAGGCCTGAGGAAGCTCTGTATAAGGCCCAGAGCACCCCTTGTTCTGCTGCCACTTGCTGGTTGTCTATAAGTGTCAGTCACTGAAAGAGCCTTCAATGTTATGAGATTTATGTGGGGCAGGGTCTCAGGGAACCACCAGAATGGCATAGTGGTGTTTAAAGAGTTAATTCAGACTTAGATTTGACACCAGTTTTGAGCCTCGTGCCATTCTGCAAAAGGTTCAGAGCACACCGAAGCCAGCTGCCAGCTGCCTGGGGCCTGAGGATGCCCAAAAATTGTCCAAGAAAGACTGCTGCTTCAGCCAATCCCAGCTGACTTCCAGACATGAAATATTCTCTAGCATTGTGCAAATTGGGTGAGGTGGCATCCCAGGGAGTCAACAAGATGTAGTAAGTGGAATTCACCAGGCCAATGAAAATTCAGATTTGGCTATGTGGGGAGAAGGCTCAATAGAGTAAAAATGAGGCCTACCATCTGGATATACAGGAGGAAGGCTCAACACAGGGACAATGGTAGCCTTCCCTGCAGCTCTCATCACGAAGCCACACAATTCAGTCTCTTCCTGTATATCTCTGCCACTCCCTGAGCTGCAGTCTCTGTGCCAAAGCCCAGGTGAGTGCCCGGGAATGAGAGAATCTGTGTGCAGGCCCTTTAAGAAGATGATTGGGTTTCTAGCTGCGTCCCATCCTACTAAGATGGATGGAATTCCTGCTAATTTTTACAGCCAGATTCCATGGTGCCCTTCTTCCTGGCAATGATGCACTGGGCTAGGGAGCCCAGGATGAGGCTGGGACACCTCATTTTTTAGGGGGGACCTCTGCAGATGAGATAGCCTTCCTGATTCTTGACTGACACATGTAGCTATGGGGCCAGCCTGTTTTGTGTCTTTGCCCCTCCTCAAGGCACATTCTTCTTTATACCCTTAGTTATAGAAATAAAGCTTAACTAGTCTTCAGATGGCTTTCCAGTTTGATTGTTCTATAATTTAGTTTTAACTTTAGTGGTTATAGGAGGAGGCAAGTATAGCATTTACCTACTGCACCATCTTGACCAGAACAGTTCATGTGGTATTAAATTTAATTTCCCTGACAATTAGTGGTGTTGAGCATCTTTTCATATGTCTATTGATTACTTGTATATCATCTTTGGAGAAATGCCCTTCATGTGCTCTGATAATTTTTTAATCATAATGTTTGTATTTTTGGTGTTAAATTTTATGTCTTTCCTATGTTTTTTTAGTTATTAACCCCTTATTGAATGTATCATTAATGAATATATTCTCCCATTCAGTTAGTTACCTTTTTGTTTTGTTGATTGTTTTTTCTGCTGTGCAAAACGGTTTTAGTTTGATATAGTCACATTTGTTCATATATATATATATATATATATATATATATATATATATATATATATATATTTGTTTGTTTCCATGGCCTGGGGAGGTATACTCCTAAAGAGTATTGGTAAGATCAATGTCAAAAAGCTTACTGCCTTCATTTTTCTCTAGGAGTTTTATGGTTTTTGGTCTTACATTTAAGTTTTTCATCAATTTTGAATTTATATTTGTATGCAGTATAAAAAAGTGGTTTAATTTCATTTGTTTACATGTGTCTGTCCAGATTTGCCAACAACACTTGTTGAAGAGACTTTCTTTACTTCATTGTATATCCTTGCCTCCTTTGTCATAAGTTAATTGACCATATGAGTGACAGTTTATTTCTGGGCTCTCTATTCTATTCCATTCACCTATATGTGTGTTTTTATACTGGTACCTTACTATTTTGATTATTGTAGTTTTGTAGTATAGTTTGATATCAGGGAGCAAGAGAGCTCTTGCTTCATTGTTTCTCAACATTTCTCTGGCTATTCAAAGTCTTTTGTGGTTCCATATAGATTATAAAAGTGGTTGTTCTAATTCTGAGAAGAATGCCATTCGTATTTTGATAGGGATTGTATTGAGTCTGGATATTATTTCAGGTAGTAAGAACATTTTAAGAATATTAATCCTTCCAATCTGTGAACAAGTTATACCCTCCCATTTATTTGTATTTTGATCGATTCTTTCTTCAATATCTTATAGTTTTCAGAGTACACGTATTTCACCTCTGGTTAAATTCATTCCTGGGCGTTTTATACTTTTTGATGTAATTATAAATGGGATTGTTTTCTTAATTTCTTCTAATCATTTGTTATTACTACATAGAAATGCAATAGATTTCTTTATATTCATTCTGTATTCTGCAACATTACTGAAGTCATTTATTAGTTCTAACAATTTTTTTTAGTGGAGTTTTCAGGGTTTTCTATATATAGGATCATGTCATCTGCAATAATAAAAGTTTTAGTTCATCCTTTCCAATTTGGATGCCTTTTATTTCTTTGTCTTGTCTAATTGCTATGCTTATGACTTCCGATATTATATTGAACAGAAGTGGTGAAAATTGACATGTTTTCTTTCGATTACTTTGGGTTTTATTTGTTCTCATTTTACTAGTTCTTTTAGGTGTAGTTATATTGTATATTTGGGATTTTTGTTTGTTTGTTTGTTTGTTTTGTGAGGTAAACCTACATAGCTATGAACTCTCCCTTAAAGCTATTTTTGCTGCATCCCATAAATTTTAAAAAGTGGTGTTTTCATTTTAATTTATTTCAAGATAATTTTTATTTATTGTTTAATTTTCTCTTTGATTTATTGTTTGTGTAGTAATACGAGGTCTGACAATTATGTTCATGAGCTAGCCACCATGCTCTTACGCTGGCAGCACTATACAAACAACTCCAGAAGGTTTCATAACCTTCATGTATCAGTGTCTCACAGCTGTGTTCATGTCAACATGTAGTGGTATCTTGCTGAGTGGCGTTCATTATTGTTGTTGCATGTTTTGTGTGCCATTACAAGAATGTCTGAACTTGAGTTAGAGCAACAAATAAACATTAAATTTCTTGTTAAACTTGGAAAGAGTGGAAGTGAAACCAGGGACATGCTAGTACCAGTTTATGGGGATAATGCCATGAAGAAAATGGCAGTGTACAAATGAATTAGCTGTTTCTCTGAAGGGAGAGAATGTGTCACTGATGAAGAGAGGTCAAGGTGGCCACTAACGAGCAGAACTGATGAAAACATTGCAAAAATTCATTGAACTGTGCGTCACAATCATTGGCTGACTGTGAGAAACATAGCAGGTCAAGCAAACATCGATAGAGAAATGGGGAAATCTTAACTGAAAGTCTCGGCATGAGAAAAGTGTGTGCAAAAATCATCCCAAAGGAGCTCACTGATGAACAAAAGCAAAGGAGAGTAGAAGTGTGCCAAGACCTTTTGGAGAGACAAGATGATTTTGGGGCCATATTATCACTGGTGATGTAACATGCGTATACCTGAAACAAAGCATCAAAGTGTACAATGGAAGTCAGCCAAAACTCCATGACCAGAAAAGTTCCATCAGTCCAAATGAAGAGTCAAAATGATGTTGCTAACCTTTTTTTGCTATCAGAGGGATTATTCATTATGAATTTGTTCATAATTGGATGAACAGTTAACCAAGTTTACTGTTTGGAAGTTCTGAAAGGGCTGTGTGAAAAATTTAGATGAAAATGACTTGAACTTTTCACCAACAATTCATGGTTGTTGTATCATGACAATGCACCAGCTCACATGGAACTGTCTGTGAGGGAGTTTTGGGCCAGTAAATTAAAACTGTATTGGAACACCCTTCCTTCTCATCTGATCTGGCCCCCAATGACTTCTTTCTTTATCCAAGATAAAGGGAATATTGAAAGGAAGACATTTTGATGACATCCAGGATATCAAGGGTAATATGATGACAACTCTGATGGCCATTCCAGAAAAAAAGTTCCAAAATTGCTTTGCAGGGTGGACTATACACTGGGGTTGGTGAATAGTTTCTCAAGGGAAGTATTTAGAAGGTGACCATAGTGATATTCAGCAATGAGGTATGTAGCACTTTTTCTAGGATGAGTTTGAGAACTTAATTGCCAGAACTTGTATGTTGCTTAGTCTCCACAATTTGTGGTTTTTTTTCTTCCAGTTTTCTTCCTGTAGTTGATTTCTAGTTTTATGCCTTTGTGGTCACATAATATGCTTGATATAATTTCCATCTTTTTTAATTTATTGAGTTATGAATTATAGTCTAATATCTGTAGATTTTTTCATGTGCATTTAAAAAGTATGTACTCAACAGTTTCTGGATAAAATATTCTATAAATGTCTCTTAAGTTGATCTATCTAATGTGACATTTAAGGTCATTATTTCCTTATTAATCTTCTGCCCGGATTATCTACCCATTGATGTGAGTGGGGTATTAAAATCCCATTCTATTATTATAATACCATAGATTTCTCCCTTTATGTCCATTAATAATTGCTTTATTTAATTTATTTAGGTACTTCTATGTTCAATGTGTACATATTTATGATTGTTATATCCTCTTTTTGGATTGACCATTTTATAATGATGTAATGTTCTTCTTTGTCTGTTTTTACATTTTTGTGTTTTAAAATCTATTTTGTCTTATATAAGTATTGCTACTCCAGCTTTCTTGTTGTTTCTATTTGCATAAAATATATTTATCCATCCCTTCACTTTCAGT
This sequence comes from Rhinolophus hipposideros, assembly GCF_964194185.1. Taxonomy (NCBI): domain Eukaryota; kingdom Metazoa; phylum Chordata; class Mammalia; order Chiroptera; family Rhinolophidae; genus Rhinolophus; species Rhinolophus hipposideros. The sequence continues at coordinate 4,670,051 of NC_138052.1, read as the reverse complement.
CTATATATGTCTTTCAATTAGAAGTGAGTCTCTTAAAAGAATCATATAGATGGCTCATGTTTTTAATCCATTCAGCCCCCTATGTCTTTTTATTGCATTGTTCAATTCATTTCCATTTAAAGTAATTTATAATTATTATGTACTTATTGCCATAAATACAAATTTCAAATGAATTAAACACTTAATGAATGAACTATAAAATGAACTAAACTATAAAAACTTTTATAGTAAATGCAAGAGAAAATACCTGTTACTTTGGGTCTGCTGATAAACTTTTAGTTATAATACTAAAAGCAAATCTATGAAAGAAAAACTTAATAAGTTGGCCTTTATTAAAATTAAAACTTTGGTTCAGGAAAAAATGCTATTAAGAGCATAAAAGACAACCATTTACTGGATGAAATATTTGTTCATTGTCTTTCTGACAGAGGACTTGTATCTAGAATAGACACATAACTTTCTATAAAGTCAGCTATAAGAAAACAACCGAATTAAAAAAGTGAGCAAAGCATCTGAAGGGGCACCTCACCAAAAAATATACAAATGGCAAATTAGCATATAAAAGGATGCTTAACATCATTTGTTGCAGGGGAAATGAAAATTAAATCAATAATGAGGTACCACTTCACACTCACAAGGATGACCAACAAACAAACAAACAAACAAACAAAAACTGATAATACTGCAGAAACACAAGAATTCTAATTTATGGTGGTGGAAATGGAAAAGAGTACAGTTACTTTTAAAACTACAATATTTTTCCAACCTAAACAAAGCCTTAGCAAAGTACTCATACTTGACATACTTATCCAAATGATTTAAAAACTTACATCCATCAAAAACCTGAACATAAGTGTTTATGCCAGCTTTATTCGTAATCAGCAAAAATGAGGAAAACCCGAAGTCCTTCAATAGATGAAAGGATACACATACTGGAATATTTCCACAGACGGTAGAATACTGTTCACAGGTCTTAGCTTGGTGCAAAAGTAATTGTGGTTTAAAGGTTGAAAATAATTGCAAAAAACAGAATTTCTTTTGCACCAACCTAATAAAAAGGCATGAGCTATGAATCATACAACATCATGAATTAATCATAAACACATATTGCTAAGTGAAAGAAGCCAAGCAGGAAAGGCTATATACTATATGAATCCATTATATGATATAATAGAAAAATCAAAACTGTAGAGATAAAAAAACAGATAAGAGACTGCCAGGGGTTTGAAGATGGTTAAATAAGTGAAATACAGAGAGATTTTTAGGGCTGTGAAATTATTTTCTATGATACTATAGCAGCTGATACTTGACACTATGAATGTGTCAAAACAACAAGAATCTAATAGAAAAAAAAGAGTGGACAATAATGTGTAAATGTTTTATTTATTTATTTACGTATTTATTTATTTATTTATTTTTGTCAGTAGAACATTAGAGGATCCTAGGATGGAATCTAACTCTTAACAAATGTGTGATATACCCTACTAAAAAGGTTGAGGGAAAAGAGGTTAACTGTAACTTTGGGAAGAACTGGAGACTCCAAGATTAATAACAAGAGGGAGTACATATAAGCACTGCAGTTGGTAAAGTTAATTTCCATGGAGGTACAAGTTAACAATTCTGAAAGCAATGTATATGTGTACTGGGACTGAACAAATAAGTCAATGGATGGTGCAGGATCTATGTTCCCCCCTTTTGGAATGGGAAGTTAGTCATAAGCAAGCAGGAAAGGCGAGAATGAACTACATATACTAGATGAAAATTGGAGAAATCATGAATTCATGTTTAATTTAACATATGTATGTACAAGTATGTCCCATGATAAGATGTGACGAATGGCACTTCTGTAGTCTTTTTCCCAATAATCCATAACTCCAGTAGTCATGATAATTAAATCAGAAAAATCCTAATTGAAAGGTATTCTGCAAAATATCTGATCAGTATTCCTCAAAAATTTTGAGGAAAAAATTTTGGTGAAAGTCACCAAAATAAGAGAACATTTGAGAAACTGACACAAGTCTACGTGAACCTAAGGGATCTAATTTTAGGAACCCATGGACTGGATACTTGAACAGAAAAAAAATGAGGTAAAAATTAAGGAAGTACAAAAACATATGAGCTTTAGTTAATAATAACGTGTCATTATTAATTAATTGGCTGTGACAAATGAATGACAGCACTGTTAACAAAGGGAAAACTGAGTGTGACGTATACAGAAACTCTGTAGTATCCTTGCAATACTCTTTTGTAAATCTAAAATAGAACAATTATTTTTAAAATGCAAATGTTTTATTGGCTTTGTGATCCTAAGGGAGTTGCTTACGTTCTCAGTTTCTCAGTTTTTTAACCTAAGAAATAAAGATCACTGTATAAAACTTATGGGATTGCAATGAAGAGCACGAGAGAAACATTTATGAAAATGCTTTTTAAATTATACAGTGAAGGTGTTATTGGTACTCAAAGAAAAAGGGCAAATGTGCATGTCCTACTTGACATTAAGAGCTCCTACACAGTTTATTCAAATTTTGTTCATGTGCATTTATTCCAAGTAGTATGTATACATCTCTGAGTGTGTGCATGTGTGTGTGTGTATTATTGATAAGCTGACAGAGGAAATTTATGTCCCAAAACATATGGAAAGTATCAAGTATCTTCCAGTCTTATAATGAGTATATTTATTCAGAACCATAATGAATGACATAATAATGAAATGCAGATGTTATAAAAATAACAAAACTCTTAAACTGTTTTACAAATCATGAACATATCCTGTTGCAAAATATATAAAGCAGTTTGCTCTTTGAAATACTTTTACAATCGGATATGGTTAAATCTTTCCTGTTTTTCAGAAACCACAGAATGACTTAGCAATCCTTAAAGCCACACATGACAGTACTTAAACGGATTTAATAAATGATTTGCAATGGAAGGAGGAGTTTGCTATAATTGTTTTCCATCGCCATAAAAAGCATTATGCAGTAGGAAAAAATAACAAGGCTACATTTAAAACAATTTTTTTCTTGGCAACATATTATAAAGAAGTGTGGAATGGAGAAACATTCAACGAGCTAAAATAAATGTGTTAGTATCTATGTAAGGAGAGAATGATTTCTTCCCAATCAGCTCTGATCTGTCTTCTAATTTTCTGAGCAAATAAGTCCAAATTCTTCTTGGTTAAGTCACAAAATTAGTGGGATCTAAAGTGTCTCTTGGAGTGCTAACTAAAAATATTCCTTGGCCCCTGTCATCAGAGTTTCCAACTGAGTAGGGCTTATTCAGCTCAGGAATGTGCATTTTAATTAAGTATCCCCAGGAGATTCACATGTTTCCTATTCTGACATTCAGTCATATGCATATCCATACATGTTAATGGAATATGCAGTGAAGCAAAGACAGGTCAACGAATTAACTCTGGCTAAGACTGGCTAAGACTTTTCAGTATTTATACAAACATAGATTCTGAGAATTTTCAGATTTTTATTTTTCTTAATAACTATCGCACTGTCAAGCCTATGAGAAATAAATTGACATATAACAGAACCCCAATAGCGATAAAGAATATCTTCTGAGAATTGCTTTCTAGGAGGAATGAGGAAATTCACTTGTTGAAACCTTGTTGGATAAGCTGCAATGCAGATGTGTTAGTTGGCCGCCTTACATTTATTCTTTCTCCTCCTGGTGCAATTCAGAATTAGTTTTGTTATTCACCTTTCTCCCATGTACTTTGGGGAAGCTGACTCTACTCTAAACTTCCAAAGAAGCACACGATTGGGACATGTTCCTGACTATATTTAAGAGCAAACTTGGGACCAAAATTAGAGCACTTCACATAAATCACAATTCTCCTGGTTTGAATGTTGTTTAGAAGCACTCTCTCTCTTAATCAATGTGAATGGGGAAACCCGTCATTTCAGTTGTCAGTGGATTGATATCATAACCAACATGGCAGCTGGTTTTAGGCTAAAGCTAACAGAGCATAGATAAACAAAAGAAAAATGAATAAAATAGACCCTTGAGAGCATTGATGAACCACCAAAATTAATTCTAAAAGCTTATCTTACCTCTGAACTTCTGGTCAATACTAGATGATGCATCCATTTTTGAGTTTGATTTTCCTAACAGATAAAATGAGGGGAATTTACTTTAAGTGATAAATGATAGTATAGTTAACTAGCTAATTCTAGGAGATGAAGGAGAAATGAAAGTATTGTTTATTAATGCATTATGACTTAATTTTTTATCTTTCCCAAATCCACTTTCTTTGTAATGTAATTTTGAAATAAATGTATTATTATCTGTATAAGAGATAATCAGAAGGTTATAATTTATTTATCTGCTGCTTGTTTCTGAGTTCAGTCATGTTACTTTCTTCGATCAGGGAGATGTTGACAGTTGTGACATGGTAGAGGCTTGAAAATACCAGGGGTGCCCCAAAATGTACACATTTTAAGAGATGTTATCTATGTGTTACTTTTTGAAATTGAACTGAATACGGTAGCAATGTGGAGTATGACGTCTGCTCAAAAAACGGCGTTAATCAAATGAATGCTAGTGCCATTCATTGTATTACAATTTTAATACAGTGTTTTTTCTTTCTTAAAATATGTATACATTTTTTGGCACTTTCTGTATACAGTGTTCCTCTGTCTCCACCGTGTGACCATATCTAAGCTATCCTGCTGGAGGATAAGACATATGGAATAGGGCCAGGTCAACTCATTCATCTTAACAGAAACCATCCTTGATCATCCACCAGTCAGTTCACCTCCTTACAAATATGTAAGAAAACACAGCCAAGAGTATCAGAACTGCCTAAATGAACTTCAGCTGAACTTAGATGAATGTGAAAGCCCAGCGAAAACTAAAACCAAATAGCCATCAAACATACAGTCACCCAAACTTATGAATTAAAAGAAAGCAGAAGACGTATGATTTATGTATCTACCTATGTTTAATGCACTGAGTTTTGGGATTGTTGGTGTGCAGGACCATTGTGACAATAGATAACTAATATGTATATTGATACTAGAAGTGAAATGCTGTCATAATGGAAAGCTGAAATAAGTGGCATTAGTTTGGGAACTCAGTGGTGAGGGAAATCTTATAGCCGTTGAAAACTGATGAGGAAACTGCCATGGGGCTGGAAACAACAGTGACCCATACTATGTGGTGGATAAATATTTGGCAGCATTTTTGCCAATTACAAATTAGAAGATTAAAAACACGACCATAAATATTTTGGATTTGATCAAGGATATTCCCAATCAGTTTGCTGAGAATGCATCTATCTTTTACTAGCTATGGATGAGATAAAGTCCTACAAGAAAGAAATGAAATCAGAAAATAACTGACATTTTGCAAATCAGAATTATATGAAATACACAGGGGTCAGAACTTGCTATGATGAGATATAAAACTTCTTAATTTCCAGTTGCTTCATTGTCAAGAGAGTCTCTTATGATGGATCCGGGGAGCACAGGCAAGTCAGGGAAGTGACTATTACACCCTTGTTAAGATCACTGTTGCAAGTACAGGGATGCCTGGTGTTCTCTCAGTTGGAAGCAAGGGCCTCTAGGAACCTAGGGGCATTGTCCGATAGAAGCTTGGCATGCTTAAAATAGTGCTGAATAAACTGAGAAAACTTATGCAGGAAAAAAAATATTGATGTGGTTTGCTGAGCCATTAAAATAGAATAGACTCAAATTCATAAGAAAGACATACATACAGCTTCTGAGACAGTTTTCAAAGTAAAAGTGCCACAAACCTGGAATACAAAACAGACTGGAAATACTCAAGGTGTACAAAGGTCTCTGGAATCTCAACATTTTTCTGGCAAGAAGTGGGCTCAGAACGTGGTTTAAAGAAAATATTTGCCAATTTCCTCCTTAGAGGTAGTCACGAAAGGTAATGGACAAAGAAATATTCCAAATGTAGAGCCAATAGACATGACAAACAATGAACTGTGAACCACTCACAGTGAACAGAACTAGGTCCTGATCAAGAGAAAAACATCCCAGAATAGGAAGACTGGCTACATTTGCTCATCGAGATTTCAGAATTATGATCAGTAACTTTCCTGTGCCTCCTATTCTTCCTCTTTGGGAAAGGGAGTGTTTATCGCAATGATCCTATCTCTTGTTTGACCATTATTTTAGATCATATTTGCGTAGGTATTTGCATGTATGTATGTTGGGGAGTATGTCTTCTTGTTCATAGGTCTCTAAATCAAGAGGCGCACCAACTGGATCTTATGTGGATCAAGATATCCTGGGATAAGAGCCAGTGGTGTGACTTTTGGGTTCTAAGATAAGAGTAAGCCTATGAGAGAAATGTGAATAATCATTATCAGAAGATGGATTATGATATATCAATTACACTAGTGGTTCTGATTCTTCACACTTCCCTGGATTTATTTGTTTGCAGTATGACTTATAGCTTCTCCTTTCAAGAAATAGTCTATGACACTGCCCCTTGTTCCTGAGTTCAGTCTGTCTTGGTTTGGGCAATGAGATTTTCTCAGTTGTTACTAAGGAGAGAATTATAAAAGCATCAGCATATTTCTGTTTCTTTTCTGTTCCTCTGCCTTTGCCATGAGAAGATGTTTGGGCTAGCCTACAATGGAATGAGACTCTTGGACAAAGCCAAATATTCCCACTTTTCACAGCACAGGCATGCTAGAATAGCTAACAGCCAATTAATCTTCAGACAATAGAATGAGTTCAGGTAAAATTTGCAGAGATGTCTCACCATCTGCAACTGACTCCAGAAACAGGAATGAGTTGGGCTGAGATTAGCTAACCCATATGAATGAACAAAATGAATGCTTACTTTTTTTAAGCCTAGGAGATCCGGAGTGATTTGTTACACAGCATTATCGTGGCAACAGGTAACAGATACGAAGACCTTAAGAATTAGTTTGAAAATATATACTGGGAAGGTTTATGTGGAATTAATGTTGGTATTAAAATAGCCTCCAATTGAGAGTATGTTGACTATTCTAATTTTCCTGACTCTGACATAAATAATTCTATTTGCATGTTGTCTTATATATGTACATCTATTTTTTTCTTTTCTTTTTTTTAAGCTCAGAATTCTGTTATGGCTTTCTTAATTTGTTCAAGTACACATGGCACTCCTACCATGCTCTTCTTTTATTAGTACATATCACTGTGGGAGGCTAGTAATGGGTGCCAAAGATATATTTGTGATCTAATCCTATGAACCTGAGAATGTCACCTTATTTAGAACAAGGGCCTTTGCAGCTATAATTAAACTAAGGATATTGAGATAAGGAGACTGTTTTGAATTATCTGAGTGGATCCATAATGCCATCATGAATGCCATTATAAAAGAGAAGCAGAGGGAGATTACACAAACCAAAGAGAAGGAGGCAATGTGAAGAGATTCAAATGACACATAAGCCAAGGAATGCCAAGACAAGCCAGCAGCTGCTAGAAGCTGGCAGAGGCAAGGGATGGATTTGGATATCCCCTCATACTCTGCAGATAGTGCAGCATTGTCCAGACCTTGATTTGAACTTCTGGCTTCCAGAAATGTCGAAACATAAATTTATGTTTCGTTAAGCCATTAAGTTTGTGGTAATTTTTATAGCAGCCATGGAAACTAATCTATCACAATTAAAATAGGTATTTTATTATAAGTTATCTGAGCTCTTTTAATACACAAGACTTGAAGTCAAGTAGATAATTCTGTCGTTATTTTATTTTTACTGTTTCGACAGACCTTAGCTTAAAAGGTACCAAAGGAAAATCTGTTCAAGTAATTAACTATTTTAACATAATGCCTCCTACACTTTTCTGTAAACATACCCTATTTTTTCTTGCTAAAATTTCTGACTATTTTGTCAAAAATGAGTACAAAGAGCTGTATCAGAGAATAAGAAAAGAGACAACGCCTCACAATGTTGATATATGTGTTAAGTTTATCAGGATCCTGAGGGATTTTACTCATTTTTACTCAGGTCCCACTTTAATTTTTAAAAAGCGTCATTTTAGTGTCAGTCAACAAAATAATGTATGGATTAGCATTATTTCATATATCCCTCTATATCATTTTTGATTTAGCAAATATCCTCAAGAAATTGGAGATACACATATGAATGCCATATTTGTTGCATCAAAGAACATGTAGCCTAACAGAGGAAACACAAATAAATAGACGACACAGGTTACATTTATAATATTATCCATGTTATTGTAAATGTAATCGCAATAGCCATGGAAGGGAGACAGACCTTATTTTGATTGGAAGCCAGAAAATAAGGCTCAAAGACTTCTTCCCAAATGATGTAAAACACATTTTCAGTTTTGAAGGATTAGACAGGTACTGAAGAGTACGTAGAAGAGTATGCTGAGCAAAACAAAACATGCAGAGCTTCAAAGATTAGAAAAAGCATAGCACATCCTGAAAATGCAACTAGTACATGAAGTATAATGAGAATGAGATCAGGGAAGTAGGAATGAAAGGACTTCTTATACTGTGCTGGAGTCCTCACACAAACTCTCTTCTTTGGTCTTTGCAGTTTTTTTAAGGAAATTAGACCAGCTCTAGGAAAGGCTTTGATTACATGGAATATCCTTTCAAAATAACTTTCTTCCTGGAGAATATGGTTCAAAATAATCATTATTTAAGACATAATTCTGTCTTCCTCTTATCTAATCTTTGCATAAAAATATACCGATAAACACTGATGTCAGTGAAAATGTCATTGAGTTACGGATTATACAACTCATTAAGCAGTGCATCTCCTAGCAACTGCCAGTTACTAGAACTTCTTTCACATGAATTCATGGAAGAGATTAAAGAAAATGATGGGTGGAGGAGATTCATTTTAGGGGTTCAAGGGCCAGGTTTCTTGGAAAAACTCAAAGTAAAAATTATCATTTTTAAAATTTATAGCTCACATAAGAAAACTCAAATGCAATGAAAAAAATGCCAAAAATGCATAAATATTAAAAACTAGGTATACTAATAACAGTATAATTAAGTGCTTTTTCATCACAAATTGGATTAAAAAAAGAAACAGTACATTGAAAAAGTTGTTACAAAAGGAAATATAACTTAACCTCTCATATACCCATGCGTATGGTTATAGTGATTACATCAGGGGACAAGAGGAGAAAGAAAAATATTTTATTTTGAAAAGGTAGATAGTATTCAATTTTTAAATGCATGCATTACATTTGTTTAACACACAAAACCAAACTAATATACATCAGATTTATAATGATGGTGCCAAAAGCACTCACTACCAGTACCAGTCTTTTACCTTAGTGGGATAGATAGATAGCCACTTCTATGGAACGAGCATAAAGAATTGGAAAGAATTTGAAATGCTGATCGGTCATTTTCCAAATGGTACCAGAAACTTATATGCTTAGAAATGCAATACTTTCTATTGTATCACATACTGCTGTTCTTTGGTTCCTCCTTTAAATTATGTTTTCTGAGAGCAGATGTATTTTAAGACTGAAATCATCTCCATGTTAAATAATGTGTCTTGTATCTGTAGCACAAGAGGCATAGGACTGGTGTTTTATTCCTTCCAGGCTGCTATAAAAACATACTATAGACCAAGTAGCTTATAACAGTTTACAAACAACAGTTTTGGAGGCTGGAATGTGCAAGATCAAGGTGCCAGAATGGTCTGTTTTCTGGTGAGGTCCCTCTTCTTTGTCCACAGCTCACACCTTCTTATTGGTCCTTGCTGGCAGAGGGGGTTGGGGATCTCTGTGGAACCTCTTTTAAAAAAAAAATATATATATATATGGAAACTCTTTTATAACAGCACTAATTCCATTCGCGAGGAGTCCACTTTTATGGCCCTAATACCATCATCTTTGATGGTTAGGATTCCACATATACATTTTGAGGAAACACAAACATTCAAATCTTGGAAACTGAGAAGCACAAAGACAAAATTAGGGCACAAAAGAGAAGTTACTAATGGAAAATTATTTGAAACTTCTCAATTATATAAAGGCTAAGTTTTTGAGAAACACGTGGGTTCAGCTGATACGCTCTAGCCAAATATGTAAAAGTATAAATTTTATATAAAATAACTGCAAATCTACCACACATCTTATAGTATTTTATCACTATACTATACAGAGAATTATAAGAATTCCAGGAGAAAATGAAAATATTCTTTATTGCTGTATTAAATTAGATTGATCTCCAACTACATATATGTTTAAATTTAAAAAACAAAAAAAGCCAGACTGTTGTATTCTGAAACAATTGTGCTTTATAGAAAACTAGAGACTCTGCACAATTCAATTTATACCGTTAGGGACTATCAAAGTCCTAGTAAATATTTTACTGACCATTTTATATATTTTAGTAAATGAAGTGCATAAGACACCAGAGAAAGCAGAAAAAAATTGTTATTCTATTTCAATTTTATAACCCCTCTCACATTAGTGGTATATGAGTTTATCTATAATTTGTACTGATACAGTACATCAATTCTAATAGGATGTATTACAATATTCAGAATTCTCAAAGCACAGAGTAATAAAAATGCCTTACACTACACCTATAATTTGAAACTTCAAAATATAAACAGGATTATATACATAATAGAAATAACCCTCTTAAAATAATCATACCTGGTGTCTACAAGCAAGACAACTTTTATATCGTCCCTGGCTTGAGAATTTATAATTAATTTTAATATTAAAAGTGAAAGATGTTGTTGATGCAATAGCTGAAGCAACATGACTACAAAATAAACTCAATGGCCAGCATAGAACTCAAACAACAGTACATAATCCTTTGTAAAATAGATTATTTTATCATATTTCTTGAACAAATCCATATATGAAGCACATGTTAAAAAGTTTGTGAACTTAATTGTCTGACCATTCATATAGTTAGTTATCACTGTTAATATCTCAAAAATAATATCCCTGATTACTGATATAATTTCCAATACATATCTAATATGTATTGTTGTGCAGTAATAATATTGATTCTAAGAGAAAATATACTAATATAAATGTCGGGCTAGGGTGGCGGTGTATGGAAAGAAAGAGTCCCATTATGCAGAAAGAAAAAATCCAGGCAAGGAGAAAAAGGAACGTAATATTCTTAGCACTGAAATTCATGGAGTCATAGTAGCCTTTTTTGTTTATTGGTTGGGCATAAAAACACAATACAAAAACAGCAAAGTTCAAGAGAGATGACTTTCAATATTTTACTTCTATATTCATATCTACCATGTTTTCTATTTCCTTTTTTGATGATATCTCAGTCAGATACAATGGTCTTGTTTTAGATCTATGCATAGTCATAACTTAACCATCAAATCTTACCAAATAAAGCAAGTCAGGGATAGATAATCAATTCTAAGAAATAAATATTACACTCTAGTACTTAAATAGTTTAAACCACCAAATTCCCTGCCTGCTTTCCAACTTTGGCAAGGGTCAGCTTTAACATATACCTCTCCCCTGAATGGTTTCATTCATGTTAATATCAGGCACAGAAGGCAAATCATATTAACTGCAGCTAATGGCTGTGGATCTTGTACAGCAGGCCTTGGAGTAATGTCATGTTGTTCAGTGTCATTTCATAACATTGTTGATGAGATCCCATAGGAACTTGACACTTGTTTATATCAATTAGTTCATGGTAAAACTGGTTTTGATAAATGTCATTTTGTTTAAAATCACAGAACCTATTAATGGCATTAAGTAAAGACTTACTGTAAAATTGTTTAATCAGTCAGCTTCTCTACACCTCAGTGATGTCCTCTTAAAATGAGGGAAATATATACTTTAGAAAATTTTGTGAGAATTAAGTGAAATAATACCTATAAAACACATTGCCCAGGATATAAGCATCCTGGTGAAGTGAGAAGTTCTCTTGGTTTCTCCCCTTAAAGTTACCACAAGTCTGACAATTATAATTTAACAAAGGATTCCCTGCTTAACACACAAACACATATGAGAGATCTGCACATTGAGGCACCAGAAGGTGGGCATATGGGGGCAAGTAAGGGATGGAGGGAAGGACAGAGAAGGCAGCTGCAGATACAGTCTGGTGCTCACCACCACCACAGCTGGAGCAGTAGCAGTGGAGGAGCAGGTCGCAGCCCTCATTCAGCAATGCAGGGAGGCTGGAGAGGCAGAGGCAGCATGCCAGTCTCAATGGCTAGTGAGCAGAGCGACTGAACCCAGCCAAAGGGCAGAGGCACAGTGCAAAGGTGTAGCAGCTGTGGTCTGGCAGCCTCCATTACCGGACAAAAGCAAAGCTACATATATGTATTCTACCTTCCCTCACTCTCCCATGGCCTGCCTGGCTCCACTAATGCAGTATCAATGAAGTTGCAACATCACCCCGCAGTCCAGAGATAGAAGATTGAAATCCTATAAGCATATTTTCTGGCCAAAACAGCATGAAACTGGAAATTAACTGTAAGGGAAGACACTAGGAAAACCATAAGTATGTAGAGATGAAAAGCAAAACAACAACAACAAAAAGATGCTGTTGAACAACTACTGTGTCAAAGAAGATATAAAAGAAGAGATTAAAAAAATACATAGAGACAAGAAACACGCACCATACCAAAATTTGGGGGATGCAGTAAAAGCAGTACTAAAAGGAAAGTTTATAGCATTACAGGCTTACCACACAAAATAAGAAAAAATCAAATAAATAATCTAACATTTCACCCTAAAGAACTAGAAAAAGAAGAACAAACCTAGTCCAAAGTCAGTAGATGGAAACATATAATAAAAACTAAAATAAAATTAAATAAAATAGAGAACAAAAAGGCAACAGAAAAAAATAATGAAACAAAGAGCTTGTTCTTTAAAAAGATAAATAAAATGAATAAATCTCTGGCTAGCCTCATTAAAGACAAAAGATAAAGACTCAAATAAATAAAATCAGAAATGAAATAAGAGAAGTGACAGCAAACTCTACAGAAATACAAAGGATTATATAAGAATACTATGAAAAATTATCAACAAAAAAATTCAATAACCTACAAGAAATAGACAAATTCTTAAAAATATGTATCCTTCTTACATGGAACCATTAAGAATTGGAAAACCTAAATAGACTGACCAACAGTAAGGAAATTGAAACAGTAATCAAAAATTGCTAAAAAACAAAAAAGTCCAGAAACAGAAGGCTCCACTGTTGAATTCTTCTAAAGATTAATAATCTTTAGAAGATTATTAATGCTATAATCTTCTTTTAGTATTAAAAAGAAGATTTAATACTATCCTTTTCAAAGTCTTCTAAAAAAAAAAAGAAGAAGAAGAGGGAATACTTTCTAACTCATTTTAAGGTCAACATTACACTGATACTAAAATCAGGTAAGGACAATGCAAAAAAAAATACAGAGGGATATCTCTGATGAATGTAGATGCAAAAATGTTAGCTAAATGAATACAACAATGCACTCAACAACAAATTAACAAAAAAGATAAAAGCTGTATGATCATATCAACAGACACAGGAAAAGCATTTAGCAATATACAACATCCATTTTTGAGAAAAACACTCAATAAAATGGATACAGAAGGAAAGTACCTCAACATAATAAAAGCCATTTATGACAAATTCTCAGCTAACATTGTACTCAATGATATAAAACTGAAACTTTTTCTTCTAAGATCAAGAAAAAGATGAATAGGCCCACACCCATCACTGTTATTCAACATAGCACTAAAAGTCCAAGTCAGAGCAATCAGGCAAAAGAAAGAAATAAAAGGTATATAAATTTGGAATGAAGAAGTAAAACTGTCACTATTTTCAAGTGACAAAATTCTATATATAAAAAACTCTAAACACTCCACTAAAAGACTCCTAGAAAAACTAAACAAGTACAATAAAGTTGCAGGATACAAAATCAATGTACAAAAATCCATTGTGTTCCTATATATTAAAAATGACATCAGAAAAAGAAATGAAGAAAACAATTCAATTTGCAGTTGCAACAAAAAGGATACAATATCTAGAAAAAAATTTAGGATGTACAGGACCTATACCCTGAAAGGTGTAAGACTTTGTTGAAAGGAATTAAAGACGACACAAAGAAATTGAACAATTTTCCAAATTCATGGATTGGAACAATTAACATAATTAAAATGGCCATATCACCTAAAGCAATATTCAGAGTTAATGCAATCCTTATCAAGATCCCAACGGCATTTTTCAAAGAAATGAAACAAAAATCCTCAAATTTGTATGGAACCACAAAAGATCCCAAATAGCCACAGCAATCCTGAGAAAAGAGAACAAAGCCAGAGGTATCACACTCCTTGATTCAAATTATAATACAAAGGTACAGTAATCAAAACAGGACAGCATTGGCAGAAAAATAGACACACAAACAAATGGAATAGAACTGAGAGCCTACAAATGAACCCACACAAATATAGACAACAAATTTTTGACAAAGGTGTCAAAAGCATGCAATAGAGAACGGAAAGCCTCTTCAATAAACGGTGTTGAAACAATTGGAAAGTCAATTGATAAAGAATAAAATTACACTTCTATATGACACCATACATAAATACTAAGTGAGTTAAAGACTTGGATATAAGACTGAAACAATAAAATACATAGAAGAAAACTTAGATACTAATCTTATGGACCTTGGTCTCAGAGGAGTTTTTGTGAACTTGTCCCCAAAAGCAAGAGAAGTAAAAAAGAAAAATAAATGAATGGAATGTCATCAAACTGAAAAGCTTTTGCCTTGAAAAAATATCAACAAAACTAAAGGGTGATCAATGGAATGGGAGAAGATATGTGCAAATGATACCTCCAACAAAGGACTAATATACAAAATATAATAGAGAGTTCACACAAGTCAACAACAACAAAATCCTGGGCAGAGGATTTGAGCAGGCAATTTTCCCAAGAAGACATACAAATGGCCAACATATACATGAAAACATGCTCAACTTCTGAAAATTTGATTTGAAAATGCAAATCAAAACCACAATGAGATATCACCTCACACCTACTAGAATGGCCAGTATCAATAAGACAAGAAAAAACAAGTGTTGGAGAGTATGGGCAGAAAAGTGACCCCTCTTACACTCCTGGTGGGAATGTAAATTGGTGCAGCCTCTATAGAAAACAGTATTAATATTCCTCAAAAATTAAGAATAGAGCTACCATATATGATCCAGCAATCCCTCTTCTGGGTATCTAAATGAAAAATTGAAAACATTTTTTGTAAAGATTTATGTACCCCTATGTTCATTGCAGCATTATTCACAATAGCCATGACACAGAAACAACCTAAGTGTCTTTCAATGAACAATTGGTTAAAGAAGAAGTGGTACGTATACACGATGAAATATTACTCAGCCACAAAAAGTTTAGAAAATTGCCATTTGTGACAACATGATTGGATCTTGAGATTAATATGCTAAGCGAAATATAGTAAGTCAGTTGGAAAAGGACAAAAAACATATGATTTTATTCATACGTGGGATATAAAACAGAAAGCAATAAACAAATAAGCAAAACAAACAAACTCATAGACACAGACAACAGAAGGATGGTTACTGGAAGGGAAGGGGGCTTAGGGGAGGATGAAGAGGGTAAAGGGGGTCAAATATTTGGTGACGGAGGGAGATTAGACTAGGGGTGGTGAGCACATAATGCAATATACAGATGATTTATTATAATATACAGATGATTTATTATAAAACTGTATACTTGAAACTTATATGTTATTAATCAATGATACCCCATACATTTAAATTTTTAAAAAAGGTGAAGATGACATTTTTAACAATGAAACGTACCCGTTTTACAAGTAACCTTACCATGGGAGAATTTTTTGAAAAGGATGTTTGGTTATATTTGCACATGACACCAATTAGTTGCTGAAAATGATCTAAATGTACCACACACAAAAACTCTGATATAAGCAGACTTTAAAAACTTGAAAGTAGAATTTTTTAATTGTGTAAATAAAGATATAGAGTCAAATATGAACTCATTTATTACAAATATAAAAATGAAAAAAACTCATTGTCCAAAGCTTTATACCTGGTAAGCAGAGAAGCAATGTCTTCTCTTAGTGGAAGTATTAAATTACGTGATTATGTGGTAAGTGAGTGGCCTCATCTTTTCATGATAATGTAGTATGAATAAGAGAATGCTGTGGAAAGCAGCTAGGCATCCTTGGAGCAGAGTGGAGATAAAGCCTATGTCCAATTTGGTGGTGAGTGATGATAACTTGCTTATAGTATGAGGCTGAAGAAATATTTTAAAAACACACTGGGGAGAGAGGAAAATGCTCTGACTTTTGCTTATGTAATTAGATGCTCCTACACACTGTCATGAATACTGCAATACAAGACTTGCGACAATACCATGGGGATTTCTTCTTAAACAATCTTCTCTCGACAGCTCAGTGTGGCTGTCAAAATGCCCCGGATGGCTGCTGAAAGTGACTTAAACAAGAGTTTCTGAGATTTCTCAATATTATGACCCCCACAATTTAAAGAATGAAAGACATGCAAGTGTTCTTCCTTTTCTGAAAAACATAGCAACTGTTGGGACATTAGTTTGTTTCCGCACAGGGCAGGAAGATAGAGTACTTGATTTTTAATGTGTTTCTTTGTACACAGCATGTAGACTCTTTTCTATCTATATTTGTAGTTTTAGTTGTCTCCAAAGTGTTCTTCTAAACATGCCGTGAGTGATGCCAGAAGAGATCTGTGTCATTTTGGCAGGCTAAGGAGTAGTAACTGGCTGTATGTGCAAATAAAGTTTGGAGACAAGTGGGAAAAGTGGTAGAATAGAATGGGAACCAGAGAGGAGACCGGAAACTCAGGTCTGGGGTCTGGTTCTGATACTCACATGATGTGTAATCTTAAGTGAATTCCTCAACTGTTCCCGTCCCGATCTTTCTTAGCTCTGAAGCATAACACTGGTCTCTGACATTTCATCGGTAGCTTTCATTCTACAATGAGGAATGAGTCTACACTATTCCTTATTTATGACCATGTTTTCCTCCAGTGCAGGACTGATTCTCAAAGTGCAGTCTGTGTATGTGGGGTGCTTGGTAACATCACCATTCTTGGAACCTTAAATTTCTGAACCAGAAACTTGTGGTTCCGATACTCTTTGAAGTTTAGAACAACTTCTTTATCAAATCAAACTCTTTGAAGTTTAGAACAACTTCTTTATCAAATTAAGGAATCTAAATTATGTCTCTTATTTTATCAACATTGACTTAGATAAACAACTAGGCAGGAAAAAGAAATTAGCAGTAACAACTCATGCTATCCTTCCTCCAACAACAATGATAAAAACATACCAGGAGACTCATATACCAAAAATGAACACGCAAAATTCCTCTCAGCCAATCACAAAGTCCTTAATTAATTTGTCTTCCTCCAGTCTTATCTGTAACCCATATTTCTCACCTAAACCTTATTTATTCTTAAAAAATAATAATAACAAATAATAATCTATTCAGTAGAAATGCTGAACAGGCTTTAAAGAGAGGTTTCATGAATTTCCCACAGGACATTATTTACAGTTTCTAAAACCTGGATCTGAACACAAGTCCATCTCACCTGAGCTTGTAAGCTGTTGACCATTAAACAAATCCCTCAGTCATTTAGCCATGTGATCATCTACTGAATTTTCTCTCAGGTATGCAAATGGCCAAGAGTAAAATCTAAGCCCTTGAGCTTAACTGATGAAGACACTGCTTTCCCTTTCAAACTGTGCAGGAGCACGCAGACTGTGCAGAGAAGGCTTCCCTGAGAAAGTGAGGTTTGCTTTCAGACAGAGGGCAGATACATGCAAATAAGAGTTTGATGTGTTTGAGGGTAATTTTCCATGCAGACCTACCAGCATATCTGAAGGTCCTGAGGAGTGATGTCTTATCACATAGAAGGAGCTGAAGTAAGAAGAGTAAGGCTACGAAATAAATTTAAAAAAGTTATTATGCCACAGCATAAAATTTTAGAGTGATGATAAGTGTGGAGAGGAATGGATGGTATTGTATGATGCAGAAAACATTTGGGATCTTTCACTTCAGAGAAGTGGGAACCCAGTGTGGCATCACATTCACATTTTAAAACAAAATATGATTATTTGAATGAAATGCCAAATAGTATGTTGATCTTACTACTACTATTATCATTATTGTTATTATTTTAAGAACATAACACTTTATTATTGTCCAGTGCCCATGACCAGTTGATGTCTCTTTAAAGGGGACAGGAAGTTGGAGCATTAGTAGATCTTTCACAGGAAAAAAAAAAAAACAGGAGTGGTAGCCATACCCAGACGTGAGTGATCAAAAACATGAAGTTGTGCTACTGGAAAAACTAAGCCCGTATTTCGCATGTTTTCATCACAATCTGCTTCATCACCCCTTTAAAAAAATATATCTGGAACAATATGTAGCAAAACAAATACATTACTTTCCATCTCTCAAAAAGCAACTTCAAAGCCTTGAATAAATAGTTGTCTCCAGAAAAGTGAGCCTTCTTTTTCAATTTCCAGGGCTCCAGCCAGTAGGAGACAAGAGGCCTCTACTCTCCACATGTCAGGAATCTGGGTGGTAAACCTTACTGTAAAATCTATATGGCATACTTGTACTCAATAAGATATTTTACATATAATGGAATGTATTTCTTCCTTGCCAGACAGAAATGGCCTAATAATGAAGAACATGCTATTTTCTATTGCAAATATTGTGTCTAAAGTCTATGTCTCCATTTACAACTCAGAAAGGAGTTACTGATTCTTCCTTAGGAAGCAATAATGATTGGAACATATGTGATAAAGGAGGATGGGGGTTTAACATGCACGCACCAGCCTAAGTAATGCCATTAACACCTCCCCCCTTACCCTGGCTATTGCCAAAGCACACAAATAAACTGAGATATCTCTCAGTATGATGGAAAGTTATGACGTAAGCTTTGAGTGTTGGCCAGACAGAGCTGCTGCGGGATGCTGTATTGTAAAAAGAAGGAGGAAATTTCCTTCTCTGTGTCAGGTACATGTTATATGTCACGCAGGGGACCCTGCTCGCTGCGCCATTTGTCGTGCAGGGTCTCAGCTCCCACTCCCCGCCCAAGAACGCAGGACACGGTAAGGCCAAAAAGGAACACCCATGGAGCCATAAGTAGGGGAGTCAAACCAATATATTCTCGCTGGCGTCTGGGCTGGAGACACAGGAAGCAGGATCTACATAATCTGCCTAACAGCAGTCCGCGCTTGCCAGCCACCATCTTCTTGCTAGCCCCCATTTTTTTCCTGCTAGCGTAGCCACAGCCGTTATATTAGTGGCCAATGGCCTATGGGTTACAGCTGACGGCCAACTAGCCACAGCTGCTGGCATCTGATCACAGTTGATGGCCATTTACTACCCGAGCCAGCACCTTTCTATGTGAGGCCGAGAGCCTGGAAACTGCTTTTTGGGGCTTTGTCCCCACACTCCACCCCTACAGGGTCTCGCCTCACAATCTACGCGACAAGCGTCTTCCGCGAGGGCCCCTGTGCGAGGAGCCTGGATGTGAATGCAATATCCTGGACACAGCCAGGCTCTCTGAGCACAGCCAGGGTTTCTCAGGGCACCACCACAGTACTTCTGGGCACAGCCAGACATCCTTGGCTTCTTAGGGTACCACCGGTCTCCCCGGGCACAGCCAGGGTTTCTCAGGGCACCACCACAGTACTTCTGGGCACAGCCAGACTTCCTGGGCTTCTTAGGATACCACCTGTTTCCCCGGGCACAGCCAGAGTTTCTCAGGGCACTGCCACTCTCTCTGGACACAGCCAGACTTCCTGGACACAGCCAGGGCTCACAGGGCACTGCCACTCTCTCTGGGCACAGCCAGACTTCCTGGACTCAGCCAGGGCCTCTCAGGACACTGCCACTCTCTGGACACAGCCAGACTTCCTGGACACAGCCAGGGCCTCAGGGCACTGCCACTCTCTCTGGGCACAGCCAGACTTCCTGGACACAGCCAGGGCTCTCAGGGCACTGCCACTCTCTCTCTGGGCCTCTCGGGGTACTGTGCTGGAACAACAGCGGCTCACATCAAGGTGCTTACATATTATCAATGGCGGCCAGTCAAGACACAAAAGCAAACATTCTCGCCAGTCCCACTACATGGTGGTATGTTCCCAAACAGTCAAACGTCCATTAAATTAGGGATGGAAGGCAATTCCCCATAGTCCATAGTCATTCGCCAGGGCTGTCCTGGGGGTGAGGGATGACCTTGACCTCACCCTCATCTCCCACGAAGGACTCAGCAAGCGTTTCCTCCTGGGACTAAAAGTCCTGCATCCGGGCTGCCTCAGCAAGCAGTTCCCAGCCCACAGGGCAGCAACAACCTTCGCTTTCTCCGCTTTCTCCGGCCTCTGCTGGTTGGGGAACCGTCCATGTCTTCCCACCCCTCCATGGGAATCGAGCTCTCCGGCAGCTGCTCCTCCTGGTCCTCCTCAGACTGAGCTTTCATACGCACAAACTGCTCCACTGCCCTTCGGAAAGCTTTGGCCAGCACTGTATCCTGCCGACTACGCCATGTGTCGCGCAGGGTACCCTGCTCGCTGCGCCATTTGTCGTGCAGGGTCTCAGCTCCCACTCCCCGCCCAAGAACGCAGGACACGGTAAGGCCAAAAAGGAACACCCATGGAGCCATAAGTAGGGGAGTCAAACCAATATATTCTCGCTGGCGTCTGGGCTGGAGACACAGGAAGCAGGATCTACATAATCTGCCTAACAGCAGTCCGCGCTTGCCAGCCACCATCTTCTTGCTAGCCCCCATTTTTTTCCTGCTAGCGTAGCCACAGCCGTTATATTAGTGGCCAATGGCCTATGGGTTACAGCTGACGGCCAACTAGCCACAGCTGCTGGCATCTGATCACAGTTGATGGCCATTTACTACCCGAGCCAGCACCTTTCTATGTGAGGCCGAGAGCCTGGAAACTGCTTTTTGGGGCTTTGTCCCCACATTATATTAATAGGAGCAATAATAAGTTTAGTACTGCCTAACTAAATCATAGAACAGGTAATGAATTTGTAAACATTTCCGAGAATCTTTTGTGAATAATTTAAATCTTGATGCTATGGTCCTCAGTGCTTTGAGAGTGTGAAAGAAATTTATTCATTTATGAAGCCTTTTTCAAAATAACTGCAGCAATGTTAACTCTGCTATGATTAAACATTTATTTTAAGAATGTATTTGCTGACTGAATTGTTATATTGGATCGATTATCTCATGGTGATGGCCAAAGGAAGAATGTGATCAAATGTACTGTGACCTTTTAAAAGTCCCAGGGTATTTCTCTTGACCTTTTTTAAAGTGAGAATTCTACTTTTTTTTTTTCTCCACAACTGTCACGCGGGGCAGCCTGCGAGGTCTCCGCTCCCCACATAAGAACGCAGGATATGGTGAGGCCAAAAAGGAACACCCACGGAGCCACAGACAGGGGAGTCATACCACTATATTCTCGCTGGCGGCATCCGCCTCTCTGCAATCCGCTCTTGCTAGCCCCTATTTACTGCTAGCGTAGCCATGGCAGTTATATTAGTGGCCAATGGCTAACTGGTTACAGCTGACGGCCAACTAGCCACAGCTGACGGCCATCCAATCACAGTTAATGGCTATTTACTACCCGAGCCAGCACCTTTTTATGTGAGGCCGAGAGCCTGGAAACTGCACTCCTGGTTCTGTCCCCACAACAACAGATCAACCAAACAAATTAATGCAACTAACAGAACAATTAGATTTACTCATTTATTGGTAAAGGTGATAGACCACTGTTACCAGAAATGAGGTACATATGATATAAACAAAGCTACTTGACTTTTTAATTAAACAAAATGTGTCCTGCTGGGAATGCTGTCCAAATCTCCGTGCTCAACAAGGTAGGATTGGAAACATCCAGGTGCTGCCCATTGCTCTAAGAAAAATAAAGGGGATAAATCATTTAACCTTCTCGTATCAGTACTCAACCTATAATCCATCAAAAGCTATCCGTACTTTTCAGGATCAAGTTCAAGCTTCTTCTCGTGACGTGCATAGACTTCAATAAACTGATTTCTCAGCACCTCTGCTGCGCACAAGCACGCACACACACACACACACACACACAGTATATGCTCTAGCCTTCTTTGTTGATTTGTGGTTGAGCAGCTCACCTTGGCTTTCACACCTCTTTATACTGCACTTTTCACTTGATCAGCATAGTATACCTTCCTTATCTTGGCTGATTGGAAAAATGCTACTTATCCCTTACTCCAAGTACAAGCAGAAGGTTCTCTGAGATGCCAGTTTCCCTTTGGTGCTATCTCCTATTAGCAGAGCCATCACTTCTTTCTTTGCCCCACTCTGCATAGTTTACAGAAAGTATTACAACATATGTCAATAAATGTCTGCTTGGTCACCATGAAGGTCTATGCTCCCAGAGGTCACAGGCATTGTCATTCTACTCCTAAAGCCGCCATTCTTGGCTCAATGTGTATTTGCAGAATGAAGGAAATAAGTGTGTGTGTGTGTGGGGGGCAATACGTGTGTCCATTTGTTCTTCTTCACATATACTTGCATTTTAAACATCATATGCAACTGATAAAGAAAGACATGCATACTTGAAATTTTAAGGCTTCAATCAACAGATAAATGAAAACATGTTAAAAAGAGACTTCCAGGCACCACTAAATTCACAGTATGTATGGGAGTTGCTTCTCCAAACTATAGGTGAGACTGGTCCAGCCATCACCAACCATAAACAGAGTGTGTTAAGATATATTCTGAAGAGAAGACTATGAGTTTATGGGAAAATAGCATCTGAAATTTTTGAGAAAGCAGCACAAGATAATTATAATCTAAAATAATGTCCTCAAGTCTAAGGATGGACTCCACATCCTTAGAAGCAGGGAAATAGGACAAGCACAAAACTGGATCCACAACACTTGCAGGTGCGTAATCTTGGGCCAGGCTTGGCACAAGGGGATGGAATCAATTTACGTGAACAGCTGCAGGGAAATTGTTCATTTCAGAGCTGCCCAGCTTCATCTATATACGTGAGACTGTATAATCAAGATACTTGCAGTAATAATAACAGTCGCTAACCCTGAGTCCTTGCTATTTGAAAGGAACTTTGTATATATTTATTCTTTAATCCCCACAACAATTTATGAGATAATACTATTATTATGTTCGTTTTACCGTAATAGAAATGGAGGCATAGAAAGATGAAGAAAATGATTAACTTACCTTAATTCTTCATGGTGAGTTAGAAAATTTAAAAGTTAGAAAAACAATTTAAAAGTTTTTTTAAAAAGTTTTAAATTGTTTAAAAACTTTTAACAATTTAAAAGTTTTACAATTTAAAAGTTAGAAAATTAGTAATTTTTTGTTTAAACCTCTCCAATTCTAACATTTCAGTCACTACAATTAAAATATTAACTCACAAGCAATATTGACCTTAAATGTGAGCTGAATTATAGGAAGCAGAATCCTAGTCTTTTACCAGACAGAGCCAAGTTTTTATCCCAGCCTTACCATCTACCAGGTCTTTAGAGTTACACAGTCTGATTAACTGCTGTCAAACTCAACTGCCGCACTTCGAAAAGGAAATGAATTTGGGGCTAATCTGCTACCTGCCTCAATTAAGCATCATACCCTCAGTAAATGTACTGGCACCCAGCAAAGACTGTGAACAGAGGCTGGGAGAGATTATCAGAGGTTTGGGCTGTGAAGATCTTTTCAAAAAAAGATCAGAGCAAAAGAATGCTGAGTGGCCAGGAAGGAAGGCAAGGCTGAAGTAGTTTGAAATATTTCATTTCTTTAAACTATTCGAATCCCCTTCATATAGGTTAGTCATTATTTACACATATTTCAGAAATAGAAACAATGAATTACTAGTATGTGTCCAATAGTAATGTCTGTCATTTTTAATTGCGTAGCATAAGTTAAGCAAAGAGATCCATGTTTTAGCCCCATTGTACAACTCTGTGAGGTGACCTCCTTCTGCAGGCCTGGCGTTGAGGTGTTAGTTTGAATCTCAGCGGTCTATCTTATTTCCCTTTGTTTCTAGGAGCATGCTCTTTTGCCCTTGATGCACCAATGGTCATCGCAGGAAAAAGTTATGGTGGTGAATGAAACCTTTACGACATAAGAGTAGAGCACAGTTGCATGATCGGATTGAAAATAGCATTGTAAACTTAAGGAATAATAGGAAATGGTATTTTCCAGGTTTATCACTAAAAGCAGTAATAGTAGAAGTAGAAAACACTTTTATAGCACTTATGTACCAGCCACTGTTTTAACAGATTTATGTATGTTGACTTGTCTAATTTTCACCATAACTCTTCGAGGTAGGTAGTTCTATAATCCCCACTTTACACATAAGGAAGCAAAAGTGTGGACATGAGTAGTTATCAGTCCCCAGTCACATAACTAGTGGCAGAGCCAGGATTCAAACAAACCCATGCCTTTAACCACTATGCAAACACTATAGTAGCACCATCGTCCAGTATGTACACTTAAGTAAATGGACTAAGATGAGATATTAGTTTCTAATACTGTGCTTTACTGAAAGGGAGCAGCTGGGCTGCCATGAACAGGTGTGTACTACACAAAGCAGTTTGTGTACTACACAAAGGCAACCGCTGCCCCACTCACCAAGAACTGATATTCAGCAGGAAGCTGTATCCACCAGGAAGAAATGCCACATTTTTGTAATATTCACAACGGCCCCTAAAGATTATACTGTGGCTGGAGATAGGGATCTATAGAGAGAGGTTTAAAGTTTTTGGGTGGCATAGAATAGCTCATCATTGTCAAAATTCAAGGATACTTTAATGATGTCAAAAGAACACTAAGGGGACAAAGATGATTCTAATGTCAAGGCTATAACAATCTATGTATTAATAATTATATCTGATAGTAGTACTTATAGCTTTTTATGAAATAATCTGAGTTTATAATAATATACGAAGTAATAGATGTAATATAGAGTATATAAAATGTAATTATTATATAAATGGTGGTTGAACATTATATACATATAATTACAAAAATTTAATAATAATGAATAGCAGTGACATATTATTTTTTTCCTTTTAAGGATGTGTGCTTGTGTGCATGTGCAATTAGAAAGGAATAAAAATAAAAAGTGGTAAAATGAGTCAATTATCTACAACAAAGAGTAGGATCTATGAGCACCAACGATGATACAAAATGTGCAGGTTGAAAAAGGATACGGCAAATGATAACCAATAAGGGTGGAATATCGAGGAAGTCTGACAGTGATATCCAACATGAATTCACCAATTGTTTTTAAATGAGAATTGTCCAAGAAGATTTGAACCCTCATCTCATAATACATGACATCTCTGTGTGATCCTACTCTTTATATTGATAAGGATTTCTAGAATTTCCAATTACATGAACAAATAAGTCAATATGTCACAATATACCATAATCCATGACAATTACTAATTGATTATGGTAAAAATTCCAAGTTCCAAAAAATAAAATCTATATGAAATATGTGAACTAAAATTTACTTGTTATAACAAGTAAGATCTAACTATAGGGCATCTGTGGCTCAGCTCTGACCCATGTTTGACTGCAAACCAAGACCTCTGTCAAGACAGAAATCAATCCATTCAAATCCACAAAATCCACAACCTAGGATAATCTGACATTTTACTACTTTTCTTTTGATACTAGAAAGATTTATTGAGGTGCTAAAAAGTTATAAAAATGAGCACTTGGGTGGCCAAGCCATGAAAACAACCAAAATGTCCTTCGATAGATGAATGGATAAAGAAGTTGTGGTATATATACACAATGGAATACTATTCGGCGGTAAGAAAAGATGAAATAGTGCCATTTGTGACAACATGGATGGATCTTGAGAGTATAATGCTGAGTGAAATAAGTCAGACAGAAAAAGAGAACCCTATGATTTCACTGATATGTGGTATATAAACCAAAACCGACAAAAGAACAAGACAAACAAATGAGAAACAAGAACTCATAGACACAGACAATAGTTTAGTGGTTACCAGAGGGTAAGGGGGTGGGGGAAAGGGGGATCAAATATATGGTGATGGAAGGAGAACTGACTCTGGGTGGTGAACACACAATGGGATTTATAGATGATGTAATACTGAATTGTACACCTGAAATCTATACTAAATCTATAAATTAGTAAATCTATGAATTAGTAAATCTATAAGTTAGTAAATCTATACTAACTTTACTAAAACTTGTCACCCCAATATACGGGGAGGGGGGTTCACAGTGTGAGGGATATAAATGATGAACGTCTAAATATTACCTGAAACTAATAAATAAATAAATAAAAGAATTAAAAAAATGAGCACCTGCTATGATTACTCCAACCTTGGAAATAAAAAGGTAATGAAAATCTTGGGGATAAATATTGATAAAGTTGTATAGGTGAGCAGTGTTGAATAACAATCTATTTCTTTTTTAAAATTTTGTTTTTGTTCTTTTTGGTAATTGGTTCCATTGAATATATGGGAGGTGAAATTGGAGCTAAAATGTTTGAGAAGATGCTTTTAAATAATGTGCAGAAGTAATTTGAATAGTGAGGCATTGGACACACACCAATTTCAAGGCTGGTGCAATAATTGCCACAATTGATACACAACGACTGAGCTAAGGACAAGACGGATATGAATAACATTACAGCAGAAGCCTTAGCAAGTTTCTACGTGTGGGGATGGGATGGACAGTCAAAAACTGCACTTAGATTTTGAGCCTGGGAAATAGGTTTCTAGAGATACATTCGTGTCCAAAACAAAAAGTCTCCTATTATTCCTATTATTCCTCAGGAAGATTTAGCTTCACAGCTAAATCTGTGGCACTCACAATGGTACACATTTAAAGACACATAAAAATATCATTGTCACTTCCATTGTGAGCCACTTTAAGAATTTCAGGTACCTCCTAATAAAGTCAATAGCCCAGTAAAATAAAGGTCTGCCTTTAATCTTCACCTACACACTGAGATGTTTATTATGTCAGAGAAAAACGTTTTAACCTTGGGTCTGTGAGTTCATATTGCGTACAATCATTTCTTAGGATGCTTGAATGTGATGAATTATAACTCTGGGATATTTCAACAAGAAGCATCCCAGTAATTGTTTGCCTTACAAAAATCTCCTGCATTTAGGGTCAGGTCTTAAAAACAATGAGAAGGTCCAGGGACGTCATGATATGGAGTCAATTAGGAGATAAAATGCATTTTAACAGTTTTATTTTATTTTTTATTGTGGTAAGAATACTTAACATGACATTGATCCTATCCGAAAGAAAAAGTGAAAAACTAAGTGCACAATACATTATTGTCGAGCATAGATACAATGTACAGCAGATCTCTAGATCTTATTCACCTTGCATAATTAAAACGTTATGCCATTTGGTGAGTAACTCCCCATTTCTCCTTTCCCCCGGTCCCTGGAAACCACCATTCTACTCTTTGATTCTAGAAATTTGACTATTTTAGATACCTAATATAATGGAATCATGAAGCATTTGTCTTTCTGTGCCTGGCTTATTTTACTTAACCTAACATCTTCAAAGTTTACCCACATTGCAGCATGTCAGAATTTCCTTCTCTTTTAAAGGCTAAATCGTATTTGATTGTATGTCTATACTATCGAATCAAAACCACAATGAAACAGCTCACCAATCAAGCTGGCTGTTATCAAAAAAATAAGACAAAGATTTGTGAGAATATGGAGAAATTGGAACCCTTGCTCACTGTACTACAAAACGGTACAGGCACTATGGAAAACAGTATGGATTTTCCTCAAAAATAATAAATAAATAAAGATACAACTACCATATGTTCCAGCAATCCCATTTCTAATGTAGAAAGAGAATTGAAATCAGGATCTTGAAAAGATAATAGCACTCTTATGTCCATCACAGTACTTTTCACAATAGCCAAGGTATGGAAACAAGCTAAACATCAATTGAGAGATAAAATAAATGTAAAGTAAAAATCAATGATCTGATACTACATCAAGCTGAGCTCAAAAAACAGACTTTTCTTTTTCTTTTTTTTTTCTTTTTTGTTCTCTCACTCCATGTTCCCTCCAGAACCTCGTCTGTCAGCCAAATTCTATCAATTCTATCATCCTTTCAAGTAGAAGTTACAAACTTCTGGCTCTGAGGCTGGATCTGAGGATAACAAGACATCATGAGTTCAAAGTGTTTAATAATTTTAGAAAATAGTTACCTGTATTTAAAAATCAGAGAATATCACATACACATATAAATTTGTGGCTTACCTTCAAAGATCTGGCAACATTGGCATTTTTCCTGGAAACATGAGCTAACCCTGAATAGCGGCTGCCACTTGGAGATATAAAATAGGTGAGAAATCCAACTCCAGGCCAAAATGCTATCTGTGATTTTTCAAAACCTGACCAAAGGCAATTACAAGGCTTTGTCAGGCAAGCCCCATGAGGAAACGCTGCCCACACTAGACCGTACAAACAGTTTTCTAGAGGAAACTGCAGTCAAGGACTCAGGCTCCCCCACTACCGGGCTCACCTTCCCTACATGCGTGTCTGCATTCCTAGCCCTGGCAACTCCCAGCAGAACCCTCCTTATGAGGGCCTCAGCTGAGAAGCGTTTTTTCAACTGTGACTAGTCCCTTTTCCCTCTTAGCCCTTCCCCTTTCCCCTAGCAGAGGCAGGAGACTCTTGCTTAGCACTCTTAGGCAGTAAGATGACTAGTCTGTGATGATCCCCTTGACCCTGGTCCAACGCTGTTCAGTGGGGAAATGGAACAGTAAGGAGTCTGCACCTCTTCTTTTGCCTCTTGCACTGTCAAGTAAGTAAAGGCTGGATTGTTACCTTTAGATTGGCGCCTTGTAACTGACAACCTCTATGCCTAATTGCTCAACAATACATACCAGGTTTGGCTCAGTAATAACACTCCCTGTTATTTTACACATATCCTGATGCACCTTTTTACAATACATGCTTGTTGTAAGGCATTTGAATTTGAATTTGAATTCCTTCTTTTAGGCATAGCTCCATTCCCATTTCAGTCAAGGATCCTTCACCATGGAGACTCTAATATTACCTTCTAAAATTGCATAGATTATTGCTTAATTCATGTATGGTTCATCCATCAAGGAAATCATCATCACATAAAAGCTTGAAAAAGGTTTCCAGGCCTCATTGAAACCCCATCAAATCACAATCTACATTGTAACAAGATCCCCAGTGGTAATGTGTGCATTAAAATGTGAGAAACACTGATATAGACCATCATTCTATATGATCTGAATTAACATTTTTGTGTGTGTCTATTTCATATTGATATGGGACAACATATCACCTAGACTTCAAGCATTTCAATGGTAGAGTTTGTGTCCCGGGATACTTCTGGTAGATTAACTAGCAAAGGTTGATGGACACAGAAATTAAATAGAAAATCTTTATCTAAAATAAACTTTATCTTATTTGGCACGTGTCTTCCCAAAAGCTGTACCACATTAGTGACCACTGACAAAAATACAAGATGGACAACTGAGGGATGAGAATGGTAATCTCCCCAAATCCATCTCATTTGAGCTTGAAATGATCCCTTTTGGTATCTGTTTGGTTATATTTCTATCTGCAGAACATTTTCAAAAGTCACAAGTCAAAGTTAGACCAATGACTTACTTAAATAATTTGGTTTGGTGTCTTTTAAAAAAATCTTTATTAAAATATAGCTAATATACAATATTATATTAGTTTCAGGTGTACACCACAGTCATTCAACATTTATATACTATACCTAAAGAAATGATCACCATGATAATTTCAGCAACAATCTGAAACCATAGCAACAATCTGAAACCATAGCATAATATTATTGACTATATTTCCTATGCTGCACATTACATATCCATGACTTATTTGTTTTATACCTGGAAATGTGAATGTCTTATTCTCGTTCACATTTTCCCCCTTTTTAAATTTTTCAATTACAGTTGACATTCAATGTTATTTTATATTAATTCCAAGTTTACAGCATAGTGGTTAGACATTTATATAATTTAAGAAATGATTACCCTGATTAGTCTGGTACCCACCTGACACTATACATAGTTATTACCATATTATTAACTATATTACCTATACTTTACTTTAAATTCCCATGACTGTTTTGTAACTACTAAATTAAACTTCTTAATCCATTCACCTTTTTCAGTCTACCCTTCAATCCCCATCTCACCTATCACAGTAGTAAATCTAGTACCGATCTGACGCCGTACATAATTACAATATTATTGACTATATTTCTTATGCTATACCCTACATCCCCATGACTACAGTGTAACAATTCGTAGTTTTTAATCTCTTCTCTTTTCTCACTCACTCCTAACCCCCCTTACATATGGCAACCATCAAACTCTTCTCTGTATCTCTGAGTTTATTTGTTTATTTTGCTCTTTAGATTCCACAAATAAACGACATCACATTGAATCTGTCTTTGTCTAACATACTCCACTCAGCGCAAAACCCTCCAGGTCTATCCACGCCATTGCCATTGGCATAAACCCATTCCCTTCCCTAGCCAACCAATATTTCATTGTATATATGTTCCACTTCCTCTTTATCCTTTTATCCATTGATGGACACCCAGGCTGCCTCCACATCTTGGCTATTGTAAACAATGCTGCAATGAATATACAGATGTACACATCCATTCAAAGTAGCCTTTTGGGTTTATTCAGATAAATACCCAGAAGTGGGATTACAGGGTCATTCCATGTCTGTTGTAATAGCCTTTGTTTGTGAGTTCATTTTTTCTAGTGTAAGTATTGCTACACCAGCTTTTTAATTTTTTTCCTTTCCATTTTCATGAACTATCTTTTTCCATATCTTTATTTTCAGTTTCTGTATGTCTTTTGATTCGAAAGACATAGGCAGCATATGTAAGGCTCTTGTTATCTTAGCCATGCAATCATCCTATCTTTTGATTGGAGCATTTTATACATTTATATTGAAAGTGATTGTTGATAGATATGTAGTTACTACCATTTTATTATTCATATTTTTGACTTTTTTTTTCCACCTTAAGACTCTCTAAGATTCCTTGTAACACTGGTTGGGTGGTGATGAACTCCTTTAGCTTTTTCTTGTCTGGGAAGCTCTTTGTCTATCTTTCAAGTCTAAATGATAGCTTTGCTGGGTAGAGTAATCTTGGTTGTAGGTCCTTGTTTTTCATCATTTGAATATTTGTGCCAATTTTTTAAGGCCTGTGAAGTTCCTGTTGAGAAATCAGGTGACAGTCTTAGGGGAGCTTCTTCTTAGGTAACTACTTTTCTCCTGCTGATTTTTAAAAATTATTATTAAAGTTTATTGGGGTGACAAATGTTAATGAAGCTACTTGCTGCTTTTAAGATTCTCTCTTTGTCTTTAACCTTTGGCATTTTAATTATGATGTGTCTTGGTGTTGGCCTGTTTGGGTTTATCCTGTTTGGGACTCTCTGTGCTTTCTGGATTTGTATGTCTATTTCCTTCTATTAATTACCAGGTTAAGGAGGTTTGCCATCATAATTTCTTCCAATTAGTTTTCAATTCCTTGCTCTCTTCTCTTTCTGGTACCACAAAGATGTGAATGCTGGTCTGCTTGATGTTGTCCCAGAAGCCCCTTAATCCAGCATCAGTTTTTGGAATCTTT
The DNA here is from genome assembly GCF_964194185.1 of Rhinolophus hipposideros. Lineage (NCBI taxonomy): Eukaryota > Metazoa > Chordata > Mammalia > Chiroptera > Rhinolophidae > Rhinolophus > Rhinolophus hipposideros. The sequence goes on along the minus strand of NC_138052.1, from coordinate 4,638,348 downwards.
TTACTTTTCCTTTGTTCCTTTTTTTTTTTTTTTTGGCTCATTGGGTATTTTCTGTTGCCTTATCATCTAAATCACTGATTCAATCCTCTGCTTCATCTAATCTACTGTTGATTCCCTCTAACGTATTCTCTATTTCAGTTAGTGAATTCTTAATTTGTGACGGACTTTTTTTTCTTTTTATGATTTCTATATCTTTGTTGAAGTTTTCCCTGAGTTTGCTGAGCATCCTTATAATGAGTGTTTTGAATTCGCATCTGGTAGATTGCTTATCTCCATTTTGTTTAGTTTTTTTTTCTGGAGTTTTGTTTTATTCTTTTATTTGGGACATGTTTCTTTATCTCCACATTTTAGCTCTTTCCCTGGGTTTGTTTTTATGTATTTGGTTGGGTTTCTGTGCCTCTCAGTCTTAGTAGGTGGTCTTATGTAGTAGGTGAGGTCCACTGGCACAGTCTTTCTGGTCACCTAAGACAAGTACTCCAAGTGTGTCTCGTGTATGGGTTTTGTGTGCTCTCCTTCTATAGTTAAGACTTTATTACTGTTTTCACATCAATGGGAGGGATTGCTCCTTGGGCTGATTTGTTGTGAGGACTGGCTGTGACTACAGTAGAGGAGCTGTCGTGCAGGGGCTGACACTACATAACAATATGCACTTTAGCAGGGTTCTGGTGCCTAGCCACTCTGCTCTTTGGGTGTGTCATCCTTGGAGGCAGCCAGGTGATGGCCTGGGTCTGAATCTGGCTACTGGGTGTGCCAGCTCCAGGGCCTCCTGGGAGAGGCCCCACCTCAAACCAAGTTTAGCTTCCACTTGTGCCTTACCCAGGGCTACCTGGCATGAGCCACAAGCATCCACAGATGGCCGCTATTTGCACAATTTTAGAGGTGCCTTGAAAAGCCAAGTTATGAAGTGAGGTTGGCAGAGGCTATTGCCAGGCTTAGGGCTACTCAGCCAGAGGTACAAGTCACACCAAAGCCAGACACTGCTTTTTTGGGTTTTGTGCACCCTTTTGAGAGATTTTATTCCACAGTGTGAGCCAAGATAGGCTGTTATTATGGAAAAGCCAGCAAAAGCAGCTTGAGTGTGCACAAAGGTGGATGGAGTAGGTTCTTGGGGAATCACCAGGGTGGCGTGAGTGAAAAGTGTTAGCCAGGTGGATGAAGACTCATATATGGCAGCCATCTGAGTCAGCACGCTGGGAGGAGAGAGGGCTTAACAAAGAAATGATGGCTTCCACCAGCTCTTCTGTCTGGGAGAAAGCTGCCCCTCCAGCCCTCGCCCTATAGCTAGATAACTCAGTTCTTCCCTGTATGTTTCTGACACCTTTCAAGCTGCTACCCCAGCACTGGATCTCAAAGCCAGTGAGTCCATCATTGAGTATGTCTGTGTATGGGCCCTTTAAGAGGAGCACCTGGAATTTCAGTTACCCTCTGACTCACCGAACCACAATCTGCCCTGTTTTTCACTGCCAGAAGTTATGGGAACGTCTCTCCCCAGCACTGGCACCTTGGGCTGGGGAGCCTGGTACGGCACTTTATCCTCACTCCTCCAGGGGGACCTCTATAGCTGAGATATCTCTCCTGATTTTTATAGGTCAAATGTAGGTGTAGGACTGGCCCATTCCATGTCTCTGGCCCTCTCACCAGTCTTGAGGTGGCTTCTTCTATATGTCCTTAGTTGTAGAGCTTCAGTTCACCTAGACTTCAGGCAATTTTCAATGATGATTGCTCTGTAATTTAGTTGTAATTTTGATGTGGTCATGAGAGGAGGTAAGCAGAGTATTTATCTACTCTGCCACCATGACTGGACATCTGGGCTTGGCATCTTAAGTGCATTTTATTTTTTTCTTCCCAAAGCAGTTGCAAACATTCCAACCTGTCTACCTCATGCAGTATCTCTTACTGTCCCATCAGGATTGAAACCTTAACTCAGACTCTCTTGGGTTGGTATTTCAGCCAAAGTAGATAGTATTTTTAAATCCGTAGGTTTATAAAGTATGTCTTATTTTTTCATATATCAAAATAAATATATACTAAACATTGTACGGGTCTATTTTCTTACAAATGAACTATTCCAGATGTTAGTAAACTATGGCCTATGGGATCATAGCCTGCTTTTGTAAATAAAGTTTTATTGGAATATAGCAAAATTCGTGCATTTACATATTGTCCATGGCTCTTTTCACACTGCAATGTGAAAGTTGAATAATTGTAACAAAGACAACATGGCCCTTAAAGCCTAAAACAATACCATCTGTCTCTTTAAGAAAAAGTTGCCAATTCTTTAATTAGTCAATTTTGTGGAAATAGAAGTTAATGACCAAACAATGCTTTTGGTATTTGGCAGACAAATAACTGTGTGGTTTATTTTTCTAGTCTTTAAAATACCGGATGTGTTTCAAGCTCTGAGTTCTCAATTATTTTTCATGTGCAAACTAAATGATTTCATATATCAGTGCATTTCTTTAGATTATGTCTTCAGAAAAGGCGTAGAATATTTATTTTATTTATTCACTATTTTATTTATCTGGGAGGTGCCGTGACTATAGTATATTCATAACATTATGCTAGGTACTGTAGTAAACTAATTCAAACCGAAAATGTGAGTTCTCAGTCTTAAAGTCTTTTGCAATCCATATAGGATTATGTGAGCAATTGAGCTTCCAAACATGAATCTCCATTGATTACTAGATTTGATTAAATTACCCCGGCTCATGAACGTCCATTTACCTATGTGCTTACTCAATTAAAGATGATAACCTGAGTAGAAAACAGTGATTTCAGATAGTCTAGGCTTTAGTCAACCATATGCAAGTATTTGAACTTTATTGATAAAACCTCAACGTGGTCTTCATGGAACAATAGTGGACATAAATAAACAACAGAGAAGCTAGAAATGAGAGGATATACATGTATTTCCCTTCCAGATAAAGAATGCTGATGTGGTGTCGAGTCTCCAAAGGTGCCTACCACTTTTGTTTGAGTACATCCCTTGAGTATACTCAACAAACAAGGCTATCAATATCCATGTTCTTATGCAGGTCTCTTCCTTTTGAACATGAACTGTATATAAGAATCAAGTTATGTCCAGTAGAATGATACAGAAGTTACATTACATGACTTCAGATTTAGGCCACAAAATGTTTTGCAATTTCCTTCTCCAGAGAATTCATTCCAGAGGAAACTAAATTCCACGCAAGAAATCCTACTCTTATGATATCATCATGTTGTGATGAAGAGGCTCTGGAGGATGAAACGTTATTTGAAGAGAGAAAAAGAGAACAAGGAGCACTGAGTTCTAAACATGTGAATGAAGAATCCCTTTAGGAGGTGGCTCCTCCAGACCTAAGTTTGCCTAAGTGGATGTGCGTGGATCAGAGATGAACCACCCAGCAAAACCCTTTTTAAATTCCTACACAATAAATTGTGAGCAAAAATAAAATGGCAATTTTAAACCAGTAAGTTATGAGGCAATGGCAGATGGACAGATACCAATTTTATGCTGCTGTTCTCTGGAAAGTAGGATATGAAGTAGGTCCTTAATGATGTTAAGTATACTGGTGAGGAAGAGGCAATTGATAATAAATGGTGAACAAGATATCAGAGAACAAATCAGTGGGAAGCAGGAAAAAAAAATCATATGAGTAGGAGATCCTGGCTCCAAGGGGCTTAACTCTTTTAGACGAAGATGGATAACCAAAAATAACAAAGCATACTGACATAATGATGGCAATCTGGCCAGAATAGTGTGAAACCCAGATGAGAGATGTCTTATATTGAGGGTGAAAGGTGCCATGACAAATTTTTTAAAAGCGATGCCATTTGAAGTAAACCAAATAGAACACAGCTTCAGAGGTGTGATGAATTATCAAAGCTCATCAGGAGAAAATTGAGAGAATTAGCCTGGGTGTAAGATTTCATCAGCATTGGGAATAATATGAAAAACAAAACCTAGAAAGGCAGGAGAGTCAGACATAAATAAACCCTTGTGAGGCAGGGCTATAACTCCAAAGAGTAACCTGACCCCTCCTAACCCTTTTAGACCAGGTTCACTTCTACTATCTGTTCACTAAGGGAAATAGCTGGAATGCTTTAAACATACCATAAAATTTAAAATGAGCATTTTTCTCTAATATCTACCCGAAGCATCAAATATGTTTACAAAAAGGCAAGAAAAAATCCAAGTCACTTTTTATTAGAAACATTGACATGCTGATACAGAAGGAAGAAGAGCTAGAAGGCAAAATTGTGGGCTGGATGAACCTCACTATCTTCCTGCTATGTCCCTCTTAGACAGCTCAGGATTAAATATGTGGGGAAAATTGAACTTCATAGGTACTTTCGTTGTCCTCAAGAGAAGACATGAAAAATATTAGAGATAAATTGACTGAAATAGAAAACCCAAAATCCTTTTAAGGCTATCCTTGATCAGAATAGTGATGGAAAAAGATTACTCCATTTTTCTGAAGAGATATTTAAAAATACCATGAGCCGAGTGAGGCCAAGAAAACTTCATCATACATAAGATCCATAAAGGAAAAACAGCTAAGAATACAGCCAATGCTTCTATTATAATTGCAGCACTACTGCAATAAAAGCATATTTTGTATGAAATAGAGATTCCAGTTAGAAAGATAATCAACCTACCTGATGGTCAGTCATCCAGTTTTTTTCTGCTTGAGCTCCAATTTGTTACCTATACTACAGCCAGAGGGATGCTTTGAAATGGAAATATTATGGCCTTACTAGTCATAAAACACTTTTATGAAAACTGCCAAATACCTATAATGGCATACAAGGCCCTACATAATCTGGCTGCTCTCTACCACTCAATCTTTCTCTTGCCATGACACACATTCTCTCTCTCTCTCTCTCTCTCTCTCTCTCTCTCTCTCTCTCTCTCTCTCTCTCTCGCACACACACATACACAAGACATGCACAAAGCATAATTTCATACACACTTGAGCTCTGCTGGCATTTTAAAAAAAATATGTCAGGTTCACCTTGTTTCGCCCTTACCATAGGACATTTAAACAAGAAGTTTAATGTCCAGGAATACCTCCTCTCACTTCCCTTAAACTAATTTTGAACATGTTAGCTCAATCTTCACTTGCGCTAAAAGGCTTTTCTCGTGTCCCCCAGACTAGAACATATCTCTCTGTTTTATGATCTCATGGTATCACACCTTGCTCTTTATAGAACTTATTTCCACTGTTATTTTCCATTTAGATGTATAATTATTTAAATGATGTCTTGGAGATTACTAGATTGTAACCTCCATGAAGGCAGAATCTTTTGTTGTATGATACTCAAAACAAAATCGTTGACTAAAAGAACTGAATGATTGACCAAATATAATCAGGGAACAGACAGGTGGTTAACTATTTAAACTTGTGATTTCATATTTGTTGAGTCTGAGTCATAGGCTTTAATCTTATTTATTTGATCCTAAACCCTATGCCAAACGTAAGGCAGAAATTATTAGATTTTTATTCTATATGATGAAGGAAGCTGAGATAAGGCAGGGGAAATGTGTTTTTTCAAGGTCCCTCAGCAAGGACCTCAGCAAGGAGACTCAGATAAACATGAAAATAGCACTCCCACCTCTGAATCCTAACCAAGTTCCTTTCTTCACTGCTTTTTTTTTTTAGCTTAGCTAACATTATCTTTATTGTCTCCAATATAAAAAAAAAAATCATAAAATAATTATCTTGTTTTTCTTTCTTGAGCTAGACCTGTATCACTATAACTTTTCTTCTTAGGACTGCTTTGGCTGTGTTCCATAAAGTTTAGGTCACTTGTGTTTTTATTTTTATTTGTCTCAATGTATGTTTGGATTTCTTTCTTGATCTCATTGTTAACCCATTGTTTAATAGCACATTATTTATCCTCCATGTGTTTGTGTGTTTTTCAATTTTCTTCTTGTAATTGATTTCTAGTTTTATACCATTGTGATCAGAGAAAATGCTTTATATGATTTCAGTCTTCTTAAATTTATTGAAAATTGTTTTGTGGCCCAGCATGTGGAAAATATTCCATGTGTAGTTAAAAAAATGCATATTCTGCTGGTTTGGTGTAAAATATACTAAAAATATCAATTAAATCCATATAGTCAAATGTGTCATTTAAGACAACTGTTTTCTTGTTGGGTTTCTATCTGAATGATCTATTCATTTATGTGAATTGCGTGTTAAAGTTCCCTAATATGACTGCATTACTGTCTATCTCTCCCTCTATATCTGTCAATATTTACTTTATATATTTAGGTGCTCCTACGTTGAGTGCATAAATGTTCATAAGAGTTATATCTTCTTGTTGTATCTATCCCTCTATCATTATGCAATGTCTATCTTTGTCTCTTATAGCTTTTGTTTTAAAGTCTACTTTGTCTGATATAAGTATTGCTACCCCAGCATTTTAAAATTTCCATTGCATTTCTTTACTTTCAGTAATCATTGTGTTTCTTTTGATGTGAAGTTTGTCTCTGTAGGCAGCATATGTTTGGGTTTTGTTTTCTTACCCATTAAGCCATCTCTGTCTTTTGATTGGAGCATTTAGTCCATTTACATTTAAAACAATTATTGATAGTACGTAGGTATTGCCACTTTATTAATTGTTTTTGATTGTTTTGTAATTCTGTTTCTTTCCTGTTCTTTTGCTCTCTTCTCCTGCATTTGAATTACTTTTTAGAGTATTGTGTTTGGATTCTGTTCTATTTTTTCTTGTGTATGTCTTATACATTTTTGATTTGTGCTTACGATGTACTTCCTATGTACTAGATATGTTTATAACGGTCTATTTTAAGTTGATGGTTGCTTGAATTCAAACATATTCTAAAGTCGCTACCATTTTTTTTCACCCCACCATGTTTATGATTTTTGTGATTCTTTTTTAACTTCTTTTATGTTGTGATTGTGTGTAACCCTTAATTTATTGTAATTACACATGATTTACTTTTGCTTTTTAACTTTTATACTAGCTTTATTGTTGATTGAGATTTTGCTCTTATTATGAGTTTCTTTGTAGTCCAAATTTTTTACTTTACTGTATTTTTTTATTCATATTCTTGATCTCCTTTTTTCCTTTTTCTTAAAGAAATCCATTTAACATGTCTTGTAATACATGTTAAGTGTTTTGGTGGTGATGAACTCCATTAGCTTTACCTTGTCTGTAATACTCTTTATTTCTTCTCCTTCAGTACTAAATGATAGCCTTGATGGGTAGATTGATCTTGTTTGTATGTCTTTGCTTTTTGTCACTTTGAATATTTCATGCCAATCCCTCTGGACTGCAAAGTCTGCTGAGAAATTAACTGACTGTCTTATGGGAGCTCCCTTGAACATAATTAACTGCTTTTCTCTTACTACTTTTAAGATCACCCCTTTGTCTTTAACAGTTGTCATTTTAATTATATGTCTTGGTGTATGTCACTTTGGGTTCATCTTTTATGGGACTCTGTACTTTCTTGATTTGTATGTCTAGTTTCTTCAGTAGGGAAGGGAAGTCTTCAGTTATTACTTCTTCAAATAGCTTTTTAATCCCTCGCTGTCTCTCTTCTCCATTAGGTACTCCTATGATGCGGATTTTGGTACATTTGTAGTTGTCCCATAGGTCCCTTAAATTACTCTTTTTATTTATTTTTTCTTTTTCTTTTTGCTATTTTGGTTGGGCATTCTGCTACCTTGTCTTCCAGATCACTGATTTGGTTCTCTGCTTCATCTGGTCTACCATTGATTGATCAACTGTATTTTTAATTTCAGTTATTTTATTATTCATTTCTGACTTTTTTTTTTTATGGTTGTTGTGATTTTGTTTGTGTTCTCACTGAGTTCATTTATTCTTAAGTCCATTGAGCATCCTTATAATCAGTGCTTTGAACTCTGCACCAGGTCAATTGTTTGTCTCCATTTTGTTTAGTTCTTTTTCTGGAGTTTTGTCCTGTTCACTCCTCTGGCACATATTTCTGTGTCTTCTCATTTTGTCTGACCCCTGTGTTTGTGTGTGTGTGTGTGTGTGTGTGTGTGTGTGTGTGTGTGTGTGTGTGTGTTATGTATTAGATAGCACTGCTATGTCTCCCAATCTTGGCAAAGTGGCAATGTGTAGTAGGTTTCCTGTAGTGTCCAGTTGTGTAGTCTCTCTGGTCACCTGAGCTGGGTGCTCCAGTGTTGTTCTTTGTGTGAGTTATGTGTGTCTCCAGTTATAGTTGGGCCTTGATTGCTGTTGAAATATCAGTCAGTGGGAGTGACCCTCAAATTGGCTGTCTGTGAGGACTGGCCATGACTACAGCTGTTGTGTGGGGACTGACCCCATGGAGTGGGATTTGTTTTAGTGGGGCTTTGGTACTGGTGAGTTTCACCTTTGGGTGTGTCATTTGTAGAGCTGGTTGTGATCTGAAGCAGCCTCCAGGTGTATTTGCTCTGGGGACTCTTGGGAAGGGCTCTGGTATAGGGCAAGTTCAGCCACTGCCAGTGACAGACTGGAGCTACCTGGTAAGAATTCCAGTGTGATCCGCAGCTAGTAGCCAACTTTGCTATGGGTGGCCCTGGAAGAGGCTACGTTATGAATAGAGTATAGGTGCTACTAGCTACCTGACTCACTTAGCAAGTGGTACATGCCACACTATGGGTAACTGCTGTGTGTTTCATGTCTGTGAAACTTTAAGAGATTTTAGGAAAGTCTGCAACACAAACAAAAGCAGACCATTCATGTGGAAAACCTGCTGAAAATGGTTCAGACCAAGCATGCTAGTTGAATGGGTTGGGGCCTCAGAGACCCTGGAAGGCGGGTAAAATGGTGTTAAGCAAACAGAGTATTCAGATTTGCCATTCACTTGCATGTGCAGCCTAGGTGGGGGGAAGTCTCAACCAAAGAACAATGGTGTTTGCCAGCACTTCTATTCCAGAGAGAGCTGCTCTGACTCCTTCCCCTCCAACTGTCCCCTGAAGTTGGTCAATTCAGTTCCTCTCTTTATGTCCCTGGTGCTTTTTGAGGTATTGCCCCTGGACTGGGGGTTGAAGCAAATGAATTTGTGAGGGAGTGTGTCTGTACATGGATCCCTTGAGACACACGGGAACTATGTCTCTAGCAGCCAATTGTCTTTCTCAGACACAAATCCCACTGGTTCCCCCAGCCAGATATTATGGAGACTTCTCTTTCCAGCACTAGTACCCAAGGCTGGGGACCCTGGTGTGGAGCTGGGACTCTCACTCCTCAGGGGGACCTTCAGAGCCAAGCTATCCCTCCTGATTCTTAGACACTACACCTTGGATGTGGGAGCAGCTCATTCCATGTCTCTGCCCCTTCTAACAGTCTCATCATGGCTTCTTCTTTATATCCTTAGTTTTAGGAATTCTATTCAGCTAGTATTCAGGTGGTTCTCAATTATGATTGTTCTAAAATTTGACTGTAATTTTTGTATGGTAGTAGGAGGAGGCAAGCACATCTATCTAATCTGCCATCTTGACTGGAAGTCAAAAATAAATTTAAAAAAATACTTTTCAAATGTATTTTCACTTTTACAAAGAAAACCAATATTGAGATATTATTTCTCGATAATTTATTTTCCTTTCCTGTAAACATTTTTAGGAGCTGTTATATAAACAAATTTGATTACAAGTTTACCTTAGAAGTTAGGAACACACAATTTTAATATGCTTAAGCAGCAGCTTATAATAGTACCTTCCAAACTGAACAAGTTTATTTAGTCTCTGTGTCCTTCTTTATTATCTGCCATCCCTTGGAACTCTGCTGTCAATACATCACTGACTCACCTTCCTTTTCCCTGGTGGCCACTGCATAATGTACACAAAGAGCCACTGAACATATGAAATCAGAGAGGCAGGGAGCAGGAAAAGAGTCTGTGGATTGATTAAAACAATAGCAAATATTTATTGAAGAACTCCTTTTTCATTTATTAAATAAACAACAGTGCATTTTTGAAGGTTTGCTTATAGCAAACTCATGAAATAAATGCTTCATATTTTACAGGTAAAAAACATAAAACTAGCTCATTTTGTGAATGGAAAGACTGGGATTTAGACCTAGTTCTCTATAATGATCTACATACTACTTTTTTTTCTGATGTAATGCTGATTAAAATATTCAGTAAACCTCAAGCGATGATACAAAAGGAGAATTCACAACCATTAAGTTCATACTTTAAAAAATCCACAAGTAAGATTAGTAATTACAATAAATCTAAAATTAAAATAGCTGATATACTGCAAAAATACTAGGATGCAGGTCAATATTATCAAGGCAGTTAATAAGATTTGAAATAAGACCTCTGGTTAAAAGATGTTCTCTTACAGAAAAGCTACCAAAGCTCCATGAAGTATCAATACTCAGAATATATAAAGATGAATGAGAAAGATAAATGACAAGTGAATCATTGAGCAACAATTAAGCAGCCACAGATCCACAAGAACAAAAAGGATTGCAAGACCTGGCTTTTAGTAAAGAAATAGGAAATAATACAACCAAAGGCAACATTTGGACCAGGAATTGCATACGGATATGCGTCTTTCTGTTTACTGGAGGTAAGTTGAAGGAATGGTTAATTTACTAGTGACACCAGAATGTATGTGTCACTAGTGAAGGACTTTGGGGTGGTTGTGTTCACTGGTGCAGTCTAAGCACCTAGAATAGTGTCTGACACGGAGAAGATGCTCACTAAATGTTTATTCAATGTGCAGATGTTTATACTAACACATTTGAAATCTTCAGTGAAAAAAGACAAATTAAAATAAACAGATATAATTTAGAAAGAACATCTAAAATATCCTATGAACATTAAAAAACATATAGTAGCATACAGTCACTAGTAGAAAATCTTTGCTTAATATTCAAGGTAATTCCAATATTACATATTCTTTTAAAAAATCCCCTAATTCATTTTGTAAGCTGGTATAATCTTGATTCCCAAACCAGAAAAGGACAGTGTGAAAAAGGAGAAATTATAATGCAAGTTTATTCATGGTCATAAAGCTCTAAACAGCTAGCATCCAATAATGAGTGACTAGTGATTCTGAGGAAAATTTCTTGCCTCACAGCAACCAAAGCCAGATACAATACACTGTTAAGAAACAGTTGTACTCACATATGTTAAGATAGTTCTCCAGGGATCATCCAAAACACAAACAAACAAAAAGTCTTCCTGAGGGAATGACAGTTGGGGTTTACGGTAGCTGGCGTGGATCTTACGCATCTGAGAGCCAGGGCAGGATACCCAAGACCCAGATGGGAGTGATGAAAGCCAAAGTCACAGAGGCTGAGAGTGTGCTGTAAGGAGCTGACCTGTGTAAGCAAGCAACAGGGAATTCTTTTACCTGGGGCTATATTCTTGAGACACACTCTTGCAGAGATATTTATTCTTGGAACAATATCAGTAAAGGAGATAAGTCTGAGACTCCCAAATTTAGGAATCAGAGGCTGAAGCAGCCAGAGGGTAAATCTAGTTACCAACAGAATTTAGCCATTTTTTGCAGAAAAGTTCAACAAACCCTGGCACAGAAGAGTTCCATAGATTAAAATCAAACTGGATCTTACGAATAGTTTGATATTACCTTGTTAAATGAATATGCACATACTCTAGGGCCAGCATATCACTGCTTTGTATCTTCAAATTGTCTTGCATTCATACATAGGGAGACATGTTTGCACATGGTCATAGCAAACTTGTTCATAATTGCATAAAAAGCTACAGATTATCCAAAGTGCTATCAACATTTGAACAAATAATTAATTTATGGTTTGTATATACTATACAGCACTGAGAAAAACTGACTAACTAAGCTACACATGCCAATACAGATAAATCACAGGAACATAATTTTGAGTGAAATAAAAGAGCCAGTTAAAAAATACGTATACAATGGGATTCTATTCAACACAGGTAAATCTAAACAGTAGCAGAGTGGATAATTCACACAGAGTCTGAGATGGTGTTTGGGAGCAAGCTGGGGGAAGTTTAAAGATAGAGGTACACAATAGACCTCAGAAGATTGGCTAAAATTCTTGTTCTTGAAGGTAGAGAGCATATTAGTGCTTACTTGTTGTTTTATTTTTTTATAATATGTATGTCTCATGTGTGTGTGTATGTTCTTTAATATATATGCATGCTATATTTTATCATTGAAAACTATTTTAAAGAGCAGGTTTTGGCTAGACTAAGACAGCAGCACTTGAATATCCAGATAATATATTTCAACAAGTGGTACTAAGCTCCTTTTTCCAGTCAAAAGAAGTAAGGGAATTGCTGAAGCTGTGTGTATATGGCTGTGCGTGCCCTGTATGGATGACCAGCTCTAACTGAATCAAGCCATGGGGAATACAGCCATGGTATTACCACACTTTTTAGTGCTTCAAAAGATAAACCAGAAATTTTATTTTTTATATGAAATCTTTGATTTGTTGAAGGTTTCCATTTTTACAAAGCAAATGTGAGAAAAACTGTTCAGATCTGACCTGCAGGTTACAAATTTGCTACCTGTTGTTAGATATTTACCCTGCCTGGGCTTACCCCAGGGGAATCATGGGAATCCAAACTATGAGTAGGATCAAATACTGAGACATTGAGAAGATTTAAGAAGAAAAAGACAAGCTGGGCTTCAAAACACATAATTTGATAAGTGTATACGATAGATGAGAAAAGGGGTGAGCAGAAAGTACAAGCACAAGCTTAGGTAAGACACAGTGAGGAACGGAATGGGTTTGGATTCATGGCCATACATTGAAGAGGACAGGTATTAGGAAATTAGTGGGGCTGCAGTTTAGCAGACTGACACACTGTGCTCCCTAGAGGAGGGACTTTCAAGCCTTTGTGATCAGTGGTGATATTTATGGGCTCTGAAAACATGAAAGGGGAAATGGAGCTGAAGAGAAAGATGAATTCTACGTTCAAAAGTCTACATTTGGCTAGACATCTATGCACAGATTCCTTACAGACAACTGAAAATATAAAATCAGAGAATATCTGAGACAGAGGAGTGTTTGAGGCTGATAGTGAGAGTTGAAATTAGAGATAAAATTAGGTGAGAGAGAAGAGGAAATCTTTGCATGGTGCTTGGGTAAAGTATTAATATGAGTAAGCCAACTCCAACTGATTTTATTTGTTACAATTTTAAAGCAAATCCTTATAAGCACAAAACAGTTTTATGTAGCAAAAAGAGTACAAGGTATGGAGCTAGCTAGTATAAATTGGCTTTCACCCCCACTAAAACATGCTTTGCAACTTAGTCAGGCTACAAAAATTTTATGAGCCCTAAGCCTCATGTAAATAGAGGGTTTTTTTTTGTTTGTTTGTTTGTTTTTTTAATGTTATCTCATGAGGAAGGTATAGGAATTGATTGTAATTTTATAAAAGATTGGACCAGGGACACTGTGAAGACTCAAAGAATGTCAAATTCCCCTCACTTTTCCTTAGAGCATATTTTCTCAATAGATTGCAAGCTAGATGTTGCAGGATGAGTTCTCTAAAAGCATATGTTAAAAAGTCAGGGTGCAAACCAGGTATTAGGAATACACCCATGTGAAAAGAATGGGGTGTAAGCAGCATTGATGAACAGAAGTCAAATTATGATGGCACTGTGATGAAGAAGAGTGAGAGCTCTGGAGCTAGCATTGCTCATTCAGAGTCATACTGCCTGGGTTCTAAATGGCAGGGCCCTGATTCCTCTCCTGATAATCCATAGATCCTGCTGCCCTGTGAAGGAGGTGACTGCTGAGGCAGCATTCTGCAGCTGAGGTAGACCCCGAACGAGGGAAACGCTAGAGGCTGCCTGCTGCATGCACTGGACACAATCAGACAACAAGCCCTGACATGAATTGGGATGGGACTGTGCGCGTCCATGTTTGTGACACTAAACAAGGCTGGACTTTGTCTTGTTTGAACCAATTGAGAGATCTCAGTAGGTCTTAATTAACTTTACAATAATAGTAATAGTAGCTGACTTTGACAGAGATAACTGCTCTAAAACTTTACATACATTACCTCAGCTGAAGAACCAAATCTGTATCTCAGGTGAAAATCAAATAGGATTGAACAGCGAGAAAGTGGCAAGCAAGGTATGTTTCACACCAAGACAGTTGGGCTCAGCAGATGTTTCCTGCCCACACTGCTTTGCATCTTCCCCACTGCCTGCTTGGCACGGTACCTGGCGCATGTTTGCCTGCAAAGGTTTCTGCTTAATTTAATTGATGGTGCATAGTTCCCACACCCGCAGGGTATTCATGCATGGCTGTTTGAGAAGTGATCTTTGTATATCCAAAATTCGAGTCTGCCATTTAAAATCTTATAAAGATAAATTCAGGACTAACAAACTCCAGAAAACCCGAGTTTATTAATCTTTCAAAATGGAACTCATCAAGGACTGTCCCATTTGCTACTCTTGGGGTAGAAGGATATAATCTACTCAGATATACTCAGGAAATGACAGAATATATACTGTAAACAGAGAAACAGAACATTCTAAACTCTCTAGACCTCAGCTACCCAAATTAACTAAGTGGACATTCTAATATGATTACCTACCTCACAGAGTTGTGCATGGTAAACAAGTCAGTACTTAAAAACCCTGTTGTATTTTATTCATCCTTATAATAATAATATGAAATTAAAGTTACTTCTTTGATTTTTCACATAAGAATAATGAGGTCTAAAATCATTCAATAAACTTACCAAGAATCTATCTAGTCTAGTCACAAGAGTTACCATCACTTTGTAACATATTACTCCAAAACAATAAGATAAAACAATCATTTATTATGTTCACAGAGTCACACATTCTACACATTGTATGGGTCAGGAATTGGCACTGGACAGGACGGGGGGGGGAGCACTTTCTGTAACCCACAGTGTCTGGAGCCTCACTGGAAATTAATGTCTGAAGGTACACACACTCACTCACATGTCTGTCATTTGATGCTGGCTGTTGGTTGGATGCCTTACTTCATCTCTACATGGGTTGTTTGAGCTTTCTTACATCAACTGACAGATTTGAAGGACAAGAATGCTGAGGGAGTTTAAGGTAGAATCCACTTGCCCTTTATGAACGATTCTGAGCTGTCACATACTGTCTCCTCTGCCATATTCTGTTCAATAAAGGAGTCACAAAGCTCCTGGTTGATGGGGAGAGGAAGTAGACTCTGTGGAGAGTAGTAAGTTTTTGTAAGTAAAGTAAGTAGTAAGAACACCTGGGACCAGAAATAGTATTTTATGTATTTTGAATTGAATTTTTATTGACATAATTTTAGCTTATCCTATTGTAAGAAGTAACACAAAGAGATCCCATATGGTCTTTACCCAGTTTCCTCCACTGTTATCATCTTCAAAATAATAGTACAATATACAAACAGGGTATCGGTATGGTGATACAACTATCTAGCCATATTTTCCCAGTTTTACTTTATAGTGATGTTTTTTGAAAATACACTCTAACACACCAAACCCATGTCTGTCTTGCCCAAAAGCTGTGCTCTTAACTACTATAGGCTCAATGTATATATATATTTACAGTCTAATAATAAAATTAAAAAAGGACAGCCTCTTCTGGCAAGCTGAGAATCCATTACTGTTTCGACTGAATGGTTTGTTTATTTATTTATTTATTTATTTATTTATTTATTTATTTATTTATTTATTGTAGTTTCAATAATCATAGGTCCAAAAATTCCATCCATCCCTTACCCGCAACCATTGCTGTCTATAGTTATGTCTTACTGATAAATTAGCATAGTAAAGACAATAAAAATAGGGGAAATCAAATAACTACAACAGACCATTTACCACATTCTTACCATGTGATGAGATCTATAATAAATACTCAGTGTTCATGATTTCTAATCTTTGCAAAAGTCCCTAAAGGTAGATAATATTATTCATTCTCATTGTACGTGTAAGTAAATCAATATTTGGAAAACTTAAATAATAGGCATAGGGTTCTAGTGCTGCTCAGTTATAACCTGTATTGGAGTTTAGATCGATCTAAAATCAAATACCCTAATCTAAAAATTTTGTATGTTTCTCTCCTTCTGGAAATAAATTATCCAAATAAAAAAATAAAGGAAAAATTACTTTAAAAAGATTCTCTCTCTCTTGTTTTTTACCTAATATCCATTTGGCCCATCTTGAGTCACCAGACATCAAAGTTACAAGTTCATTTTAATCGTTCATATTAGAAGCTTTCATTGCACTCCTCAGCCATAAAAGACTGAACCCATCCTTGAATGAATTTGAAATTATAGTTAGATCGCTAGATTCATTAGTTGAACAATGGCAGATTAATTTCCCTCAAAGAATTAAAAAAAAACAAAAACCATAAACAACAAACCTCATTATTTAATTGGAATGATTGAGCATGTTACCTGACTATCTTCTGGAATTTAAAATTAGGTAAATTTCAGATTATGTGTAATTTTTTACAATATGTTAACTATAAGAAGCCTAAGGTCACTTTTCTGAAAATCATTATGACATGTCAGCAGGCTAAAATTCTTCCAGTATAATTCTACCTTTGTACAGAACTTGATCTTTTAAAAAAAATATTTTGAACCATTCATATTACAGGGGAAAAATAAAGAAAATAATCAATCAACAGCATTTATTGAAGATCTGAAGAATTGTGGTACAAGTAAAGAACATATCAAATATATGTTCTGGTTAACTTATATAACTAAAACCAGTAAACACAAATACAAAAATGCAAACTAATACATTAAAAATATATTCTATTTCCTGAGTACTTTAACTAACATGGTATAGTAGTGACAGAAGAGGACTGAGAATCAGAAAACTTAAATTTATTTGAGGCTCTTTTTCTTCCACTCCTTAAATGTTGGCATGCTTTCAGGCATTGTCCTTTATTCTTTTCTCATTTTACACTCACCCTCTTCTGTGAATGAATTCAAATCAAATGATGCCAGCACATCTTTTGCTGTCTCTGATGGAAGAGAAAGATTGCCAGAAATACAAATTCTTAGCGAGAGTGGGAATGGGGCAGTTTTTCTAGCTTTGTCAGTGAAACAGTGAGCCAGTGAACCACACCATCTATCACCTCCATTCATCACATGTCACATCTACTCATCCATAACATGTGAATTGATCTCTGCCCTCACATGTTCCTATTCATGTAAGCCTGTTGCTGTAGCTTCCTAAATACTGGTTATACTTTCTTAGATAGCCTTTATGTATTGAAGAACACAATAGGTTTCTTTCAATGAATAGGTCTTCATTTTGTGAAAATTCTATTTATAGTTTTAATTTGCATGTTCTTCAAGTCCATAGTAGTATTTTTAAACAATAGTAAATAACAATATTATTACTTGAATTACTGTCGATATGCTTATGACTCAGAACTGTGCATCTCCAAATCAGAACTCTATTCTGATCTTCTTTGAAAGAATGCATCCAGTTCTTCTCTGTGGCTTACCTGTAGGGCACACAATCGGTGCCTGATGAAACAATATAGGAATAATGACATTGGACTATTCAGCAGCTCTTTGTCCTCGGTTACTTCATCTGAAATATAATAGAATTAGGCTGGCTCATCCCAATGAGTCCTTCCACTTTTGACATCTAATAATTTTAGTTCCAAATAATAAAATATTTAGTAACTTTTATATCAAATATTCATATGATGTAACAACACATTTCTTCATTGCTGTTAGCATTATTCTAAACCTCAGCTATGACAGGAATAATGAAGCCCTAGAATAACATGAAGTAATCAACTCTAAACATTTTAATAGTTCTCAGTTAAATAATAACAAGAGGCATAAACTATTGTTAAAGGCATTTTCTGAAAATTTTCTACTCAGCTGAGAACTTCATGACTCTTTGGGGCTTGATGGTAATGTTTTCTACCACACTGAGGATAAAAATTGCTAACATCCCATGTTGAGTTATTAGACCATTGTTGAGAAGGCATGTCTCATATTAGAAATGAAAATAGATGAACTGCAACTTCCCCCTCTTAGGAGTTCTATAAATGGATTTGAAAATGACTTTGTCATATTTAATAAGCTCTGTTCATTGTTGAGGAAAAAGAAAGAAACGAAGTTCAGTTGCCTATAGACCTTTCTACTTTACTACCACTCAGTGGCCTACCAACTTCCTTCTACCTATTTTGTTCAGTCTGTCATCATAGAAATAGATAAAGGAGTATTAAAAAAAAAACACACACACAAAAGGTATCACTTCAATGCTTTCTATAAGCCTTATTTAATCACTTTGTTATCTTTTTAATTATTGATATCCACTCCTGCAAGCAATTGGAACATACTATTCTAATTCTTAAAGAGATCTCAAGCGAATTACAATCTGGTACAAGAAGCAACGTACACAGAAATGAGTGTAAGGGAGTAAATGCTTTGATGTTACACGAGGGTAACTGTCAGATAGTCTTTTAGAACAATTATTGTGAAAAATGGGACAAAATATGAAGAGGAGTACCTAGAACAGAGGTTTAGAATAGTGCAAAGGGTGTGTTTCCAGCTGTTTTCCCCCTCTTCTTACACCAAATTGCAAATAATAACCCTGAATAATTAAAACTATAATAATACTGCAAACATGCAATTTTATTATGTTTTACTATATGTATGTAAAATGTAAAGCTATCTACGTTAAACATGTTACCTCAATTAATCATTATAAAACCTTTGGAGTTCTCCAAACCTGTTAGGTTAGAACTCTTCACCTTGCCTGTTGTGAGGTCCAGACCTCACCCTGCTTACAGGTGATTATCATGGCAGGCCACCTTTGGGGTAGTAAGGGCAGAGTCACAGGCACCTGAACTCAAAGCTGACTCACTCGCTGACAGACGGGCTTATGTGGTGGCTAAAGACTGTGGCTCTTGGGCTTTGACATGCCTGGGAATCACATAGTGACCTTGTTACATTTCCCTTTTCTGGGTACCAACCACCAGTTACATTGCTTGTTCAGTAGGTTGATTTAGGTTCATAAGTTCCCAGATGATATGAAAATGCTGATATGAGAGTCCCACTTTTTGTAACCCTGGTTTAGCATGGGCTTTGAGGCAGTGTAGGGAAGTTTGAATCTCAATTCTAGCTTTAAGTAGCTGTGTGACCTTGGGCCTCTGTGTTTCATCAGTAAAATGAGATTAATCATAGTGCCTACCTCATTAATTATGATGAGAATCAATAAGTTAGTACACATAAAGTGCTTACAGAAGTGCCTCCTATGCCCACTGTAACTTGTATCCTTACTACCACCATCACCAAAAACAAGAAAAGCACCACTATAGCCACCACCACCATGTATAGCAGAGCTCAATTATCAAAGAACACACTGGATTTAGGTGGACAGGCAGACAAGAAACTAAAAGAGAAAGGACACAGAGCCAATTATAAATTAAACTACCTCTAAATAGTTTCAGTATTTGCTCAATACTAACTATTAAATAGTGATTAAACAAAGGAATCTTTGTGTATTCCATGTGCTAACTATTCAAACTCAAAAAACAAGTATGCCAAATATTCCCCGAGGATAGAACTGCATTTATCTCATCTTAAAACTCTAGCTCCCCACACAAGACCTGGCGTGGATTTGGTACTCATTTATTGACTAAATGAGCCAACAAGCTCTAACTTTGGAAAGTCACTTTACCACTCAGTTTGAATTTCTATTAAATAGGGGAAATATTTGTTTAATACACACACACACACACACACACACACACACATACCTATAAGCCGTTGCTTTGTCCACATTATAAATAAAATTCCAGAGGCACAGAAAAGTTAAGTAACTTGCCCTTTGACTAGTGAGAGGTAGAGCCAAGACGGAATTCCCACTCTTACTCTGATCTGCCAAACATAGTCTGAACGTGGGAGTAGAGGCTATTATATATTAATTTTTCTTTGTAATGGTGTTTACACTAGGAGATAATGCAATTTATAGGGTATGCATGAGTGTCTTTTAAAAAGAATTCCTAAAACTAGCTTCTCTGTATTCCTATTACCCAAGTTTTTATCTATAATGAATCCTGCTGCAAAAATCTAAAGAGTCCATAAAGATTGAACATTTAAATAATTGTTATTCATTAAAAATTGTTGAAAGACTATAATATGTTTAAAGGCTGACAATTAAGCAATATATTATTTTCCCTTACTAAGAAAATAGAACTGCCCCCCAAAATAAAATAGAAACCTGAATCTTTTGTGGCCTCAATAAATGATAGTCTCTTGTGAGTTCTCACTCTAGCTTTTTCTGGGATCCTGGTAATTCTTTATAGTCTATAACATGGAGATAGATGTAGTTATAGATATAGATAGTTCTGTTCAAATAAACTTATTTTTCTCCCCACACAGTTCAGAAAACATCAGCTTTAGAGTAATTACATAGGTTGATTATTGACGATTAATCATTAACGATTGCTTTTTTGGTTAAACAGTCATCATATTCTATATAAGATACAAATCTTTATCCTTTCCACATCATAAACCGAAAATATCTCCCATGAAGTGCATTGAATAATAGACTCCAGACCTGTAAGTGACGTGAACAATATCAGTTGTATGCCATCATTTTAATACCAATCACTACTCCACTCTTTCCTAGACTTGTGTGTGCTCTACATCATGGCTATGGTTTAGCTGCATTGTTACTCCTCCTCAACTACGTTGGAAGACATTGCATTTCCTTTGCAACTGGCAAAACTGAGATTCAGAGAATTTAAAGAAAGTGTCATTTATTGCCCAGGATTGAACTAAATAAATGCCATCTAACTTTGCAGTCTCTGATCTTTTTACTGTATCAAATTGTAACTCATTTAAGGTCCATGGAGGCCATTTTATTATTTCAAGTCTAACAAGTTATTTAACACTGGAGCTACAATTAAAAGGCTGCATTTCAGCTACTTATTGTAACTGAGCACAATTTATTTCCAAGAACTGGATATAGATTTTTCATAAACCCCTTTTTAATTCATTCCAAAAAGTACGTACTTTAGACCCACAAGTTTCTTTTTCTGAGATGTCTATAACATTCTTCCTGTCAAAGGGCTGCTCTCCACTCTGGTCTCTAAGGGCTCTTTGCCTTAATTATAGCCCATCTGAGTCACCTAAACCATTGATCTGTGACCCTCTCCTCTGATTTTGTCAAAGAGCAAGGCCAGTCAAATCTTCCAGTCTTTAAATTGTCTTCATTTTAGTGTTCCTGAATTTTCAGAAATGATTACCTCCACCAAGTACAGCATGACTAAGATTCCTTTGAACTCGGGGTCAAAGCTGACCTTGGAGAAGCCTTTGGTTATATACAGGTAGTTTCCCAAGGATTACAATTCGGTGGTTTTGGAGAAATGTGCATGCAATGAAAAAAGGAAATTATTTAAGTTCAAAAAGCTAATTTAGTGGTCGCACTGAAATTCTACACTGTTGACACTAAATTCTGGACTATTTCCAGTTCTGGAGTTGGAACAATGTACCAAAAGAGTTTAATTTTGTTTCTATCATCTCACTACCCAAATTGTTGGCACACTCTCATCACATCCTAATAGGATGACTTAATGCATACTTTCAAATAAATGCCTGAAGGAATGGCAATGAATAAATAAAACGGAGAGCATGGAATGAGAGCATCCGTATTGCAAAGCTTCTGCTGGAATGAAACGTGCAGCCATAGTCCCACTCCTGTGGTGCCAACTGTGCCGTTCACATCTCTGGAGGCACAAGATATTGTCCCTGATTAGTAATGTAACCACTTTGAGTCCTGTAAATGACCAGATGCCCTAGAGATAATTTGTGGATAGTTCTCAAGAACATATATGCTATTTCTTTTCTTTTCTATTATCTTTTATGTATAAATGGGTATAGACAAAAAATTATGTCTATCACATATTTATACACATTGTCCTTTTACCTAAACAAAGGGAATTATGAAAACAAGCAAAAGCCATCCAAATGATATTAGGTTTGTGCAAAATAATTGTGGTTTAAAATGCAAATAATAATAATGCAAAAATCGCAGTTAATTTTGCACCAAACTAATAGCAAGCAAAGGCCATTTATTCAGAACTTGCTATGGGAATCACCTATCATTACTTGTGTCTTGGAAGATACGTAAGGGAAGGCAGAAAAGTGGGAAGGGCTTCGGATAGAATATAATTGGAGGCTGTTGGCGTGGGGAAGCAGTAGGAGAACTAACCAGAAATGAGGTATTCTATATGATTACATGATTTGTTAGGGGTGAATATTTGGCTATTACTAAATGTCCTAAGTTGGAAGTAGAGACAAATATTAGAGAAGCTGTCAATTATTAATAAAGTTCTGGATATTTTCAGCCAATTGTTACAGGGGTTATTTGACTTTCTGTGTTGTTACTAGATACAGTGTTCTGACTTCCCACCAGTCTAACTGACAGTAAGCTGCCATCCTGGGTTTGTTACAGTAGATAATGGGTTTTTCTCCTGAGCTGGGTACAGAAGGTATTTTTATACACATGGTCTACCCATTGTCTGTTTGTCTATTTAGTCTCTCAGAATGGAGAGTTACTACATACTTTGAATATCTTTAATTTGGTTTTATTTTGTCATCTTTAAAATTCGTCCCTGGAGTGATGTCAACGTGGTGGCAGCGTAAGATATCTCTTGCTTTGTCTCTTGCTTTGTCTCTTGCTTTGTCTCCCATTTTAGCAACTAAAATTTGGCATAGCTCTATGAACAAAAGTATCTCTGTGGGATTTCTCATTTCCAGCACAATACGTCAAGGGACCCAGGAGGAGTCTTACCCACCTTTGTAGCAGATAATAGGCAGAAAAACTTTGATGCAGGCTGAGGAACGAGCAGAAGGCTGTGAACCATCCTCAGTCCCTCTTAGTTGCAGTTGGGGAATATCTGGAGGGCACTGACTTGAGAAGACATTAAAAATTAAGAGAGCCTTTATCAAAGTCCAGGTTTACTGAGGAGAGATTCGAGAATTCTGTTGTAGAAAAAAAAATAGTTTGGACAAATTAGAGAGGGTAACAGGAACTTTATTAGCAATATCCCTCCCCCCGAAAGGCACAATGTGGGCTGAACTAGTCAGCAGTGGATTCTCACATTAGGGAAAGGGAGAATGAGGAGAGAGTTTTAGGCTTCCCTAGAAGAATGGGATGCTGCTAAAGAAATGTTTCTTAGTGGTGGCACTCAGAATATTGAGGTGAGACCTCCACAAGTAAGGGGAGGAAGGAGATTAGGAAGAATGCAATATAGTATCAGAAAGTTTTAAAGGAAGATGGATCCTGCTGATTGTATTCAAGACTTCAGCAAAAAGCCTACTCATAAAGTGGTGTGGAATTTCTCCTGAAGTTCTACCCACCTGGCCCATAAGCACCCCCGAAACTCCAAATGCCAGACTCACAACAACTCCCACTGTGTGGCTGTCTCCTTGTGCATGCTCCCAAGGACAAGTACAAGAGTGAGCTCTAGTAGACGACAGGGCACTCATAAAACAGAACAGGGTCTACAGGAAAGGGAGAAACCACAAAATTGAGCTGTGGCTCCCTCATCAGTAAAACAAAAGAGAGGTTTCAAATAGATGGACCAGTGAGTTAAGATCAAAAGAAGCCATAAAAGCTTAAGTTTTATGCCACGGAAAGGAGGAAGAATTATAAAGCAGTTATATCCATACAAAGTCAGAGAAACACCAGATATAAGCAGGACCAACAAAATGTATCTCCCAACTGAAGGCAGGTAATAAAGATTAGAGGAAGTGACTGTTACTTCAAATGTAAAAGCAGCAACACAAAACTCCAACACACATGAATAATCAAGAAAATATGTCATCACAAAAATATAATAATCATCCAGTAACCAAACTCAAAACCATGCAATTTTGTGATTTAGCTGATAAAGAATTCAAAATAGTTGTTTTGAGGAAAATTAATAAGCTACAAGAAAGCAGAGAAAAACAATTGAATAAAACCAGAAAAACAATATAGGAACACAATAAGAAATTTAACAAAGAGACAGAGATTATAAGAACCAAACAGAAAACCTGGAGGTGAATAATTCAATGAAAACCACAAAAGAGAGCATCGATACTGGAATAGATCAAAGAGAATATAGTATCAATGATGTAGAGGATAAAGACTAGGAATTAACCCAGTCACAAGAGACAAAGAAGAATAAAACAAAAGGGTTAAAGCCTACCTGATCTATGAGAATACTTCAAAAGAAAAAAAAATATATCATATTCATTGGAGTTCCAGAAGAAGAGAGAGGGAGAAGGAGGTTGCAAAACATACCTCTGATATCCAAAATACATAAATAACTTATACAACTCAACAACAACAACAACAAGAACAGCAACACAAACCCCATAAACAATCCTATTAAGAAATGGGCAGAGGAACTGAACATTTTTCCAAAGAAGACATATAAATCATCAACAGATATATGAAAAGATGTTCAGCTTTACTAGCTATAAGAGAAATACAAATCAAAACCACAATGAGATACCACCTCACATTTGTAACAATAGCTATCAATAAGGCAAGAAATACCAACTGTTGGAGAGACATGGAGAAAAAGGTGCCCTCATGTTCTGCTGATGGAAATGTAAATTATTACAGCCACAACCACTATGGAAAACATTACAGATTTTCAGTAAAAAAATAATAATAGAAATACTATATAACCCAGCAATCGCTCCTCTTGTTATCTACCCCAAATTTTTGAAAAATATTATTCTTAGAGACACAAAGTCTGAAAATTAGATTTAATCACTCATCCTAGAAAAAGTGTTACATACCTCATTGCTGAATATCACTATGGTCACCTTTGAAGTACTCCCCTTGGGAAGCTATGCACTGACACCAGCACCTAGTCCACCTTTCAAAGCAATTTTGGA
The DNA here is from genome assembly GCF_964194185.1 of Rhinolophus hipposideros. NCBI lineage: Eukaryota > Metazoa > Chordata > Mammalia > Chiroptera > Rhinolophidae > Rhinolophus > Rhinolophus hipposideros. The sequence goes on along the minus strand of NC_138052.1, from coordinate 4,613,511 downwards.
ACTCTTTTTCTGAAAAGGCCATCAGAGCTCTCATCATATTACCCGTGATGTCCTGAATGTCATCAAAATGTCTTCCTTTCAATATTTCTTTTCTCTTCAGGTAAAGAAATAAGTCATTTGGGGTCAGATCAGGTGAGTAGGGAGGGTGTTCTAATACAGTTATTTGTTTACTGGCTAAAAACTCCCTCATAGACAGTGCCATGTGAGCTGGTGCATTGTTGTAATGCAAAAACCATGAATTGTTGGTAAATTCATTTTCATCTAAGTATTTCACACAGCCTTTTCAGCACTTCCAAATAGTAAACTTGATAAACTGTTTGTCCAGTTTGTACAATTTCTTAATGAATGATCCCTCTGATATCAAAAAAATATTAGCAGCATTGTTTGACTCTTGATATAGACTGACAGAATTTTTTTGGTCATGGAGAATGGCTGACTTCCATTGTGCACTTTGATGCTTTGTTTCAGGGTCGTATTGGTACACCCATGTTTCATCACCAGTGATAACATGGCCCAAAACATCATATTGCATCTCCAAAAAGTCTTGGCAAACTTTGACTCTCTTTTGCTTTTTGTTCTTTGGTGAGGTCCTTTGGGACCATTTTTGCACACACCTTTATCATGCAAGAATATTAGTTTAGATTTTCCTAACTGCTTCTCTCTCAAAGGTTACTTGGTCTGTTATGCTTCTCATAGACAGCCCATGATTTTGATACACAATTCGATGAATTTTTGCAATGTTTTCATCAGTTCTGCTTGTTACTGTCCGCACTGACCCCTATTCATCAGTGATTTGTTCTCTCCCCTTAAAAAAAGTTTAATTCATTTGTACACTGCTGTTTTCTCTATGGCCTTATCCCTATAAACTTGGACAAACGTATCCCTGATTTCAATTAAGTTCTTGCCAAATTTAACAAGAAATTTAATGTTTGTTCATTGTTATAATTCAAGCTCAGACATTCTCGCGATGGTACACAAAAACACACAACAGTAATGAATGCCACTTAGTAAGACACAGCCAAACGTCGACGTGAACACAGCTGTGAGACACTAATATACCAAGATTATAAAACCTTACTGAGCTTTTTGTACAGTGCTGCCAAAGTAAGTGCACAGTAGCAAGTTCTCAAGCGTAATTGTCAGACTTCATACAGAGATCAGACAAATAAGTTTGCTAACTTGTTGCAACAATGTTGCGAAACATTTTTGATATCAGAGGAATTATTCATTATGAATTTATACCAACTGGACAAATAGTTAACCAACTTTCTATTTGGAGGTGCTAAAAAGGCTGGGTGAAAAAGTTAGACGACCTGAACGTTTCACCAACAATTCATGGCTCTTGCATCACGACAATGCACAAGCTCACACGGCACTGTCTGTGAGGGAGTTTTTAGCCAGTAAACAAATAACTGTATTGGAGCACCCTCCCCATTCACCTGATCTGACCCCCAATGACTTCTTTCTTTACCCAAAGATAAAGGAAATATTGAAAGAAAGACATTTTGATGACATTTAACACATCAAGGGTAATACGATGACAGCTCCAGAAAAAGAGTTTCAAAATTGCTTCAAAGGTTGGACTAGGTGCTGGCATCAGCACTTAGCTTTCCTAAGGGGAGTACTTCGAAGATGACTATAAAGATTCAACAATGAGGGATATAGCACTTTTTCTAGGATGAGTTTGCAAACCTAATTGTCAGACAGCGCATATTAATATAAAACTGGGTATTATATTATATAATATTGTATAGTATAATGTAATATAATATAATATGACATAATATAATATAGTTCTTGCCAAGAACTTAAATTGTCAAGAACTTATTATAAAAATATAATATAATATAATATAATATAATATAATATAATATAATTAATGTAATATAATTAATATAATATAATATAATATAATAATATAATAATTACATATTTCATAATAGTAATAATTTATATATTTATAATTTACAATTATAATTATATATATTTAAATGTAATAATAATTATGTATTATATATAATAATTATATATTATATAATATATAATATTGTAATATAATATAATATAATATAATATAATATAATATAATATAATATAAAGTTCTTGCCAAGAACTTAAATTGCCAAGAACTTATATTAATATAATATAATATAATATAATATAATATAATATATTGCATATTATATTATACAATACCAGGTTTTATAGTATAGTAAAATAAGACCAGGTCTTATATTAATTTTGCTCCAAAAGACACATTAGAGCTGATTGTCCAGCTACACACACAAACAAACAAAATAAAACAAAATAAAAACACAAAAAAACTATATGCTACCTACAAAAGACTGGCTTCAGATACCATTTCTTACACAGACTGAAATTAAAAGGATGGAGAAAGATAATTTATGCAAATGAAAATTTAAAAAAAGCTGAAGTAGTAGAATTATATCAGAAAATATAAACTTAACACAAAGACTATAAATAAGGTCATCACATAATGATAAAGGGATCAAACCAACAAGAGGTTATAACATTTGTAAATATTTTTGTGTGCAACACCTAAATATATAAAGCAAATATTAACAGATATAAAGGAAGAAATCGATAGCAATATAATCTACTGCTCTAGTTTCAAAAATAAATATTAGGTTGGTGCAAAAGTAATTATGGTTTCAAAGGTTATAAATAAATGATAAAAGGTTAAAAATAATAGATAATCCACAGAGTAAAACAATAAAGGAATATTGGAGTTAAATCACATGTTAGATCACATGGACTTAACAAACATTTACTAAATATTCCCTTTGAAAGCATTACAATAAACATTCTTCTTAAACAAGTATGGAACATTCTCCAAGCAAGATCATATGTTAGGCAACAAAATAAGTCAATAAATTTAAGAAGATTTAAATTATATTAAGCATCTTTTCCAACCACAATGGTATGAAACTAGAAATCAACTATAAAGGGACAAAACTGGAAAAGATACAGATATATGGCGATTAAACAAGATGAAAGTGAACAAACAATGGGTGAAAAGAGAAATCCTGAAAAATATCCTGGGACAAATGAAAATGTAAACACAACATACCAAAACTTATAAATGCAGTAAAACAATAGAGACATTGACAACAATAATTGCCTACATTAAGAAAAAAAGAAAGAGGGGGCGGATGGATGGCTCAGTTGGTCGGAGTGCAGGCTCTCTGCCACAGAGTTGCCAGTTCACTCCCACAAGGGATGGTGGGCTGCGCCCCCTGCAACTAACAAGGGCAACTGGACCTGGAGCTGAGCTCTGCGCCCTCCACAACTACAATTGAAAGGACAACAAATTGACTTGGAAAAAGTCCCGGAGGTGCACACTATTCCCCAATAAAGTCCTGTTCCCTTTCCCCAATAAAATCTTAAAAATAAAAAGACAAACAAATAAAAATAAATAAATAAATAAATAAATAAATAAATAAATAAATAAATAAATAAATAAAAGAAAAAAAGAAAGATCTGAAATAAACTACCTAACTCTATATATCAAGGAACTAGATAAAGAAGAATAAGGTAAGTCCAAAGGTAGTAGAAGATAGGAAATTACAAAATCAGAGCAGAAATAAATGAAATAGAAACTGAAAAGACAGTAGAAGAGATCAATAAAGTTAATGGCTGGATTTTTACAAGATAAAATAGACAAACTTATAGCTTCACTCTCAAAAAAATGGTATATCAAATAAATAAAATTGAAAATGAAAGAGGAGAAATTACAACTGACAGCAGAGCAATGCAAAAGATCGTAAGAGACAACTATGGATAATCACAGGCCAACAAATTGGAAAACCTAAAAAAAAAAATGGATACAGTCTTGGAAATATAGAACATACCAAAACTGAATCACGAATAGAGGAAATTGAAACTCCAGGACCATGTAGCTTCACTTATGAATTCTACCAAACATTTAAAAAATAATGCATACCAATTCCTCTGTAATTCTCCCAAGTAAGAGAAGAGGAGCAACATTTCCAAATATATTTTACAAGAACATTATTACCCTAATGCCAATATCAGACAAAATACTGCAAGAAAACAAAATTGGAGGTCAATATCTCTGATGACCTTTAATGAAATAATTCTCATCTAAATACTAACAAATTGAATTTGACAATATATCAAAAGGATCTGCACCCTGATGAAGTAGGATTTATTCCAGGATGCATTAACAGAATGAAGATTAATATCATTTGATCATCTCAATAGAAGCAGAAAAATCATTTTACAAATTTTACTTATATTCATGACAAAAACTCTCAAAACTAAAAAGAACAGAGTGCCCATACACATCACTCTTATTCATATAGTACTGGAAGTCCTAGCCAGTGTAATCAGATTTACAAACTAATGATATCCAAATCAGAAACTAGGAAATAAAATTTTTCCGTGCATATGATATAATCTTATAACATCTTAAAACCTTCACCAAAAAACTGTTGAAATTAATTTATGAGCTCAAGAAATTTGTTGGATATAAAATCAACATATGAAAATCAATTGTATTTCTATATACTAACAACAAAATGTCTGAAAAAGAAATGAAGAGAGCAATCCCACTTACAATAGCTTTCTAAACAATATAATACTTACAAAGATCTTACCAATGAAAGATTGATACAACAAAAATTATAAGAATGCAATGAAAGAAATTGAAGCAGATACAAACAAATGAAAAAAATGTTTTATTTTCATGGGTCTGAAAAATTAGTATTGTGAAATTAGTATTGTGAAAATGTCCATAGTATCCAAAGACATATATAAATTCAATTACATTTTTGTCAGAATTCCAATGATCTTTTTGACAAAAGTAAGAAAAATAACAATTCTAAAATGTGTATGGAGCCACAAAAAAACCTAAGTAGCCAAAGTAGACTTGAGAAGAATGAAGCTGTAGACATCACACTTCCTAATCTCAAACTATACTGCAAACCTGTAGTATTTAAAACAGTATGAAACTGTCATAAAATTGACACATAGGCAATGGACTAGAACAGAGAGAGTAGAATCAAACTCCCACATATATGTCCAAATAGCATTTGAGATGGTGCCAAGAATACTTAATGGGGAAAGTTTAGTCTTTTCAGTAAATTGTATGTGGGTAAATTGGATAACCACATGCCGAAAGTAAAATTGGACCCCTAACTTATGCCCTTCCCAAGAATTAATTGCAAATGGAATAATGACTTAAACATAAGATCTGAAACCTCGAAACTCCTAGATGAAAACATAGGACAAAGCTCCCTGAGTTTGGCCTTGACGATTTACTGCATATGACACTAAAACCACAAGCAATAAACACAAAAGTAATCAAGTGGGAGACTACATCAAACTAAAAATTGCTGCACAACAAAGGAAACAATAAACAAAATGAAATATTTTATTGGACTTACGCAAACCATATGTCAGATAAGGGGTTAATAAAAACAAAACCAAAAAAAAAAACAAAAACTCTTTTGTTACAAACAACAAAAAATGATTTAAAATGGGTAAAACAAAATCCTGAATAGACATTTTTTTTCCAATGAAGACATTTGTATGGTTAACAGGTGCAATAAAATATGCTTAGTACCACGAATTTAGAAAAAATGCAAATCAAAAACTCAAAAAGATATCACCTCACACCGTTAGAATAGATATTATCAAGATGAAAATAGAGAACAATTGTTGGCTAAGATGTAGAGAAAAGAGAGCCCTTGGACACTGTTGGTAGGAATGCAAGTTCGTTCAGCCACATTGGAAAACAGCATGCAGCTCCTCCAAAACTTAAAAATAGAACTATCATTTGATTTAGTGATCATACCTCTGGATATATGTATATCCAAGGAAATGTAAACAGGATATTAAAGAGATAACTGTTTATTGCAGCATTATTCACAATAGCCAATATATGAAAACAATCTAAGTATATGTCAACAGATGAATAGGTAAATAAAAGTTATTTATTTATTTATTTGTTTGTTTGTTTGTTTATTTATTTTTGTGTTTGTTTATATTTCAACTGTTAGAAGGAAAGAAATCCTACCATTTGTGACAACATGGATGGACCTTGAAGGAATTATGGTAAGCAAGGTAATTCAGACAAAGACAAATACTGTATGATGTCACTGATGTGTGAACCTAAAAAAGCCCAATTTGTAGGAAAAGAGAATAGAATGGTGGTCACCAGGGGTGGGTGAGGAGACTGGGAGATACAAGTCAAAGGGTACCAATGTGTAGTTAGAAGATGAGTAAGCTCTGGAGAACTAATCCACGACATCGTGATTACAGTGAACAGTACTACATTATATATCCAAAGTTACTAAGAGACTGTATCTTTAACGTTCTCACTACAAGAAAAAGAAATGGTAGGTATTTGATGTGATAGAGGTGTTAGCTAATGCTACAGTGCTAGTCACATTGTAATATATAAATGTTTCAAATTAATACATTGTACACCTGAAACTTACACAATGTTCTGTGCTACTGGTAGCTCAAAAATAAGTACATACCTACATACATACAAACAGAGCTTGGAAAAAAATATGAACAATGCACATAAAGAAATGGATTCCTTTATTAAGGTTTTCATTATTATTCAGTACTCTGTATGTCTAATACAAGTATGTCATAAAATGATTAAAATTAGATTTAAAATTCTAAACCAAATGAGACATAAGGTGTATTTGTTTTTGTTTTTGTTCTTAATGAATTGAGTAGGTAAGTAGAATGAGGGGCAAATAAAGAGTGATAGAATGGTTATAACCGAGACAGGAATGAGTGAGCACCACACATTGGCAGGTTCTGTCACACTATCACAGATCAATTCTCCTCAATATAAACTCTCATACTGTACCCTACTTTATTTCCACAGCCTTTATCACAGTTAAAATTCTATATCTACGTCAACATATACATCTAAATCTCTATCTATCATCTATCTATCATCATCATCTATATTTTTACTCACACACACACACACACACACACACACACACTCTCTTACACATTCAATTGTGAGATTTTGTCTAATATCAGTAGCCTCACTACACTACACTCTCCACAAATAGAATTAATTTTCTTGCTCAACAGAAGCCTGACACAGAACCTAGCTAATCTGAAGTTAACGGTTATTAACTCCACTCTTCCTTCCCTAGACAGAACATTAAAAAAAAAAATAGAGAGAATGATACTTAAAGCATTCAACTGAATAGAAAGTATATTTAACCAAAAAAGACAAAAGTGAAGCCCTGATCTTTGAATTTCATGTCCTTGGCATCTCTTTTCCTCGCGTCGTGTGCTTCCTTCCCTCTAAGTCTACCATGATGCCCTCCCTCACAAGCTGCTCACTCAACGTTCATCAATGCAGACCTCTCCGTCCCCACAGCATCACCTCCTTTCTTCTCTAAATGCTCAGAGCTTCTTTATTCTTGGTCTGATTCCCTTAGGTCTTTTTTAAAAGCCTGGATAATGCAAAGGGCTTAATTCACACTTTGAATATAATGGTAGATAGTGACACGCCATTATTCATTTTATTTAATATCTGAATCCCAACTATTGTGTCAGTGCTTTAACATCATAGAAAACCCAGAGGTGACATTGAACACGTTAAAAAATCAGTACGATAAAATAATTAACAAATAAATCAACATACAGTTTTAAAATCTGTTTAAAACTCCTCCCTGATTTTCTATTAATAAATATAATAACATAAATTATGTGTTTTTCAAGTTCTCTAAGTTGTATACCATTTGTTTATTAAATCATTCCAATACTTTTTAAATCACCTATTGATTTTTATAAACTTTTACTTAACTTGGATTTAATTAGCCAACAAAGCCCCTATTTGAGCCAAGAAACACACAGCAAGTTATCCTAATAGCTTCTTATTAAATTGATAGTAGGTAAGGTATCCTACAGGTTGCCTTGGTTGGAAGGAGAACCAAGTGATTGCACTCTACCCTTTCTCGGGTTCATCTTTACCCACCGATGCCAAAACCTGTGCCCTCCTCTCACCACTGTTTCTCTCCTTTAACCATCATTCAGAAGGGCGCTTTCTGGGCACAAGTCTCACACTGGTCACCTCTTCTGGTGTACAGGAATCAGAAAAAGTAAAATGGAACTCAAAAAGGATGAAATGGGAGTGGGAGGCAGCAAGTCCTGTGGCCCAGTAAGATTTCCCTTGAAGTTGAGAGGTGACAACTGGATGTGGTGGAGGAGAGAGAGAGAGAGAGAGAGAGAGAGAGAGAGAGAGAGAGAGAGAGAGAGAGAGAAAGAGAGAGAGAAGAATTACATATGATTCAAGCTGCCAACTGCCAGATGTTCATTTGTCTATGTTTAATTCTATGGATTAGATATCTTAACACTGTTTTATTGAGAGAGAGAGAGAGAGAGAGAGAGAGAGAGAGAGAGAGAGAGAGAGAGAGAGAGAGAGAATGTATACACATTTTAAGAAAGGAAAAAACTGTATTCAAATTACGCTGATGGAAACCACTTTGAGGACCTCTTGTAATTGCAGAAGTTAAACATGACTTGCGTTCACCTTTTGTTATCGGTACATATTGAGTATTACAATTTTAATACAGTTTTTTTTCCTCTCTTAAAATGTGTACACATTTTTTTGGCACCCTCTGTATGTCACATATTCTTTCTCCAATCATCTATCAAAGGACTTCGCTTGTTTCCATGTCTTGGCCACAGTGGTACATATATCTTTAGTAATAAATGTTTTTAGATTTTTGGGGGTAGATATCCAGAGAGAAATTGCTGGATCATATGGTAATTTTATTAGCCATAAGAAAAGATAAAATACTGCCATTTGTAACAATATGCATGGATCTTGAGATTATCATGCTAAATGAAATAAGTCAGACAGAAAAGTAGAGAATATGATTTCACTCGTATGTGGGATATAAAACTGAAAGAAACAAACAAACAATGCAAACAAACAAGTAAAAACTCGAATACAAACAACAGATTAGTAGTTACCAGAGTGTAAGAGGGAGGGAAGGAGATAGAAGAGGGTAAAAGAGTTCACGTATATAGTTACGGGAAGATATTTGACTTTGGGTGGTGAACACATAACGAACTATGTAGATGATGTATTATGGAATTGTACGCTTGAAACCTATATAATTTTATTAACTGATGTCACCACAATAAATTTAATTAAAAAATATTGTTTAAATCATCTCCAGTGAATTGTTGAGTGGTGGAATTATGCATATTAAATGTTAAATCAAGATTATTTCTTGAATCAAAATTTTGTACTAAAAAGGCACTACTGAAAATGGTAACTATTTGGCTTGACCAGTTATAGGGGATTATTATTTTTAACAAAAATACTTTTTAACACATAAAGCTTTGTAGTTTTTGATCCTGAGAGAACTATTGTACTTTTGTATAATAGAGAGCTATTATACTTTTTGTACAAGAGCTATTGCGCTGCGTTTCATTTTCCTTATTTGTATAATAGGAGTTATAATAGAGTCTAACCCAATTTATTGTTATGAAGAAAAATAACAATACAATGTCTGACCCATTGTAAGCAATCACTATAATTCACTTGAGTGATGATATATACACATTTTAGTAGAGATTTTTCTGTTCATGTGTTTTTAAAGAGTGACTGCACATTCTTTCCTTACAATGCATTTTCCCCCCACAATGCTTGGAATTATTATTTGTTCGAAATCTCTCACATATGCCAAGCACAGCGGCATTTTTAATTTTTTTCTGGAACATACATTTTTAAATGGAATAAAAAATTCTCACTAAAAAAGTGAGAAAATTATAAATTTCTAAGCAGTTGTAATAAATAATACAGAGAGAGCCTGTGTACCCTTTAATGAACTTCCCCAATTGTAACTTCATACAAAACACAAAATTGCAATGCACAGTATCCCAACCAAGATACTTATATTGATAAATTTATCCACCTTATTCAGATTTCTTCAGTTTTACTTGAACTTATCGCTTGCGTTCATGTGTATTTATTTTCTAGATTGTATTACATCTGTAGCTTCGTTCACTAGTACAGTCAATATATAAAACAGTTTTATGACCACAGGTGTCCGTAATGTTAGCCTTTTATATGTGCCTCACCCACCTGACTTCCTTACCCCTGGAGATCACTAATCTCTTCTCTTTTTTTGTTCCTATTCAAATTTTAGACAAATAGTATCATACAATATGTAACCTTTTAGAAAGGCCTTAAAAACACAGCTTAATTCCCTGGAGATACATCTAAGTTGCCATGTGTATCAACAGTTTGTTTGTCACTCCTTATTTCTAACTAACATTGCATGGCATGGAGGCACTACATGATCCATCCATTGGAGGATAACTAAGTTGTTTCCAGTTTGCGGCTATTATGGGTGTAATTGCTATTAACACTCTGGTGTAGATTTAAACATGAGTTTTCATTTCTCTGGGATAAATGCCCTATAGTGTAATTTGTGGGTCGTATGGTAACTACATGTAGTTTGAGGAGAAACTCCTATACAATTTTCCAGAATGAAGGTACCGTTTTACATTTCCATCACTCAATGAGTGATGTAGTGTTGGGAATCCTTGCCAGCATTGGATAGCCACCATATTTTCTGCAGCAATTTTGATAGTAGGTGTGCAGTATCTCATTGTGTTTTTAGTTTGCCGTTCCCTAATGTCTAATTAAACATCTTCTCATGTGCTTATTTGCCATTAGTCTATCTTCTTCAGTGAAATGTCTATTTATATCTTTTGGCCACTTTCTGAGTGGATTGTTTGTTTTATTACTGTTGAGTTTTAAGAGTTCTTAATATATTCTAGATATTAATCCTTTGTCAGAAATGTAATTTGAAAATATTTTCTTTCAGTCTGTAGCTGTCTTTCAGCCTCTTCATGCTAGCTTTAATAAAACCAAAATTTGTTTGTTGTTTAATTTTGATAAGATCCAATTTATCAATATTTTATTTTTTTGGATCATGTTTTTGATATAAAGTCTAAGAATTCTTTGCCTATCTTAAAGTCCTGAAAAATACCTCCTTTATTTATTTCTACTTTATTTATGCATTTATGTATGTATGTATGTATGTATGTATGTATGTATGTATGTATGTATTCATTTATTTATTTATTTTGCTAAAACTATTATAGTGTTGTATTTTACGTTTGAGTCCACAAAACATTTGTGGTTTTAGTTGAGGTTCATTTCATTATTTTTTGTCTAGTTACTTGAAGTAGAAAATCAGATTATTGATTTGAGACCTTTCCTTATTTCTAGTTTAAGCATGTAGTGCTAAAATTTAAAATATATATGTTATTAAATTTATTGGGGTGACATTCGTTAGTAAAATTATGTAGGTTTCAAGTGTACATTCTATAATCCATCACCTATATGTTGCATTGTGTGTTCACCACCCAGAGTCAGTTCTCCTTCCATCACCATATATTTGACACCCTTTTCCCTCTTCTACCACCCCCTCGCCCCTTATCCTCTGGTAACCACTAAACTGCTGCCTGTGTCTATGATCTTGTTTCTTTGCCTTGTTTGTTTGTTGCTTTCAGTTTCATATTTCACATATAAGTGAAATCATATGATTCTCAACTTTCTCTGTCTGACTTATTTCACTTAGCATGACAATCTCAAGATCCATCCATATTGTTGCAAATGGCAGTATTTCATCTTCTCTTATGGCCGAGTTATAGTCCATCGTATATACGTATCACATCTTCTTTATTCAATCATCTATTGGAGGACACTTTGTTGTTTCCATGTCTTGGGCACTGTAATTAATGCTGCAATGAATATCAGAGTACATATAGCTTTAAGGATAAATGTTTTCAGATATTTTTGGTAGATACCCAGGAGAGTGTTGTATGCTAATTCTGTTCTTAATTTTTTGAGTAACCTCCGCACTGCCTTCCAAAGAATCTGTACCAATTCACATTCCCACCAGCAGTGTATGAGGATTTCTTTTTCTGCACAGCCCCTTCAACACTTTTTATTACTTATCTTGTTGATAATGGCCATTCTAACAGGTATGAGGTGGTATCTCACTGTGGTTTTGATTTGCATTTCCCTAATATCTAGTGAAGTTGAGCATTTTTTCATATAGCTGTTGGTCATTTGTATGTTTTCCTGGGAGAAGTTTCTTTCTGGTCCTCTGCCCATTTTTTAACTGGATTATACGTTTTTTTGTTGTTGAGTTGTAAGAATTTTTTAAATATATTTTGGATATACAGTCCCTTATCAGAGGTGTTGTTTTCTGCTGCTTTTGGATCAAATGTTCTGTATTTATCAATTAAGTTCATTCATCCTACTGCATTGTTTAAGGCCAATATTTTCTTAATTTTCTTTGTCGATGATTCCTATATGTGGGGTGTTAAAGTCCCCTACTATTATTACAGTGCTGCTCATTTCTCCCTTTATAGCTCCTAATATTTTCTTTATATATATATATATATATATATATATATATATATATATATATATATATATATATATTTAATGCTCCTATATTGGCTGCATACATATTCACAATTTTTATATACTCCTTTTGGATTCACCCCTTTATCATTGTGTAATGCCCCTTTTTGGGTTTTGTTACAGTCTGTGTTTTAAAATCTATTTTGTCTGGTGTAAGTATTCCTATTTTAACTTTCTTTTCTTTCAATTGCATGGAATATTTTTTCCGTCTTTTTATTTGTATCACATGCCTGTCTAGGTTTAAGGCAAGTCTCTGCTAGGCAGCATATAGATTAGTCTTGTTTTTTTAAATCCATTCAACCACACAATGTCTTTTGATTGAAGAATCTAGTGCATTTACTTTTAAAGTACTGTACTTTGCTGTGTATGATGCACATGTTTTTACCCAAATTTGTGAGGAAAAAATAAGGATGCACATTATGTATTGATAGTACTAATTCCATATCTATATAAATGCTTTCAATTCTTTTGTTTATGCTTATGAGTTAAAGTGTAACTCTAGAAATCAATATCGATGTCCATATCCAAAATAATTCCCTGGAATATGATAATTGGCTTTGTTGAACTTGCAATGATCTTGCAACAATGAATAGTTCTTGGCCTTTTATGAGGCATAAATATTATAAATGTGTTACTGGTACATAAAATTTCTTGTACTTTGTATCTGTTCTTGTGCTTTGTAATTATTTGTTACATAAAATTTCTTGTATCATATGTTGAAAAATAAATGCTACCAATTGTCACCCCAATACACATTTTTTTAAAAAAGCTAAAATTCCTTTGTAATACAAAAAAGCAATACCTAAATGCAAACAAATAAAATTTTGAATTAAGAAGTTAAAATAAAAGATTTTTTCCCCTGAAAGTTTGGGCCAAAAACGTGTGTGCACATTATAAATGGAAAAATATGGTAAATATTGATAGTTACATGCTTATTGGCATTTTGTTAATTGTTTTGTGGCTGTTTTTGTAGTTCTTCTTTTCTTCCGATTCTTTCTTCCCTTGTGGTTTGATGGTTTTCTTTAGCATCGTGTTTAGCTTCTATTTTCATTTTGTTAGTGTGTACTTACTGTATGTTGTTTTCTTTGTGCTTACCATTAAATTTATATATAAAATCACATGTGTATGACAATCTATTTTAAATTGATAGCAATTTAAATTTGAACACATTTCAGAGGTTTACATTTTTACTCCTCCCCCCATGTTTTATTTTTTTACATCTTATTATTTTATATATTCCTTAACTATTTTATTTTCATTAATTTCATTATCATTGTATTTTATCCTTCATACTTATTTTTAAATGATTGATCCCCAACTTTTATTGTTTACCTTTTCCAGTGTCGTTTGAAGAAAATAACTTTCTCTTTATAAGGAGATTTGACTTTCCCCATATTGTTCTCAGAAGAATAATGTAATTCCACAATTTTCATTTAATTTTGCCCACTGAGGTACAAAGAGCATGAATGATAAGAGCCTTCTTTCGTTCACCAACACTTAAAATCTTCTTTAGATTTTGTGTGAAAATTTAATATCACAATGTAGAAGTTCAAAAGAATAATGTCTTAATATCTTTCTTTAGATAGGGAATGTTTCCATATTGCTTTCATAGTGTTTGATACTCTCTTTTCACAAACTACCTTTATAAGCATCTCCATGTATTACTGGTGTGTTTGTGTTTAACCATTTGTCTATTCCCATAGTGATTTAACTAAAATATAATAAAACATCTTTCCTCTAAACTGAGTCTGAGGAGATAATGAATGCGGGATTGTTTTGGGGGTCTCCATTGCTGACCAAATAGATTGTTTAAGGTATTCTAAAATACTTTGGAAGATCTGACACCATAGTGTATCATAGGCTGGAATTCTCCTATATCTGCCCATACAAGTTTCCAGTAAGATAAACTATGGCTTACCCTCTTCTCTAGGATGGTCCACACCAAAATTGATACCTTTGTATTTGAATGAGGCATTATGCAATTTTCAGATGACATTAATTATTTCTTCTCATAAGTTATATGGTCATAATGTTCTCTGTTGCATCATGTGAAGTCTTGAAACTAAACATAAAAATTTACAAATTTGGTGAATTTACCATTTACCACCATTTTTTTCCACTTCCCAGAAGGAATACAGATGGTGCAAAACAAAACAAAATTAGCATTTTTTAAAAGTTTTCTATAGCACATTGTCATTTGTCATGGGGGATATCCTTTCTTACATGATTTAAGTTTATGATTTTCAGTGTTATCTTAAATGGCAAAAGAACAATGACATCTTCTCAGCCTCCATATTAATCATCTCATTGCCAGTTCTACTCAATTCTTTTTTCTTAATAGTGACAAGGAAAATAACTAATTTTCTTTACCTTTTTATATAGACTATTATCAATATCATATTATTATTTATAAATGTACATATGTAAGTAGATATGCTGTATATATGTAAGTATATCTATAGCTACATCTATATATCTATACCTATATCTATATCTGTGGAGAGAGAGAGAGAGAGAGAGAGAGAGAGAGAGAGAGAGAGAGCATATATCCTCATCACTAAATATAACTGAGGAGAAAAACGTATCAGTACTAAAATTAAGTTAGAATAAATGAAAGAAAAGATAATGTCTTAAAAACAATATACTGGTAATGGGAAGAAGGCTGAACAAAAGTTCAGTCAATTATTATTATTATTATTTTTTTTTACCTGAGGTTTGAGTCTATTTTTGCAACATTGGAAAAATGACATCATTTCTTTAGATTTTAGTTTTATTTTCTGTAATATATTGGTTTAAACATTCACAATTTTATGTGTATAATTCATGTTTACCTACTTATTGGTGTCAAAAATTAGGTCCCAATAAAAACTGCCTTATTCACAAATGAGAGAATCATTAACTTCTGAAATTATTTAAATAGTTCTGGAGTCCATTCTTTATAAGGTATTTCAATAGGTTATTCAGTGGTGGCTGCCATTTTAGTCCTATATTCCTTTAACTAGATATTATGAGAATTCTGCTGGTGATAACATTTGTAGCAGAAACCAAAAACTCTAAAGTTGTCAAGGTGTTCCCAAAGACCCCTGTAATATGATGTCTATGAATACAGCTCCTATTGGTTCACTTTCCAGATCACCTTGCATTTTTCATGATTTCAGTTATTTAAAATGATAAACATATTGTTCACAGTCATTTCTACTACATTTAGGTAAATAGACTATGACTTTTAACTTAGATTATCTTTTTTAATTTTATAGAGATGTAAGAGAATTTGGTATTTTTCTCATGAGTCTTGGGTTCAAAAACATGTATAGGAGACCAGGCAGAAGTCAATCTGACTCAGAGATCTATACTATTAAGATGGTGCAAAAGTCATTGCTGTTTAAAAGGTTAAAAATAATTGCAAAAACCACAATTAAACTATAACCTCAAATTAAATATATTTGCACCAACCTAATATATTCATAATGGTCCACCAATTTTCCTTCCCCACCTTCTCTACCGTGCTCTACTCCTGAATCATACTTCTGTAAGAAATGTGTATTTCTGAACTCTTCCTCCATTTAGAAGGAAAGTCTTACAGGTGGTTCTGAATTCTACACAGGTGAAATTGAGTGGAGAATATTTGTAGTCTCCAGTATAATAATTTTGCAGGAGGCTTTTCAGGTTGGAATTTCCTCCTTAGAAATCCCTACCTATTGTACATACAATGAAAAGACTGTATTCTTTTATTAATAGTCATAGTATAGATTTATAGATGGAGGAAGGTGACAGTGACTATAAATAAAATGTTAATAACCATTAGCCACAGTACCACCAGCACTCATTAAGTGTCAATTATTAGGTGTTCATGTGCTAGGTGATTCATTCATTCTCTCTGTCTCTCTGTCTCTCTGTCTCTCTCTCTCTCTCTCTCTCTCTCTCTCTCTCTCTCTCTCTCTCTCTCTCAACAGAGAGATAAGATATGTCTATATCAAACAAATGCAATATATTATAATATATAATATATATCATAATATGTAATATATGTAAATATATAATATATGCAATAAAAATACCTACCTCACAAGTGCAAGAATTAAAATTGCATATATAATATATATGTGTATGTAGATGTACATAACATACAGAGGGTGCCAAAAAATATATACACATTTTAAGAAAGGAAAAAACTGTATTAAAATTGTAATACTTAATATATACTAATAACAAAAGATGAATACAAGTCATGTATGTACATTTTTTGGAAACTCCAGTGTATGTTTTTTATATAATGAATATAATATTTGTGAGAAAGATGTTATATCACTCTTACATGGAAAACAAGAAGACCAAAGAAGGGAAGATAAAGACTTTTTATCTTCTATGACCACAGGATGTCTTATGGACATTCATATTAATGTAATCATAGAGTTCAACGAATATTATAAAAATGTCCATGAATTTTGTGTTTCTCAACTCTTGCAACAATAGTGTTTATAAACATAAAGTGGACCCTCGTTGATTAATGAGGTTATGATATTCTATCAAAAAATCTTATTGCTGTTATCACCACTCTAATTACTATCATTAAATCTAGTGTACTTTTGACTGAAGAGTTTTATACAATAGTTAACAAAATAAAAATAATATTATATGATACATAAAATTACTTGAAATTCAAATTCCTATATCCATAAATAAAGTTTCATTGGAGTATAGCCCCACCCCTCAGTTTACATATTGCATGTGGCTGCTTTAATGTGACAATGGCAGAATGACCTGTGAGGAAGACTATCTAGCCAACAGAGCCCAAAGTATCACTCTCCTTTGCATGTTTGCAGATCCCTTAAGCTACAACATGCTGACTTTCAAGAACACCAACAATTAGACCACAGAACACCACGAGGACTACTATACTCAAGCCAGGTCACATATGGGTTACTAAATATGGGGTTAACACTCTTCATTTTTTATACAGATGTGATTTTTAAGATATAGACACTACTACACAGTAGAGAAGTCCTCAGCAATCTTAAATAATAGGCCCAATGTTTCTGCTCAGAGAATTAATTAATGCATGTGTTTAGAAATCACTAAACAAACTGTAATTAACAAAGTGATGAAATATTTATAAGAAACAGACAGAAAACAATAAAAAAGTACATTACAAAGTGAACATATTACACTAAACATTATTTAAAATCTTATCAAGATACATATTTAATTTTACTATTTTCATGCTGGTTTGTTAATTTTACTATTTTCATGCTGACTTGTTTATTTTTATAAATATTTCCTCACTTTGTTAGTTAATTGCATCATTTGCTATTTGGAGAGGAATAGATTGTTTTTATTTGCTGAGTTTAACCTTTATGTAGAATTAGCAAATTAGGAAGCAATTTCCATTTAGTATTTTATTGGGGGTATTATATTTAATATATGTTACAAATGAAAAAGCATGCAATTATAAATCGTAAGGGAGTGCTTGATTTATGTTTATTGTTCTTTACACAGCATTCCAATGTGATAAATATCTAACATTTAAATATATACAAAATGTACCTGCAAATTAAAGACACTTCCTTTTAGGCAAATGCACAAAGATATAAAATATTCAATTAATATTGCTCTTTCTAATATGATAAAGTTGAGTTTGCTTACAACTTCAATTCTAGAGTCTCTCTTTTTTTAAATCTCTGAATTATGTTTTTTAAATAAATTACCAGATTGTAGTTTGGAAGAAAAAATAAAAGCTGTACCAAGGTGAATAAAAGAGTGACTCAAAAAAAGATAGTATTATTTTCCTTCAAAATTAGCATGTGACTACGAAGTATGAAGGACACATTTCTGGTTCGATTTTTAAAGTTGGTCTGCAAGCATTTTATTCATTTACCAAAAAAAGGAGATTAATGCCACCATGAAGCTATCATGAAATTCATTAGGTAAAGAAAGAGGAAGAGACAAAGATGTCATTGGAGAGGCTGAGGATATAGGCATAGTCTCTTCTGGTAAGGCAGTGGCTGAAGAAAGACTCAGGGAGAAGCAGTGATGGGAACCTAAGTGCTCAGATGTGTATGTATACATCTTGTTTGTCCATAATCTATCAGTGGACACTTGGGTTGCGCACACGTGTTGGTTCTGGTAAGTAATGCTGTTATGCGTATGGGTGGACAAATAGCTATTTGAGTTTTTGTTTCTAATTTTTTTGATACACACCCAGAAGTGGATTTGCTGAATCATCTGTTTGTGATACATTCTTTTTCTTTTTATTGAATTTATTGCATTAACATTGGTTAATAACATAATTTTCAGGTGTGCAAAACAATTTGGTATCCATATACTCTATTGCATACTCAAAACCAAGTGTCTTGTTTCCTTCCATTACCATATGTTTGAATCCTTTATCCATTTGCACCCAACCCACCTTCCCGTGACATTCTGTTGTCAGTATCTATGAGTCTGATTTTTGCTTGCTGTGTTAGTTCATTTGTGACATTATGTTTTATATTCCACATATGAATGAAATCATATGGCTTATGTACTTTTCTGTCCAACTTCGTTCACTTAACATAATACTCTAAAGATCCATCCATTTTGCTGCAAATGACAATATTTCATCTTTTTTATGCCTGAGTAGTATTCCATTGTATATATGAATATAAACCACTTACCCTTTCATTTGATGGACGCTTATGTTGCTTTCCTATCTTGGCAATTGTAAATAATGCTGCAATGAACATAGCGTACATAGCTTCCTGAATTAGTGTTTTTGTCTTTTGGGATAAATATCTAGAGGAGGAACTGCTGGATTTCGTGGTAGTTCTATTCTTAATTTTTTACGGAACTTTAATACTATTTTTTATAATGGCTGTACCAATTTACATTCTGACCGAAAGTGTATGAGGGTTAGGAAAATAATCCAGTCAAAAAGGACAAATATTTCATGATTTCATTCATATGAGGTACCTAGAGTAGGAAAATTCAGAGATGTAAAGTGGGAGAGTAGTTGCCAGGGGCTGGGAGCAGGAGGAAAGGAGAAGTTATCATTTAATGGCTACAGTTTTAATTTGGGTGCTAAAGTGGTTTTGGAGATGGATGGTGGTGATGGTTGAACAACAATGTGAATACACTTAATGTCATTAAACTGTACACTTTGAAATGGATAAAATGGTCAATTGTGTGTTATGTATGTTCCCACAATAAAACTATATCAAAAACCACTGCTTTAAGTGAAGGAGGCTTCTTGACTTTGTGGGATCCCTTGTGATTTGGCATACTCTGCTTAGAGTTTTTAAAAGACTCGCCTGCATTTTTGAGATAAGTTGCTGCTATTCCATGCAAAGATAAGGAAAAAAAGCTGGAGCAGCCCAAGTTATTTGGAAAGTGTTATTCTGGGCAACATGAAAGTATACCCTGTGTTGTGGTTTGGAAATAGCTGATGTCTCCAACTTACTCCCTGGTTTGTGCCCTTACATTTGCTACTCCCTACCTCATAGGCACGGCTGCTGCACTGTTAACGTCAACTCTAGGGTTTATCCTTAGGTTACTTATCATTAGTTGCCCAGCTAAGTCTCCCAGATTCCAGCACTGTCAAATCAGCACCCAGTGGAGCCTGACTTGAGAGGAAGATGACCGATAACAGAGATCTAGACCTCTTCCACTTAGATGTTATTGACTCAGAAAGTTGTTTCTTCCCCATCTGAATGCCGAATTTACTACCCACAATGTTACTTCCTTCCCTCCAGTGAAATCAAGGCAGCAAATCATCCTTCCTCATCAGGGTTTTGGGACCTTTGGTCGCCACACTGCTGGGAAAGTTAGACTATATGAAGCCTGCTTGCTAATTAGCCCTACACCTATTCACTCACAATATTAACACTTCCTAAGCGATGACTCAGATTAGCAGTATGTACAAGCCATAGCTTCGGATGTAATGAGATAAGATTCTAGGTTGAGGAAAAGCTTCAAAAGTGAATGTAGGGAATGCGATGAATTATTTCTCCAGAGGGATAGTTTCCCCATTCCCCAAGGAACATATATGAAATTTACATCTAGTAGTGTGAAGTTTTACCATCAACTGAAAATTTCAATTTACCATTATTATAATCAAAGGAGTTGAGAAATGATAGTGGGCTAGACTGTAAGCTAATGATTTGTGCTAGACTAATTTTCACCATAATTTCCATGGAGTCTAGGAGAGACCTAAGACCCTCCTAGGTGTTATATGTAATATGATTAATGCTATATAAACCACCTCTTGTTCAATGTAAGTAAACTTAAAGGAGATTTTAAAAAGATGATTTTCTCTTTCTTAACAAGATAAAAATAGGTGATTAATATAACTTGCAATACAGAATTAGAATATGAACTATGAAATTAGTAACATAGATATTTTAAAATAAATAAATTTCCAGGGAAAGTAAAACTGATATGAACCAGGCAGCTAGGAAAGCCTTCATGGGCCTTTGAGAAGAAATGGATCAGTGACTAATCTTTGGTATTACTTTGAATATTACATTGTTGTAAACTTTCATTTCACCTGTCAAATGACTCCTTACTATTTTATCAAACAAAGATTCAGAAGGAGGAAATGAAGAATAACCCTCTAAAGAAATACAGCTACCTGTGAATGTTATTCACAATTTTAATATTAATAATAACTAACATTTCAACTTGAAATCTACATCAGTTAGTGAATAATTTACTTGCACTAGTAAATTCCTCAATATTAAAATTAGTAATGAGGCATCAAGTGCAAGTATATTTAATTCCCATTAAATTTACAATGAAAATATTGAAAAAGAATGACTATCCAGTGTCCCATTAGTGTAAGTTAAGCCACTGAGTCCAATCCATAAGCTAAACACGAAACACAAGAAGGTGGAATATTATAATGAGGAAGGGAAAGATGAGTAGCCAATGGTCATGACATTTTCTGCATACATTCATTAATTTAATTTTACAATCATTTATTAATTCACTTATAGTTGACACATTCATTTTTTCATAAGCATATGATAAAGAACCTCTGTATTCAGGCTGTCTTGTAAGAGAAAGGCATACTAATTGGAGAAAGATGGAATTCTCACCTTTCTTCTATTTCCTTTTATATTCACTTTTTTAGCATCCCTGAGATCAGAGATTGACACTAATGGCATTCTCCAAAGATTTTGCTTACGTAATATCACCCATTCAGGTCAACAGAATCCTACCTTCTAGTCAGGTGTGGTGAACCCTTATTATTTGTTCATAATAAAATTTGGAGAATTTATTTTACTCTGTGATTTATAAAGGTGATATTATCGTTAATTTTATGTGTCCACTTGACTGGGTCACAGGTGCCCAGATACTTGGTCAAACATTATTCTGGATGTGTTTGTGAGGGTATTTATGGATGAGATTAATATTTGAATCAGTAGACTTAGTAAAGCATATCACCCTCCTTAACGTGACTGGTCCTCATCCAGTCATTTAAAAACGTGGACAGAAAAAAAGGCTGAGTAAGAGAGATAGCCCTCTGCCTGACTGATGGAACTGGAACATTGGTCTTTTCCCATATTTGGATTCAGACTGAAACATGGGCTCTTCCTGGATCTCAAGGTGCTAGGTTTCAGACTGGAACTTACCCCATCAGTTCACCTAGTTCTTAAGCCTTCGGACTCAGCCTAGAAGTACACCACCAGCTCTCCTCGGTCCCCAGCTTGCCAACTGAAGTTCTTGGGACTTTACAATCTCCATAATGAAGTGAGACAATTCCTTACGATAAACATCTTATTGGTTCTGTTTCTCTGAAGAACTCTGACCAATACACATAAAACTATATATATTAAGAATAACTTAATGCTAAGTGAAATAAGTCAGACAGAAAAAGCAGAGAACCCTATGATTTCACTGATATGTGGTATATAAACCAAAAAGAACAAGAGAAACAAATGAGAAACAAAAACTCATAGACACAGACAATAATTTAGTGGTTACCAGAGGGTAAGGGGGTGGGGGGTGGGTGATGAGGGTAAAGGGGATCAAATATATGGTGATGGAAGGAGAACTGACTCTGGGTGGTGAACACACAATGGGATTTATAGACGATGTAATACAGAATTGTACACCTGAAATCTATGTAAATTTACTAACAATTGTCACCCCAATAAATTTAATTTAAAAAAATAAAAAAAAAATAACTGAATCACACTATGTAAACATAAGTATATACATTTTAGATACTGGATAACATTGGCATATAATGAATTTAAATTTAACATGAATTAATGAAGTAGTAAAAAAAATCCTAGCCAAGGACAATTTCTAATATTTTTCCATGAATATCTGTGTTCTAGTTTCTAATGTCACTCCTTTGTTTGTCCAACACTATGTCTTCTGTTAGAAAAGAAAAAAAAACAAAAAAAAAAGATGTAATTGTTAATGCCAGGCTTTACTTACAGCCAAACGTGCTAGAGAGAGTTGGTCCAAAGAATTCTGGGGTTCAGAGGAGAAACATATGTCCTTTATGTGTTAACTTGAGACCATTCTCTCTTTCAGATTTCATGTAGTATAGCTCTGCATTTGGAGAAATTCTCCAATTCTATATTCTGTATTCTCTGGAGATCTGGATGTAGAGGAAATATTTTATTACTCTTGGGGAGATGTGTTACTTTGTAACTGGAGTCCGAGGTGGAGATATACCCTTACTGAGCAGAAACATGAATGTTTTGAATTTTTATTGTAAGACTAATATAGTTTTATTCTAGAAATAGTTATTTGGAGGAGGTGCTATTTAATTACATTAGACCAGTGTATTTTGGAATGTGTTTATTGGCAATCAATGAAAAATAAGATTATGAAGCTAAGGTAGGGTACTGATGAAGGGTCTTATAGTAAATACAGACACATGACGAACACCAAAAAAAAGCATTTCATGGCTTTAACTGGAACAATGAAATTATACAGGAAAACTGATAAAAATAAGTAATTCAACATCAATATACCTGTGATGCTAGGATGATGTTTCAACATGAAATATTGCAGCTGAAATATGATTGACAAAGCTAAGAGGATGTTATAAAGATATATTTAAAAACTTGGGAAGAGCTTTTAAGCTAAAATAAATTACCTGTATTTTCTCATTTAATTAATTAATTTATTATTAAAATTTATTGGAGTGACAATGGTCAACAAAACTACATAAGTTTCAAGTGTACAATCGTATAATACATATACTTTTAAGATGACAGAACACATCTTGTTTGCGTGTGTGTGTGTGATGTGTACAGATGGCACACATTTGGAGAGGTTATTCATGTTTACAGAAAAGCATAGCATAATACTTTCTAAAAAATATATCAGAGGTTGTTAACATCATATGAGAAAAAATAATATACACAGTAAGTGCAAAACATTCTGTGTTTAAATATATTTTAGAATCTATGGTTTGAAAAAATTAAACAAGTTTCTTAGTTAAATTTCTCAGCCTATAATACATTAATGTTCATTATATATTTCCAATATAGGGATGTTTTATGTGAGCTTTCTAAAATATGTTTAAACACAAAATTATTTCTTTATGGAACATCTGTTTTTTTTTTTCCGACTAAATAACTAAAGATTGGAAAATAATAACTAGAGATTGGAAAATAATAGCTGAAAACTTAATTATTCCAACATAATATATATATATATATATATATATATATATATATATATATATATATATGATTTTTCTTATATTTATATATTTGCAAATTGCAACTGAACTAGGAACAGAAGATTCTTGGAATTTTGCCCAAAACAACAAAACTTTAAACAACTTCAGAGCAATTATGCAAAATTCTCAGAAATTTTATGTGATCATGTGTTTGTACTGATCAATGTGAAAGGTAAAAGGGGAATCAGAGTTTAATTGAGACTTAACTATCATAATAAAGTAGCTTTCATAATCCTGGTTGTAAAATTCACGAGTAGTCATTTTTCTTTTAATTAGCTCAAATTTATTGTGCTCATACCATGTGCCAGATGGACTAACATAATGAAAGATCATACAACAGCTATGTCAGTGCATTATTTATATATAAGTAGATTATATTGACCAGCCTAGAGCACCTGTTAATGGCTTCTCAATTTATTCTTTGTGACTGATATAAAGTCATCAATAAATATGACCTTACTACAGGAACTGTTAAGAAAAGACATCTGAATCAATTTTGAATGATCAACAGATGTCATGGTTATGTTCAACCACAGGAGCTTCTATAAAAGAAACATTTTCCTTTTTTTCTCTTTCAGTGTGCCCTTCCCAGTATTATGGTTAAGAATGGGACTTTGGAGTCAAATTAATTTGGGTTTTAATCTTGGTTCTGAAACCTTTCAATCGTGTGATCTTGGGGAAGTTACCATCCTTCTCTGAACTTTTATTTAGCAATCAGGTAAAAAAAAAAAGAAGAAGAAGAAGAAGAAGAAGAAGAAGAAGAAGGAGGAGGAGGAGGAGGAGGAGGAGGAGGAGGAGGAGGAGGAGGAGGAGGAGGAGGAGGAGGAGGAGGAGGAGGAGAAGAAGAAGAAGAAGAAGAAGAAGAAGAAGAAGAAGAAGAAGAAGAATGCCTGCCATTCATGGTGGGTGTGGTGAAATTTCACAGGGGAAGCACCTACAACACAACTAGCATACAGTGGATACTCAATGTAAGTGATGATTATGAAGGAGATGACGATGATGAATAACTGAAGATTAATATGGCCTTAGGAAGAATAGATTGGCAGAGGGATAGTACATCTGGAGAGAGGGCTAGGAAGTGGTATTCTAATGACAATGGGTAGAGAAAGATAGAACAAATTTGAGATATATCATGAAATAAGCTACCAATATTTCTTAGTGATAAAAATTTTATAGGCAATGGAATTACACATTTAGTTCACACCAAGCTTTTCACATGTAGATGTGTGTGTGTTGGCAACAATGGGAGGCTAAGTAGAGTTGGAGAGTATGATCAGGTGGGGTTGAGTAGGGTAAGAATGAGCAAGGTCCATATGTATGTTAAAGCAATAAATGCTAACTAAACTGCTTACTTTTCATGGCAGTGATCAACCATACCCTAAAAGAGTGGTCAGCAGTACATACTTTAAAAATGTAAAGATTTAATTCTTTATTGGCTGTTTCTCATTCTTCCTTTGCAGTATGCATATTATTATGTCTTGGCAGTATACAGAGCAATAGGGAACTTCTTCTTGACATAATATGTTTCCACCCTAAAGCCATTAAAATAAAGTTGAAAAAAATAAATAAATAAGGTTGCATTTGAAAAGTAAAATCTGTTCACTAATTCTGTGTGTAAAAAGTCATTCAGTTTGAGTAGTAGAGGCTCCAAAATTAGCCATGCTAAACAAAGTACACACCTGCAATCCTAATAAATATAACTGCAAAAAAATTCTATGAACTTTTAAACTTTTTTCATAAAAAAAGCTTTCACAGTAACACAGTGGTAATTTGCCCCAAAAGTTCAGAACTCAATATGCTCTGTGTAACCTCCTGAGTTAGTAAAAGAGAGCTGTAACCATTGGATTCTGAATCTAAAATTTTCAATTGGGGAAGCAGAATTCTGTGCAAAGGGAAATTACTCGTGTAAAGTGAAGTCAAAAGAGGAAGAAACAGAGTTTATTTTAATGCAATCTTGCTTGCTTGCATTAAGATTTGTTCTTTTTCTGTTTTTGCTTTTCTTTTTTTATTTTAAATTTGGGGTATTGGGTATTGTATTTGAGAAGAATCCAAAATATTATTGTTATTTTTTTCAGATAAACCTAGACACACATTGAAGAACAGCAAAAATAATATATGCATCCATATACTAATTTTTATATTTGGGTGTTTAAAATTGAACTGCTTATGGCATTCAATAAAAAACAGTTAATATAATAAAAACAACAATATTGTGTGAAAGTATCAAATATTCTTCATTTACGCATTTTTATATTCAGTGCGCACAGGAGGAGCTTGATAAAAGCTTACTGAATTCATAATAATGGCTCATCTGACTATCATAAAATCTTATAAATGACTATGATATAAAACAATTATTAATAAGGCTCTCATTTTTCAAACAAGGAAACCGAGGCATAGATGATTAATTATCTTGCTCAAAGTCACAGATGAGACAATACAAACTAGATATATTCTGTAAAGGAAAAACCCATAGTAATTTCTAGTCTCCTTTCTAATTAAATGCTTAGGAAACCTACACAAATCAGTGGTGATTCCAAGGACACTCAGATGATATGCAGTCCCATGTGCCTGTGATGGTCACAGTGATTGATTCCCCTCGTCACATAAACTAACCTTAGGAGATCAGTCTAACACAGCCTGCGTAATCCTATTTTTCTTTTTAGTTATCCTATTTTTCTTTCAGATGGCCAAATGTTCCAAGAAGACACACAGGGAAAACTGCTAAGGAAGTTTTTCTTAATCCTATAAATACAGACATGAGGAAGAGGTGGGCTCTTTTTCCCCTCTAGAAATTGCTGTGTCTGCATATTACACCTAGGTATTTGAAAGGCATCATACAGCCTCGATTAACACTAGCCTAAGGGCAATGAACAGCACAGTCCATCCTTCTTATGAACTTTTTATCATGTGATATTGCTTTCCTATATTTCAAACCCATCAAAACGTTCTCTGCTTATGGATTGAGATGTGCAGTAATTCAAAGCAAGACCATTTGACTTTTGATGTCATGAGATCTGTGTCTATAATCACAAACAATAAGATAAAATGGGAAAAATCAGGAATTTATCTGGCATTTGAATACATGTGAAGTTTCATTTTGATCCAGAATTATAATCCTATCTAGATATTATAGGACTACATATCATCTCTGTGTCTTTGGAATCACCATTGATTTACATAGGTTTCCTAAGCAATTAATTAGGAAGAAGGCTAGAAATCACCATAGGTTTTTGTTTTATAGAGTGTATCTAGTTTGTATTGTCTCATCTGTGACTTTGAGCAAGATAATTACTCATCTATGCCTCAGTTTCCTTAACTGATGCAGAACGGAATTCAGGTGCCTAGTAGGTGGGTCAATTTCTTATTGAATGGCACTGCATACTCATTGAATTAAATTAAAGTTAATCTTATCTTATATTCTGATACTTCAACTTACTTCTTTCTTCTACATTTGGGAAACAATTCATACATGATAATTAAAAGAATAGGAAAAGTAATGTCCAATGGCACCAAAAAATCCATTGTGAATTTTGTAAAACTTTATAAAAACTAGTTTTATTATTGTTCAGCTGTTATTGGACACTTTCTTCCTTGTTCAGGAGTTTGACACAATTTCTGTTTCGGCAGATGTTTTATTTGGTTTTTTGTTCCAATCATGTCAGAGCTTGATTTAACTAAAATCTGTTGTAATGTTTCAATAGCAGTCAAATAACAGTTCCCTGCAATGAGGTTATATGTCTGAGCTGTTACAACCATCCATTGCCATTGCTCTCTTAGAATCTGTTGTTGTTGTTACTCTCATGAGGTTTTCCTTCATGAACTGAAATACAGGTAGCAAAATTATAAGGCAAGCCTAGAGAGGAATACTCTAGAAAATGTATGTAAGTGTAAGATATCTAGCAGATAATAGCAATCTAGGCAGAGGTGTATTTTAAACAGGTAGACACAAACAAGGACCCTAAAACTAAGAGAAAAATACGAATCCTGGGGGAAAGACCTGAGTTTCAAATAGTGAGAAGAATATGGGTTTTGGATCTAAACAGATTTGGATAGAAAGCCTACCTCTCTCATTTTCTATTGCCAATTTTATTTCACTATTCTGAATCTCAGTTCTCTCATAATTAAAATTTAGAAAATCTATCTCAGAAAAAAAAAGGTGGTGAAAAAATTTCCTAAACAGCCTGTGTTTTCTCTTAAATGTAATTCATTACTATTGTTACTGCTATTTAAAAAGTATACAAAAGCACACAAAACCAAAATCTTATGTTCAGAAATCTCAGAAAAGATAACAAATTGCAGTCAAAGAAGAATGTTTTAATTTCTGAGCCTAAGGAAATTGTTTGCTCTGAGGTTATTAATGTCTCTTGTTGGACATGGGTGTCAAAGACCTATAAAAAGTAAACCGTAAGGCGTACCACTGATTTTTATTCCACCAAGTGAGAAGGGCTATAGGTAACTATCATTTTAATTAGTAATAGTTAGCATTGTTTTTAGGAATATAAATAAAGACAAAATAGATTAGATTCCTGGCCTTGTTAATTCTCTTTATAATTCACACCTATCAAATACATCACTTTTTGTCTTAAGTTAGTGAAATAAGGAGATATGAAATACAAAAACTAATCTAGAATATATGTCAAAGCACATTAAAAACAATAACACAAGTGAATAATTCAGCAACTAGTATGCATATAGGCACTATATTAAACAAGGCAATGATCAAAGAGGAATATCAGCCAGGTATTATTACATCTGGAAGTAGGTAAATCTGAAGTTAGCATTAGATGTGGAGGGAATGAGAAGAAACTCTCACATTTTTTGAATAACTGTTGTAAGCCACGTATTATGCCAGTCACTTTAAAAATGGCCCTCATTTAATCTATTTATTCTCTCAATAACCCTAGAAGGTCTACTGTCATTTCCATTTTAGAGAAGAGCATTGCAGTCTCAGACTGGTAGATTGCAGAGTGGGATTAGCACTCTGGTTGATCAAACCTCATGAGCTATACTTTCCCTACATAACTGTTAGAACCCTGCCTGGGGGAAACATTTGAAGATTAGATAGGGACAGTTTCTGGGGAAAAGAGTAAAATCAAGACTTTTTATGAGAAATTTAATTGAGATTACCCAACAGTTGATCTGAATTGATCTGGCTGAAATGATAATCTGAATTCAGTAACGATAAATTAGTTTTGAGTCATGAAATGATAATGTATAGAAAGACACTAAACAGATAATTATCTGTCTAAGCATATTCCTATGAATGTGTTTTTGTAATAACAACTCCTAATTTTACTGGGAAAGTAGCAAGTTCAAAGAAAAATGAAACAAAATTCTAATAACTGTAACAAGACTCTTTTTATTAAGCCCTGTTCTAATAATCTGTAGTACAAGAGAGAATTCAATATATTGCCGTTCCATTGTCTATCATTATGAGTGTGTTTCATATTTTCATTGACTAGTTCAAGTTTTCTTATCTACTACTCTAATGTGTGGTTTCTATTCCCTTATTACATTGGCAAGTTATTTATATGCAGTATTTTTGTAAGTGAGTTAAAAGTTACTTGCAACAGTTTTTATAAGAAAATGTAATCATTTTCAGGTAATGGAAACTGGGGAAGAAATGCTGTAAGTTTAGCAATTTATATAACTTCTGCCCTACTTTATCTCTGGTCTACCCTGAGATGCCCTGACAGCAGACATCATGGATGGGAAATGGAAACTGTAGAAATTAATTTTAAAATACCTATTTTTTCCAACTTTCTTGATTTGAAAAGAACGTTGAAATTTTAGAAAATCAGGTAATATTATGTGTTTATTTTTCATTGTTATAGCTCTTGGAATATAAGAATCATAAAATATATGAGTGAAATTTTCATCACAAAAATCACACCAGCTAATAAGAATGCTGATGCCCTGTGGAGCTCTCAGAAGTTTGTTTGTTTCTGTGTTTGTTTCTTTAACTTTTGAGTGTTTTCAAGGTACAGTAGTATGGCCTGCAGCCTAAATTCTACCAGCAAATGTGTTTTGTTTGGTCTACATAATTTAATTTCTATTGAATTAATTAATTTATATAAAGTTAAAGTTCACATAAAATTCTAAATAGATATCCAAATCACTTTTCTAAGACCTTTTCTAAGAAAGAAGTTTAAACAAAGTTATTCTTTTTTTTTTAATTAAATTTATTGGGGTGACAATTGTTAGTAAATTTACATAGATTTCAGGTGTACAATTCTGTATTACATTGTCTATAAATCCCATTGTGTGTTCACCACCCAGAGTCAGTTCTCCTTCCATCACCATATATTTGATCCCCTTTACCCTCATCACCCACCCTCCACCCCCTTACCCTCTGGTAACCACTAAATTATTGTCGGTGTCTATGAGTTTTTGTTTCTCATTTGTTCGTCTTGTTCTTTTTGGTTTATATACCACATATCAGTGAAATCATAGGGTTCTCTGCTTTGCTGTCTGACTTATTTCACTTAGCATTATACTCTCAAGATCCATCCATGTTGTCACAAATGCTCCTATACCATCTTTCCTTAACGCCGAATAGTATTCCATTGTGTATATGTACCACAACTTCTTTATCCATTCATCTATCGAAGGACATTTTGGTTGTTTCCATGTCTTGGCCACCGTAAACAAAGCTGCAATGAACATTGGCGTACACGTGTCTCTATAGAGAAATGCTTTTATATTTTTGGGGTAGATACCCAGGAGAGCGATTGCTAGGTCATATGGTAATTCTATTCGTAATTTCTTGAGGAACCTCCACACTGCCTTCCATAGCGGCTGCACCAGTCTGCATTGCCACCAACAGTGTATGAGAGTTCCTTTTTCTCCACAGCCTCTCCAACACTTGTTACTATTTGTTTTGTTGATGAAAGCCATTCTGACTGGAGTGAGGTGATATCCCATTGTGGTTTTCATTGCATTTCTCTGATGATTAGCGATGTTGAGCATTTTTTCATATGTCTATTTGCCATTTGTATATCCTCTTTGGAGAAATGTCTCTTCAGGTCCTCTGTCCATTTTTCAATTGGGTTGTTTGTTTTTTTGTTGTTGAGTTTCATGAGTTCCTTGTATATTTTGGATATTAGCCCCTTATCAGAGGAACTGTTTGCGAAAATCTTCTCCCATTCAGTTGGTTGCCTCATTATTTTGTCAATAGTTTCTTTTGCTGTGCAGAAGCTTTTCAGTTTCATATAATCCCATTCGTTTATTTTAGTTTTTACTTCCATTGCCTTTGGAGTCAGATTCATAAAATGCTCTTTGAACCCAAGGTCCATAAGTTTAGTACCTATGTTTTCTTCAATGCAGTTTATTGTGTCAGGTTTTATGCTTAAGTCTTTGATCCATTTTGAATTAATTTTGGTACATGGTGAGAGATAGCAGTCCAGTTTCATTCTTTTGCACGTAGCTATCCAA
Organism: Rhinolophus hipposideros; assembly: GCF_964194185.1. Taxonomy (NCBI): domain Eukaryota; kingdom Metazoa; phylum Chordata; class Mammalia; order Chiroptera; family Rhinolophidae; genus Rhinolophus; species Rhinolophus hipposideros. Next base: position 4,581,907 of record NC_138052.1, on the reverse strand, counting down.
TTCTGCCAGCACCATTTATTGAAGAGGCTGTCTTTCGTCCATTGTATGTTTTTAGCTTCTTTGTCAAAAATTATCTGTCCATATTTATGTGGTTTTATTTCTGGGTTCTCAATTCTATTCCATTGGTCTATGTGTCTGTTTTTCCGCCAATACCAAGCTGTTTTGATTATTGTAGCCCTGTAGTACAAAAAAAAATCAGGGAGTGTGATACCTCCAGTATTGTTCTTTTTTTTTAATATTGCTTTGGCTATTCGGGGTCTTTTGTGGTTCCAAACAAATCTGATGATTTTTTGTTCTATTTCTTTAAAAAACGCCATTGGGATTTTAATGGGGATTGCATTAAATCTGTATATGGCTTTGGGTAATATGGCCATTTTAACTATGTTGATTCTTCCAATCCATGAGCACGGAATGTCTTTCCATTTCTTTGTGTCTTCTTCAATTTCTTTCAAAAATGTCTTATAGTTTTCAGCATATAAATCCTTCACATCCTTGGTTAAGTTTATTCCTAGATATTTTATTCTTTTTGCTGCAATTGCAAAAGGAATTGTTTTTTCTATCTCTTTTTCTGATATTTCATTGTTGGTATATAGGAAAGCAATGGACTTTTGTACGTTGATTTTGTAGCCAGCAACTTCACTGTATTCATTGATTGTTTCTAATAGCTTTTTGGTGGAGTCTTTAGGGTTTTCTATATATAGCATCATGTCATCTGCAAAGAGTGACAATTTAACTTCTTTATTCCCAATTTGGATGCCTTTTATTTCTTTCTCTTGCCTGATAGCTCTGGCGAGGACTTCCAACACTATGTTGAAAAGCACAGGTGATAGGGGACAACCTTGTTGTGTTCCTGAACGTAGAGCAAAGGGCTTCAGCTTTTCACTATTAATTATGAGATTAGCTGAGGGCTTGTCGTATATGGCCTTTATTATGTTGAGGTATTTTCCTTCTATACCAATTTTAGTAAGTGTTTTAATTATAAATGGATGTTGTATCTTATCAAATGCTTTTTCTGCATCAATTGATAGAATCATATGATTTTTGTCCTTTATTTTGTTTATGTGATGTATCATATTGATGGATTTGCGAATGTTGAACCATCCTTGTGCCCCAGGGATGAACCCCACTTGGTCGTGATGAATAATCTTTTTAATGCATTGTTGTATTCGATTTGCTAGAATTTTGATTAGGATTTTAGCATCTGTATTCATCAGAGATATAGGTCTGTAGTTTTCTTTTTTTGTGTTGTCCTTACCTGGTTTTGGTATCAGGGTAATGTTGGCCTCATAAAATGAGTTAGGGAGTACTGACTCTTCTTCAATTTTTTGGAAGAGTTTGAGCAGGATTGGTACTAGATCCTCTTTGAAGGTTTGGTAGAATTCACTGGTGAAGCCATCTGGTCCAGGACTTTTGATTTTGAGAAGGTTTTTGATGACTGATTCAATTTCGTTACTGGTGATCGGCCTGTTAAGATTTTCCAGTTCTTCATGATTCAGCCTTGGAAGGCTATATGTTTCTAGGAACTTGTCCATTTCTTCTAAGTTATTAAATTTGGTGGCATATAGTCCTTCATAGTATTCTTGGATAATCCTTTGTATTTCTGTGGTGTTCGTGATAACTTCCCCTTTTTCATTTCTGATTTTGTTAATTAGTGTCTTCTCTCTTTTTATCTTAGTGAGTCTAGCCAAGGGTTTGTCGATTTTGTTAATCTTTTCAAAGAACCAGCTTTTTGTCACATTAATTTTTTCTATTGTCTTTTTGTTCTCTATTTCATTTAGTTCTGCTCTGATTTTTGTTATTTCCTTTCTTCTGCTGACCTTGGGTTTCGCTTGTTCTTCTTTTTCTAGTTTTTTAAGGTGTAACATGAGGTTATTTATTTGGGATTTTTCTTGTTTCTTGAGATAGGCCTGTAATGATATAAATTTCCCTCTTAAAACTGCTTTCGTGGCATTCCAAAAATTTTGGTAGGATGTATTTTCATTGTCATTTGTTTCTATGTATCTTTTGAGCTCTCCTCTAATTTCTTCTTTGACCCAGTCGTTCTTTAAAAGTATGTTGTTTAATCTCCATGTATTTGTGTTTTTTCCTGCTTTCTTTTTGCAGTTGATATCCAATTTCAAAGCTTTGTGATCAGAGAATATGCTAGGTATGATTTCAATCTTCTTAAATTTGCTGAGGCTGATTTTATGTTCCAATATATGGTCTATCCTTGAAAATGTTCCATGTACACTAGAAAAGAATGTATAGTCTGATGTTTTACGATGAAGTGCTCTATATATGTCAGTTATGTCCAATTCATCTAATGTGTCATTTAGGGCTGCGATTTCGTTATTTATCTTCTGTTTGGATGATCTATCCATAGCTGTCAATGATGTATTTAAGTCCCCTAGTATAATTGTGTTTTGGTCAGTTTCTCCCTTTAGTTCTGTTAGTAGTTGCTTGGTATATTTCGGTGCTCCCTGATTGGGGGCATAAATATTGATGACTGTTATGTATTCTTGTTGTATAGTCCCCTTTACCATTATGAAATGTCCAATTTTGTCTCTTGTTATCTTTTTCACCCTGAAGTCTGTTTCATTGGAAATCATTATGGCTACACCTGATATTCTCTTGGTACCATTTGCTTGGAGTGTCAATTTTCACCCTTTCACTTTGAGTCTATGCTTGTCCTTGTAGCTGAGATGTGTCTCTTGTAGGCAGCATATGGTTGGGTTTAGTTTTTTGATCCAATCTGCTACTCTGTGTCTCTTTATTGGTGAGTTCAGTCCATTTACATTTAGGGTGATTATTGATATGTGAGGATTTCCTGTCATTCTGTCTTTAGTTTTCTGGTAAGGCTGTGTCTCCATTGTTTCTTTGCCTTTTTGTTGTTGTCTGTTATTTCTGTGTGGTGGTATAACATGATGTTTCCCTCTGTTTCTTCTTTTATTACAGTATATATTTCAGATTTGGATGTTTTTTGAGTGGTTACCCTTGAGTTTATGTAAAAGAAAGTTTGATATTTAGAGTATTCCAGTTTCTTCAGTACGCTTACTTTCTCTATTCCCATATTCCAGTTCAGGCCTTTACGCTCCCCCTTTTTATGTTTCGGTTGCCACAAGTTGTCCCTGTTGATGGTGGTCTAATAGCCTCCTTTAGTATTTCTTGTAGTGCAGGTCATGTATTAGAAAATTCCCTCAGCTTCTGTAAGTCTGGAAAGGTCTTTATTCCTCCTTCATATCTAAAAGAGATCTTTGCTGGATATATTATTCTTGGCTCATGATTTCTCTCTTTCAATAGTTTGAATATTTGGTTCCATTCCCTCCTAGCTTGTAGAGTTTCTGCTGAAAAATCTGAAGATAATCTAATGGGTTTTCCTTTGTAAGTTACCGTCTTCTTTTCCCTGGCTGCCTTGTGGATTCTTTCTTTGTCATTGATTTTAGACAGCTTCAATACAATGTGCCTTGGTGAAGGCCTGTTGGGATTGAGGTAATTAGGTGTTCTATTTGCTTCTTGGATTCGAGGATCCAGTTCTGTCCACAAGTTTGGGAAGTTCTCATCGACGATTTGTTTGAATATATTCTCTGTTCCCTTCCCTCTTTCTTCTCCTTCTGGTATGCCCATTATTCTTATACTGCTCTTTCTGATGGAGTCATAATGTTCTTGTAGAGTTCTTTCATTTCTTTTAAGTCTCAAGTCTCTTTCTTCTTCCATCTGTGTAAATTCCCGGTTCCTATTTTCCATGTCACTGATTCTTTCCTCCATCTGGTCAACTCTACCACCTAAGCTAGATATTTTATTGTTAATTTCTTCTATTGAGTTCTTAATCTCCAGAAATTCTATTTGGTTCTATTTCAAAATTTCAATCTCTTTTGTAAAATGCTCATGGTGTTCTTTGATTGTGTTTCTGAGTTCATTAAACTGCCTTTCTGTGTTTTCTTGCATCTCATTCAGTTTTTTGAGAATTGCAATCTTAAATTCTCTGTCATTTAAATCACAAAGGTCCATATCTCTAAGTTCCTTTCCTGGAGACTTTTCACTTTCTTTCTGAGCTATCTTGTTGCCTTGGTTATTCATGGCAATCACTGATTTACTATTTCTCTTCCTAGAAATCTACAGGAGTGGCTTCTGCAACAGGTTGATAGGTATGTGAAGAGCTTTTGGAGTTCCAAAGCTCTTTCTGCACCAGATTCAGAGCCCATATGTTTCAGCAGTTCTATTTACTCCTGCAGGGATCCGCCCAGATAGGTGGGGCCAGGGGCGGGGTGAGTTGTGAGAGGTGGCCCAGAGCAATGGCGGCGACCACCACCACAGCCAGTCCTGCTTCCACAGCTCCCTCCCCTTTGCCAGAACTAGTTGAGCTGCGAATCTGTGTCTGCGGTCCACAGTTCTCAGAGCAGCAAATATTCTGTCCTTTGATCCGACACTGCTACTTTATCGCTTCTAGCACCAGGCAGGTGGGGGCGGGGCGAGCTCTGGAGGGTAGGGAGGGGCGGCTAGTCTCCGTGCCTAAGGCTTGCGTTCTCCACTCGGCAGATAGGGCTTAAACCACCGATTTCAGCCCTCTTCCCTCAGTCTTTGCTCCGAGGTCTGCCGTGAGCGAGCGTTGGGTTCAGCGGTTTTGTATGCTGCCCCCTCAGCCCTGTGGGCCGTAAGCGGAGCCCTAGCAGTCCGAGTCCTTCCCTGTCCCGCAGCTGCGGAAGATTCGGGAGCAGCGGGCTCAGAGCACTGAGCTAGGTCTGTGTCCTGCGCCCTAGCGGCTCCGTCTCCGCACTTCTCCTCTCCCTCCTCCCCTGCTCGCGCGATTCACCCACCTGGAGGTGAATTCAGTAGTGGGCCTCTTCGTCTTGCCTGTCTGCTGTGCAGGGAGTTCTTTGTGGAGTTATTGTTGTCCGATTCATTGTAAATTCCAGGGGAGCGTTACAGAGGCTCACCTCATGCCGCTATTTTTTCTACACTAAACAAAGTTATTCTTAATTTAAAGAGATTGTTTTTTTAAGTGTGATTGTTTAAAAAGAAATTAATCTAGCTGTTACTGAGTTTTTACCAAAGGAGAGAAACTTAGGAAACAAAATCTTTTGTTTTGACTTGTTGAGTTATTGAGTTCTGTGTTAATATATATTATCAATGCTTGTAGCTGGGGAAAACAAAAGGCCAATTTTCCAGACTGGTAAACCAGAGTCCACGCTCTGCAGACATATATATTCTGAGAGGAGCAACTGCTGCCAATTTCCCTCTGCATCTCTTCAGTTCATTTGCCCTTAAACTTCCTAGAATCTTAGTGCCTGTGGGAAGCTGAGAAATATCTTAGCAGTGCTAAGCTAAAAATAAAAGGCCAAAGTGAGAGGCAATAAGCATTTATACGAGATAAAAAAGAAGAGTTATTTAAGAAGCACTGATTCAGGCAGGAGTCCAAATAGTGTTTTGGTTAGGAGACAAAAACAGTGCATATTTATGAGAAGGGGAAGGGGACCTATTACATCAATAGAAGGAAGGTATTTCTATTGGTGCAGATAAGCTAACATAGGGATGCTAACTCTAAAGAACATTTTTGATTTAGAATGTTTTATATGTCAAGCCTGGTAGTCATATCTGTTTTCTCTTTATCTCTGCAAACAGCTCTTGAGGACACAATGTTGCTTCAGGCCCACTCCAAGGTTATTTTGCCTTGTTTAACATTCCAAATGTTTGAGGAATATGTGTGCAATGCAGTTCCTTTGGGACGGCAGCTCTGGCTGCCTTTTAAAGTGGCTCGGTTTATGTTATTTTTCACAGCAGCTTTGCACATATGCTCATTTGTGCCTTTAGTATTTGTGGTAAGCATATTAATGGCCCTCAAAGCTGTCAATATCTTAATCTGGAAATCTGTGAGTATGTTAACCTAAATAGCAAGGACAATTCAAAGGTGCAGACGTGAGTAAATTTACAGATATCAGATTAGAGAGATTATCTTAAATTATACATGTGGGTCCAAATGTAATCAGAATGATCTCTAAAAATTGGGAGTGGTAGTAGAGGAGAGAATCAGGCAGATGGTAGCATGAGAAAGACTCAGAATGAAGTTGCTGATAAAGTGGAGGAAGGGGCCATCAGCCAAGAAATGTGAATGGCCTTTAAAAACTGGAAAGATCAAGAAAGTATATTTTCCCTGAAAGCCTCTGTAAGAGAACACAGGATTGCAAACCCTGATTTTAGTCCAGAGAGACCAGTGTTGTGGCCTTCTGACTTGAAGAACTGTAGGATAATACAAGGATAATACATTTGTTTTGTTTTACGTCACTAAATTTGTGCTACAGCATCACAAAGATTCCAACACAGAGTTTTCTAACTGAAGTAGGTGCTGCTGTAACAAATAATTTAAAATATGGGAGTGGCTGTGGAATTGGGCACTGGGAAGAGGCTAAAAAAATTTTGACATATATAATAGAAAATACTGAGGTTGACCTGAATATATGTTAGTAAAAATATGAATGTTAAAGTTTCTGCTGGCAATGGCTCAAAATACAAAAAATAAACAAACAAAAAACAATTGAGAGTAATGGTAGATCAAGAATATGCTGCCTTAGAGAACACCTAAATTGTGATGAACAGATTATTGGTAGAAATATGCACATTAAAGGCGTTGGTAGTGAGGGCTAAAAAGAAAATGAAGAACACTTTCCTAGAAATAGGAGAAAAGCTGATTCTCGTTATATAGAAAAAGAAAGCTGAGCAAAATTGTGTAAAAACAGAACTTGTAAAAGGTGAAATTGGACATTCAGCTGAGATTTCCAAGCAAAGTCTCATAGCCTAGTTTATTCTTGTTGCTTATAGTAAAACGTGAGGAAAAAGAGATTTAGATAAGAAAAACGGAAACTAATATAATATTGTATACCAACTATAATTAAATACATAAAGAGCTGTTAAGAAAAATGAAACCCGATATTTCTGATTTGGGAAATTCTTGGCCTGTGCCGATCACCAAAGACATTACAATCAGGATACGCGACGGAAGCTCATTACAATCAGGAAACCTCCTTTAGAGAAAAAGCCAAAAATGTGGCTGGACACACTTTCACTAATACCTCAAAAGAATCAAAATCAGTATTCAGTTACACAAAGAGCTGTTGGAAGAAATTAAACGTGTGTCTCACAGAGCTTCTCATCCATTTAAACACAAGCCAAAAAAATCTAGATGGGATTATCTTTGGAGGAATGTTTTATCCAATGGAGTGAATCCCAGGGAAATACATTAGAAGGCCCACACATTTCTGGAGAGCAGTGTAAGAGCCAAAACAGTGCCAGTTTAGAGATTATCCTGAATGTAGGTAGGCACAATGTAATCATGAGATTCCTTCAAGTAGAAGAAGAAGGCTGAGAAGAACTAGACAAATGGCAATATGATATATATATATATATATATATCATATATATACACACACACACAAACACACACACAAACACACACACAAACACACAGTGTGTCGAAAAATGTATACACATTTTAAGAAAGGAAAACTGCATTAAAATTGTAATACTCAATATATACCAATAAGAAAAGATTAATACAAGTCATGTTTGAATTCTGTGATTACAAGAGGTGCTCAAAGTGGTTACCATCAGCGTCCAGACACTTCTCATTATGGCAAACTACTAGTTGAGCAACATTGACCAAAGTGTCTACTTGTATACATTTTTTGGAAACCTCGATATATATATAAACAATTAAGTTTGTGAACTTGTCACTGTGCACTTACATTGTCAGCACTGTACAAATAACTCAATAAGTTTACAAATAAACAATAAGGTTTCATAACCTTGGTTATATCAGTGTCTCACAGCTGTGTCCATGTCAACATGTGGCAGTGTCCTGCTGAATAGCACTCATTATTGTTGTGTGTTTTTGTGTGTCATCATGAGAATGCCAAAGCTTGAATGAAAGTAATGAATACATATTAAATTTCTTGTTAAACTTGGCAAGACTGAAAGTGAAATCAGGGACATGTTAGTCCAAGTTTATGGGGATGATGACATGCAGAAAAGGGCAGTGTACAAATGGATTAAACATTTTTCTGAGGGGAGAGAACACATCACTTTTGAAGAGAGGTCAGGGCAGCCAGTAACAAGCAGAACTGATGAAAACATTGCAAAACTTCTTTGAACTGTGCGTCCATATCATTGGCTGACTGTCAGAAGCATAGCAGATCAAGGAAACATCAATAGAGAAAGTTAGGAAAATCTTAACTTCAAATCTTGGCGTGAGAAAGGTGTGTGCAAAAATGGTCCTGAAGGAGCTCATTGATAAACAAAAGAAAAGGTGAATCAAAGTTTGCCAAGACCTTTTGGAGAGGCAAGATGATGTTTTGGGCGATGTTATCACTGGTGCACCGATAAGACCCTAAAACAAAGGGTCACAATGCACAATGGAAGTCAGCCAATTCTCCATAACCAAAAAAATTCTGTCTGTCCAAATCAAGAGTCAAAATGATGTTTTGATATCAGAGGGATTATTCATTATGAATTTGTACCAACTGGACAAACAGTTAACCTAGTTTACAATTTGGAAGTGCTGAAAAGGCTGTTTTCAGAAAAAAAAAAAAAAAAAAAAACTTTTTTGCTGAAAAAGTTCAACGATAACAACCTGAACTTTTCTCCTACAATTCATTGCTCTTGCATTATTACAATGCACCAGTTCACATGCCACTGTCTGTGAGGGAGTTTTTAGCCAGTAAACAAATAGCTGTATTGGAACACCCTCCCTACTCACCTGATTAGGCCGCCAATGACTTCTTTCTTTACCTGAAGATAAAGGATACATTGAAAGGAAGACGTTTTGATGACATTCAAAACATCAAGGGTAATACGGCAACAGCTCTGATGGCCATTCCAGAAAAAGAGCTCCAAAATTGCTCTGAAGGGTGGACTAGGCACTGGCTTTGGTGCGTAGCTTTCTAAGGGGAGTACTTTGAAGGTGACCATAGTGATATTCAGCAATGAGGTATGTAGCACTTTTTCTAGGATGAGTTCATTAACTTAATAGTCATACCATATATATATATATATATATATATATATATATATATATATATATATATATATATATATGACTATATATATGGTCTGACTATATATATATGGTATGACATGCCATATATATAGATATAGATATAGATATAGATATAGATATAGATATAGATATATAGATATATAGATATATAGTTTTATATATCTATCTATATATCTATATCTATATCTATCTATCTATCTATCTATCTATCTATCTATCTATCTATATATATATATATATATATATCACTCTCATGGAGCTCAGTGGTACAATCTTTCTGGGCATGTGACCCAGGTGCTCAGGGGTGTCCTTGTTTAGGTTTTGTGTGACTAAACTACCACTTCAACTTCGAGTCAACTATAATTTCTGTTGTAGTTGAGCCTTCATTGCAGTTGGCACATCAGTAGGTTGGGTTGACCATCAGGCTGACTGGCTGTGAGGATGGGCTGTAACTATAGTGAATGAGCTGTTAATTGGTGCTGACCCTCTAATGTGAAATTCACTGTTGCAGTGCTCTGGTGCCTCCTGCATCCACCCACTGGGTGTGTAATTTGTGGAACTAGTTGGATGGTGCTCTGTATTCTGAAGCTGGCTGTCGTGCGGGGTGTCCGGCGTCTCAGCTCCCGTTCCCCACATAAGAACGCAGGACATGGTGAGGCCAAAAAGGAATACCCACGGAGCCATAAGTAGGGGAGTCATAGCACTATATTCTCACCTGCGGCTGGGCTGGAGACACAGGAAACAGGATCTGCATAATCTGCAACCCGCCGTCCTAACAGCAGTCCGCACTTGCCAGCCACCATCTTCTTGCTAGCCCCCATTCTTTCTGCTAGCGTAGCCATAGCCGTTATATTAGTGGCCAATGGCTTACGGGTTACAGCTGACGGGCAAGTAGCCACAGCTGATGGCCATCTGATCACAGTTAATGGCCATTTACTACCTGAGCCAGCACCTTTCTATGTGAGTCCGAGAGCCTGGAAACTGTTTTTGGGGTCTTTGTCCCCACACTGGCACTCAGTGTGTTAGATCTGTGGCACCTTGGGAAGAGCTCTGGTCTCAGGTCAGCCACTAGCTCTGCTCAGGGAAGGACCACATGATAGCAACAACGTGATCTGGAGTTGGTGCTGGGATTAGAGGCACCTGGGAGAGGCTATGCTGCAAACAGAGGCTGGCTGTGACTAGCGATGGGCTAGGGGTCACTTAGCAGGAAGTACAGGTTATACTGAGGTCAGATGCTGCTTGTTGGGTGTTTGTGGACCTTTCAGATATTTTACAGTAGTCCACAGTTCTTGCTGAGACTGATGTTTATGAGTAACAGCCACTGAAAGATTTCCTGGCCTGTAGATGAGTTGGGTGGGGCAGATTCTCCAGGAATAACCAGGATTGGGTGAGATTCACGGAGAGTCATATTTTGTACCTACCAGTGCTTGCAGGATGGGTTAAAGAAGGACTCGGCAAAGGAACAATGATAGCTGCCAGCTCTATAGTCCCAGAGATACCTGCCCCTCCAGTCCTTGCCATGAATCCAGACATTTCAGTTTCTCCCTGTGTTCCCAGGCACTTTTTAAACTGCTTTCTCAGTGCTGGAGCTTAGATCAAATGAATCTGTGTAATGCAGGGTCTCAGCTCCTGCCACTCACACAAGAATGCAGGATATGGTGAAGCCAAACAGGAACACCAAATGATCCATAGATAGGGGTGTCATACTACTATTCCTTGCTGGTGGCTGGGTTGGAGACACGGGAAGCAGGAGCCACATGATGCGCAACCCACTGTCTGCTTCTCTGCCAACCAATCCCACGCGCTAACTGCAATCCCCAGTCCTCTCCTCTGCCAACCCCCTAGCATAGCCACAGCAGTTATATTAGTGGCTAATGGCTAACTGATTACAGTTGATGGAAAACTAGTCACAGCTGATGGACATCTACTATGCAAGCCAGCACCTTTCCATGTGAGATCGAGAGCCTGGAAAGTGCTCGCTGGGACTGTGTTCCCACAGAATCCATCAATAACTCTGTGTGCGAGACTTTTAAAAGGAATGTCTGGGACCCCAGCAGTCCTGTGTCTCACATGAACAAAATCACTCTGATTTTCACAGCCAGATATTGTTGGCAGTCCTCTTCCCAGCACTCCTATCCTGGGCTGGGGAGCCTTGTGTGGGACTGGGACCCCTCACTCCTCAAGGGGGTGAGGACCTCCAAAGCTGAGATAACACTCCTGATTCTTAACTGCCATACATGGGCATGGGACCAGCCTGTTTTGGGGTTCTGCCCTTCCTACCAGTCTCCATGTGGCTACTTCTTTATATCGTTAGTAAGAGGAGCTCTGTTCAGGTAGTCTTCAGGTTGTTTTTCTATAATTTAGTTGTAATTTTGATGAGGACATGGACGAAGTTGAGCACAGCATTTACACTATTTTTATTTTTCTAAAGAAAATACAATTGGTATACTGAGAGGAGGGAAAGTGAAATACTTATTTAAAACCACAGAGAACAGAAAAGAGCAGAGGATTGAAAATAAGAACAAGCACAAACAAACAGAAAACAGTTAAAATATGATAGATATTAGTTCAACTATATCAATAATCACTTTAAATGTGAAAGTCCTAAATACATTAATTAGAAGTCAGAGACTATGAGAGTCAATTAAAAAATAAAATTTAAAAAGACACAATTATATATTGTTTTCAAGAAACCCATTTTAAATATAAAAACTCAAATAGATTAAAGTACAGTGATAGAGAAATTTATACCATTTTATCACTAATCAAAAGAAAGCAGTAGTTATAATAATTTCAGAAGCTGATCTCAGTGCAAAAAAAAATATATATATATATATATCAGGGATAAAGAGGAGAATTCATAATTCTAAAGGAGTCAATTCTCCAAGACTAATGATTCTTAACATGAAAGCACCCAGCAATAGAGCAAACACATATGTGAAACAAATACAGATAGGAATGCAAAACAAATAAACAAATACATTTTAAAAGCTGGGAATTTTAACACATTCTTTTCAGTAATTAACGTATCTTGCAAACAGAAAATAGTAAACATGTAATTTTACTGTACAGCACCATTAAATGACTGGATGTAATACACATTTATAAACTAATTCCTTCAACAGTAGCAGAATATACATTCATCTTAAGCTTACATAAAACACTCACTAAAATAGAACACATTCTGGACTTTAAAACACACCTCAACAAATTTAGAGGAATTGAAATCATAAAAAGTATGCTTTTAGACCACGGTGGAATTAAACTAAGAATCAAAAGTAGAAAAATGGCAGTAAATTTCAAAATATTTGAAAATTAAAAAGAAACAAAACAATAATAAACTCAAACAGAGAACAGATTGACAGTTACCAGAGGGAAGGGGATTGGGAGGGGCAAAATGGTTGAAGGAGTCAAACGTATGTTGAGAGATGATAACTAGACTTTTGGTGGTGATCACTTTGTAGTGCTTACAGATGTCAAATTACAATTTTGTACACCAGAAAATTATACAACATATGCCAATTTTTCCTCAATAAAAATGCATTTGGAGATTAAACAAAAATTAAATAAGTAAAACGTGAGTCAAGATAAAGTTTCCAGGAAAAATAAAAAAAAATATTTTGAACTAAATCAAAATAAAAATACAACTAAGCAAAATTTGTGAAATACAGTTCAAACACAGCTTACAGAGAAATTTATAGTACTACATACACTAATTAGAAAATGGAAAGAAGATCTAAACTCATTCATCTAAGTTTCTTCTTAAAAAACTAGGGAAAGAAGAACAATGTAAACATAAAGCAAGCAAGGTCGGGGAATAAAAATTAGAGTAGAAATTAAAAGAAATTGAAAGTATAAAGACAACTGAGAAATCAAAGAACCCTAAAGTTGTGTATTTTTTTAAAGATCAGTAAAATTGATAAACTTCTAGCCATGCTAAAAAAGGAAGAAAAATACACAAATTACGGACATAGCTATTGAAAGAGTGTCCATAACTCCTGATCCCAGATACATTAAAATGATAATAAAGGGATGTAATTCACAAGTGTATACTCCAAGCTTTACTTAAAAATGGAACAGTTAACTCGAGTAACACAATCTAATTAAATTCACACATGGAATGAACAGGCTTGAATCCCTTAACAAAATTGAATTATTAATAATAATTAATAACTTGCCAATCAGAAAGTGCCAGGTGCAAATGGTTTCGCCAGAGAAGCCTGCCAAATATTTAAATAAACTATCAATTTTCTAGGATGTCTTTCAAAAAATAGAAGCAGAAGCAACTCTTCCTAATTTATCATATGAGATCAGTGTTACTGTAAAACTGGATAGACATTTTAAAAAAGGAAAGCTATAGACCAATATCTCATAAATATGAATGCAAAAATTATCAGTTAAACTATAGCAAATTGAATCCAGCAACACATACAAATAATAGTGCACTACAACCAAGTGGGAATTATCCTAGTTTTTCAAATTTGAGTCAACATTTGGAAATTAATTAATTAATGCATCACATCAGCCAGTGAAAGAAGGTAACTCATATGACCATACCAATAGATGCAGAAAAACTATCTGAAGGAAAACAATTCATTTGTGATAAAAACTCTCAACAACTTAGAAATAGAAGGAAAGTTTCTCAGCCCCAATAAAGAACATCTGCAAAAATATCTGATTAACATCATAATTAATGATGAGAAACTGGATGCTTTCCCCTAAGACTATAAACAAAGATGTTCCCTCTCACCATTCCTATTCAACATTGTCATTGACATCCTAGGTAACTCAATAAAAGAAGAAAAATAAATAAAATGTATTCAGATTAGGAAGGAAGAAATAACTGACTTTATTTAGAGAAGACATGACTATCTATGTAGAAAATTACAAAGGATTAACGATAACAACAACAACAGCAACAACACAAGCCTCCTGGAACTAATTAGTGATGGTAGTGACTTTACAGGAAACAAGGTTATAAAAAATATCAATTCCTTTCCCACATACTAGCAATCAACAATTGGAATTTGACATTAAAGAAAACAACATTTCACTACCACCTCAAAAGTGAAATACTTAGTATAAATGTAGGAAAATGTGTACAAGATCTATATGAGAAAATTACAAACTTATGAAAGCAAATAAAGAAGATCTAAATACGTGGAGAGATATTCCATGTTTATTGATAGGAAAAAATCAGTATTTTTAAGATGTCAGTTCTTTCCACTTTTTTCTCAACAGTCCCAATAAAAATCCCACCAAAACATTTTGTGTAGATCAGCAAACTGATTCTAAAATTTACGTGAAAAGGAAAAAAAAAAAAAAAAGAATAGTCAACACAATACTGAAGAAGAACAGAACAGTCAAATAATTGACACTTGAAGTCATCAAAACTTATTATAAAGCTATAGTAATCAAGACAGTGTAGTACTGGCAAAATAACAAATATATCTACAGAAAAGAATGGACAACCCAGAAAAAGTCAAATGTTTTTGCACAATTATTATCAACTGATCTTTGATAAAGGAGCAAAGTCAATTCAATGAAGAAAAGATAGGCTTTTCAACAAATGGTGCTGAAAGAAGTGGGCATCAAATGCAAAAAAAAAAAACAAAACAAAACAAAAAAAACAGATCTTTACAACAACTTTACTCCTTTCATAAAACTAACTCAAAATATATCACAGACATAAATGTAAAATCCAAAACAATAAAACATGTAAAGGATAACAAAGGTGATAATCTAGGTGACCTTGAGTTTGTCCATTCGTTTTTAGACAATTTCAAACTTATTATCTGTGAAAGAAAAAATAATAAATTGAACTTTATTAAATTTCAAAATCTGTGAAAGACACCATTTTTGTGTCTTTGAAAACAAGCCACACACTTGGAGAAAACATTTGCAAAACACCTATCTAATAAATGATGTATTTCAAAATATGAAAAGCTTTAAACTCTGTGATAAAGAAACAACTCATTTTTTAAAAAATGGGCAGAGGATCTGAACAGACATCTCACCAAAGAAGATATACAGAGGACAAGTGTATAACAATTTTCATCATCATATGTCATTAAGGAATTTCTATTTAAAACATACTCTTATTAGAATGGCTACACTCCAAAAAACTGACAATACCACACACTGGTGACGATGTGTAGCAACAGAAATTCTCTTTCATTGCTGGTAGAGATGAAAAATCATACAACCACTCCAGAGAATAATTTGGTAATTAGTTAAACTACCAAATATGCAACTACCATATGACCCATAAATTGAATTTTTCATATTTTTTTCAGAGAAAAGAAAATCATGCACATAAAAATGTCTGCATGAATGTTTTTAGTAGCAGATTGATTTTTAAGAATAAAACTTGGAAACAGCTTAGATGGACTTAAATGAATGAATTATTAAATCATGGTTCACCCAACTACTCAGAAACAAAGTAATAAACAATAAGCATAATAACTTGGGTGAATTAGGAACAATTTTTTTTTGCTTTTCTGTGGTATCTGTTATACCTTCTCTTTCATTTCTGATTTTATTTATTGGGTCCTCTTTTTTTTCTTGATGAGTCTGGTTAAAGGTTAATCAATTTTGTTTATCTTTGCAAATAACCAATGTTTGGTTTCATTGATCTTTTGTATTGTTTTCCAGACTCTATTTCATTTATTTTTGGTCTGATATGTATTTATGTATTTATTTATTTATTTATTTGTTTGTTTGTTTGTTTATTTGTTTATTTTTCTTTCCTCACTTTGGTTTCAGTTTGCTGTTTTTTTGTTGTTGTTGCTGTTTGTTTGTTTGTTTGCGTTTGTTTGTTGTCTAGTTCCCTTAAGAGTTAGTTTAGATTGTTCATTTTAGATTTTTTTCTTTTTTTGAGCTAGGCCTTCATTGCTATGAATTTCCCTCATAGGACTGCTTTCACTGTGTCCCATAAATTTTGGTTTTGTTGTGTTTTCACTTTCATTTGTCTCAAAGCGTCTTTTGATTTCTTCCTTTATCTCATTGTTAACCCATTCATTACTTAAAAGCATGTTATTTAGCCTTCATATGTTTGTGTGTTTTTCCGTTTTTTTCTTGTAATCAATTTTTAGTTTCATATCATTGCAATCAAAGATGACATTCAATATGATTTCAATTTTCTTAAATTATTGAGACTTGTTTTGTGGCCTAACATGTAGTCTGGTTGGAAAACGTTCCTTGTGCACCTGAAAAGGATGTAAATTTGCTGCTTTTGGGTGAAATGCTCCAAAAATACCAATTATATCTATCTGTTCTAGTGTGTCATTTAAGGCTGTTCTTTCCTTGTTGATTTTCTATCTGAAAAGTCTGTCTATTGGTGTCGATGAAGTTAAAATTTCCTGCTATGATTGTATTACTGTCAATCTCTCCCATTATGTCACTCAATATTTGCTTTATATATTTAGATGTTTCTATGTTGTATGCATAAATGTTTACAAGGGTTATATCCTCTTGTTTGGTTGATACTTTATCATTATGAAATGTTCTTCTTCATCTGTTATTATAGCCTTTGTTTTAAAGTCTATTTTGTCTGGTGTATGTATTGCTACTTCAGTTTGTTGTTTTTTTTTTTCATTTCCATTCACATGAAATATATTTTTCCATCCTTTTGTTTCAGTCTGTGTGTCTGTTGATTTAAAATGGGTCTCTTGTAGACAGCATATGCATGGGTCTTTTTTCTTACCCACTCAGTTACCCTATGTCTTTTGATTGGAGCATTTAAACATTTATGTTTGAAGTGATTATTGATAGGTACATAGTTATTGCCATTGCATTATTCATATTTTTGATCTTTTGTTCATTTGTTTCCCCCTTCTTATTCTTAAAAAAAAAGTCATTTTAACATTTCTTGTAATACAGGCTTGATGGTAATGGATTCCTTTAGCTCTTTCTTGTCTGGGAAGCTCCTTATCTCTCCTTCAATTTTAAATTATAACCTTGTTGGATAGAGTAGTCTTCATTTTAGGCTGTTTCTTTTCATCACCTTGAATATTTCCTGCCACTCCCTTCTTGCCTGCAAAGTTTCTGTTAAGAAGTCAGCTGATAGTTTTATGGAAGATCCCTTGTAATTAACAAGTTGTCTTTCCCTTGCTGCTTATAGGATTCTCTCTTTGTCAATAACTGTTCCCATTATAATTATGAAGTGTCTTGGTGTGGGCCTGTTTGGTTTCATCTTGTTTGAGATTCTTCACTTCCTGGCCTTGTATGTCTATTTTCTTCACCAGGTTAGGCACGTTTTTGGTCATTATTTCTTCAAATAGGTTCTTGATCCCTTGCTCCATTTCTTCTCCTTCTTGTGCTACTATGATGTGAATGCTGTTACGCTTGATGTCCCAGAGGTTCCTAAATCGTCTTCATTTTTTTAAATTATTCTTTCTTTTTTGCTTTTTGTTCTGATTGTGTGTTTTCTGCTACCATCTAAGTTGTTGATTTGATCTTCTGCTTCAAATAATTTGGTGTTGACCCCTTATAGTGTATTCTTCATTTCAGTTATTGTAATCTTAATTTCTGACTTTTTTTATGGTTTCTACATCCTTCTTTATGCTTGTTGAAGTTCTCACTAAGTTCCTTAAGCATTCTTATATCCAGTGTTTTGGACTCTACCTCTGGTAGGTTGGTTGACTCTGTTTCATTTAGCTATTTTCCTGGTTTTTCTCCTGTTTCTTTATTTGAGGTATGTTTCTTTGTTTCCTCATTGTGGCTGCCTCTCTGTGTTTGCTTTCATGTACTAGGTAGCTAATATAGCTAGGTAGCTATATTATGTTCCTCAGTCTTTGCTGGGTTGCCTTATGAAGATGGTGTCCTAGGTGGTCCAATGGTGCAGTCTCCCTGATCACATGTGCCATGTGTTCCAAGAGTGTCCTTGTGTGTTGTGTGTGTGTTCTCCTATTGTAGTTGAGCCTTACTTGCTTTTGACACATCAGTGGATAGGATTGACGCCCAGTCTCCCTGACTCTGAGAATTATCTATGCCCACGGTGTATGAACTGCTGTGTGCAGGTTACCTCTGAGAGGGGGATTCACCCTAGCAGGCTCTTGTGTCTGTTGAGAACATGCTTGGGTTTTGCCCCTTGTGGGTCCAATCAGGTAGTACTCTGGTGTGGTCTGAAGATAGCTTCTAGGTCTGTTGTTTCTGGTGCCTTTTGGGAGTAGCCTCCCAAAAATCAGACCAATTTTATCCTTGCCTATTACTATCCCAGGGCTACCTGATATGAACTACAAAGCTATACGTGCTTGGTTACTGCCTGTGCTGGACCTGGAGATGTGTGGGGGTGTCCTCACTGCCAATGGAATCTGAGTGCTTCCTGTATCAGCCATGGGACAGTTTAGCAAAAGGCACAGGTTCACCCTAGGCCTGTTACCACCTGCTGGCTGCAATGTAAAGATCAGCTGCTGAAAGAACCTTATGTGTGCTGCCCTGGTTGGTTGACCTGGTGCTGACAGTGCCTCTGGCAATGCTCCTCAAGTTGGGTAGGGCAAAGTCCCAGAGAGTCCCCAAGGTGCAAGGGCATGTGGATTTTACCTGACAAATGTGGTCTCAGATTTGGCCGTGTGGCAAGGGCTCAAAATAGGAAATATGGTGCCTGCCTGTAGGCTACATGTGAGGTGGGCTCCACACAGGGAAAATGGCAGCTGACCTTATAGCCCTTGCCCTGCAGCCACACAACTCAGTCTTTCCCTGAATGTATCTCACACCTCTCAAGTTGCCACCCCTCTCCCAGAACCTAGGGTAAGTGCTTGCAAGTGAGTGAGTCTGTGTGTGAGACTGTAAGAGGATATCTGTGTTTCCAGTCACCTACCATCTCACTGGGATAAACAGAATCCTCAGTGATTTTTTTACTGCCAGATGTTGTGGGGACTCCTATTTCTGGCACAGGCCCCCTGAGCTGGGGAACCCCTGAGCCTGGCACCCCTCACTCTTCAGGGGAACTCCACAGCCATGGTGTCACTCCCAGTGTTCAATCATTACCTGTGAGTTTGGGTAAGCCTGTGTCATGTCTCTGTCCTTCCTACCAGTCTCAATAAGGCCACTTTTTCATATCTTTAGGGTTCTGTCCAGCTGGTCTTCAGATGATACTCAAGGTTGATTGTTCTATAATTTAGTTTCAATTTTCATGTGATCATGGGAAGTGGCAAGTATAATATTTACCTATTTTTCCATCTTGGACTTTCTCTCCACTTTACCACTTTTATTCAACATAGTATTGAAAGTCCTATCCATAACAATCAGACAAGAAAAAGAAATAATAGGTGCTCAAATTGGAAAAGAAAAAGTAAAATTTGCATTACTTCCAGATGAAGGTATTATACGTAGAGTACACAAAAGATTCCACAAAAACACTATAAGAACTAATAGATGAATTCATTAAAGTAGCAAGATACCAAACCGATATTCAGAAATCAGTTGCATATTATGCACTAACAATGAACTATCAGATATAGAAATTAAGAAAGTAATCCTATTTAAAATGACATGAAAAATAATAAAATCCATAGGAATAAATTTAATAGAGGAGGTAAAAAATTGTACTTGAAACAATAAGGCACTGAAGCAGGAAACTCAAGAAGGTACAAGTAAATGGAAAGATATACCAGGCTCATGGATAGGAAGAATTAACATTGTTAAACTAATCATACTTCTCAAAGTGATTTATAGATTCAGTACAATCCCTATAAAAATACCAATGATGGGGTGGCTGGATGGGTCAGTTGGTTAGAGCACAAGTTCTCAACAGCAAGGTTGCCAGTTCAATTACTGCATGGGATGGTGGGGTGCATCCCCTGCAACTAAAGATTAAAAACAGTGATTGGACTTGGAACTGAGCTGCGCCCACCACAAATAGATTGAAGGACAATGACTTGGAGCTGATGGGCACTGGAGAAACACACTCTTCCCCAATACCCCCCAATAAAAAAATAAAATAAAAAAACAATAAAAAACAATGACATTTTTTACAGAATTAGAATAAATAATCCTATAGTTTACTGTGATCCACAAAATAACCAAAGCAATTTTGAGAAAGAACAACAGAATTGAAGGTATCATGCTATCTAATATCAAACTATACTACAAGTCTATAATAATCAAAACAGCATGGTAATGACATAAAAACAGACACATTGATCAATAAAACAGAAGACAGAACCCAGAAATAAATCCATGCCTATATGTTCGTCTAATATATGACAAAGAAGGCATAATATACAATGGGGTGAAGGCAGTCCCTTCAATAAGTGGTGTTAGGAAACCTGGATAGATACACACACACACAAAAAAAATAAATAAATAGACCTTTTTTTTACATAATATACAAATATAAACTCATAATGTATTAAACACATAAATGTAAGAGCTGAAACCATAAGTCTACTAAAAGAAAGCATAAGCGGTAAACTCAACATCCGCTTTAACAATATATATTTTGTTGTGTCTCCCCATACAAGGTAAGCAAAAGAAAAAAAGTAAACAAAGGTAACTACATAAAATTAAAAAGGTTTTGCACAGTGAAGGAAACCATTAACAAAATGAAAATACAGCCTACTGAATGGGAGAAAATATTTGCCAATGATACATCTTTTAAGTGATTAATATAAAGAACTCATACAATTTAACACCACAATAAGATATACAAATGGCCAATAGACATGAAAGATGCTCAACATCCCTAATCATCAGGGAAATGAAAATTAAACCTCAATGAGATACCACCTCACACCTGTCACAGTGGCTACAATCAATGAATCACCAAACAAGTATTGGCAAGGATGTGGAGAAAAGGGAACACTTGTTCACTCTTTGTAGGATTGTAAATTGGTGCAGCCACTATGGAAAACAGTATGAGAATTTCTCAAAATATTAAAAATA
Organism: Rhinolophus hipposideros; assembly: GCF_964194185.1. Taxonomy (NCBI): domain Eukaryota; kingdom Metazoa; phylum Chordata; class Mammalia; order Chiroptera; family Rhinolophidae; genus Rhinolophus; species Rhinolophus hipposideros. The sequence continues at coordinate 4,560,996 of NC_138052.1, read as the reverse complement.
GAACCATCATTGGATCCAGCAATTTCACTTCTGGGCTTTTACCCAAAAAAACTCAAAACATTAATTCAAAGAGATATATGTACTCTTATGTTCATTGCAGCAGTATTTGCAATAACCAATACTATATGGAAGCAACCTAAGTGTCCATCAGTAGATGAGTGGATAAAGAAATTGTGGTACATATATACAAAGGACTATTACTCAGCCATATAAAATGATGAAATCTTGCCATTTGCAACACCAATGGATGGACCTAGAAGGCATTATGTTTAGTGAAATAAGTCAGGCAGAAAAAGACAAACACTATGTGATTTATCTTATATGTGGAATCTGAAAAGCAAAATAAACAAACAAAACCAAAACAAACTCATAGATTCAGAGAACAGATTGATGTTCACCAGATGGGTGGGGGTTAGGAGGGTGGGTGTAAAAGGTAAAAGGGATTACAAGTACAAATTGCTAGTTATAAAAATAGTCAGTGGGATGTAAAGTACAGCATATGGAATATAGTCAATAATATTGTTATAACTGTATATGATATCATGCGGATACTAGCCTTATTAGGTTGATCACTTTGTAAGGTATATACATATCTAATTACATTTTATACATCTGATAATAAGATAATAGTGTATACAACTGTAATTGAAAAATAAATTCAAAAAAATCATTTTACCATAGAAATAGGTTTATTTTTGGACAGTCAATTCCATTCCATTGATTTATATGTCTGCCTTTATGCCAGTCTTGATTACGATTGTTTTGCACTAAGTTTTAAAATTGGAAAGTGTGAATCCACCTACTCCATTTTTTTAAGATCATTGTGTCTATTCGAGGTTTCTTGCATTTTCGTATGAATTTCAGTATCAGCTGACACTTTCTACAAAGTAACATGGATTCTGGTAAGGACTGCATTAATCTGTAGATCAAAATGGGGAGTACTGCTATCTTAACGATAGTAAGTCTTCCAATGGATGAATATGGGCTCTTTTTTAATACATATTTAGATAATTTAATTTCTTTGAATAAAATTTTGTAGCTTTCAGAGTACACATTGAATTTTTTTTGCCAAATTTATTATTGAGTGTTTTATTCTTTTGATGATATGGCAAGTAGAATTATTTTAACAATTTCATTTTCAAAATTTTCATTGCAAGTGTATATGAATACAATTGGTTGTGGAATATTGACCCTGTATCCTGCGACTTTGTTGAATTGATTTATTAATTTAATAGATTTTTTAGTGTATCTAGTTTTCTATTCACAAGATCATGCCATCTTCAAATAGAGATAGTTGCACTTCATCCTTCCCAATTTGTATGCCTTCTGTTTCTTTTCCTTGCCTAAATCCCTGGCTCTTTCCCACTCTTATACCCATTCTTGAAGAGCTGAGCATAATCCATGGAGACTTTCTGGACCTGGTATGGATTTCATTCATATGGAGGAAACCCCTTCTCCCTGAGACACAATCTTCTTAAAAAGCGAGCTCAGAGATTATACATGCTATTTGGCTCTTGTACTCTGACTTAAGGTACAACCTATATTCCATTATCTGAGACTAAATACCTCATAGATCATGGATTTTTAAGTATCCTCTAGAGAATGAAGGAAGATGATCTTGGGGAAAATACTTCTCTCTGAGAAAGGAAACCTGGTCCTTGCTGATTCACATTGTTCACATTGTTCACAAAATCCACAAAGAAGCCATGCAATTCTTCTGCTTATTGAACCCAATTCTGAAGTAAATAACTTAGGATATTCACTTGTAAAGGAAACATATTTACTTATTACTTATTGTTATATGATGTTCTTTTTTTGAAACAAGGACATGAGCATAATTTCTGTTCTGTAAATTTATTCTTAAATTTGTTTAAACTCCAGAATATTTGAAACCTAATCTTAAAAACACACACAGACAATATTTTCATCTAGCAAAAACCACTTTATGTTATTTTTACAACTTTAGAAACTTAGGTATACAAAGTGTCCTTGTACTAATAATATTTTGAAGTTATAAAGGTAGAGTAAGTTTTCAAAGACTTACACACACATCTAAAGCCCTACCTATTGGTAGGTTTATTTGCATCAGTTAGATATAATATTTTACAGCATTTTTATTTTCAAGTGATAACTCTATGTTATCTCGTATAAAATATTACTCTAATAATGGCTCTAAATTAAAAACAAACAAACAAACAAACAAAAAATAAACTTGGTTACTTCTAATCAAAAAAGTTCTAAGTCATAGACTCTGGTTTTTACCATACACACACAGACACACACACACACACACACACACACACACGAACATACATATCTATATGAACCTAGAAAGATGATGCTAATTGCAATAAGTGTATACAAAGAACAAATATTGTATAATTACACTTATATAAAGTACCTTGTATAGGAAAATACATGAAGACAAGTAAGTATAATAGCGTGTGGAGTTTGGAGTTGGGAAGTGAGAGATTATTGTTTAATGGATACAGAATTTTTGTTTGGGATGATGAAATATTCTGGGAAATGGATAGTGGTAATGGTTGTATGATATTGTAAAGATAATTAGTGGTACTGAATTGTACATTTAAAATTATTAAAATGGTAAATATGTGTATTTTACTATAATATAATATAAAATGCAAATCAACCAGTGCTTTATTTTGTGGGTAGATTGTAAATTGGTGCAGCCACTATGGAAAACAGTATGGAGATTCCTCAAAAAATTAAAAATAAATATATAACACGCAATTGCACTTCTCAGTATTTACCCAAAGAAAACACTAATTTGAAAAGATATATGCACCCCTAGGTTCATTGTGTCATTATTTACTGTAGCCAAGATATGGAAGCAACCTAGGTGTCCACTGATAGATAAATTAATAAAGACAATATGGTATATATAGATAATGGAATGAACTCTTGCCATTTGTGATAGCATGGGTGAACCTAGAGGGTATTATGCTAAGTGACATAAGTCAGATATAGAAAGACAACTGCTGTATGATTTCACTTATACGTAGAATCTATAAAAACAAAACAAATTAATCAACAAAAGAGAAACAGGCCCATAGATATAGAGAAGAATTTGATGGTTGCCAAAGGGGAGAGGAGTAGATGAAGGGCAAATTTTTTAAAAATAAATAAATAAAACAATAAATAAATAAACATTTTATTTGTTTAAGTAACTTAATTTTGGTAAATTCCTTTATATATAGGATGTCAGCCCCCCCAAAAAAAATTATAAATCTATATGTAAAACCTAAAAGTATAAAACTTTTAGAAAAAAAACACTATTAGAGAAAATATTTATAACTCCGGTTAGTTCTCAGAAATGACACAAAAGCGTGATCTATAAAATAATTCAATCATAAGTTAGACTTCTTCAAAATTAACATTTTGTGTGAAAAATCGTTTTTTTTTAAATGATGAAAAGACAAGCTACAGACTGGTAGAAAATATTGGCAAATTAAATATTACATAAATGGCTTACATTGTCAGTGCATATACATAAACTGTAAGTAAGTGGACTCTGTCAAGGGATGCCTTGCCACCCCTACCCGACCTTCCCCCCTTCCCCCCACCAATACTCCCCACACACACCTGTCAGACCTCCCAGATCCAGATTGGTCAGATTTACACAACATCTCAGGAGACCACAGAGGGCAAAAAGTGACTCAGTCTCGCTTCCCAAAGCCTTTCTCTGAATAAGAACACTGTTATTTGATGAGCATGACCTTTGTCTAGAATGTTGAGTTTCAATTCCTAAGGTTGCCCTAGTATACCTATGTAGGAGATGTTGAAAACCTTCATCTTGAGCTCCACAGCCTTTAGCATATGGAGCACATGCATGTTTAAGAGACAGAGAGGGTTGGGAAGAGTGGCCATGGTCACCATAGTCACATGGTCATTAAGGAAATCAGGACAGTGACTTGATAGGGCACCCATCTCCCTGAGTGAGGTCTTAGGCAGCTTGGGCTACTTACTGTAACAAAGTACCAGAGACTAAGGGGCTTAAACAATAAAAATACATTTCTCACAGTTCTAGAGCCTAGAATTCCAAAATGAGGGTGACATCATGGTGAAGTTCTTGGCTAGGGCTCTTTTCTGTGATGCAGATGGCTGATTTTTTATATCTTCACAAAGCAGAGAGGGTGAGAGAGGAAGCCAGCTCTTTCAGGACTCTTATAAGAATATTATTTCCATTCAAGAGGTCCCCACTCTCATTACCTCATCTAACTCTAATCACCTCCCAAAGACCCCATCTCCTAACACAACCACATTCTGAGGACGGGGAGGGTTTCAACATATGAATTTCAACATTAAATCATTGTGACAGATATCAAATTATACACCTAAACTGCTCTCAGGTTTATCTTCCAAGAAAACAGATACATAAAAAGCTACTTTTTAAAAATATGGTAGAATAGACAGAGTATGACAAGTCTTCAAACAACATGCTATACAAAGAAAGTTGTAATATATTATACTGGATAAGTTGTGATAAACAGAGGGTGGCAGAGATAAACCGTGGGAAAGTGATAAACCGTGGAAGGTCTGTATGTGATCAGTAGATACTGAAGGGTTCTTATTTGCTCTTTCTGACAATAGAGAGCCATGGTAGCTAATGTTTATAACTCCTTCTGTGTGTCAAATAGTCTACTAAGTGCTGTAATTATAGTAGCTCATTAGATACCTCATTTTGAGATGAGAAAATACAGCAATGAGGTTATTTAACTTAGTGCACAAGGTTAGTAAGTGGTGGAGTCAATATTCAAACATAGAAGGTCAAGTTCCAAAGCCCTCTCTTTTAACCTATGTAATATTGCTTGACATGATCAGATTATTATTAATTTTATCATTTACTCTGGTGGTCACGGTAAAAGATGAATTTTATAAGATCAAGTCTTAAAGTTATAAGGTCAAGTCAGAATGTATATTAGTCAAGGCAAGAGAAAATCAGAGGTTTAGCAGAAGATGAAGTCATAAGTATAGGGAGCACACATTTTGGAGGTAGGACAGTTACAATGAGGTATAGATTAAAAGGGAAAACTGAAGAAGCGAGAAGAGTTCAGAGTTAAAAGGAAACCTAGGCTTCTAGTTTAAGTGACTGAATAGACATTAAGGACTCCAAGTGAGGTAAAAAAATATGGAAGGCTGACATATGGACTGACCCTTTGACTCTGAATCACCATTTTTTTTCTAAACTGTCCATCAATGTCAACATGAAGAAAACATAGTAAAATATATCTAATTTTAAATACACAGCCCATCTTTAGCAATTTTATATATGACTTTTCATAGTAGTTTACGGTAGTAATATAAACACTGGACTTATGTTCTTTAATACATTTTGTATTTTTTAAATCACAGGTTCTTCATCTACAAGTTGATCATGTTTCATATTTCAGTGAAACATCTTCATCTTTTAGGAATGAATGAAATTGGCAAAGGGCAATATTTTTGCACTATGCTTTTGTATGTATGGTAAAATGGACAAACGTGCTTAGAGTGTGATCATTTGGTAAATACGTATAATACTGTAACTCACACCATTTGAAGACATAGAATATTTTTATAATTTAACAATATTCCCTTGTTCATTAGTCACCCCTCAAGCAGTTACTATTGTGATAAAATCACAATAGATGACATTTATCCGTTCTAGAACTTCATGCAATTAAACAGTATTTACAAATTTTGGGGTGTGGCTTATTTCAGTTAGGAAAACACTTTAAGATTTTTACATATTGTTGTATGTATAATTTATAATTATTGTCTGCTCCCTTTTTTATTAAGTAGTACTCCACTGTTAGATATTAAAGATTTGTGCTTTTTTTGTGTTCTTCTTAATTAGAGTTGATAACATTTATTTTACTTGTGTGATTCTTTTGAAAAAACAAATATTTGACTGCTAATTCTTTAAAAAATAATTTTCTTTTTTCTACTCATATTAGGTTTATATTTCTCTTTTTTGAGATTTTATTGTGGTAATATGTCATTTATTTTAACATCTTTGTTCTTCAATAATATAAGCATTTAAGCTATAAATTGTGCCCTAGTGTTTTCTTTATATATACCTATTATCTGCTATGAACACAAGTTTGCAAATATGACTTTGACTCCCTGCTTCCAATTATTTAGGTATGTATCTATAAGTGGAATTGCTGGATCATGTGATTTTTTTTGTTTGCATATTTCTTTGTTTGTTTATTTACGTAATCATCATAGTTTTTCACGCTGAATGCATTTTGCATTCCCACCAGCATTGCACACGGGTTCCAGTTTTCCCACATCCCACCATACTAGTTATTTTCTTATAATAGTCACCCTAATGTGTGTAAGTGGTATCTCATTGTAATTTTGACTTGTATTTTCCTAATGATTAATGATGTTGAGTATATCCTAAAAATTTTAAATCTTGTATGTTCAATAACATTCAACTCAGTTTTTTCCAGTATACTTGTGACTAAGGTTATGTATAAATATGTTTATTTCTAATTATTTGAGAATTATTAGCTATGAATATTCAATTTTAATTTTATTTTATTGTGATATGAGGATATATTCTGTATGATATTGATATTTAAACGTGCATTGGGACTTGTTTTATAGCCCAGTACAATTTGTAAGTTGATGAATATTCTATGTTTTTCCTGACAGTAATGTGCAGTCTGCTTTTTATGGTTCTAATATTCTATGATTATAAATTGAGTCATATTGATTGTTAGTGTTATTCAAAACTTCTGTAGTGCTACTGGTGTTTTTCTGTATATTCCATCACATTAAAAAAAGTATTAAAAATTGATCTAATTGTGGATATGTGTATTCACTCCTTAAATGTGATCAGTTTTCAATATTATTTGCAGATTCATCATTAGATGGTACACATTTGAAATTATTATATCGTCAAAATTGAACCATTACTTATTAAGGAATTTCCTTTTTTATGTCTAAACATATTTTAGTAAAAACTATTTATATGATATTAATTATAGCCACTGCCAGCATTCATGTGCTTAGTTTTCTCGTGGTATATCTTTCCCATCTTTTACTTTCAACCCTGTCTGAATCTTTTTAACATACATATTTTTTAAAATAGCATATAATCAATTTCTAATTTTCTATCCATTTTATATTTCTTTTGGGGGAAGTGTTTAGTCCATTTACACTTATAATTCATCATTGTTGTGTTTTAGTTTAAGGTCAGTGTTTGTTTCCTGTATGATCCATCTGATCTACTATACTGTTTTTTCTTCCTGATTGATATTGTGTAAATTGAATATTATATTTGCTACTCCATTGTATCTATTATGTTGCTTTCATAGTTGTACCACTGTGTGTATGTTGTATATGTTTAAATGTGTGCTTTAGTAGTTACACTAAAGATTATAATATCCATTTTCTCTTAACACAGTCCAAGTTTAGAAATGTTTCACTGCTTAATAAAAATCTAAGTACTTGATATTATTTTACTTCCAATCTCCAATCTTCTACCATTTGTACTCCTTTTGTCATATATTATATTTCTACCGATTTGTGCTGCAAATATTATCATGTTTTGTTTTTTTTTCCCTTTGGGTAATAAAGCTGTACGTAACTGTAATAAACATACTACAGGCTTTGGTATTAGACATGAACATCAAGAATAAACAAAGAATGATTCATCTAATATTTTCTTGAATACTCCCCATCTCTTGAACTGTCACATCAGTAATATCTTATCTAGAATTAATGCAAAAATATCAATTTATTTTTCTGTATATTCTGAGTGATCAAATTACCTTGAAGAAAATCAAGAACTTTATATTATCTGACTGATGCATAATGAGATCTCTAGTACTTTTCTTCACAGCTCATGTCCTCCATGATATTAGTATCATAATATGATAAGAATAATGGCTGCCTAAGTATATCTACATCCTAATCTCCCAGAATCTGTTAGAATGTTACCTTACATTTTAAAAGAGACTTTAAAAATGTGATTAAGTTAAAGATTTTGAGAAATGGAGATTATCATGAATTACCCAGTTGGGTCTGGGCCTAAAATAATCACAAAGGTCTTTATAATAGGGAAGTAGGAAGTCCATACTGGATGATCATCAGAGACTGGATATATGATGGAGGAAATAGAGGAGTGATATTCTTTGAAGATGAAGGAAGGGTCCATTGTAAAGGAACCCAGATGATCACTAAAAACTGGAAACGTCAGAAAACAGATTCTCCTCCTGGAAACTCCAAAAAGAAGACAGCCCTGCCAGTACTTTGATTTTAGCCTCATAAAACTACTTTAGGATTTTGGACCTTCAGAATTACAAAGTAACACATTTATATCATTTTAAAATTACCACTAAGTAGTAATTTGTTACAGCAACAATAAGAAACCAATACACTCATCTTTAAGCAAGTTGTGTTTAACCTATTAGAATTCAATTGACTACAAAATGCACTAACTCTTAGCTGAATCTTAAAACTCCGATTCCTATACCCTCAATTCCTCTTAAAGTGTGGATGTGTCAGAATTCAGGATTTGGAACATTTAATTGGAGAATAAATGAAGTTACTGTTCTATACTTATGTGGTATCCAATTTGGCTTAGAGGAGTCACTTAGGAAGCCAGTTTGTCTATCTATCTATCTATCTATCTATCTATCTATCTATCTATCTATCTATCTAACTATGTCAAAAACATGTACACACATTTTAAGAGATGCTAACACTTTGGTCAAGGTTGCTCAAGCAGTAGTTAGTCATAATCAGAAGTGTCTGGACACTGATGGTAACCAATTTGAGCACCTCTTGTAATTGCAGAAGTCATATATGACTTGTATTTATCTTTTGTTATAGGTATATATTGAGTATTATAATTTTAATAGTTTTTTTTTTCTTTTCTTAAAATGTGTATACATTTTTTGGCACCCTCTGTATATAATCCTTGGCCACTAATATGACTTACACATATTTATAAAAAGGTTTTGAAAACTTCCCATTTTAATTCACAAAAACATTTTTGAAGAAATATGGAAACAAGGGTGCAACCCAGAAGGAACAAGCCTATAGTACATAGTTTAGTTTCTAAGCGTTAAGGAGAACTTGGGTTCCACATTTTACTTGGGTTTTATTAAAAATATGAACTGCTGTCAGAACAGCAGCATTTAAAAACAGAATCAAGTAAAACAGAGTGGGTAGCATTGCCTTTTAAAAGCAGTGAACTTACCCCAGATGGTTATATGTCCCAAAGGATGTAAGATTCTAACCAATTAATTACCTACTTCTCGTCTTATAAGGAAGAGGACATAAGCAATTAGAGAGAGATCCTAGAAGTGTTTACTGTATCCCAATCCCTTGAAAATAAACTAGAAGTCACATGGGAGGTGATGATGAAAAAGAAATATAATCTATCTAAATAATAAAGACAGAATAATTTGTATTTCTAAAATGCAAGACTAAATGATAAAGTACATATAATCGTATTGATTTTTCCAAGAATAATTTTAACGAAGTATGAGAATAATGCAATTCTTCTTATCATACCATGATACTATTAATAACAATAGCACATATATACTAACTTCAAAGATAGAGTGTCTATTAAGGGTTTTTCCTTGAGGATTGCGTTTGCTGTAAAGAAGAAAGAAGGGAATAAAACATAGTGTTACTATATTATCTAGAACTCTTTGGTTGCAAGTGAAAGGAGTCCAATGTGAATTAGCTTGTTGTTCAAGCAGCACTTATTATTTCATAAATTCCAAGGAGGGTTAGTACAATCAAACCTTGAAATGGGAATGAATGCACTTTAGTGCTAAGAATAAGCAAATTTTCCCAGACCTATCCGTTCAGTCTGCATCCCTGCTTCTTCCTGCATGATGTGTCTGCTTTCCCACTTTGTAGACCCACCTCCTCAACAGCTTAGGTCTTGTTGCTCCCAGAGATTCAGATCTTTATCCTCAAGGTCTTCCTCATTAGAAAACCATTGATTGTTTCTATTCCTGCTAAAAAGACAAAGAGGAGGACCCTGGTCATCATATATTGGACAATTTGTTAAGCTCTGATTCAATTGTTTCAGGATCTCATATAAGAAACTGGGCATAAAATTGTCAGAGTAGTATCCAGAATTGTCCCTAGAAGAACAGGAAGTGCAATTCTCTGCAGAAGTAAGGTCACATACTTTTATTTTCTGAAGAAAACATGCTCTAGATACTTACAATTTTTGAAAAAAATTATGTAGGGAAGAGAGTTTAGAAGGAGGAAACTTCTGACAAACTTAATAAATATAATGAAAAATAAAAATGTGTATTTATATACTAAATTATAATTTATGATGGATAAGATAACAAAAATTTGAGGATTTCAGACCCTAACACAAACGGAATAATTCGCACTTCACAAATATATAATATTCTTCTACCATTCTCTTCAAAGCTTGTTGGATCAGTTATTGCTTATATGTCCTTTAGTCATTTGTCATACTGCATTGTCATTATCTCTTTACTTGTTTACTGTCCACTAGATTGTGAGCTACTCGCCCACTAAGGGAACACATCTATATGATTTACAGCTATATCCCAAACACCTTCCTTAATGCCTAGTAAAGTGTAAAGCCCAATGCATGTTATTGTCTAATACTCTAATTAATCAACAGGCACAATATATATTATATATATGTATAATTTATTGATCATTTATTCCTTATTATATAACATAGTGTATCAAATATAATAGTTACATAATAACTGTATTTGTTTTTCACAGACAGAGCAAAAAGAAAAAAAAAATGTGTAGTTTAGCATGTTTATATAACTTATCTGGGAGGAGGTGGCTTTTCATTTTAAGTAGTAAATATCTAGTGCATTTATTAAAAACATTGAGCCAAAGATCTGATAAATCTTGTCTATTCTCTGAGTGGCCTATAGGTGTTAGACAGTGCACATCTCAGGCAAGCATTGGCTGTCTCAACTATGTAAACTTGCATAAGAGTGTGAACTAGGAAGATTTTTGTTTTCTTCTCATGCCCAGAGCTTTTCCATCATAATGGAAGCATCGCAGGACTAACCAGTATTAAATTTGCATAAAGAGATCTCTGAAGTACAAGGCTGTTTGTATGATATTCTGCCTTAACTTTTGTGTTATTATAAGAGGTTTAAGTCCTCTGTTCCTAATTAACCTATAGACTATGTCTATTTGAGCCATGAAGTCAATTGAGTCGAGTTATGTAGTAGAAAGGTTTCAAATAAGAGTTTCAGTTATGTATAAAAAGCCATATTGCTATGGCTTCCTCTGCTTAGCCTTGGGAAAAGAAAAAAATCATATATCAATATTTAAGTGCTGCAAAAAGCACACCATGCATTTTCTCCTTTAACTGGTTCATAAAACTAAATTTCTATCTACAGCACAGAAGTTAAATATGAACTCGTTCTGTAAGGGCAAGAGAACTAATTTTCTTTTTAGTGTTCCATATGGCTAAATTTCACATAAAAATCCCCATTTGACTAGAACTAAGGCATTTCTTATGGCACAATCATATAGAAGAAAAACTTGAAAAAAAATTATGACAATGCATGTTAGGCCAGACCCAGGGGTCAAATTACTCAAACTCTTTTTAATAGTATTAAGTACATAATATGTGCTTAGAATTTTGAGATGTACAAAGCAAAAGTCCAAACCTCAAAGAGCTCACAAAATGAGATAGCACCAATATGTAAAAAGAATATAAAGAATGATATAATGATATGCTATAAATAACTCCAACTTTGATAATTTCATCAAAGTAAACTATATAGTTTAACATTGGGTGTATCTTCACTAAATACTTTATATATATATACATATATATATATATATGTATATATATATGTATATATATGTATATATATATGTTTGTATATTTATATATAAATATATTTATATATTTTGTATATTTATATATAAATAAATATATATATATTTATATATATATATTATATATGATATAATATATATTATGTGTTTATATGTATATACATATACATACATACATACATACATATATATATATACACATATATATGTGTGTATATATATATATATGTATATAAACACACATAGCTCCCTCTCATTCACTGATATATTTACAGGCACTACTTGTTCACAATAGGAATCTTAAGTAGCGATATATCAGGGAGGGATCGATACATACTATTTCTTCAACACTTTGCAACACTTTAAACTTAACTTTATATGCATTATTGCTCTAAGATAATGGCTTTCCCTAGGTCATCCAATTACTATATCAAAAATCCAGGCTAGAAACAGAATCATTTGTCGTTCATGGTAACAATGCGACTTGAGAGTTTGGTACCAGATCAGGGTTTTGATAGGAGTATGGCATACTTTGTGTTAAAAGAAAACTAGTGAATATTTTAAAAAATGAAGAGTTTATTTGAGCAACAATTAATTTAAATTAGACACCACCAAAGTGGAAGTGGTTGGGGAAAGACTTTTACAAAGAAAAGGCCAAAGCAAAACAAGGGCATTATTGATTGGCTACAGCTTAAAGCATGCTTGGCTCTGTTGATGAAAAACCATCCAACCTAAGAGTTTATTTGAGCCAAACTGACAACAATTGCTGGGAAGCAAAGTCTCAAGGATTGAGAAAATGCTCCAGAAAATGGATATTGTGCAACTTAGTTTATACATTAGAATCAAAGGTGGAGGGTTACATGAAATTCACTGTTGTAGATTAAGGCGGTAGGAAAAAGGAAAGTGGGGAAATCTCTGGGATTGGATAAAAAGTATAATGGAGAGACACACACTTGTTTTACATTGGTGAGTAGAGCATAGTTAATAACATTTTACAGCACATAGAGGTGGTATTCAGAGAACAAGAACAGCAATGAGGGATTCTGTAGTTTCCTGCTCTGGTGTGGTGGGTTGTGCCCCCTTGGGGCTCCAGAAATGTATCACTCTTACATTCCAAGGCCATGTTATCTTAGAAGCAAAAAGACAACAGACAGGCTCATTTAAGGTAAAGATTGGCCTGTGTCAAGGAAGCTAAAGGCCAAGGATGTGACTACCGGCCATGACTCACTTTTAGTTAGGAGTTTTTATGTTCAGACCATCTTACGTGGTTATTTTCAGTCTCCTGAGTTTGTCAGGTTTAACATGTGGTTCCTTTTCTGTCCAAAGCTGTTTGTTTGGTTGTACTTAGTTTTTGATTCGTACCTTGTGGCATTTACAGGCTTAGATTTTTGTTTGCTTTCATAGGCCACTTCAGTGCAAAGCCCTCCTTGTTTCATCAATTTAACACTTATATTAAATCCTATCTCTTTTCCTCTCCAGAGTGAGGCTTACTTACATTACTAGAGTAAGCCTAGTACTAGAAGGCTACTGATGCTCCTTTGCATTATCAGGGTGTTATTCCTGAATCAATCTGTAGAATCCAAGTTCTTTTCACCAGCAATGTGGCCTCTCAATGAATGACTCTCCCTGAGTTGCGCTAGAAAATTTTCCTTTATTATATGTTGTGTGTTGGGGCATTCATATGAAATATTTCATTGTAAATCTTCAGAAAGTCACAGAAATAGTATTCCTTTCTTGACTCATTTTCAAGAAAGACCTATAGAAAGACCAAAATGGACTGGGGATCACTATTGAAGGTAGCAGAATGTGTCACTCTTCAATATGCCTTTTTGGCATAAGGATTATTTTTAACTAATTATTTTTGAGATGCTGCAAACACATAGAGAGCTCTGAAAACAGAAGGTGCCCTTTTGTAAGGCAAATTTGCACTTATAAAGGAAATCTCCACTTGTAAGGGTATCTTACTGTCAGTACCAGGAAGAAAAGTACATTAAATCCCACAAATGTCTTCCCAAAGGAGGCTTTGACTTAAATCTGCACAACAATTTTACCCTTGTTGTCTTTAGTTGAAGCGAATATTCAGGAGGTGGCTTGAACAATTTCAAAGAATTTCTCAGTTTTCCTGGGTATTTCCTATGTATTCATGGGTTTTATATTTTAATAAACTTTTATTTGTTTTTCTCTTGTTAACCTGTCTTTTATTGGGGTTGGGAAGGTCTCAGCCAAGAACTCAAAGGATGGAGGTGAAATCATTTTTCCTCCCCATACGTTATTATATTTAAATTCCAAGAAAATATCTGGTCCCTGAGAAACTTGTTATGAATTTTCTTTTCTTTTTTTTTTTTTGGTACTTGTGAATCACATAACTCATTACTTTTATTTTTGCTTTAGCTTCCCAGATACCAAACTAAATTTACGATTCAGTTTAAAAAACCGAGAAATGCAAATTAAAACCACAATGAAGTATCACCTCACATCTGTCAGAATGACTATCATGAATAAATCAACAAACAAAAGTTGGTGAAGATGTGGAGAAAAGGGAGCCCTCATGCACTCTTAGTGGAACTGCAAATTGGTGCAGCCGTAATGGAAAACATAATTGTTCCTCAAAAAATTAAAAGTAGAACTACCTTATGACCCAGCAATTTCACTCCTGGGTATTTATCGAAGGAAATTCAAAACACTAATTCCAAAAGATATTGCACCCCCATGTTCATTGTAGCACTATTCATTAATTTCTTTCACGTGGATATCATTGTAATAGAGTCCTAATACCAATTTAAAAAAATAAAATGGTATTCTATTTCATTACTTTTTTCCTGATCTTGTCTTTTAACTGATATTTTTCTGTCTCATGTTAGCCCACCTAAATCCTTCAGATAAAGAATATATATTTTTTTAATCCTAAATAAGTGCCAGGGAGGTTCGTTATTTGTAATTTAAATGATTATTTGGTATTGTAAAGTACACATATTATGAAAGTCTGAACTTTTCACAGAGACTTTATCTTTCCTATCAAAACATAAATTAGAGAGTTTAGGAAAGTAGATTTTGGGGAGAGATCGTTTCTTAAAGTAAAAGGTCAGCACTGTTTAGTTACTACTATTTTGAAGATGAAATTGATTTTATTACCTGTCTTCAAGGACTGGATTCTATTTTTCTTCTCATTTTGTTCTGCTGGTGGTGTTTTCACGCTTGTTGGAGTGGATATTTATATGAGAGTGCTTGGCGAAAAAATACATAAATAATAAATTGAACACAATCGGTTTTACTTTACTTCTGTTTTAAAATGAATGTGATATAGCACTATCATTGTAAAAAGTGACATGCAAGACAGAGGCTTATTAAAAATACATTATCTTTACAGTTTTACATGCATTAAATATATCAACCCTTTTCCAATTCTAGTTTTTCAGCCCAAAAGAGAAGGGAATTCAACAGAGGACATCTCTTGTCTAAGGGGTTGGTTGGGTTATTATATTTCCTAAACCAAAAGGCAGATTTCATTATTTTATGCAAATATAAATATTATTTAATGTCTGTGTTTATTTTATTTTATTTTTTTCTGAAGAGGGAAAGTATACTCTTTTCTAATATCACTTGACAGTCATTAAAACATAATATATCTCTTTAAAATGTTTCTTGCAGGCTCTTGCTAAGATTATTCAGAAAGAAAGTGCAGACTTCACAATAATGAAGTGTGACCACAAATCTAAATACCAGACCCAAAGTGGCATTTGGGCTGTTTGTGCAGGAAAATGAAAAACTGTCTATTGGTGCTCTGGTTAATCATTCCACTTGAGCTGATTTGAATACAATTGCCCTTCATCGATTGTCCAATATTTTCTGTTGGGGTAACATGTCTCTGGCTATTTTATCCCTTAGAATCATTGCACTCAAGCTATAGCAAGCTCTTTTTTAATCTAACTATATTGTGCAGCAGATATGATTATTTATAGTAGGTATTTAAGAGCTTTGCACTACTCTCTCATAGGACATTTGGATTTTAACAAGAACAAATAATGATATACAAGCAGAGTAACTTTCAAGAATGCTCTATGGGCTATGGAAAATTTTAAAGGGGTGGTAGACCTAAAATCTTGCCACATGAAGAACTGCCTAATATTGACTCTGTCAGTTATGACTATAAGTCCAGGAATATAGAGGTGCCATTGGAGGTGTAATCATGCATAATTTAAATTGGTATTTTCTAGAATTTCAATACTTATTTCTAGAAATAAATTATGACTCTGCATTGCAGTAAACATTTTGTAACAATCTAGGTTTCCAATTGGCTTAATTAAGTAGACTACATAAAAAATCCTAGGTAGTCATTGAAAAGGATATTATAGAAAAATGTTTAATGACATGGGAAAATGTACAAGTTATATTATTAAGTGAGCAAAATAGAATAAAAATAGACATTAAATTATTTTCCAAATTTATAAAAGTAGCAAAATCATAATATCATGTGAGGTGGGAGGAAATTCAAAAACCTTCACTTTCTTTTCACTTACCAAAAACAATTATTTTTCTTATTTAATCAATGTTTCTCAAAGGAAAAAATAAACCTATTCTTCTGAATTATCGACTTTGAAGTGTATTCTAATTTAGAGACAATGTTTTGAAACCAAGCAAGTCAAAGAGAGCCCATGCCCACCTGTGTGCAAAGCGAATCAATGAGAACTAACACTGGACTTTGCAGTGGAGAAAAACTGGCTACCGTGTTTCCCCGAAAATAAGACCTAGCCAGTCAATCAGCTGTGATGCATCTTTTGGAGCAAAAATTAATATAAGATGTGGTATTATATTATATTACATTACATTACATTACATTATATTACATTACATTACATCATATAATATCCAGTCTTATAGTAAAACAAGGCTGAGTCTTATATTAATTTTTGCTTCAAAAGTCACATTAGAGCTGATGGTCCGGCTAGATCTTATTTTCGGGGAAACCCAGTATTTTATTATAATGGCACCACCCAGGAGAATGGTAAGTTATAATACTCACATCCCCGAACTCCTCAACAGTTTACAAACAAGACGTTTCACAGAGCAAAAATAATTATAGGTAAGGGGTTCACAATCATGGGCTGTGTTGATTGGTCAGCTCTTATGCAAGTTTCAGAATTGGATTTATTCCGCTCCTGGGGGCAATCTGTCTGGGTCTACTTGACAATGGCCAGGTGGTCCGGGACAGAAGGAGAGGTCTGTAAGACATCTTGGAAATGTGTTAGTGATGTTATCTTAAGAGCAGAAAGAAAAGAACAGAGCTGTACATTTCACATTTAGCAGGCTACATTCTTCTGTATATTCTTCTTAAGAAGAGTATACAACTATTGCAGATTAAAGGGATGCTTTCATAGTAGTAAATCCTAGCAAGTATCTGTGACATAAGCAACTCATCAATATATCCACAAAATTTATCTTTGGGCAAGCAGAATTTGTCCCAAGAAGAGAGACCAATACTTCAGAGAAGCCTATCTTCTAACATTACATTCAGGATGTAGTGGAAATGCTACGTTGCAGCCATTGTTAATGTTTTCATTTTGTTTACACCACTAGCCTTCGGCCAAAATAAGTCAGTGACGCAAAAGGGACTTTCCTTTGGTTGGTCCTTGAATGTAAACTCCACCACGAACATGTAGCAAGGAGTTTATTTAAAGCAGGAATCTTCATCTGATTTCTTGACTATGTAATATGTGTCATATCTTTTCCATGTGATATTTTATCTGAATAATAATTCTATAAAACAGGCTATTTTCATTTTATATATGTGGAAACTGAGACTCACAGGAATATTTTGATTTCCTAGAAAGAGGTTCAGCTTAAATGGAAAACCTATAGCTTCCAGCTTAGGATGCAATGCACTTTTCATTATATCACAGTGTTGCGAGTCTGTAAGGTACTGTCTACATTTACAATGGATTTTTATAATTTTAAGACTTTAAAATAAGTCACATATTTTTTAAAATAATATACAACAGTATTGACTTATTCTTGAATATGGGATTTGTTGTAAAAAGCCAGCCTTCTCTCATTAATACACAGCTCTTTCCCTCTTTTCCTATCAGGTTCAACTATCACATTTCTAAATTTCAATGTCCAATTCAAGTTTATCCACATTATAGATTGACTAATTCAAAATTGCTTTCATTCTCTTATGAAATTCTATAGGATTCCTGGCTTATACATTTATACATTAAGTAATGTTTTTTGAAATGTTTTTTCTTCTTAGTTTACCTCATTAACATGTGGCACCTTTTCTAATCTGTACTTTGTCATAAATATATTAATATCACCCACGATTTTTAAAATTTTTATCATTAATATGCCTCAAGAAATTTATTAAATGCTTCAAAATATCATGTCATGTCATAATTACCAAATTGCTAAGAGATTTGTAGTATTACTCCCTTTTGAAATATTAGTAAATGAGTAAAATTAAAGAGCTTTAATCCTAGTATATTGTGGTAGAAAAATATATTTCTTGCATTTGGTATGAAGAAAAATTATAAAATTAAAAGATATTTTGAAATGATCTTAGAAGCTGGGGAAATCTTTACAAATCTTAAAGAGCTTCCCTGCCTACTTATTTTCTCATGCATATCTAAGACCCAAACTCTATCTTACACAAATTATACAATTTAAGTTTCTGAACTTCCCACGATAAATAATGAACAGAGAAGAATGAATATATATATATATATATCAATTTTCATATATTCATGAATATAATAATTTATTATTTTATTAATTTCATTGATTCATTTATATATTAATTTTCATGTATTCATTCTTTTCAGTTCATTATTTGTAATGGGAAGTTCAGAAACTCAAACTGTATAATCTGTGTAAGATACAGTTTGGTTCTTAGATATGCATGAGAAAATAAGTAGGCAGGGAATGTCTTTACGATTGGTAAAGGTTTCCCCAGCTTCTAAAATCATTCCAAAATATCTTTTAATTGTATTTTTCTTCATATTAAATGCAAGAAGTATATTTCTCTACCACAATATACTAGGATTAAAGCTCTTTATTTAATTTCACTCATTTATTCACTCATCTATTTATATATATTATAAATAGATGATATTATATATATATATATATATATATATATATATATATATATATATATATATATATATATATATACATATAATTGCCATGCACTTAGGCTTCAGAAGATAATTGCATACAGTATTCTGAAGTATTCCAGAAAAGTTCTCACTGACAGACTTAGTGCTTAAATTTCTATCAGTCTTATTTCTTACTGAACATTTAAGAGAATCTTCTAAATCTTAGTTTACCTGCAGTTTAACCTGAATTAATACAAGAGAACACACCCTGAAGAAAGGATGGAATGGTACATGGACAGGAATTGATACATTTTTTAAAATTAAATTTATTGGTTAATCACATTATGTAAGTTTCAAGTGTACAATTCTATAATACATCATCTGTATATTGCATTTGTATGTTCACCACCCAAAGTCTAGTCTCCTGCCATCACCATATATTAAACCTCCTTTACCCTCTTCAAACTTATCCCCATGCCCTTCCTCTCTGGTAACTACCATACTGCTGTCTGTGTCTATGAGTTTGTTTATTGGTTTTGTTTGTTCATTTGTTGCTTTCTGTTTTATATCCCACATATTAGTGAAATCATATGGTACTTGTCCTTTTTCCATCTGACTTATTTCACTTAGCCTGATACTCTCAAGATCCATCCATGTCATCACAAATGGCAGTATTTCATCATTTCTTACGGGCTGAGTAATATTTCATTATATATATGTATCATATCTTTATCCAATCATCCATTGAAAGACACTTAAGTTGTTTCCACTTCTCGCCTATTGTGAATGATGCTGTAATGAACATAAGGATACATATAGCTTTATAACTAAGTGTTTTCAATTTTTTCATGTAGATAACAAGAAGAGGGATTACTAGGTCATATGGTACCCTTAATTTTTTGAGTATATTGTTTTCTGTAGATGCTGCACCAACTTACATTCCCACCAGGGAAGGTTCACTTTTCTCCATATACCCTCTGACACTTGTTCTTTGTCTTATTGATATTAGTCATTTTAACGGGGCTGAAGAGTCATCTCATTGTGGTTTTGATTTCTATTTCCCTAATAGCTACTGAAGTTTAGCATCTTTTCATATATCCGTTGGCCATTTGTATTTCTTCTTTGGAAAAGTGTCTGTTCAGGACCTCTGCCCATTTTTATATTTGATTATTTGTTTTTTGCTGTTGTTGAGTTTTGAGTTCTTTATATAAAGGTGACAGGGTGACAAAAATATATATTCACATGACTTGTATTTATCTTTTGTCATCAGTATATGTTGAGTATTATAATTTAATAGTTTTTTTTTCCTTTCTTAAAATGTGCATAAAGTTTTGGGACACCCTCTGGATATATTGGATATTAGCCCCTTATTGGAGGCATTGTTTGCAAATATCTTCTCCATTCTGCTGGTTGCCATTTTGTTTTGCTAATGGTTTCTTTTGCGGTGCAGAACCCTTTTAGTTTGATGTAATCACATTAATTTATTTTTGCTTTTGCTTCCCTTGTGTTTTGGGTCCAGTTCACAAAAACCTACATGAGACCAAGGTCCGTTAATTTAGTACCTATATTTTCTTCTTTTATGTATTTTAATGTTTCAAGTCTTATATTTAAGTATTTAATCCACTATGAGTTAACTTTTTTGTATGGTGTCAAATAGCAGTCTAGCTTCTTTTGGCATGTGGCTTCTCAAGTTTTTGAGCAGCATTTAATTGAAGAAGATTTCCCTTCTCCATTATATGTTTTTTTGCTCCTTTTCAAAAATTAGTTGCCCATATATGTGTGGTTTTATTTCTGGGCTATCAATTCCATTGGTGTATGTGTCTGTTTTTCCTAAAATACCATATTGTTTTGATTATTGTATCTTTGTATTATAATTTGATGTCAAGGATTATGATAACTCTGGGTTTGTTCTTTTTTTCTCAGGATGGTTTGGCTATTCTGGGTCTTTTGTGGTCCCATAAAAGTTTGGTGATTTTTTTTTGTCATTGTTGTTCTATTTCTTTGAAAAGTCCATGGGATTTTGATGGGGATGTCATTAAATCTGTACATTGCATTAGGGAATATAGCCACTTAAACTATGTTAATTCTTCTAATCCATGAAGATGGAGTTTCTTTCCATTTGTTTGTTCTACAATTTCTTTCAACAATGTCTGTTGGTTTTCAGTAAGTCCTTTACCTGCTTTGTTAAGTTTTTTCCTAGTTATTTTATCCTTTTGTTGTTGTTGTTGTTGCAATTACAATAGAATTGCTTTCATTTCTTTTGCTGATATTTCTTTGTTAGTATACAGGAATGTAAGACTTTTGTACATTGATTTTGAGTTCTGCATTTTTACTACATTTGTTTATTGTTTCTCATAGTCTTTTGGTGGAGTCTTTAGGGTTTTCTACATATAGAATCAGGTCAACTGCAAAAAGTGGCAAGTTTCCTCCTTCATTCTCAATTTGGATGTCTTTTATTTCATTTTTTTACCTGATTGCTGTGGCTAGGACTTCCAGTATTATGTTTAACAACAGAGATAAGAGTGGGCATACTAGTCTAGATCTTGCAGGAAAAGCTTTCAGTTTTTCACCATTTAGTATGATATTAGGTGAGGGTGTGTCATATATGGCCTTTATTATGTTTAGGTACTTTTGGATATTGTGCATTCTTGAAATGGGGAATATTCATGAGGGGTGAAAACAGATTGTTCATCAAAACTGTGTTCTGCTCCTCATTTCATAAGGAAACACAGAGTTGCTAATCCAAAGTCAACACAAGAGTTGGCTTATTCAAAAGACAAAACTCAGATGAGTTTTCTTTTCTAACTAGTTTACTGTCACAACCAGGAGGCTTCAGGTGTTACAAAGTCACCTTGGAGTTTACTTTTTGTATAAACATGTAGTATTTAGAAAGCACATTCCTATAATAATCTTATTTCATGTTATACCTACTGGCCTATTATTACTAACCTAAGAACAGTTCTTCAGGTTGAGAGCTCAAAGAATAGTGTGTCATCTTCTATATCTGTTTGTAATTTATCCCTGAGGAATCTCTACTTTATATTTATAATGTGTAGTGGTGGTGATGGTGATAGTGGAGGGGCGTAATGCGCCGAAGTCTGCATAGGAAGATAGTTGATTTAATCAAGAAAAAATTTGTGGGGAATGTTTATAGCTACCAAAAGTAAGGCAGCAGAATAGGCTATGGGTTCAAAGTGATAAGACACAGACCTTTAAGGAGAACATAGTTTGGTGGAAATACAACAAGTAAACAATTTTAATACAATTTATCATAATTTTATAATAATTTTATACAGGACTGTAGGCTCTATAAGAGAGAGAAGCTCTGATTTTGCTGGGAGCAGCTTTACACACTCACACAAACACAATGTCATCATGGCCTGAGGGGAGTGAGAATAAATACAGAAAGTCATGAATTCCAAAATTTCAGAAATACACTCTGGGAAATTAAAATTCATTGGAATGAGAAAGGATATGCCTAGGAATTACCAGGCATTATTATTTTATGAAACATATCAGATTATTTTCATCTGCTGGTGGTTTGGGAACCAGTCTTTCAAAAAGTTCTAAAACTTTTAGTTGTGTACATCAATATTTTATTTTTTTCATTTCCTATCCTCTAATCATTCCTCTTCTATTATGTAACTGTATTATATAATTATAGAAAAGGATCTTATCACCCCCTATCGGTTACAAAATTTTTCATTAAGGGAGCACAAAATGTGACTCCAGGTTCAGGGGTTTCATGTGTAGCAGATGAAGTTAATTCGTAATACATATAGATGAAAATTGAGTTGTCACTGTTGCAATGAAATCAACTATTGTTAAGCTGGGGAGATATGGTTACAAGCAAAGGTTTAAAAAAAAGAAAACTAACAGACATTTGAATTGTTCTTACCCTTCTGTAAGATGAATAATCATAGCTGGATTCCTAGATATTGAGTTTTGTCCACTCATTTAATAACTAATACCTACAGTTTCTAGTTAGTATAAAATCAGGCATTATAATGCTAAACAGCTAATTTCATAAAAAAAGAACAATATCAATAATAACAGTTGTAATACTTATTCTTAATTATTATAACTAGCATATATCAGGGTTACTATGCACAAAACACTGTGAGCTAAGTACTTACTTTCAATATCTCATTAAAGTCTTACCATAATCTAATAAGATCTAATAAAAATGTTATTTTTCTTATATTATAGATTATGAAGCTAAAGATGTGAGAGGCTTAAAAATATATAGAACTCAAAATTAGTAAATAGCTCCTGTGATTAGCAATATTTTAATTCATTGCCATGATTTTCGTTCTACTTGACCAGATATACTTTATTTATTGTTAGAAGATTTTATTAAAATAAATGTTCTTAACAACGAAAAGGAAAGAGCATGTGGTTTTCTCCTAATTGTACTTGTATACTACACTAATATATACTCAGTATGGATTATGGAATGGTTGCAACAACATGAATATCTCTTACAAATTAAAAACAGACCCTGCAATTGAAAAAGTAGATTTGTTCCAGCAGAGCTGAAAGTCATGAATTGTAGAGTGGATGCTATAAATTAGAAGTTTAGCTTACCACAGTTCATCAATGTTGGAGACTTGCTCAATGAGGGACAAGAATCAATGACTGAGCCACTTGTATTGAAATTATTTGATTAAACACAGACTACATCAACTGATTTTATTTATTTATTTTTTTACTCCTTGTGTGACTCTGTTAATTAGGAAAATTCCCTTGGCTCATTATAATTTTGAAACAAATTTATCCGTCTCCTGAACTTGTTGACCTACTACAGAAACAATTTTATCTTTTGAGAAACATGGACATTTTAGAGTTGGCTCTTTTTAATGAGATTGAAACAAGTAGCCCTGAGTGAGCCAGCTTCTTTCTCTAAGATTTCAATCACTAACAAAAGAAACACCCTCAATTAAAGAAAGAAACTTACTTTCATATTTTTCTATAAAAATTATACAACTTCTGTTTTCTATAATTACTTTTTTGGTAACTATTCAGGCCAACATAGTCCCCATATTTTCACAATGAGAAATAATGAGAAAAGATTTAGATATCCATGTTTCTTTTTTAAAAATAAATTAGGATACTCTACTTTCTAGACCCTACTGGTTTGTATTATATAATTCAAATATACATGATATATATACAATATATTGCCAGTTTAACATATATAGACAAATGTAAATATGTAGTTTCATTTGAAATGTTATATTTATCATTGCATACCAAAATAAATCCAAACCAGAAATTTATAGAATTGTACAATTGACATCTCCTAGAAGTTTTCTATTAAGATCATGCTTTATGGCTAGAAATTATTGCTGTTCCTCATTTTATTCAGAAATTTAGAACTCAAATGATCCATATTTGAGACAAATTATTTGGTGTCATTAATTTAACAAAGTATTCATTCTATAAAATGAATGTTTATTAAATTAACATTTATTAAAACCAGATACTTATTAATAAACCAGATATTTATTAATACCAGATACTTAGACTCAGTGCTTGAGTTGAACAAGATTGGCTAGTTTCAGCCTCATGGAATTAAAATTAAAAAGGTTAAACAAAAATCTAAATTAACGATCACCATGCAGTGAAATAAGTTAAGTAAAAAGGAAAGTGCAATGTTCTAAAGAGACTCGTAGAATAAGTACAAATAATAGCTGTTCCACTATCTTCTGACTCCACCTACTTTAACTGGAATATTTTGTCTAGCTATAAAAGAGAATGTAACATTTCCACAAACTTTGTTAAAGTTAAAACAAGATTTATCACCTTAATTTTTTTTTCTAATCGAAAAATTTATGCATGCTCTTACATATAGAAGGTTAGCCAATTAAGTTTGCAAACTCATCCTAGAAAAAGTGCTGCATACTTTATTGCTGAATATCACTGTGGTCACCTTTGAAGTCCTCCCCTTGGAAAGTTATGCACCAATGCCAGTGCCTAGCCCACCCAGCAATTTTGGAACTCCCTTTCTGGAATGGCCATCAGAGCTGTCGTATTACCCTTGATGTCCTGAATGTCATCAAAATGTCTTCCTTTCAATATTTCCTATATCTTTTGGCAAAGAAAGAAGTCATTGAAGGCCAGATCAGGTGAGTAGGGAGTGTTCCAATACAGTTATTTGTTTACAGTTTAAAAACTTCGTCACAGAAAGTGCTGTGTGAGCTGGTGCATTGTCATGATGCAAGAACCATGAATTGTTGGGGAAAAGTTTAGGTCATCTAACTTTTTCATACAGCATTTCAGCACTTCCCAATAGTAAACTTGGTTAACTGTTTGTCCATTTGATACAAATTTTAATGAATAAACCCTCTGATATCAAAAAAGATTAGCAACATCATTGCAAACAGTTCACAAACTTAATTGTCATACCTCGTACAACTACCAAGCAGTGTATTTTCCAAGAGACATTGTTTGTCTTGTTAATCACATCAACCTGGTGTTTAGACTACTGCTTGACACACAATTGTTCTCTAAAGTTCACTGAAAGCATTCCTGAAATATTCAGATAGTTCCCGTAATCACTTCCTAAAAATTATATTAAATACTAACAATATATAAATATACATAGTTTATTGGATAAATATTACAGCATGAAAGCACAAAAGATGCAAATATGTGTAAATGCGTGTATATACAGCCCCTAGAACTTCATGTTTTGTGGTAAATAGGTGGTTTAACTAAGTAATAATCACATGATGGCTCTATCTTTCAAGACTAATAAGAACAATAATAATCCCATAGGTTTTTGAGTAGACTGTTTATAGAGAAAAAGCTATGTTCATTCCAGTGGCTTCTAAATATAAAATATGTTTAACAATTAGAAAATTACAAATTAAAATAAACAATACAGTAAATATTTATGTAAATATATTAAAGTATTAGCAAATAAACTGTTAAAATGCATTAATTTTTTATCTAAAAATTTAGTTAATTCCCCACTAAGTTTGTTAAAAGAAAATATTTGCTTCATTAAAAATTTTAAAAGATTTGAAGAAAAAATTGAAATCATGATGTAATGGAAAAAAGCCAAGGAATCAGGAACAGAAATCCTAAGATGATATCTATGCAGCAGATACATAAAGCAATTAACTTACATAAAGGAAAGTTTGAGTGTTATGAGACCAAACAAAAACAAACAAAAAAACACCTTTCAAAATAAAATAAACTCATACAGAAAAATGACATGATTAAAAAGATGAAGTCTAAGTGTTTGTTATTGGTGAAAAAAAAGGGAAAATTAATTATCCCAATATGAGGAAAATGGATATGTGACATAATTTTATCAATTTTTTGTGATATGAATTTAACATATTTGTTTTACGACACGTGTTATATCTTCTTGAACAACACAGAGTGAATGAGAAGAGATTACAGAATTTTATTTTGATACTTGGTTCCACTATTCCACTAGTAAATAACATTTACATCATTATAATAATGCAAAGCATATTAGGATCTCCAATTCAAAGAATTTTAAGATCGAATCATCCTTATAATCTGGATATTTATTGTGGTTGGACCACTTTGCTTGTAAATAACACAAACAAAACTCAAATACATTCAAGAAAAACAGGAATCTTTGACTCTAGTAATTTTGAAGTATAAGAGTGGATCTGTATTTATGAATTGTTGGATTCAAGGACTCATCTCACATCTTCAGTTCTCCTTGTTTATTAATCCATTAGCTACACTTTCTTCTGTCATTGGTGCAATTCTATAATTAGGGTTCTTCAATATTACAGGAAAGATGGCTTCCACTAGCCCAAGATTTATAGTCTCCAAAATTTGAAAGCCCAGTGGAGACAGGCATTGCTCTAACCCAGCATTTATCTAGGAAGTTCTGTTACATATTTCTGGAGTGATTTTTATTGCCATGGAGATGAAAGGCAATTAGTGGTTTAACACAGAAGACACATGCCCAACCTAGAAATCAGGAGGAGAAAACGATGGTAACTTTGATTTCTTCTAGGGCTAAAGGTAGAGGAATTTTTCCAAATAATTACATACATTGTCCAAAAAGAAAAAGTTAAAATAATAATAATAATAATAATAATAATAATAATAATAATATAAGTATAATAACATAACTGACAAAATATGAAGGATAAAAGGAAATGATAATGAAGTATATTCAAGAGTACTAATTTGTAATTTTGCATGACCTGGAATTAAATAATATGATACCAACTCGATCAAGAAATAGCTTAATGTTTAAAAATGGAAAATTTGAAGAACACATTGGAATCTATGTAAAAATAATCAAATTTATATTTTATTAATTCAGACTAAGATATCTAAATGTAAAATCTCATTAGATGGTTTCAATAACCTATTGAATGAAGTACTCTCAAGCAGGATGATAGAAAATATGTAAGCAGAGAAAAACAAACATAGTATACCCGAAATACGGGAAACATTCAGAAGGCCTAACTTGTGTGTAACTGAATTCCCAGAGAGATAGAAGGGACACAGTGGTGCACAAGAAGTACTGGTGGACATAATGGCAGAAAATTGTTATCGCTAATCAAAGATACCAGGCTACTAGTAAAAAAGCTCTTCAACCAGAAAGCAGGATAAGTACAAAAAAGTCTTATGTAGGCATATTATAGGGAATTGCTGAAAACAAAACAAAAATATATTCACATTCTAACAAATTAAAATTGTGATTATATTATATGTGGTTTAAAATTACATAGAGTAATATGTGAAACATATAGAACAGGTGAAAGGTTTAGGAGTTAGGCAGCTTGCCATAGAAGTCTATGTGTGGTATTTTAAGCCTGTGCACAGGCAATTACAAAGGCTTTATATACTAGGACTCGTAGGACTGTTATGTATGTGAACAACCACTTGTTCCAGCATCATTGTTTGAAAAGGCTATTCTTTCCTCATGGGATGTATTGGCACCTTTGTGAAAAGTCAGATGACCATAATCTTAAGGATTTATTTGTGGAGACTCATTTCAGGTCCATTGATCTGCATATCTATACTTATGCTAGTACCACACTGTCCTAATTACCTTAGCTTTGTAGTAAGTTGTGAATTCAAGACATGTGAATCTTCCAACTTTGTTGTTTGCTCTTCTAGGTTCCTTGCATTCCCACATGAATTTTAGCATCAGCTTTCCATTTTCTGGGGAAAAAAATCAGCAAGGATTTTGATAGGTATTGTGTTGAATCTATTGTTCAATATCACTGTAAAATTTGACCATTATATTAATCTGTAATTCCCTTCAACCATGTTTTGCAGATTTTAGTGTGCACGTCTTGCACTTTTGTTAATTTATCCCTAAGTATTTTATTGTGTTTGATACTATTACAAATATAATTGTTTTCTTCTAGTTTTAGATTATAGCTTACAATACATAGAAAAACAATATTTGTAAATTGATCTGTTTTCTTGTGAACTTTCTCAATTTGTTTATACATTCGACTAGGATTTTGCGGATTCTGTGATTTTCTATACAAGATCATATCATCTGTAACTAGAGACGGTTTTATTTCTTCCTTTCCAATCTGGATGACATTTAAAATTTATTTTTATTTTTTTTCTTCTTGTCTGATTGTCCTGACTAGAACTTCTAATACAATGTTGACTAGAAGTGTCAGGAGCAGACATTTTTGCCATTTCTGATTTCAATGAAAAAGCATTTAGAATTTCATCATTAAGTATGATGCTAGCTGTGAGTTTTTCAGAGATGTTCTTTATTAAGTTGAGAAATCCCCTTTATTTGTAGTATGTCAAATGATTTTGTCATAAAAAGCTTTTATATTTTGTCACATACTTTTTATACCTCTATTGAGATAATTATGTGGTCACTGCCTTTTGATCTATCAATTGGTATATTTCATTGATTGATTTTCATATGTGAAACCAAACTTGCATTTGTAGTATATATCACCTAGTCCTGGTATACAATCCATTGTATATATTGCTCAGATTAATCTGCTGGTATTTTTGGAAAAAAATTATGTCTATATTCTTAAGAAAAATTAGTCTGCAGTTTTATTTTATTGTTACGTGTTTGCCTACTTAAGCATTATGATAACTTGGGCTTCCGAGAAAGAGTTGAAGCATCCCTTCCTTTGTTTACCATGGTTTCCGAGGAATTGGTATTAATTCTTTTTTAAACGTTTTGTAGAATTTGAAAGTGAATCTTGGTCCTGATATCTTTGTTAAATAACTTAAAAGAACTAATCAAAATTTTAAATCATTACATGTCTATTTGGATATTGTATTTTTTTTTTGAATTAGTTTTGGTAGTTACTTTCTTAATAGGGATTTTTCTTTTTGCTCTTGGTCATCTAAGTTGTTGGTAGTTGATGATATTGTTTTCTTATGATTCTATTCCTCTTAGCTCACTATTGATGTTGCACTTTCTTTTTTTTTATTTTATTTTAGTAACTTGCGTCTTCTTTCATTTATTTTTATTATCCAGACTATTTAAAGATAAGTTATAATGATCTTTACAAAGAACCAAGATTTCTTTTCTTCATTTTGTTGTTTTCCTATCACTAATTTCTGTTCTATTTTATATTTTCTTTCCTGGTTTGCTCTTCACTTTCTAATTTTATAATGTAGAAAGTTAGATTATTGATTTGATATTCTAGTTTTACTAAATATAGCCCCTTACATTATAAATCCCCTATAAGTATTGCTCACTTACATCTTACATATTTTATTTATTGTTTTTATTTTCATTCTTCTAACTTATTTTCTAACTTCTTTATGAATATATCTTAGGTCCATTGGTTGTTTACCTGTGAGTTATATAATTTACACATATTTTAAAGGTTCCAACTTCTATTTTTAATTTTTATTGAATTCCATTGCTGTTGTAAAACATACTTTACATAATTTTAGTTATTCTGATTTTATTGAGGTTTGTTTAATAGCCTATTCTGTAAATATTTTAAATGTACCTAAGAAGAATGTGTATTTATTGTTGTTATGGAAAGTGTATTATAATTTCACTTAAATTTAATTGGCTTATATTGTTAAAATCTTCTGGTTTTTAAATTAAGATAAAATTTAAAGAAAAAAGTTGCAGTATATTGGAAAATTTTAAATATTGCCAACAGCAATAAATGAGACTTACATTAATAGAGATGTAACAATTGTTATGCATAAGAAGACCTTACACCATTGATATTCCCCCAAAAGAGGGAAGCCACATTGCCTTACATTGCATGAAGGGTTCTATTTCTATAGGTAGAATTGTCTCCCTCTCGCCCTTCTCTTATCTCTCTTTCTCCCTGTGAGGCACCTAGTCCTCTGGCATTTAGTAATGACTTTCTTTGATTTAGGAGCATGTGTAAACACAACTCATTGGGATATGTGAAAACCTGGAATCCTGTTGGGCTAGTGAAGTATTGATGTTCCTGATAAACAGGATGTGTGCCCTGATAAGTAGGATGTGTTCCTCTCTTCTAATGGATTTTTTTAAAAATTATTTATGGGTTTGTGTAAATACATCCCCTTGATTTAGGTGCATATATGAGCACATCCCTTAGGGGTATGAGTAAGCCTGGAATCCTGCTGGACAGCTCTGCACAGGGTCTTGACCCAAATAGGGGCTGCAAAAAGGGGCTTTCTTACCAGGACTAAATTTCTCCTTCTGCTCATCTCTAACTATCTATCTAACCCATCATCACTGGAACAATTGAATAGAAATATGGAAACAAACAAACAAACAAACAAACAAAAACCTCCAGCCCTTATATCACACTATACACAAAAAATAAACAGAAAGAGAATACGGACATAAATTTAAAATTTAAAGTTATTAAACTTCTAGAAGAAGAAAAAAGTAGGAAAAAAATGACATTGGATTAGGCATAGATTTCCGAAACAAAAACCTATAAAAGAAAAAGCAAAAAATATAAAGGAAAAAGCAAAAAATATAAAGGAAAAAAATAATCAAATGGAATTAATCAGTATCAAAGATATTTGCATTTCAAAAGACACTCTTAAGATAGTAAAGTGAGAAGCCACTGACTGAGAGCAACTTTTTTGAAAATTATATATGAACAAATGACTAATATCTAAAATATATGTAGAATTCTTATAATGTAAAAATAGAAAGAAAAATACTCCACCCTTGCAAAACTGGAGAAGATATCAATATTCATTTCACAAAAGAAAATAAGTAGATTAATGGTCAATTAACACATGAAAAGATCAGCATTATTTGTTATCGAAAAATGTAAATAAATCATAATTACGTACACTGAACACACACGAGAATGTCAATTTTAAAAAAATGTAGAAAGCTATTTAATATCAGAAAAAGCAGGCTTTAATGCAAAAATACTAATAATACAGTTATCTCATAATAACTAAAGGGTTAATTTAAGAAACTAGAATATCTAAAGAATTTAGTATCTTTATAAGAATTTGAGAATAAAATTAAAACCTTTCTCACAAAATAAGCTGTAGTCCTAGAATACTTCAATGTTAAAATCTTTCAACTATTTAAGTAAATAAATATTAATCCGACAGTAATTTTCTGGAAAATGTATTTTTTAAAAACTAATTACTCTCAACTCACTTCATGAGGTCAACAGAAATTTGATACCAAAATCAGACAAGGGGGTTACTAGAAAGGAGAATTCTAAGCCAATACTACTAATTAACATTAATGAAAATATCTTAAACAGATGTTAAAAGATGAATAAACTAGTATAGAAAAAAGATAATACATCAATAGCAATTGGAATTTATTCTTGTCTTTTCCCCCCATTTGGTTACTTTGTTCTATTGTTTTCTTCTTCTTTCTTTCTTTTTTTAATTAAAGTTTATTGGGGTGACAATGGTTAGTAAAGTTACATAGATTTCAAGTGTATAATTCTGTATTACATAATCTATATATCACATTGTGCATTCATCACCCAGAGTCAGTTTTCTTTCCATCACCATATATTTGATCCCATTTACCTTCATCTACCACCCCTTTTTCCCTTACCCTCTGGTAATCACTAAACTATTGTCTATGTCTATGAGGTTTTGTTTCTTTATTTGTCTTGTTTCTTTGTTGCTTTCAGTTTTATATCCCATATATCAGTGAAATCATATGGTTCTCAACTTTTTCTAGTTGAGTTACTTTGCTTAGCATTATAATCTCAAGATCCATCCATGTTGTCACAAATGGTACATAATCTTTTCTTATGGCAGAATAGTATTCCAGAAATTTATTCTATTAATGCAAAGTTAGCTTAACATTCATAGCTCAATCATTGAATTTTTGTACATTAGGAGAAGAAACAGAAATTCCATATTACTCTGAGTAGAGAAAGAAAGCAAAGGATAAATGCAACTACCTTTCATGATGCATACATACCATGCTGCTGAAAAGAGGGCCCTTTCCAGTAAAATATGACAAGAAAAATAAAATATGAAATTTCAATGGAAGAAATAAAATTGTTATTCTTTTGTAGGCGGTATGATATTTATTGCTGCTTAATATCCAAAAATTTTATACCCAATTATTACTTAATATGCAAATGAATCAAAGATACTGAATAAAAGGTCTATGTAGAGGAAATCAATTCTACATACAAACATCAAATGATTAAAAGTACTTTAATACCATTTACAAAACCAAGTTCATAAAACATTTAATAGCAAATCTAATGTAAACAGTATAAGACCTTCATAGTGAACACTAAATAATAAGTCTGAGCATAATTCAAGCTGACCTGTATAAGGGTAAGAGTACTTAATATTGTCAAGTTGTCAATTCCATGAAATTGATTCAGAGCTCAGTCCAATCCTACTCAAAAAATCCCAAGAAATATTTAAATTTGTTTATACATATTGACAACCTAATTCTTAAAATTTATATGAGGATTCACAGAATCTAGAACAGTAATCTCAAGGAGTAAGAAAAAAAACAAACTTTAGCCTTTACGTAACAATTTATGAAGACTTATTTGAAACGTATAGTACCACAGATCCTCAAATAATGTTGTTTCATTCAATTTCTTGTTATAATGTTGATGAGATGCTAAAGGACCTTAACTCTTGCCAATGATTCTATGGGGAAATTGTATTTTCTATATAGGCATACCTCAGAGGTATCCCAGGTTCTGTTCCAGATCTCCACAATAAAGCAAGTATTGCAATAAAGTGAGTTGTAATATTTTTGTTGGTGGTGGGTCACACTTTTAATTTTTTTTAAATGCAACATCTGTGAAGCACAATATAGCAAAGCACAATAAAATGGGGTGTGCCTGTACATCTTTTTTATTAAAGCCACAGGACTTATCAGTGACATTAAATGATAACTTACTGTATCAAAAAACGTGTAATATTGGTGCAATCATTGCAAATAGATCAAAATGGAGAAGAGACTTCTCACACATACTCATATAACGTATAATAAATGTGCCACTTCAATTTTGAAGATTAAAAAAGTTATCTTTTCAAAAAATATTTTGGATCACTTATGAGTATATATTAATAACAAGAAAATATACTTTGACCTCACCACACTACACAAAACAGATTCATGATCCTAGAATAGTATGTGGAAAGTAAAATGAGAAAACTTAGAATTATTTCATCATCTTAAGGTAAGCCAAACTTTGTTAAATGAAAGAGATGATTTTATAAATTTGACTTCACAAGGAAAGGAAGTGAAAGCAAATATAAGTGAATGGGACTATATCATACTAAACAGCTGCGCAGCAGATGAAACCATCAACAAAACAAAGAGGTAACCAACCAAATGGGAGAAGATATTTACAAACAACAACTTCTTTCAACTTTAAGTTTTACTTTTAAACATCATGTTTTTAAAATAGTTTACAGTTTACTTTTTGAAGTCTAAAAATATCTAATTAATAAATATATTATTATAATTGAAATACTACTTTTGTTTCCTCAATATTTTTTTTTAAGATTGAGAAAAAATAGTAGTATGTATTCCTACATTCATTTCAACATTACTCATAGTAGCCAAGACATGGAAACAGCCAAAGTGTCCCTCGATATATGACTAATTGAAGAGATGGTACTTATATAAGGTGGATTATTACTCAGCCATAAAAAAGATGAAATACCGCCACTTGCAACAACATGGATGGATCTTGAGATTATCATGCTAAGTGAAGTAAGTCAGGTGGGAAAAGTCGAGAACCATATAATTTCACACATATGTGGGATATGAAACTGAAAACAACAAATGAACACTACCACAAACAAATAAAAACTCATACACACAGATAATAATTTAGTGGTTACCAGAGGGTAAGGGGGGATGGTAGTGGTAGAAGAGGGTGAAGGGGTCAAATATATGTTAATGGAAGGATAACTGACTCTGGGTGGTGAACCCATATGCAATATATAGATGATGTATTATAGAATTGTATACTTGAAACCTATGTAATTTTATAACCAATGTCATCCTAATAAATGTAATACATAAAGAAACACTGAAAATAAGAATGATAAATTTGACTTCTTTAAAATTATAAACTTATTCTATAATTGACACCATTAATAAAATGGAAACAGAAACCACAGACTAGAAAAAATAAATATTTATACTTTATATACATGACAACAGAATTTTGTCCACAATATTTAAAGGTTACTACAAATCAACATGAAAATGATAATCCATTAAACAATTGAGCAAAATATCTAAAAATTATTATACAGAATATACTCAAATGAGCAATAGATAATGAGATAATGCTTAACAATAGTCATAAGGAAAATGCAAATAAAAACATAAAACATTATTAAAAATTTACTGGAATATATCAAGTAAAATAAACAGACAATATCAAGTCTGGCAAAGCTGTGCAGAAATTGATAAGTATGCATTGGTATAATCAGTTTAAAAATTACTTGACTATCTCAGGAAAGGTAGTTACATGACACTCTCAGACCCATTGATTCCATACCTAGCAATATACTTAAATAAATTAATGCTAATGGCTTCCGAAGTACTTGTGTCATAATAGTCCCAAACTGGAAATAACTCAAACTTCCTTCAGTGGTAGAATGGACATCAAAACCATTATATTTACAATGGAGTATTATGCAAAAAGAAAAGAGAATTAACTATTAATAGATGCAACAATAAATCTCAATATATAAGCTTAGGAAAAACAGTAATTTTTATAAGATTGATAAAAATAATATTTTAATTATACTTATAATATATTCATTAATTAGATATTTTAGACTGTATAAAGTAACTACTAAAATGTTTTGAAAACATAATGCTGAAAGACAAAATTCAAAGTTGAAAGAAGTTCTGACAGAAAAGCATTCTTTGTATTTTGTTTTATATTATTCTATACTACTAAAACTTTGATTTTCATGTGTATACTGTTAAATTCACGAACTCATCATAAAAAAAGTACTGCATACCTCATGGCTGAAATATCATTAGGGTCACCTTCAAAGTGCTCCTCTGGGGTAGCTATGCATTGAGGCCAGTGCCTAGTCCACCCTTCAAAGCAATTTTGGAACTCTTTTTCTGGAATGGCCATCAGAGCTGTTGTTGTATTACCCTTGATGTCCTGAATGTCATCAAAATGTCTTCCTTTCAATATTTCCTTTATTTTTGGGTAAAGAAAGAAGTCACTGGAGGCCAGATCAGGTGAGTAGGGAGGCTGTTCCAATACAGTTACTTGTTTACTGGCTAAAAACTCCCTCACAGACAGTGCTGTGTGAGCTGGTGCACTGTCGTGACGCAAGAGCCATGAATTGTTGATGAAAAATTCAGGTGGTTTAACTCTGTCA
This sequence comes from Rhinolophus hipposideros, assembly GCF_964194185.1. Lineage (NCBI taxonomy): Eukaryota > Metazoa > Chordata > Mammalia > Chiroptera > Rhinolophidae > Rhinolophus > Rhinolophus hipposideros. The sequence goes on along the minus strand of NC_138052.1, from coordinate 4,525,270 downwards.
AGCAGCCTTTTCAGCACTTCAAATAGTAAACTTGGTTAGCTGTTTGTCCAGTTGCTACAAATTCATTTTGAATAAACCCTCTGAATTCTGAATAAATAAACCTCTAAATAAATAAACTTCTGAATGAATAAACCTCAAAAAAGCTTAGCAACAAGTTCGTGAACTTAATTGTCATCCCTGTATAGTTGTCTATAATAATAAAAATAATTAAATATATGTGTATACAACCATAAATATTTACATTTTCATGAAAACTAATCTGAAACTATCTGTATCAAATGGTTAACAGTACATTTTTGATAAGATTTAACTGATAAAATATTTATGAAGTTAGTTTCATTTTATAAAAGTCCATGGTATTATTTCCAAAGTACAACAGTCCTTGCAATATTAAAAATTGATTTGTAATTGAATCTTTTGATACATACTCTTTTAATTAGAAAATCAATAGAATCTATCACTTAAATCAATTGCACAATAAGAAAATGATTATGAAAATACAAATTGAAAAATTGACTCACTTTTGATTCAGTGGCTACATTCAAAAGTAGTCTTCTTTACAAATTTGGTTAATACAACTATACATTTTGTTATTATATTTTCCATTTAATTTTCAAATAATTCCAATATTTAGATACCACTATCTGTATTTTATAAGAAGAGTTTGAGAATAAGAAAGATTTAATGATGTTCTGAGTGTTACAACCAAAATTGCTAGGTGAATAATATTTGAGAGTAAGTAATTCTATTCTGTGTTAACCTATGATCTTTCCAATATATCAACCTATCCTTGTTTTTCTTTACCCATTCATTTGTTGAAAAGAGATATTTCCTTTGTCTACAAAGATACACAATTAAGAACAAACGTAAACAGTATTGAGATATTTAAGACAAAAACTACATATAACGTAAAATATTTTTTCACTGAATATTTGCCATGGGTTAAATTGGTAAAAAGTGTCTCAATTTCTAAATCAAATATTGTTTAAAAACTATTTGTGTTCCCCATGCTTATAAACCAAAGTCTAAAGCCCTCATCCTGATATCTGATGCCCTTCACAATTAAGCTTTTCTTTCTATATCTAATGTTATGTGCCTTTTATTCTCTAATCTTGTCTGAAAGACCACTCATTGCTCAAAATCACATCACATTGATTTCTATATCCTGCTTTGGCTTACATTATTTATCGAATAGAAATGACCCTATTCTCCTTTCACTGTGTTAAAATCATCCATACTGTTGGATAAGATAATGAAGAGGACATTACCGCTGGTTGATCTCGTGCTTGACCCCAGCAATCAGAGGCTTCCCACCCTCCCCTGTCCATGGAATGTACACTCTTCCTACTGTTCCCACCGTGAGAGCTATTCCAAGTGAGACAGTTTAGTTAGTATGATTGCTAGGTAGATAGGGAGATCCCTGGTGGAATAAAGAAAAGACAGTCATATCCTAAAACTTCAGGTTTTGAAATCACTCCTTCCTTCCAGGACATAATGTAACAAGGCCTTGAAGTTAATCATAAAATTCCTTTTGGCCTGACAAATGGAGCTGATCTGACAGATAAGAGTGGGTTACTTTGCTAATTCCTTTAGAATGGGCAAGAACAAACCTGGTAGGCGAATTTCATTAGAAGGTGCCAGTTCCCTTCTTCAAACAACTGCCCTTCTTCAAACAACTCCCCTTCCCCAAATAGGCAAGGGAAGATATAAAAGTAAGAGCTTTTGTCTCAGTCATGGGGCACCCCCCATTTGGGACTCCCTCCAGCTCAAGAGCTGCAACCTCTTCTCCTTCCTCTAATAAACTATCCTCTTTTTAAAACTTTGTTCCGCTCCTTGGTCCATGTTTCCATTCTTAGGCTTCACGAGACACGATCACAGCCCACACTCAGAAACGGTGGTAGATACTACGTCACCTACATCACAAGGACATAACCTTGACAGGAAGAGATGATGGTGAGACCATCTGCATGGTATATGTGACTGAGCTCTGTATAAAATTTAAGAGTCTGGTGCACGGGTGCAGAGATCTACTCATCTTGAGGTCACCCAAGACAAGTATCATAATTAAATTATCTTGCTTGTTAAAACTGTCACCTACCAACCTGGAATGGTCTTCCTCTTTCTTCACTCTCTACTTTCCCTCCATGTACAGAAGCCAGCTTATAAACCCACAATTGGTGAGCTACCCAGGAGACCAAATAAATGGGCTTTGGAAAAGAGGCAGCTTCAGGGGAAATCCCAGATTGGCTATAGACCTCTGTGAGGGGAGGGGTGGTCCTTATGTCAGAGTCTTGTGAATCACCACATAAATATGGGACACCCTCAAAAGCGTTGTCTGCTTCAATGCATTTATTTGAGAAACTACAGATAGCACACTGTTGCAAAGATGGGAAATGAATGGCTACTGCAGTGGGCTGGCCTCCACTGTGGTCACATTGACTAGCCACCAATACTCCACTGTAGGCTAAAGTTTGAGTTAGAAAGTTTGAAGAAAAACTGAAGAAAGAGAAAGATATGTGATTGTCCATTACATTGCTAGCTTTGGGGCTGGCTGACAAGCTGAAATAGCAGAATTATAAATTGGGGATTTTATTGTGCCACTTTGCAAAGCTAGGAGGGTGTAAACTGCTGTGGATTAAGGTCTGAGTGCTTGTGACTGATGAAGCCTGATTAGGATGCTGAGGGAAGAATCCCTAGAAATGTGAGGAGAACAAAGGGGAGGATGTTGTGATGATTGACGCCCTTAATGCAATCCAACCCCTAATACAAAAGGAAATTTTACATAATAATTACCGTAGACTTCTGATAATAGCAAAACATACCCCAAAACTCGTAAGGAAAAAATTGCATTCTTTCTCTATCCCTTGAAGTTGTAAATCTTACCATGTTTTTAAAAGGTAAACACCCCAGGAGTTAACTAAAACAAGGCTCAGGATTGCCTGAGACTGAGGAAAAGAAAGGGGGAGAGACTTTTTAAATACCGACTGCTATAGAAGTTCCTTTGCCCGAAATCTAGTTCACAGCTTCCGTAAGATTACTCGTCAAGGTCAAAAGTATCGGAATGAAAGCTATGGGGTCTCTTTCTTTGTCTTTCTGTATGTTCATGTACATGTCTGTGTGTGTGTGTGTGTATATATATATATATATATATATATATATATATATATATATATGTATATATATGTTATGTATAAGTGATTCTTTTCTACTCCTTGACAGTATTACCAAAATTAATTTGTAAAAGAACTCTCTCTATTTAACTGGCTTAAAGAAATAGTGTGCTTTCGTAAAATTGAAAGTAAAGTTTAATTTATCTGCTAAAAGAACAATAACAGAATATGAAAGCAGCTAACTTAATTACTAATAAGCAGAACCACCCTGGCCAGGTAAACTAAAGCACTATGCCAGATTTTAATATATATGAATGATCAACCGATAGGGCCTGTTGCCCCATATGCCAGACATGGAATCCCTGCTGAGATACTCAATGCTGTAAAGGTATGTAAGTCACAGGAAACAGCTATTGTCCTAACTCTCACCTTGAATCAATATGTTATGCTGCTGAGAACACCAAACCCTACCACACCTGGTATCTATGTGCTGCGGACAAGAGACTTACTTTAGCTTCAAGGACACAAACCAACTAAAATGAAGAGATGAGAAAAGATATTCCATGCAAACAAAAACCAAAAGAAAGCAGGGGGAGCTATACTTATATCAGACAAAATAAACTTTATGCCAAAGATGTAATACAAAATAACATTAAAAAGTCATTATACAATGACAAAGGGGTCAATCCAACAAGATGATAAAATATTTGTAATTATTTATGCACCCCAACATAGGAACACCTAAGTATGTAAAGCAAGTATTAACAGACGTAATGAGAAATAAACAATAATGCAATGGTTATATTGTATTATGTACTTTCAAAAAAGGGTAGACCCACCAGACAGAAAAGCAACAAGAAACACATTGGGCATATAACAATATGTTAGACTAGATAGACCTGACAATCATTTGTAGAACAAACTATCCAACAGGAAAATATTCTTCATAAGCACACATGGGACATTCTCCAGAGTTGATCATATATCCCCAAAAAGTCTCAATAAATTTGAGAAAATTGAAGTCCAAACAACAAATTTTCTGACCAAAATTGTATGAAACTAAAAATCAACTACCAGAAGAAAACGGGAAAATTAACAAATAGGTGGAAATTAAACAAGCTACTGAACATTCAATGAGTCAAAAAAGAAGTCAAAAGATAGGTAAGAAAATATCTTGAGATAAAGATAATGGAAACACAACATATCAAAACTTATGGGCTACAGAGAAAGCAGTTATAGGAAGGGAGTTCAAAAATATAAGCATCTACTTTAATTAAAAAAGAGCTCAAGGAAACAAACTTTATACCTTGGAGAATTAGAAAAAGAAGAGCAAACTAAGCTCAAAGTTAGTAGAAGGAAGAAAATAAAATTCAAAGAGGAAATAGAGACTAAAATAGAAACTAAAAAGACAATAGAAAAGATCAATGAGCTGATTTTCTGCAAATATAAACAAATAGACGAACTTTTAGCTAGAATTATCAATTAAATGGAAGTAGACTCAAGTAGAATTAGAAATGAAAGAGGAGACATTACAACTGGTACTATATAAATACAAAGGATGGTAAGAGACTACTATGAACAATTATACAGCAATGTAGAAGAAATCAGTAAATTCATATAAATATAAACTGAATCATGACAAAAAAGAACATATGAACAAACCAATTCAAAAACAAGCTAAACTCTATTAAGCAGATTGAATAAATCATCAACAACCTCCTAGCAAAGTAAAGTGTAGGACCAGATGGCTTTTGTGGTTAATTGTACCAAACAGTTAAACAGGAATTAATACCAATACTCACCTCTTCAAAGGACAAAAAAAAAGAGGAAAGAACACTTCTAAATTCATTCACAAGGCCAGTATTTCCCTGATACCAAAGTCAGACAAATACATCACAGCAAAAGGTAATTAAAAGTCAATGCTCCTGTTAAAGACAAATGGAAAAATTCTCAATAAAATATTAACAAACTAAATTCAGCAATATATTAAAAGCATCATACACCATGATCAGATGTAACTTATTAAAAGGGTGCAAGAATGGTGCAACATCAGCAAAAGAATTAATGTTACACACCACATTATAATAAAGGATAAAAATCATATGATCATCTCAATAGATGCAGAAAAAGCATTTGAAAAATTCAGCATCCATTCATGATTAAAACTGTCAATAAATTGTGTATAGAGGGAATGGATCTCAACATGATAAAGATCATATATGACAAGCTCACAGATCATTTGATACACAATAGTAAAAAGCTGAGAGGTTTTTCTTTAAGATCAGGAACAACAGAAACTTGCACACTCTTACCCATTCCACTAGATGTACTACTGGAAATCTAAGCAGAACAATTCGGCAAGAAAAGGAAAAAGACAATCAGATTGGAAAGGAAGAAGTAAAATTTTCTCTACTTGCTGGTGACATGATATGAGAGTTGACACTTATGTTCCTGAACTGGTTGCAACAATCTTGCTAAACTTTTTTGATATCAGTGGGATTATTCATTATAAATTTGTACCAACTGGACAGTTAACCAAGTTTACTATTTGGAAGTGCTGAAAAGGCTGTGTGAAAAAGTTCTGAACTTTTCACTAACAATTCATGGCTTTTGCATCACGACAATGCACCAACGCACAAGGCACTGTCTATGAGGGAGTTTTTAGCCAGTAAACAAATAACTGTATTGAAACACCCTCCCTACTCACCTGATCTGGACTCCAATGACTTTTTTCTTTACCCACAAATAAAGGAAATATTGAAAGGAAGACATTTTGATGACATTCAGGACATCAAGTGTAGGTAATACTATACCAGCTCTGATGGCCATTTCAGAAAAAGAGTTCCAAAATCGCTTTGAAGGGTGGACTAGTCTCTGGTGTTGGTGCATAGTTTCCCAAGGGGAGGACTTTGAAGGGGACCATAGTGATATTCAGCAATGAGGTATGTAGCACTTTTTCGAGGGTGAGTTCTAGAGCTTAATTGTCAGAACTTGTATGTAGAAAACCCTGAAGCATCCACCAAAAACTGTTAGAATTAATTAATGAATTCAGTAAAGTTGTAGAATATAATGTCTCTATACAAAAATCAGTTGTGTTTCTGCACTTAACAACAAACTATTAGAAAGAGAAATTGAGAACACTATCCTATTTAGAGTTTGTATCAAAAAGGATAGAATACTTCAAAATAATTTTAACCAAGAAGGCAGCAGATCTATATAATAAAAACTGTAAGACACTGATGAACAAAATTGAAGAAGACTAATTAATGGAAGTAAATTCTGTGCTCATGGATTGAAAGAATTAATGTTATTAAAAGTCCACACCACCCAAAGATTCTATAGATTCAGTGCAATCTCTATCAACATTCCAATAGTATTTTTTCACAGAAATATAGTCCTAAATTTTGTATCAAACCACAAAAGACTCCAAATAGCCAAAGCGATCTTGAGATAGAATAAAGCTGGAGATAATCATACTTCTTGATTCAAAGTGTATTACAAAGCTATAGTAATCAAAACAATATGGCATTGGTGTCAAAAGAGACACATAAATCAATGAAACAGAATAGAAAGTCCAGAAAAAAATCACACATGCATGGTCAATTAATTTATGACAAAGGAGCCAATTTATACAATGGAGAAAAAATAGTGTCTTTAATAAATGGTGTCGGGAGAAGCAGATAGCCTCATGAAAAACAAATAAATATAAAATGACAATGAACTCCTCTCTTACAGCATACACAAAAATCAACTCAAAATGGATTGAAAACTTGAACACAAGAATGGAAACCATAAAACTCCTAGAAGAAAACATAGAGGGTAAGCTCCTTCACATTGGTCTTGGAAATGATTTTTTTTTGGATTTGACAATGAAAGCAAAGGCAACAAAAGCACAGATAATCAAATGGAACTACATCAAACTAAAAAGCAATGTAAAGGAAAGCACTGAAAACATAAAAAAGCAAATACAAAATAGGAGAAAAAAATTGCAAATCATATTTCCAATAGGGTTAAAGTAAAAAGTATATAAAGAACTCATCCAACTTAATAGCAAAAATAGAAAAACAGTAACAAAAACAAAACAATACAGAAAAACCATCTGATTAGTAAATGTTCAGAGAATCTAAATGAACACTTTTTTTCTAAAGAAGACATACAAATGGCCAGGTAGGACCTATAAAAGTGGTTCCCATTAGTAATCATCAGAGAAATGCAAGACAAAATCACAATGAGATGTCATTTCACACCTGTTAGAATGGCTGTCATCATAAAGATGAGAAATAAGTTTTGAAAGGATGTGGAGAAAAGGGACCCCTTGTGCACTGTCGGTGGGGATGTAAATCAAGCAATCACTATAAGAAAAAAGGTATGGAGGTTCCTCAAAAAATTAAAAATAGAACTACCTTATGATCCAGCAATTCCATGTCTCTAAAGGAAATAAAATGGCCATCTAGAAGAGGTATCTGCTTCCCCATGTTTATTGTAGCATTATTTATAATAGCTGAGGCATGAAAACAACCTAATTGTCCTCTGAAGGATGAATGGTTAAAGAAAATGTAATCTATTCTGCCATAAACAGGAAGGATATCCTGATATATGTGACAATACAGATAGATCTTGAGGGTATTATACTATGCGAAATAAGTCAGACAGAGAAAGATAAATGCTATATGATCTTACCTATATACAGAATCTAATAAAACTGAACCCATAAACACAGAGAGCAGATCGGTGGTTGCCAAAGCAGGGGCTGTGGGTTGGGGGTGAAGGAGCATTTGTGCTCATCAAAATGTACAAACTTCAAGTTATAAGGTAAATAAGTTCTAGGGATGTAATGTACAACACTGTGAATATAACAAGAACATATTTTATAATTGAAAGTTATATTTGCTATCAGAGTAGTTTTTAAAGTTCTAATTAAAAAAATTGTAACTGTGAGGTGATCAAAGTTAACTAAAATGGTTGTGGAAATCATTTTACAATATATACATACATCACAACATTATGTTGTACACTTTACTAACACAATATTATACGTCAGTTTTACATCAACAAAACCGTAAAAAGTTAAATGAAATAATGGCAATAAGAAATAAAATAAAATTAAAGATTATCACCAGAGATAAGAAAGAAAATTTCCCTTTGAATCTGTTGTTACATTTCTTTGTTATTAGATCGACACACATTAAGAATATTTACAGGGTCCTAATTAATTACCTGAATATACAAAATGCTCTTTGCTTCTCAGTTTCTCAGCCACTGGTTTGACAGTTGTCTTGAAGGGAACAGGAGCAACAAATGTCTTATTTAGCATTTTAAACTATCCTCATTCAATCTGAACTCAGATCCAAAAATCTTTACTATCTTAGAATTTCTCTGGTGGCTTCAATCATAAGTTTTGTTTTAAAAATTCTACAAAAAAAAAAATCTACAATTCATGTATTTCTTGGTAATATGAATGGTTTGAAATCATACCAAATTAATTTAAAGCATAATACATCATTGTTTGCAGTGACACTTTTGTATAATATTTTTAAATACTTAAAACTCTTTTATTCTACACATACCAAATCACCCTCCAGTCGATTTTGGAGCAACTTCAATGATGAAGAAATATTTACTTTATCTCTTCCATTTTTTTCAAATCTGTCCACGTTTTTATTATCTATATCTTTGTATACCAGCAGTCAGCATATTGAACTTATATCGTAGGTGCTCGATATATGCTTGTTGAATTAATACATGAAAAGTGGCCATAATTTGGTCTTAAATATCTCCTTCAGTTAATCTAGAAAAAGCTTAACTTTTATTTATAACTGTCTTTCCAATCATTATTTGAAGATAGATGTTGTTTTTCCTAATTATTTTTTTCTACAGGTTGAATGTCTCTAGTGTGTTCCATTGTGCTCCACAAGGTAATTCTTGAACTGTCTACCAAATGAGTTCCAATTTTTCATTTTCTTAATACATTTCAACATCAATTACCAATCCACATCTGTCATATCCCACTCCCACATTCTAATCTCAGTTGTGTTCAGTGAATACACCTGTTCATTCAAATATTAATTACACTCTCTCAGTGTTATATTTTACTCTTGTTCTGATTATTCAACCATTCATCTCCAGGAAATTTTTACACTATTAATTATTTTCATGCCATTTGTGACTGAAAAATAATAAGCCAGAGAACTAGAGATTTGTCCAAACTGGGCAGTCCAATTTGTGGCTAGTAGTCACAGGTGGCTATTGAGCATTTGAAATTGTGGCTAGTCCGAATCAAGATTTACTGTTAAGTTTAAAATACACAGTGAATTTCAAAAAATTAGTTGAAAAATATGAACTATCTCTCTAAAATTTTTATAATGATTACATGCTAAAATGATAATATTTTGTATAAATTGAGTTAAATAAAATATGCAAGGAATGATCCAACAAAATGGTGAATTAAAATTTAAAAAATATATTACAGTAAAAAACACATTGCCATTAATCCCCCTCAAATAATCCCCTCACTTTGAACACACTTATACCATCATTCTTTCTGAAGCAGGTCTGGAAGTCCTCTTTTGTGAGTTCCTTAGTTGCACTGCTGTGGCTGTCTTGATGTCCTGAATCAATTCAAAACGTTGACCTTTAATGGTCATTTTAACATTGAGGAAGAGACAGAAGTCGCACTGTACCAGATGCGGTGAATAAGATGGATGAGGACACACTGTAATGTTTTCATTTGACAGAAATCACCTTATACCAGAATCAATGTGTGACATGGAGCATCATCATGATGGAGGATGATTTATGGCACACTTTATTTTATTTTTATTTATTTTTTTAAACGTGTGGATTTGTTTAGCATTATAATAAGTAATGAGTACTATCTGGTTCATTTATCTTTTTTTAAAATTAGTTTCTGGTGTACAAAACAATGTAATAGTTAGACATTTATCATTTATAGCCCTTACACAGTGATAATCCCCCTCACCCAATCTACTACCCGCTCTGACATCGCATACAGCCATTACATTTCCACTGTCTCTATTCCCAATGCTATACTCCACTTCTTGCAAATATATATATAATTATAGTTGACATTCATTATTGGTCAGCTTCAGCTTCAGGTGTACAGTGCAGTGATCAGGCATCTACATCATCCCTGAGGTGGTCTCCCAAATGGGACATGTGTCTATCAGATACCGTACAAAATATTTTCAACATTATTGATTATATTCCCCAAACTGACTTTCCTATCCCTATGGTAATCGTGTGGTTACTGATGGTGCTTTCTAATCCCCTACCTTTCCCCTTATCCCTACACCACTTCCCATCTAGCAACACTCAGTTTTTCCTCTATGTCTCTGAGACTGTTTCTGATTAGTTTGTTCATTTATTCTTTTCTTTAGATTCCACATATAAGTGAGATCATATGGTAGTTGTCTTTGTCTGACTTATTTCACTTAACATAATGTTCTCTAGGTCCATCCATGTTGTTGCAAATGGTAGATTTCATTCTTCTCTATGCCTTCATAATACTCCATTGTATAAATGACCAGTTTCTTAATCCAGTCATCTACTGGTGTGCATTCCGGTTGTTTCCATGTCTTGGCTATTGTGCATAGTGCTGCAATAAACATAAGGGTGCGTATTATTTTTTTTAATTACAGTTCTTGATTTCTCCAGATAGATACCTAGGAGTGGAATTGCTGGGTCATAAGGTAGTTCCATTTTCAGATTTTTTAGATACCTCCATACTGTTTTCCAAAGAGGCTGCACCAATCTGCAATCCCACCAACAGGCACAAGGGGTCCCTTTTCCCCACATCCACGCCCTCACTTGTTGTTTGTTGATTTATTGATGATAGCCATTCTGACTGGGGTGAGGTGGTATCTCATTGTGGTTTTTATTTGCATTTCTCTAATGGTTAGTGAGGCTGAGCATTTTTTTCATGTCTGTTTGCCATCTGTATGTCCTCTTTAGAAAAATGTCTCTTCATGTTCTCTGCCCATTTTTTTTTCTTTATTTTTTTTTATTTTTTAATTAATTTTATTGGGGTGACAATTGTTAGTAAATTTACATAGATTTCAGGTGTACAATTCTGTATTACATCGTCTATAAATCCCATTGTGTGTTCACCACCCAGAGTCAGTTCTCCTTCCATCACCATATATTTGATCCCCTTTACCCTCATCACCCACCCCCCACCCCCTTACCCTCTGGTAACCACTAAATTATTGTCTGTGTCTATGAGTTTTTTTTTCTCATTTGTTTGTCTTGTTCTTTTTGGTTTATATACCACATATCAGTGAAATCATAGGGTTCTCTGCTTTTTCTGTCTGACTTATTTCACTTAGCATTATTCTCTCGAGATCCATCCATGTTGTCACAAATGCTACTATATCATCTTTCCTTAACGCCGAATAGTATTCCATTGTGTATATGTACCACAACTTCTTTATCCAGTCATCTATCGAAAAACATTTTGGTTGTTTCCATGTCTTGGCCACCGTAAACAAAGCTGCAATGAACATTGGCGTACACGTGTCTCTATAGAGAAATGCTTTTATATTTTTGGGGTAGATACCCAGGAGAGCGATTGCTGGGTCATATGGTAATTCTATTCGTAATTTCTTGAGGAACCTCCACACTGCCTTCCATAGCGGCTGCACCAGTCTGCATTCCCACCAACAGTGTATGAGAGTTCCTTTTTCTCCACAGCCTCTCCAACACTTGTTACTATTTGTTTTGTTGATGAAAGCCATTCTGACTGGGGTGAGGTGATATCTCATTGTGGTTTTCATTTGCATTTCTCTGATGATTAGCGATGTTGAGCATTTTTTTATATGTCTATTTGCCATTTGTATATCCTCTTTGGAGAAATGTCTCTTCAGGTCCTCTGTCCATTTTTCAATTGGGTTGTTTGTTTTTTTGTTGTTGAGTTTCATGAGTTCCTTGTATATTTTGGATATTAGCCCCTTATCAGAGGAACTGTTTGCGAAAATCTTCTCCCATTCAGTTGGTTGCCTCATTATTTTGTCAATAGTTTCTTTTGCTGTGCAGAAGCTTTTCAGTTTCATATAATCCCATTTGTTTATTTTAGTTTTTACTTCCATTGCCTTTGGAGTCAAATTCATAAAATGCTCTTTGAACCCAAGGTCCATAAGTTTAGTACCTATGTTTTCTTCAATGCAGTTTATTGTGTCAGGTCTTATGCTTAAGTCTTTGATCCATTTTGAATTAATTTTGGTACATGGTGACAGATAGAAGTCCAGTTTCATTCTTTTGCACGTAGCTATCCAATTCTGCCAGCACCATTTATTGAAGAGGCTGTCTTTCCTCCATTGTATGTTTTTAGCTTCTTTGTCAAAAATTATCTGTCCATATTTATGTGGTTTTATTTCTGGGTTCTCAATTCTATTCCATTGGTCTATGTGTCTGTTTTTCCGCCAATACCAAGCTGTTTTGATTATTGTAGCCCTGTAGTACAAGGAAAAATCAGGGAGTGTGATACCTCCAGTATTGTTCTTTTTTTTTAATATTGCTTTGGCTATTCGGGGTCTTTTGTGGTTCCAAACAAATCTGATGATTTTTTGTTCTATTTCTTTAAAAAATGCCATTGGGACTTTAATGGGGATTGCATTAAATCTGTATATGGCTTTGGGTAATATGGCCATTTTAACTATGTTGATTCTTCCAATCCATGAGCACGGAATGTCTTTCCATTTCTTTGTGTCTTCTTCAATTTCTTTCAAAAATGTCTTATAGTTTTCAGCATATAAATCCTTCACATCCTTGGTTAAGTTTATTCCTAGGTATTTTATTCTTTTTGCTGCAATTGCAAAAGGAATTGTTTTTTCTATCTCTTTTTCTGAGATTTCATTGTTGGTATATAGGAAAGCAATGGACTTTTGTACGTTGATTTTGTAGCCAGCAACTTTACTGTATTCATTGATTGTTTCTAATAGCTTTTTGGTGGAGTCTTTAGGGTTTTCTATATATAGCATCATGTCATCTGCAAAGAGTGACAATTTAACTTCTTCATTCCCAATTAGGATGCCTTTTATTTCTTTCTCTTGCCTGATAGCTCTGGCGAGGACTTCCAACACTATGTTGAAAAGCAGAGGTGATAGGGGACAACCTTGTCGTGTTCCTGAACGTAGAGCAAAGGGCTTCAGCTTTTCACCATTAATTATGAGATTACCTGAGGGCTTGTCATATATGGCCTTTATTATGTTGAGGTATTTTCCTTCTATACCAATTTTAGTAAGTGTTTTAATCATAAATGGATGTTGTATCTTATCAAATGCTTTTTCTGCATCAATTGATAGAATCATATATATGATTTTTGTCCTTTATTTTGTTTATGTGATGTATCACATTGATGGATTTGCGAATGTTGAACCATCCTTGTGCCCCGGGGATGAACCCCACTTGGTCGTGATGAATAATCTTTTTAATGCATTGTTGTATTCGATTTGCTAGAATTTTGTTTAGGATTTTAGCATCTGTATTCATCAGAGTTATAGGTCTGTAGTTTTCTTTTTTTGTGTTGTCCTTACCAGGTTTTGGTATCAGGGTAATGTTGGCCTCATAAAATGAGTTAGGGAGTACTGACTCTTCTTCAATTTTTTGGAAGAGTTTGAGCAGGATTGGTACTAGATCCTCTTTGAAGGTTTGGTAGAATTCACTGGTGAAGCCATCTGGTCCAGGACTTTTGATTTTGGGAAGGTTTTTGATGACTGATTCAATTTCGTTACTGGTGATCGGCCTGATAAGATTTTCCAGTTCTTCGTGATTCAGCCTTGGAAGGCTATATGTTTCTAAGAACTTGTCCATTTCTTCTAAGTTATTAAATTTGGTGGCATATAGTCCTTCATAGTATTCTTGGATAATCCTTTGTATTTCTGTGGTGTCCGTGATAACTTCCCCTTTTTCATTTCTGATTTTGTTAATTAGTGTCTTCTCTCTTTTTATCTTAGTGAGTCTAGCCAAGGGTTTGTCGATTTTGTTAATCTTTTCAAAGAACCAGCTTTTTGTCACATTAATTTTTTCTATTGTCTTTTTGTTCGCTATTTCATTTAGTTCTGCTCTGATTTTTGTTATTTCTTTCTTCTGCTGACCTTGGGTTTCGCTTGTTCTTCTTTTTCTAGTTTTTTAAGGTGTAACATGAGATTATTTATTTGGGATTTTTCTTGTTTCTTGAGATAGGCCTGTAATGATATAAATTTCCCTCTTAAAACTGCTTTCGCGGCATCCCAAAAATTTTGGTAGGATGTATTTTCATTGTCATTTGTTTCTATGTATCTTTTGAGCTCTCCTCTAATTTCTTCTTTGACCCAGTCGTTCTTTAAAAGTATGTTGTTTAATCTCCATGTATTTGTGTTTTTTCCTGCTTTCTTTTTGCAGTTGATATCCAATTCCAAAGCTTTGTGATCAGAGAATATGCTAGGTATGATTTCAATCTTCTTAAATTTGCTGAGGCTGATTTTGTGTCCCAATATATGGTCTATCCTTGAGAATGTTCCATGTACACTAGAAAAGAATGTATAGTCTGATGTTTTAGGATGAAGTGCTCTATATATGTCAATTATGTCCAATTCATCTAATGTGTCATTTAGGGCTGCGATTTCGTTATTTATCTTCTGTTTGGATGATCTATCCATAGCTGTCAATGATGTATTTAAGTCCCCTAGTATAATTGTGTTTTGGTCAATTTCTCCCTTTAGTTCTGTTAGTAGTTGCTTGGTATATTTCGGTGCTCCCTGATTGGGGGCATAAATATTGATGACTGTTATGTTCTTCTTGTTGTATAGTCCCCTTTACCATTATGAAATGTCCATCTTTGTCTCTTGTTATCTTTTTCACCCTGAAGTCTGTTTCATCGGAAATCATTATGGCTACACCTGATTTTCTCTGGGTACCATTTGCTTGGAGTGTCAATTTCCACCCTTTCACTTTGAGTCTATGCTTGTCCTTGTAGCTGAGATGTGTCTCTTGTAGGCAGCATATGGTTGGGTTTAGTTTTTTGATCCAATCTGCTACTCTGTGTCTCTTTATTGGTGAGTTCAGTCCATTTACATTTAGGGTGATTATTGATATGTGAGGATTTCCTGTCATTCTGTCTTTAGTTTTCTGGTAAGGCTGTGTCTCCATTGTTTCTTTGCCTTTTTGTTGTTGTCTGTTATTTCTGTGTGGTGGTATTCTATGATGTTTCCCTCTGTTTCTTCTTTTATTACAGTATGTATTTCAGATTTGGATGTTTTTTGAGTGGTTACCCTTGAGTTTAGTAAAAGAAAGTTTGATATTTAGAGTATTCCAGTTTCTTCAGTACGCTTACTTTCTCTATTCCCATATTCCAGTTCAGGCCTTTACGCTCCCCCTTTTTATGTTTTGGTTGCCACAAGTTGTCCCTGTTGATGGTGGTCTAATAGCCTCCTTTAGTATTTCTTGTAGTGCAGGTCATGTATTAGAAAATTCCCTCAGCTTCTGGATGTCTGGAAAGGTCTTTATTTCTCCTTCATATCTAAAGGAGATCTTTGCTGGATATATTATTCTTGGCTCATGATTTCTCTCTTTCAATAGTTTGAATATTTGGTTCCATTCCCTCCTAGCTTGTAGAGTTTCTGCTGAAAAATCTGATGATAATCTAATGGGCTTTCCTTTGTAAGTTACCGTCTTCTTTTCCCTGGCTGCCTTGAGGATTCTTTCTTTATCATTGATTTTAGACAGCTTCAATACAATGTGCCTTGGTGAAGGCCTGTTGGGATTGAGGTAATTAGGTGTTCTATTTGCTTCTTGGATTCGAGGATCCAGTTCTTTCCACAAGTTTGGGAAGTTCTCATCAACGATTTGTTTGAATATATTCTCTGTTCCCTTCCCTCTTTCTTCTCCTTCTGGTATGCCCATTATTCTTATATTGCTCTTTCTGATGGAGTCAGAAAGTTCTTATAGAGTTCTTTCATTTCTTTTAAGTCTCAAGTCTCTTTCTTCTTCCCTCTGAGTAAATTCCAGGTTCCTATCTTCGATGTCACTGATTCTTTCCTCCATCTGGTCAACTCTACTACCTAAGCTGGATATTTTATTGTTAATTTCTTCTATTGAGTTCTTAATCTCCAGAAATTCTATTTGGTTCTTTTTCAAGATTTCAATCTCTTTTGTAAAATGCTCATGGTGTTTTTGATTGTGTTTCTGAGTTCATTAAACTGCCTTTCTGTGTTTTCTTGCATCTCGTTCAGTTTTTTCAGAATTGCGATCTTGAATTCTCTGTCATTTAAATCACAAAGGTCCATATCTCTAAGTTCCTTTTCTGGAGACTTTTCACTTTCTTTCTGAGCTATCTTGTTGCCTTGGTTATTCATGGCAATCACTGATTTACTATTTCTCTTCCTAGACATCTACAGGAGTGTCTTCTGCAACAGGTTGATAGGTATGCGAAGAGCTTTTGAAGTTCCAAAGCTCTTTCTGCACCAGATTCAGAGCCCGTTTGTTTCAGCAGTTCTGTTTACTCCTGCAGGGATCCGCCCAGATAGGTGGGTCAGGGGCGGGGTGAGTTGTGAGAGGTGGCCCAGAGCAATGGCGGCGACCACCACCACAGCCAGTCCTGCTTCCACAGCTCCCTCCCCTTTGCCGGAACTAGTTGAGCTGCGAATCTGTGTCTGCGGTCCACAGTTCTCAGAGCAGCAAATATTCTGTCCTTTGATCCGACACTACTACTTTATCGCTTCTAGCACTGGGCAGGTGGGGGAGGGGCGAGCTCTGGGAGGGTAGGGAGGGGGCGGCTAGTCTCCGTGCCTAAGGCTTCCGTTCTCCGCTCGGCAGTGAGGGCTTAAACCACCGATTTCAGCCCTCTTCCCTCAGTCTTTGCTCCAAGGTCTGCCGTGAGCGAGCGTTGGGTTCAGCGGTTTTGTATGCTGCCCCCTCAGCCCTGTGGGCCGTAAGCGGAGCCCTAGCAGTCCGAGTCCTTCCCTCTCCCGCAGCTGCGGAAGATCCGGGAGCAGCGGGCTCAGAGCACTGAGCTAGGTCTGTGTCCTGCGCCCTAGCGGCTCCATCTCCGCACTTCTCCTCTCCCTCCTCCCCCGCTCGCGCGACTCACCCACCTGGAGGTGAATTCAGTAGTCGGCCTCTTCGTCTTGCCTGTCTGCTGTGCAAGGAGTCCTTTGTGGAGTTATTGTTGTCCGATTCGTTGTAAATTCCAGGGGAGCGTTACAGAGGCTCACCTCACGCCGCCATTTTTCTCCTCTCTCCTCTGACCATTTTTTAATTGGGTTGTTTGTTTTTTGGGAGTTGAGTTGAGTGATTTTTTAATAAATTTGGGGGTATTAACCTCTTAATGGATATATCATTGGCAAATATCTTCTCCCATTCAGTAAGATGCCTTTTTGTTTTATTGATGGTTTCCTTTGCTGTAAAAAACTTTTTAGTTTGACATAATCCCACGTGTCTATTTTTTGTCTTACTTCCCTTGCCGGAGAGGATATATCAGTAAAAATCTTACTCCAGATAATGTTTGTAAACATTTTTCCTATAGTTTCCTTTAAGAGTTTTATGGTTTCAAATCTTTCATTTAAGTCTTTAATCCATTTTGAATTTATTCTTGTATATGGTGTAAGGAGGTGGTCCAGCTTCACTTTTTCACATGTGTCTGTCCAGGTTTCCCAGCATCATTTATTGAATAGACAGTCTTTACCCCACTGTAAATTATTGATTCCATTGTCATAGATTAAATGGCCATAGAAGCATGGATTTATTTCTGGGCTCTCTATTCTGTTCCATTGATCTATGTGTCTGTTTTTATTCCTGTACCATTCTGTTTTGATTACTGTAGTATGGCACACTTTAAAACACACCTTCTCACAACTGTACCTCACACCTGACTGACTGCACTGAATAAATTAAAACTGGTCGCACACTGTTACTAAGGTTCAATACGCTTCTTCCCGTATTGAAGATCCCTGCTTTCTGTTGGATGGCACTACTTGGCATCAGCATTCACTGTATTTTGTGATAACAACAGAGAGTCTCCATATCACACACCACTTTGGGTACAGCATTTTTTGTCAAATAAAAACATTACAGTGTGTCCTTATCCACGTCATTCACCAAATCTGGCACTATGCGACTTCTAGCTCTTTCTCAGAGTCAAAATGACCACAAAGGGTAAAAATTAAATTGATTCAGGACGTGGAGGCAGCCATGACAGCGCAACTAAATACATTCATGAAAGAGGACTTCCAGAACTGCTCGCAAAATGGCAAGAACAATGGGATAGGTGTGTTTGAAGTGAGGGGGAGTATTTTGAGGGGAATTAATGGCGATGTGTTTGTGGGGACAGAGTCCCAGAGAGCAGTTTCCAGGCTCTCCACCTCACGTGGAAAGATGCTGGCTCAGGTAGCAGATGGCCATCAGCTGTGGCTGGTTGACCGTCAGCTGTTACCAGCTAGCCAATTAGCCCCTGATATAACTCCCTCAGCTGCACTGGTTGGTGAGTCAGGGAGTCGAGTGGAGTCGGTAGGTTGGCAGGCAGAGAAGCGGACGGCAGGTTGTGGGTCGTGTGAATCCAGCCTCTAGTGAGACTATAGTGGTATGACTCCCCTAACTATGGCTCCATGGGTGTTCCTTTTTGGCCTAGCCACATCCTGTTTTCTTATGTGGAGAGAGGAAGCAGAGACCCCACAGGCTGCCTTGCACGACAAATGGCACAGCGAGCAGGATCTCCTGCACGATAGTGTCTTTTATTGTAATAATTTTTTAATTTAAACATTCACCTTATTCTTTGATTACATCTCATATTATTCAAATTAATTTTACCTATTATAACTTACCATTTAAACGTATTGATTAGAAAATTTAAAATTACATATGTTCCTTGGCTTTCTGGCTCTCATTTTATTTCTATTTGACAACACTGGCTGAAAGCCACATAATTGTCCATTAGCAGAGAATTAGAACTCAATTTCTCACACTTAAGACTCCATGTTGATCGTCTCTATACATTGTGGCTTAATAAGAAACCAAATTCTAGACAATCAAGTGACTACAAAGTCTATCCTTATTTCAGAGGTCTTAAAGTACAACTACAATTTTCTGCCTTGAATAATTTCATAAATTGACTTCTTTATGATGAAGAACAACAGTGGGTAATAATTAGAAATGTTCTTCTTTGTGAATCTGGAGGTAGAAACTGAACATTGTTACATTAATCCCATTTTCAGGAGTTCCTGTTTAGAACCTGTGCTATGAAATCCCCTTAAGACAAACCAAATGAAAGAATGAAGTTCTTTCTCAGTAGCAGTCTCACTTTTAAAACTTACTCCAATGGCATGTGATATATTAAAGTATAATTTGTCACTACATGGAAAGTCCCCCTGCAGCAAGGTTCTGATTATAATAGTCTTTCTTTAGATCATTTCCCGGGCACACAAATAAAGGTATGATTTGTTCCGCATTCTGCTGGATTCAGTCTTGCAACTGATAGAAGTCTATTTTTATCTAACAGTGGAGGTTACCCCTAGGGCTGTTGAATAATTAAGGACCATGTTTCCTGTCGTGCCTCAATAACAAGATACTGAGGCCTCTTTCAATCATTAGATAATAACAGAATACAGAGTTAAGGGTGCTGCTTAGAAAAGTAGTAACTTTTTATTGAGTGATATTGTAATTCTATTTATAGCTTATTTCCCCTAAATTTGTAAATTCTGTGATACTCCAGTATCAATGTGAAAACCCATATGTTTCCTGTGACAGAGGTGGCATTCATCTAACAGTTCCAAGGGAATCTCTAAATGAAAATCACACTTAGCTTTATGTCTCCCTTTGGTAAATATTGGCTAATTTATATTAATCTAACGATAGACCCTTTGTGTAGGATTCTAGTTAAAAATGTTATGCACTTTACCAAGAGTATAGAAAAACCAAAACAAAAAACTTCCTTTAGTCTAATTGCTTGTATCATACCCTGCTTTTAATTCTTTGTGACCCACCTAAACACTTTAGTTTTTGACAATTCATCAGTCTGGAGTGTGGTATGTCAGTCATGGCAGGACTGAAAATTAGCCACTTCTCTGGAATCCTCTCAATCATTGACAGCAGGAACAACAACAAAAAAAATTATTTGGTTGACATGTAATGCAACTACACAAATGTGGTTAGATTAGTGTATCACCTTTGGATTACCACTAAAGGCAAGACACAGGACAGAGGTATTCAGGCTCAGACGGTTTAACAAAATATTATGAAAGGGGCATACTGTCAATATATATACAGAGGGTGCCAAAAAAACGTATGCACATTTTAAGAAAGGAAAAAACTGTATTAATATTGTAATACTCAATATATACTGATAATAAAATGTGAATGAATACAAGTCATGTATATACATTTTTTGGTACCCCCAGTGTGTGTGTGTGTCTTTTTATTGCTTTCTTAATATCTAGCTCTCTTTTCTTCTTATTTCTAATTTTGTAGTTCACACCAGAAAACATTTTTACTAACTGGCTCCGCTGTAAGGCTGAACCATCATGCCTGCTTCTAACTAATCCCCTGTTATTCTATTACACAATCAGATCCCTTTTCTTCATTGCAACTATGATCTCCTTTGTAATCATAAATTTGTTCAGTTAGATACATATTTCTAACTTCCATGAGACTCTCAGTTCTAATAGGTAATATCTAAAGGTAATATCTATTTTTTCCTCTGTTATATCTTCATCTAGCACAGTATCTATAATATAAAAAGTGCAACAAAACTGTGTGATAAATATTGTTGAATCCAAAAGAGAGACACTGTTTCATCTAGAAACAAGAGGGATGCCACAACAGGCTGATCAGGAGGGACCAGGATAAGGTCTAGGTGGGCAACAGAAGTCTGACAGATTAGGAGGTAGAACTGCCGGGGAAGAGCCAAGAACTGGGGGAACCAAAGAGTTTCTATAGTTGGGTGACCCAGGAGCACTACCAGAAAAATATAGTATAGAACTTTATAACACCTCCATTTATATGTATTTGTAATTTACATTAATACATTTACATTAATTTACATTAATTAAAAATATAATTTACATTAATATTTTTAACCCATGAAACATGCTCTACTTTCTGGACTTTCTTTTCTTGTTGTCTGCACTTCACATATTTTGTCCTTAAGTTTATTTTTGTTTTCTATTAGGATTTTCCTTCTTTTTGTTAGGATCATTATTATTATTTGCTGATTAAAAATTAAAAAAAAATAAAAATAGAAGATTGCCCCATCAAATGAGTAAAGATCAATGTAAGTACTAAGTTTTTATCATAACATTAAAATAAATATGTTTCCTCCAATTCAATGGTAGCTGCAATATTTTAATTATGTGATTCATTCATTTATCTGAAATATGTTTGTGTGTGGCTTTATCTTATGGATCTTTTTTGATCTCTGTGTTTGCCATATTGATGGCTCCATTCCTTTGTAGGTTTGAAGAGGAGCGTGTGGAGTAGAAATCACAAATGTCTTTTAAGGGGAATAAAGTCTTGTACAATTCATGAATGAAGTCAAGGCTAAAAAGCAACAGAGCACATCATCTATCTTCATTGCTCTTCTTAATAAAAACATGCACCAATACACACACTAGTAAACAGCATTGCTATTAATTATTTGTAGCTTTTAGGATGTAAAAAAATTAATATACAAGCCCATAAACCAAGATTTTCTGGGTTTCAAATTCCAGGAACAGGCAATCTGAACTAAAATGACATCCTTCCTAAAAGTGTTAGATGAAAATACTTTTTTTTTTTAATTTTTGCCAAGCAACTAAGAAAGAAAGAGAAATATCTAAAGGCCAGAAACAAAGAGAAGTATAGGAACTCTATACAATTGTTTACACTTTTGTGAAAGTGTGTATTGAGGGAGATATGTTTAAAATTGTAATTATGTAGCGACATGCTCAGGCTCAGATGTTAACGTTCATACGGTGATTCAAGAGGAAATGTTTAATAGCATTCTTTGCAAAGGCAATACAAATACTGTACTTTAGTGGGTTATACACCCTTACTGAAAGTAGTTCTCAGAAAAACACCAAGAAAACTCTTGTGAATACCCTCCATTACCACCCCCATTCTACCTGACTGTGCTCTAGAACCCCGATCTGTGGGAATCACATCAACTGACTCTGGGTTTGCCTCTGGATTTAGTCTGGGATTCACAACGGATGCACAAGCAATAAAAGGGAGAAATGGAGGTGAGCTTGGGTATTTACTTCCCTAGCTTCTTATTTGCAGTTTGGCAACGTGCAGATGCTTCCCTGAAATACGGTCTGGGGCTGTCCAGTACAGTTTCCTAGCCTCAAGTTTCTAATCAATGATTGTCTTCTCCCTCCTTCGACTTAGTGTCAGTCACTGCGTCTTCTTATTCCCACCCCGGGGAATTGCAGTCTTTTGATTTTCCTACAGCTGCTCTATATCTCCCAACAATCCTTTATTAATTTTTATCAAATATTCTAATATGAATACATCATACATTCTCCACCAGGACTAATGTGGAGACCATGAGAAATGGGCCCATTCACTTTGTGCTTAAATGGGCACTCAATATATATTTAATTGTCAAGGAAATGATACAAGAAGCTTTAAGCTTAAATTCACCTTACTTACATATGACAGGGATAATAAAATTTAAATATTAATATAAAAATCATTCCAGACCAGGTATACAATAACTCATTTGACAAAAACAAAACTTTAAAAATGCTATGAAAGACATGTCCGAAGTCAAGAACATGGTTTTCCCAGACGTGGCAGAGATTTACCATGTCAAAAACAGAAGACAATATGTTAACCTGAAAAAATAAATTAAGCCAATGTGTTTGCAATGAGCATATACAAGGAAAATACTATAGTGGGTATATTGGCAAAAAAAACCCAAACAAACCAAAAACAAAAAAACAAAAAAAAAACAAAAACAATTACATATATCCATTCTACACTGTTCTAACAACTCATACAATTATAAAGAGGAAATTAGCTTAAAATGTAACACTGAAAATAAAATATAACCCATAACAAACAAATTCAAATATATGGCAGACAGCATGAAATTTTCAACTTTGGTATAAAATGAATTCTAGAAGAAAAAAGGTGGTATATCTTATTACTAAATATTAAAAGCAATAGTTGATATAACAACTGAGAATTTTTCAGAGTTGATTAAAGCCCTAAATCTAAAAGTGAATATACTGTTAAAGAAGTGTACAATGTCAAAGACAGTTTAAAAAAACATTAAGCAAAATATAAAGATATATTTTCCCAAGAAGCACAACAAATAGATTGCTTTTTCAACAGCTCCAATGTACTTCATAGACAATGGAAAATATCTTTAAACTGCTCAGGAAAATATATCTAGCTAAATTCTCATTAAAAAAAAATGAGACTAATTCTTTGGAAAAACAAAGCACAAGAGCTTGTTGCTCAAATCTATGCTGAAAGTTTTACTGAAAGACCCAATGAGCTGCAGATAATTAAATCCAAAAAGATGATAACATATGCAAAAAATATTCTGGAAAAGAAAATGCTAAATAAGTGAGTTACTTTAACATTTTCTTTTTCCCCTCTGATGTTATACCTTTTCATCTATTCTGTTTATGAATATTTAGGTTAGTGATTTTACATAAAAGCATTTACTTCTCTTCAATAGTGAAAAAATAATATATTTGGTTTTGATAGTGAGGGTAGATTTCTATTGGGAGGGAAAATAAATGTCATAATTGTAATGGTACATGATATGTATGTCATGTCATGGTGCAGGAGTGTTTATCATTCAGCCATTTTTGCCATATGCATTGCAACTTAATGGCTAAGAAGTGAGAAGGGAGAAGTGCACACAAATGTTAATATACATACATACATATATACATATATATATATATATACACATCATCTTGTTTTAATCCAGACTTGATTGAATACTTCAAGGTGGAGGTTAAGTACCTGAATCTCCTTCAAACTCCAGATAATAATGATTCTTTGCTTCCCTGGGCATGCTCAGAGTGACCAAGTGTTTCCATACCTTTGGGAAGAAGTAATATTGCATTTATTTATAAGCTATACAAATGATACAGAACAATCACTGTAAAATGATTCTTCATTAAATTGTGAACACTATTTTGTATTTCTGTGTTGGACTGTTGTTTCCTTCTCAATTCTTACTTTATATTTATCTTACTTCTAAAAGTTTGGGTTGCCAGACATCTCACTTGGAATTTCAGATCATCCATAAGTCACTAACTTATGCTTTAAATTTCCAGGTGTGTTTTTTATTCACTGATCAAGCTATTATAGAATCAGATTTTCTGTTCTTGCTCCTGTAAGTAAACTACTTGCTTAACATTAAATGATTACACTAAACCATCTCAACAAATGTGGGATATTTCACTGAATGTTCTTATCGTCTGCATTTTTCTCACTTTGCCTTACTGTTAACTAACTAGTGCACATCTCCATTCTCTAATTAAGTAATTAAACACGTTTTAGAATCATAATATGCAGAGTGCTTTTATCTATACAGGTAGAACAGTATGAATGAGGTTAATAGTATTATTTTCTGCAGTGGAGGAAAACAGAGCCAGATGGGATTGAGCTATTTGTTCCTAAGTCAGAGGCAGTTCACTGTAACCGATTCATAATGAACGCTAAACCGTCAGAGTTAACTGTTTTTATTGTATTATTGTACTTGGGTGATTGCTTTATTGGTATCACAGAATAGAAAGAGTAAGTTCTTTAAAGGGAAGTGTTCCGGGAGACATCATAGAAATGGCAGCATGAGGTGAGCCTTTTGAAATCTCCCCTAGAATTTACAACAAATTGAACAACTATAATTCCACAAAGGACTCCATGCACAGCACACAAGGCAAGACTAAGAGGTGTGCATCTGAAATCATCTAAAGGTGGGCAAATTGGGTGGGAGGGGAAGGAAGGGAGGAGGAAATGCAGAGAGATGTGGGCAGTGTGGGCGCAGGACACAGACCAGAGCTGGAAGCTTGAAGTACCCTGCATTGTAGAGCTACAGCAGTCATGGGAGAGGAAAGAATTTGAACTGCTGTGCTCTCTTTATGACCCACAGTCTCACCTGAAGGATCAGCATATAACACGGCTGAACCCAACGGTCACTGCAGAGACCTCAGAGCAAAGACTGAGGGAAGAAGGGTAAAATGGTGGTTTAAGCCCTCACTGATGAGCAGAGGATGCAAGGCTTAAGCACAGAACCTAGCCCACTCCTTCCCACCCTCCCAGAGCTCGCCCCACCCCCACCTGCCCAGTTCTAGAAGTTGAACAGTAGCAGTGTTAGATCAAAAGAACAAAATATTTGCAGCTCTAAGAACTGTGGCCGGCAGCCATGGACACATAGCCCAACTAGTTCTGGCAAAGCAGAGGGATCCTTGGGTGCAGGAGTGGCTGGGCTGTTGGTCTCCACCATTGATCAGAGACACCTCTCACAACCCACCCTACACCTGCTTCTACCTATCTGGGCAGATCCCTGCAGGGGTAAACAGAGCTGCTGAAACACACAGCCTCTGAAACACGTGCAGGAAGAGCTTTGGAAATTCAGAAGCTCTTCACATCCCCCCGTGGAGGTGGTGCCCTGTGACACAGATGACCTGCTCACAGAGAAGCCTGCCATCCATGGGATCCCCTCATTGTGTGAAAAGCCAGAACTGAGGAGAGAAAACATAACACTACAGAGTAAGAGAAAATAAAAGTTGGCAACCAGAGAGAATATAAAACTTTCTACCAACACCTACTGGAAAACAAAAGAAAGGCCTCTTCCTAACTACCTGTTGTAGAACCCATTCCTGTAGCTGCCTAGGAAGAGAAATAATAAATCATTAATTGTCATGAACAACCAACGTAACAAGACAGCTCATAAAGAGAATGAAAAGTCTCCAGAAAATGAACTTAAAAACATGGAAATATGTGACTTAAATGACAGAAAATTCAAGATTGCAGTTCTTAAAAAACTCAACAAGATGCAAGAAAACACAGATAGGCAATTTAACGAACTCAGAAACACAATCAAAGAACAAGATGAATATTTTACCGAAGAGATATAAATTTTTAAAAAGAACTGAGTAGAATTCCTGGAGACTAAGAACTCAATAAAAGAAATGAAGAATGAAATAGCCAGATTAGGTAATAGAGCTGACCTATTAGAAATAGAAAGAATCAGTGACACTGAAGATAGAAATCTGAAAATGGCACAGATGGAAGAGGAAGATTTGAGAGTTAAAGAAATGAAAGAACTCTACAAGAACTTTCTGACTCCATAAGAAAAAGCAATATAAGAATAATGGGCATACCAGAAGGAGAAGAAAGAGGGAAGGGAACAGAGAGTGTATTCAAACAAATAATCAATGAGAACTTCTCAAACTTGTGGAAAGAACTTTATCCTTGAATCCAAGAAACAAATAGAACACCCAATTACCTCAACACCAACAGGCCTTCTCCAAGGTACATTATATTGAAGCTGTCAAAAATTACTGACAAAGAAAGAATCCTCAAGGCAGCCAGGGAAAAGAAGACAGTATTCTACAATGGAAAGCCCATTAGATTATCATCAGATTTTTCACCAGAAACTCTACAAGCCAGGAGGGAGTGGATTCAAATATTCAAACTAGTAAAAGAGAATAATTATGAGCCAAGAATAATATATCCAGGAAAGATATCCTTTAGATATGAAGGAGGAATGAAGACCTTTCCAGACATACAGAAGCTGAGGAAATTTTCTAACACACAACCTGCACTTCAAGAAATACTGAAGGAGGCTATTCAACCAGAAACAAAAAGCAAGAGAACACAAAACCATGAGTAGTATTATGAACAGACAGAAGCAGGAAATGGCAACCCCTACACCAAATAGAACACTATACATTTAAAAATGACATACAGGATAAAGAAGAAAAAAAAACTTAAAATATATATATATATATATTTATATTTATATATATATAGAAAAGACAACTTGCTATTGCAGTGTAGAAATCAACTCACAGAATAAATAGAGATAATTTGTGACAACAAAAACTTAACAGGGGGAGAGAGTAAAGGTCTGAAACAGTACAAGGGAATGGAGAAGGGAAGTATGAAAAAAATCAAATACTCTAAAATCACTTATACGCGGAATCTAAAGAAAAGAATAAGTGAATGAACTAATCAGAAACAGTTTTGGGGACAAAGAGGAAAAACTGAGAGTTGTTAGATGGGCGGGGTGGGGTGGGGATAAGGGGGAAGGTGAAGGGATTAGGAAACAGTTGGTAATCACAAGATGGCCTCAGGGTTTTTGAAAATTAATTTGGAGAATATAATCAATAATGTTGTAAAGATTTTGTAGGGTATCCGATGGACACGTGTCCCATTTGGGAGACCACATCAAGAATACTGTAGATGCCTGGTCATGGCACTGTACACCAGAAGCTAAAGAATAGTGAATGCCAACTATAATTATATATATATATATATATATATATATAATGTGATGGCTCGGTGTGAGGTCAGAGGGATAGTAAATGGGGGGAGGGAGGTCCACAGTGTGAGGGATATAAATGATGAACGTCTAAGTATTACCTTGTCTTGTACACCTGAAACTAATTTAAAAAAAGTTCCAGGAGCAGAGTAAACTCTGTTCCAATAAAATATTAGTTTGCTCAATGGGGAAAAAAAAGAAAAAAAGATGATTGAAATCATGCCAACCATTCACTGATCACCAGGCTTTGAAATGGGATATCAAGTGTAAAAAGAAACCAGGAAAAATTACAAATATGTGGAGAATAAATAACACAATTTAAAGAATGACTGGATCAAAGAAGAAATAAGAGGAGAAATCAAAAAATACATAGAAACAAATGACAATGAAAATACATCCTACCAAAATTTTTGGGATGCAGAGAAAGCAGTTTTAAGAGGGAAATTTGTATCATCACAGGCCATCTCAAGAAACAAGAACAATTCCAAATAATTACCTCATGTTACACCTTAAAGAACTAGAAAAAGAACAAATGAAACCCAAAGTCAGCAGAAAGAAGGAAATAATAAAAATCAGAGCAGAACTAAATGAAATAGAGAAGAAAAAGACAACAGAAAAAATTAATGCAACAAAGAGCTGACACTTTAAAAAGATTAATATAATTGACCAACACTTGGCTAGACTCACTAAGATAAAAAGATAAAAGACACAAATAAACAAAATCAGAAATGAAAGAGGGGAAGTTATCACGGACACCACAGGAATACAAAGGATCATCCAAGAATACTATGCAGGACTATATGCCACCAAATTCAATAACCTAGAAGAAATGGACATGTTCGTAGAAACATATAGCTTTCCTAGGCTGACTCACGAAGAATTAGAAAATCTAAATAGACCGATCAACAGTAAGGAATCAGTCATCCAATACCTTCCCAAAAGTAAAAGTCCAGGACCAGATGGCTTCACTAGTGAATTCTACCAAACATTCATAGAGGATCTAAAACCTGTCCTACTCAAACTCTTCCAAAAAATTGAAGAAGAGACAGTACTCCCTAACTCATTTTATGAGGCCAACATTACCCTGATACCAAAACCTGGTAAGAATAACAAAATAAATAAATAAATAAATAAATAAATAAATAAATAAAAATAAATAAATAAGTTAATTAATTAATTAAAGAAAATTACAGATGAATATCTCTGATGAATATAGATACAAAAATCCCCAAGAAAATTCTAGCAAATTGAATGCAACAATGCATTAAAAAAAATTATACATCACGACCAAGTGGGGTTCATCCCAGGGATTTTACAGATGAAAAAAAAAAAAAAAGACAGAGGCTGAAATCCCAACACCATTATATCTAGATTTGGGTAGGTCTAAAGTTATAACCTGGATTTGTTTTCGTCCTAAATTTTGTCCTTTTTTTTCCATTCTCCTGTGGCAGTCGTTAACATGCATCATAAAGTGACAGTAGAAAAGATTAATTTTCATTCACAAGGATGGTTCAACATATGCAAATAGATCAGTGAGTTACACCACATAAACAAGATAAAGGACAAAACATATGATTATATTAATAGATGCAGAAAAATCATGTGACAAGATAAAACATCCATTTATGGTTGAAACACTTAATACAATGGGTATAGAAAGAAAATACCTTAAACATAATAAAGGCCATATTTGACAAACCCTCAGCTAATATCATCATTAACGGTGAAAAACTGCAGCCCTTTGCTCTACATTCAGGAAAATGACAGGGCTGCTCTTCATCATCTTTGCTTTTCAACATAGTATTAGATATCCTAGCCAGAATAATGAGGCAAGAGAAAGAAATAAAGGGCATCCAAATTGGGAATGAAGAAGTTAAATTGCCCCTTTTTGCAGATGACATGATGCTACATATAAAAAACCCTAAAGACTCCACCAAAAAGCTATTAGAAATCATAAAAGAATATAGTAAAGTTTCCTGCTATAAAATCAACGTACAAAATCCATTGCATTCCTATATACTAACAATGAAATCTCAGAAAAAGAAATAAGAAAACAAAAACAATCCTTTTGCAATTGCAACAAAAAGAATAAAATACCTAGGAATAAACTTAACTAAGGATATAAAAGACCTATACACTGAAAACTATGAGACATTTTTAACAGAAATTGAAGAAGACACAAAGAAATGGAAAGACATCTCATCTTCATGGATTGGAAGAATGAACATAGTTAAAAAGGCCATACTACACAAAGCGATATACATATTTAATGCAATCCTCATCAAAATCCCAATGGCATTTTTTATTTTATTATTATTATTTTTTTATAAACAGTGACACCTTTTTGAATTTAAAAAAATCCTTAATATCAAAAATTCAGATTTCCCTGTTTGAGGTAATTTTTTTGCATTTTTTACAGTCTGTTTATTTGAGTCAGAACCTGTGCTCGCTTCTGCTGCACATATATTTGAGTCAGAACCCAAGAAAGATGCACACTTTGGAGTTAATTGATAGTCACTTGTCTCCTTTTCAATCTAAAATTTCCTCTGACATTTTAATTTCTTTCAATATATTTCTTGGAGAAATTAGGTTTTTTGTCCTGTTTCCCACAATCCGGACTTTGCTGATTAACTGGGGTGATATTTTACATGTTCTTCTGCCCCATGTGTTTCCTATAAACTGATAGCACAAGAGGCTTGATCCTATTCAAGTTCAATTTTTTGGAAAAAATATTTCACAGGCGGTTTGTGTTCTATCAGAAGACACATAATGTCTGGATTTTTCTTTTGGTGATGTAAGCAACTATTGATGATTATTACCTAGATCCATCAATTCATTAAGGGTTGCAAAGTAGTGACATTCCAAATCTGTTAATTCCTTCTTCATTTATAAATAAAATCATTCCTGTAAAGAGAAACTTCCCCTTATGAATTATTGGGCTACCCTCGGGTACAGTTTATATAGGAAAGTGATAAATGTGTGATTTATTTCTTTTTTAAACAATTTTTAAAATAATAAATTTGTGTCCTAGGCTACTTGAAAACGACCAATGAGGAAATTTTTGTTTATTTAGTTGTTTGTTAACTTACTTGCTTTTTTTTTTATTAGTTTCAGGTGCATAAGACAAAGTAATACTTAGACGTTTATCATTTATATCCCTCACACTGTGTGAACCCCCCTCCCCCCATCAACTATCCCTCTGACATCACACAGAGCTGTTACGTTTCCACTGTCTGTATTCCTAATGCTGTACTCTGCTTCTTGTAAGTATATACATACATATATATACACACATATACATATATACATATATGTATGTATATATGTATATGTATGTATATATGTATGCACATATATGTGTATATATGTATACATATATACATACATATACATATATAATTATACTTGGCATGCATTATTGCTCAGCTTCAGGTGTACAGTGCAGTGATCAGGCATCTACATCATCCCTGAGGTGGTCTCCCAAATAGGACACGTGTCTATCAGATACCCTACAAAATCTTTACAACATTTTTGATTACGTTCACCAAATTAATTTTCAAAACCCGGTGACCATCTTGTGGTTACCCACTGTTTTCAAATCCCCCCACCATCCCCCTTATCCCCACCCCCTAGCCCATCTAACAACTCTCAGTTTTTCCTCTTTGTCCCCAAAACTGTTTCTGATTAGTTCATTCACTTTTTCTTTTCTTTAGATTCCACATATAAGTGAGATCATATGATATTTGTCTTTCTCTGTTTGACTTATTTCACTTAACATAATGTTGTCTAGATCCATCCATGTTGTTGCAAATGGTAAGATTTCTTTCTTCTTTATGGCTGCGTAATACTCCGTTGTATAAATGTACCACAGTTTGTTAATCCACTCATCTACCGATGGGCATTTCAGTTGTTTCCATGTCTTGGCTATTGTGTACAGTGCTGCAATAAACATAGGAGTACATAAAGATTTTTGGATTGGAGTTTTGGATTTCTCCGGATAGATACCTAGGAGTGGAATTAATGGATCATAGGGTCGTTCCATTTTCAGATTTCTGAGATACCTCCATACTGTTTTCCTTAGTGGCTGCACCAATCTGCAATCCCACCAACAGTTCACTAGAGTTCCCTTTTCTCCACAACCACGCCAGCATTTGTTGTTTGTTGATTTATTGATGAAAGCCATTTTAACTGGGGTGAGGTGGTATCTCATGGTGTTTTTTTTTTTTTTTTTTTTTCATGGTGGTTTTTATTTGCATTTTTCTCATGGTTAGTGAGTTTGAGCATTTCTTCATATGTCTGTTTGCCTTCTGTATGTCCTTTTTAGAAAAATGTCTCCTCAAGTCCTCTGCCCATTTTTTAATTGGGTTGTTTGGTTTTTTTGGAGAAGAGTTGAGTGATTTTTTTTATAGATTTGTGATATTAATCCCTTATCAGATATAACTTTGGCAAATATCCTTTCCCATTCAGTAGGATCCCTTTTTGTTTTATTGATGGTTTCCTTTGCTGTGAAAAAACTTTTTAGTTTGATGTAATCCCACATGTATATTTTTTATCTTACTTCCCTCGCACGAGGGGATATATCAGTGAAAATCTTACTCCGGGTAATGTCTATGAAGTTACTTCCTATACTTTCTTCTAGATATTTATGGTTTCGGATCTTACATTTAAGTCTTTAATCCACTTTGAATTTATTTTTGTATATGGTGTAAGGAGGTGGTCCAGCTTCATTTTTTTGCATGTGTCTGTCCAGGTTTCCCAACACCACTTATTGAACATGGTGTCTTTACCCCATCATACATTCTTGCTTCCATTGTCATAGATTAGATGGGCATATAGGCATAGATTTACTTCTGGACTCTCTATTCTGTTCCATTGATCTATGTGTCTGTTTTTATGCCAGTACCATGCTGTTTTGAATCCTGTAGCCTTGTAGTATAATTTGATGTCAGGTATTGTTGTACCTCCCACTTTGTTCTTATTTCTGAAGATTGCTGAGGCTATCTGGGTCTTTTATGGTCCCTTATCAATTTTAGGATTATATGTTCTATTTC
Source organism: Rhinolophus hipposideros (assembly GCF_964194185.1). NCBI lineage: Eukaryota > Metazoa > Chordata > Mammalia > Chiroptera > Rhinolophidae > Rhinolophus > Rhinolophus hipposideros. The sequence goes on along the minus strand of NC_138052.1, from coordinate 4,492,634 downwards.
TGTGAAAAACATTGGTTGTTTGATAGGAATTGTGTTGAATATGTATATTGCCTTAGGCGGTATGGACATTTTAACTATATTAATTCTTCCTATCCATGGACATGGTAGGTGTTTCCATCTATTTATATCTTCTTTCATTTCCTTCTTCAGTGTCTTATAATTTTTTGAGAACAGATCTTTTACTTCTTTGGTTAAATGTATTCCCACGTATTTTATAGTCTTTGGAGCAATTGCAAATGGGATCATTTTTTAAATTTCTCCTTCTCATATTTTATCATTGGTATATACAAATGCAACTGATTTCTGAATATTATTTTTGTTTCCTGCTACTTTACTAAATTCCTCTATCAGTTCTAATAGTTTCTTGGTGGAGTCTTTAGGGTTCTCTATATATAGTGTCATATCATCTGCATATAATGATAATTTTACTTTCTTATCAATTTGGATGCCTTTTGTTTCTTTCTTTTGTCTGATTGCTGTGGCTAGAACTTCCAGCACTATGTTGAATAGAAGTGGAGAAAGTGGGCAACCTTGCCTTGTTCCTGATTTTAGGGGGAATGATTTTAGCTTATCCCCATTAAGTATGATTTTAGCTGTGGGTTTATCATATATGGCCTTTATTATGTTGAGATATGATCCCTCTATTCCCACTTTCTTAAGGGTTTTTATCATAAATGGCTGCTGGATTTTATCAAATGCTTTTTCTGCATCTATTGATATGATTATGTGATTTTTATTTTTCATTTTGTTAATGTGGTGTACCACATTAATTGATTTGAGGATGTTGAATCCCACTAACCATGGTGTATGATCCTTTTAATGCATTGCTGAATTCTGTTCGCTAATATTTTGCTGAGGATTTTTGCATCTATGTTCATTAGTGATATCGGCCTGTAGTTTTCTTTTTTTGTGGTGTGTTTGTCTGCTTTTGGGATCAGGGTGATAGTGGCTTCGTAAAAAGTGTTTGGGAGTCTTCTGTTCTTCTGGATTTTTTGGAAGAGCTTGAGGAAAACAGGTGATAATTCTGTTCTGAACGTTTTGTAAAATTCACCTGTAAAGCCATCTGGTCCAGGGCTTTTGTTTGTTGGGAGATTATTGATTACTGATTCAATTTCCCTGGTGGTAATCAGTCTATTCAGGTTTTCTGTTTCTTCTTGAGTTAGCCGTGGAAGGTTGTACACTTCTAGAAAATTGTCCATTTCTTCCAGATTGTCAAATTTGTTCGCATATAGTTGCTCATAGTAATTTCTTAATTTTTTTTGTATTTCTGCAGTGTCTGTTGTCACTTCTCCTCTTTTATTACTGATTTTATTAATTTGGGTCCTCTCTCTCTCTTTTTTTTTAATGAGTCTGGCAAAAGGTTTGTCAATTTTGTTTATGTTCTCTAAGAACCAACTCTTGGATACATTGATCTTTTGTATTGCTTTTCTGGTTTCTATTTCATTTATTTCTGCTCTGATGTTTGTTATCTCCTTCCTTGTCCTCCCTTTGGGCTTATTTTGCTGTTCTTTTTCCAGATCCCTTAAGTATGGAGATAACCTGCTGATTAGTGTTGTTTCATGTTTCTTTACGTAGGCCTGCAGTGCTATGAACTTCCCTCTTAGGACTGCTTTCGCAGCATCCCATAGATTTTGGGTCGTCGTGTTTTCAATTTTGTTTGTCTCGAGATATCATTTGATTTCTTCCTTGATCTCCTGCTTGACCTATTCATTAATTAGTAGTAAGTTATTCAGCCTCCATGAATTGGTGTGTCTTCCAGTTTTTTTTCTTGTAGTTCATTTCTAATTTCATAGCACTGTAATCAGAGAAGACAATTGGTATGATTTCAATTTTCTAAAATTTATCAAGACTTCTTTTGTGGCCTAAGATATGGTCTATTTTGGAAAATGTTCCATGTGCGCTTGAGAAGAACGTGTATTCTGCAGCATTGGGGTGAAATGCTCTGAAAATATCCATTTAATCCAAGTGGTTCAAAATATTATTTAAGGCTGTTGTTTCCATATTGATTTTCTGTCTGGAAGACCTGTCCCTTGTTGTCAGATGTGTGTTGAAGTCCCCTACTATGATAGTGTTACTGTTGATCTTGGTCTTTATATCAGTCAGTTACTGTTTTATATATTTATGTGCTCCTATGTTGGGTGCATTGATGTTTACTAGGGTTATGTCTTCTTGTCGGATCAATCCCTTTATTATTATATATAGTGTCCATCTTTATATTTTAATATGTTCTTTATTTTAAAGTCTATTTTGTCAGATACAAGTATTGCAACTCTAGTTTTTTTCTCATTTCCATTTGCATGAAATATCTTACTCCAACCCTTCACTTTCAGCCTGTGTGTGTCTTTTGATCTGAGGTGAGTCTCTTGTATACAGCATATACAAGGGTCTTGCTTTCTTATCCACTCAGCCACTCTATGTCTGTTGATTGGAGCATTTAATCCCTTTACATATTAAGTTATTATTGATATATACATAGTTACTGCCATTTTTAAATTTGTAGTTAATTGTTTTCATTTTTCTTCTATTTACAGAAGTCCTTTTAGTATTTCTTGCAATGCTGGCTTGGTGGTAATAAATTCCTTTAGCTTATTCTTTTCTGGGAAGCTCTTTTTCTCTCCATCAACTTTAAATGATAGCCTTGCTGGATAAAGCAATCTAGGTTGTAGACCTTTGTGATCCATCACTTTGAGTATCTCCTGCCACTCCCTCCTGGCCTTCAATGTTTCTGTAGAAAAGTCATTTGATAGTCTTATGGGAATTCCCTTGTATGTAACCCTCTCTCTTTCTCTTGCTGCTTTTAGGATTCTCTCTTTGTCTTTAACCTTTGCCATTTTAAATCTAATGTGTCTTGGTGTGGACCTGTTTGGGTTTATCCTGGTAGGAACTCTGTGCACTTCCTGGGCTTGTATGTTGGTTTCCATCATCAGGCTAGGGAAGTTTTCGGACATTATTACTTCAAATATGTTCTCAATCCCTTTCTTCCTCTCTTCACCTTCTGGTATTCCTATGATGTGCATGTTGTTGCACTTGATGTTATACCAGAGGTCTCTTAACCCATCTTCATTGTTTTTTATTCTTTTTTGTTTCTGATGTTCTGTTTGGGTGATCTCTGCTAACTTGTCTTCTGAGTCACTAATTCAATCCTCTGCTGGTAATTCTTATCTGCTGGTAATTCTTTCAAGTGAATTCTTAATTTTTGTAATTGTGTTCTTTAGTTCTAACTGGTTGTTCGTTATGGTTTCTACATCCTTCTTTATGTCTTCTCTAAGCTCCTTAATCATTCTTATCATCAGTGTTCTGAACTCTGTCTCTGATAGGTTGGTTACCTCTGTTTCATTTGGTTCCACTTCTGGAGGTTTTCTTCTGTTCTTTTATTTGGGACATGTTTCTTTGTTTACCCATTCTGGTTGACTCTCTGTGTTTGCTTTGATGTATTAGGTAGGTCCCCTAGAGTTCTTAGTTCTTGCTGAGTTATCATATGTAGTATGTGTCCTTTATATTTGACTTGTACTACTTCGTTCTTCTCCTCTTCGTGTGCTCCAAAGGTGACTCTTGTGTTGTGTATATTGTCCTGTTAAAGAAGATCTTTAATTGCTTTTTGCTTGTGAGTAGGTGGGTTTAACTCCTAGGCTGACTAGTTGTGAGACTTGGCTCTGCCCACTGCAGGGTGTTCTGCTTCGTTGGGGTTGACCGCTTAAATGTGGTTTGGCCTCTATTGGCTCTTGTGCCTGTAGAGAATTTCCTCTGGGTGTGTGACTTGTAGGTCAAGCCCAGTAGTACTCTTGTTTGCTCTGGAGTTGGCCTCTGGATATGTTGAATCTTGTGCGTCTTAAGCTGGGCCCTGGTAGGGCAATTTCAGAATAAAGCAAATCACCAAGCACAACAACAACAACAATGAAAAAATCAAATACATTTACATGTAAAAACAACTGACAACCTCCACTCAACACAGGCAAAGATATCAAAGATATAAAGACAAAACAAAACAAAACAAAGCAAAACAAAAAGCAACACCAGTCTTGGCTTAAGCCCATCAAGTAATCTCCAGGTTGTCCTCTACTGTACCAAAGAGTCTCTTGCCTATTGTGTATGCATAGGTGGTCACCTGGTGCCCAGAGGGACTTTGGGACTGTAGATATAAATGCGTGGGGCTGGGGGGTCTGGATGGTAGTTTTTACAAAGTCAGTGCAGTTTCTGTCCTTGCCTGCACATGTGCACACTGAGAATAGCACCACCAGCCCTGTGTCCAGTTCTCCTGAGTCTTAGGGCACTTCTTCCGTGTGTGTGTGTGTGTGTGTGTGTGTGTGTGTGTGTGTGTGGTAGGCAGGAGATTTCTGAGCTGCTGAAAGCTGAGAGCTGCATCTGCTGCTTACTGCTGATCCCTGGGAATGCCTCCATAGTTGCACTTTCCCTGCCCTAGGCAGGCCAGAAAGGGTGAGGGCTGGCGGTGGAGGAGTCTCTTCTCTCCTAGCCCAGCCCAAATCACACTCTTCCCAGCCTTTTCCCTGGGTTAGAGCTGCCTGCCAGTCTTCCCAGAGCCTGAGCACTAAGGCTTTGCTGTAATCTGACGCTACTGCTCTGTTCAAGGGCCAGTTTAAGTATCTGGAAGGGCGGGGGTAGGATTGGAGGAGCGGGGGGGGGGGGTAAGGGGGGAAAGGGAGGGGTCCAGGTATGGAGTCTGTTTTCTTTGTCCGCCCTAGGGCCCACCTAGCTTCCCCCTCAGCGGGAGAGATCAGCTGTAGGACGCAGGGAAAGAGTCCACCTCCTGGCTTTTGTGTTCTCTGTTCCATCCTGGGATCCCCTGCACCTCTGTAGCTACGGGTTGCTGGCCGCATTTCCACTGCTGCAGGTGCGGACTGCGTTTCCACAGCCACAGATGCGGGCCGAGTCTCCACTCTACTCCACTGCCTTCCCTCTTTCCCTGCTTGGCCAATTTGCGCACCTTCAAATAATCCTTCCACGAGTCTCTTAGCTGTTCTGCATGATGAGCAAAGAGTTCTTTGATATGGCCCATTTGTGATAAGATCCAGAGGAGAACTCAAAAAGTGCACCCGCTGCCACCATTCCTATGATGTCACTCCTCCCAATGGCATTTTTAAAAGAAATAGAACAAAAAAAAATCATCAGATTTGTATGGAACCACAAAAGACTCCAAATAGCCAAAGCAATCTCAAGAAAAAAGAACAATGTTGGAGGTATCACACTCCCTGACTTCAGCTTGTATTACAGAGCAACAATAATCAAAACAGTATGGTATTGGCAGAAAAACAGACACATAGACCAATGGTATAGACTTAAGAACCCAGAAACAAAGCCACATGAATATGGACAGTTAATTTTCAACAAAGAAGCCAGAAACATACAATGGAGGAAAGATAGCCTCGTTAATAAATTGCAGTGGGAGAATTGGAAAGTCACTTGCAAAAGATAGAAATTAGACTGCTATCTGTCACCATGCACAAAATTTACCTCAAAATATATCAAAGACCTAACCATAAGACCTGAAACAGTAAACTGCATAAAAGAAAACACAGGTAATAAATTTATGGACCTTAGATTCAAATAGGATTTTATGAATTTGCCTTCAAAGGCAAGGCTACTAAAAGCTAAAATGAATGAATGGGACTATATCAAACTGAAAGCTTCTGCACAGCAAAAGAAACCATCTACAAAATAAAGAGGCAACCAACCGAATGGGAGATTTTTGCAAACAATGCCTCTGATAAGGGACTAATATCCAAAATATATGAAGAACACATACAACTCAACAACAACAAAACAAACAATCCAATAAAAAATGGGCAGAGCACCTCAATAGACATTTCTCCAAAAAGGACATACAAATGTCCAATGGACATATGAAAAAATGTTCAACATCACTAATCATGAGAGAAATACTAATAAAAACCACAATGAGATACCTCACACCAATTAGAATGGCTATACATCAACAAGACAAATAACAAGCATTAGAGAAGCTTTGGAGAAAAAGGAATCCTCATACACTGTTGGTGAGAATGCAGATTGGGGCAGCCACTATGGAAGGCAGTGTGGCGGTTCCTCAAAAAATTAAAAATAGAATTACCATACAACCCAGTAATCCCTCTGCTAGGGATCTACACAAAAACTCTGAAAACATTTATCCCTAAAGACATATGTGCTCCAATGTTCATTGCAGTTTTATTTATGGTGGCCAAGACATGGAAACAACAGGTGTCCTTCCATAGATGAATGGATAAAGAAAATGTGGTATATTACACAATGGAATACTATTCTACCATAAGAAAAGATGAAATAGTGCCATTTGCTATGACATGGATAAATCTTGAAATTAATGTGTTAAGCAAAATAAATCAGACAGAAAAAGTCGAGAACCATATGATTTCACTGATATGTGGTATATAAAACTGAAAACAACAAAAGAACAAGACAAAAAAATAAGAAACAAAAAGTCATAGACAGAGACAATAGTTTAATGGTTACCAGAGGTAATGGGGGATAGGGATGGTAGGTGAGGGTAAAGGGGATCAAATATATGGTGATGGAAGAAGAGCTGACTCTGGGTGGTGAACACACAATGTGATATATAGATGATGTAATAGAGAATTGTACACCTGAAATCTATGTAATTTTACTAACAATTGTCGCCACAATAAACTTTAATTAAAAAACAAAACAAAAAGAAAAAGAAAAAAAAGAGAGAAAGAGAATTGTTCTGGATGTTCTTATTTGAAATTGCTTTGAAATGTCTGAAACTCTACCACTTTAATTTTAATTTACACTCTGTACCTCTGAGAGATGAGTGGCATAAGAAGACAAAAATCAGTTAAAGGAAAAGGCTAGGCTTGGTCTTCATTCCAAGGGACATAAGATGGAAACATGCCAAATAATTCCATAGTTGTCAGGTTGTGCCTTGTTTTCTCCTCCCATTCTCTCACCATGCACCCATCCCCATTTTCTCTTAACTATATTGATATCTGAAATTCTTTTAGGGGTGGAGGTCATAATTTTTTTTTATACATCATCAAAAACAGAGTAATAATTCAATAGGGAAAAGAAGTTCAGTGATTTATTTACCTTAAGAAATAAATGAGTTACATTTTTTCTAAGATTATTTTTGGTGAATGGAAAATGTGCTAAGCGTATGTAAACAGATGGAAGGTTGGAGAAGGGAAAAACTGGTTCAGGCTACAAGATCAAACTCACCATTTGACTACATTCAGTAAACTCAGAATTTGATTAGAAATGGTGAATACAGTCAAATCCTAATATATGTTGTCAGTAAAAGGAAATCCAAATTTTTAATGATTCTTTTTAGATTTTTCTAATTTTCCAAGTCCCAGATGTTGTTAATTTTAATTAATTTCAATTATTCCTCATTTGAAATAATTGAAAACATTTCCTTGAAATTTTTGGCTCTTCACCCCTAGAAAGAATACAGGTTTTTTTAAAGTCAGTGATTTTTTTTTTCAGTTTTCTATTTAACATATTGAAATGAGGACTTACATATATGAAACTTTCTAGATAGTTACTGAATGCAAAGGTTGAATGAAAATTAATCTTTTCTACTGTCACTTTATGATGCATGTTAATGACTGTTTGCCAAAGAAGAATGAAAAAAAGGAAAAAAAAAATGAAAAAATTTAGGATCAAAACAAATCCAGGTTATAACTGTAGACCTGCCCAAATCTAGATATAGTGGTGTTGGGATAACTAATTCATTTCACCCTGTGGTTTTTTTCATCTGTAAAAAGGGAGATAACTTCCATCAGAAATCTTGAATATTATGAGTTGTCAAAGATAAACAAAGCTGGCTATTAATTAAAGCAGTAAATATGCATTTCATTCAGTAACTGCTGACAGTGGGAGAAAGAACTGAGCTCCATTCTGCAGTGGAGACTGGGCATTTTAAAGAGAGAATGAGGAGTAGAGAGTTGATGCGTTCAGTCAGGGAAGAAAAAAATTACAAAGGGTTACTGGTCAATGCAGCTAGGTCAGCGTGTCCACTCGCTGGCCATTAAGGAAATTGGGATTCTATTTACCCCACAGAAACTGGGAGACAGAGGCTGTCTCTCTCTCCGGATGAGTACTTTTCAGAGGAATGACTTTTAGTTGAGAAAAATACTCCTGAATTGTAAGAAATGCATGTTCACTACTGTAAACATTTTTTAGTAATTACTCTAAAAAAGAGAGGTTTGGGGACTATTATATGGTGTTGACTGTAACAAATAGTTAATTCTCCAAACAGTGTTGAGCTTTTCCAGGCAGACATCTAATGGGGACTGGGGCTGAAGTCACCCTAGGGTCACGGCCTTCTGCTTCTAGAGGGCAGGCTAGTCTGCTCATCTCTTAGTGGAGAGGTTTGGTTGGAGTTGTTACATGCCAAGATTCTGCATTCTCAGAGTCAAAATTAATACAAGATTCTTAACATGATACCTGATATACTGTAGGTAGTTAACTCAATATTTCAAAATCCATTATGAAGAAGCATAAAAGAGCATGTATAGTCTAAATTATAAACATATTATATAAAAATACAGTTAATTTTTTTGTTTTTATTTTTTATTTTTTAAACATTTTTTTTATTAGTTTAAGGTGCACAAAACAATGTAATAGTTAGACATTTATCATTTATAACCCTCACACAGTGACAACCCCCTTCCCCTCATCTACTTTTAAAACTTAGAATGGATGGAAAATGTACTAATAGACTCAGGGTTAAGTAAAATACTGGGGGTGCCAATAAAACGTATACACATTTTAAGAGATGTTATCTACCATGTTTCCCCGAAAATAAGACTGGGTCTTATATTAATTTTTGCTCCAAAAGACTCATTAGGGCTTATGTTCAGAGGATGTCATCCTGAAAAATCATGCCAGGGCTTATTTTCCAGTTAGGTCTTACTTTTGGGGAAACACGGCATGTATTACTTTTCAAAGTTGAATTGAATTACAGTAGCAATGTGTAGTATGACATCACTCAAAAGATGGCATTAATCAAATGAATACTAGTGTCACCATGCGACAGTCAGGACAGTCAGAGAAAGTGGCAGAAGCATGATTGTCCTTTGAGGAGCACAAGAGCATTTTGAACGTGGTATTGAAATTCAAGAAGGTTGCGGAAGTACAAGGACAAGGAAAGCTTGAGTCTGCAACAGAACGTCCAACACACCTAACAATTGCACACATTCGTGATAAGCTTGACACGCATGGTGCTGTGTGTGACATGCACAAGGGTAGATCTGGGAGACCTCACACAGCAACAAGTCCTGCTTCTTCTGCAGAGGTGTTGGAACAGGTTACATGCTCTCCACAGGAGTCTACCAATGTTCGCCCTAATCAGAAGTGTCTGGACGCTTGTGGTAACCACTGTGAGCATCTCTTGTAATTGCAGAAGTCAAATATGACTTGTGTTCATTTTTTGTTATTTCTATATATTATTACAATTTTAATACAATTTTTTTCCTTTCTAAAAATGTTTTTACGTTTTTTTGGCACCCTCTGCATATATAATCATGACAAATACTTGGATAAGAATAGTAACAATTAAAACAGGCTCATGAATTGGTATTGGAATATAAATATAAACAAGCTCTAAAAGTTCCAGTTACGTAACAATAATCAAATCCCGGAGTTTTCTAAGTCATGTTAACTCTCAAAGATGCCACTACGAAAGAAAACCAAGGCTGCAATTTCCTTTCAATATAGGGACTGTAATCTTCTGGGCTCTGGCCCAAATTACAGCCACCTCTACCGAAGTAGTTGACATCATTCATCATCATCTAAATTTATTATCATTATCATCACAACCACTAAACTTTGTTGAGCACTATATATCAAATAGTACAAAGATCTTGGTAGGGATAATTTCATTAAATTGTAATTAGAACAATGTATGGAGAAGCTGAAGTTTAGGGAACACTTACCAAGTGAGGATCCTGGATTTAAACTAAGACCTCTATAAAAACCAGGCCTGGAGTTTTAGGGCTCCTGGTTCCTTGTATGAGGTCTGACAATTAAGTTCGTGAACTCATCCTAGCTATTCAGCAATGAGGTATAACTTCACACCTCATTGCTGAATATCACTATGGTCACCTTTGAAGTGCTCCCCTTGGGAAACCATGCACTGACGCCAATGCCTAGTCCATCCTTTAAAGCAATTTTGGAACTCTTTTTCTGGAATGGCCATCAGAGCTGTCGTAGTATTACCCTTGATGTCCTGAATGTCATCAGCATGTCTTCCTTTCAATATTTCCTTCATCTTGGGGTAAAGAAAGAAGTCATTGGGGGCTAGATCAGGTGAGTAGGGAAGGTGTTCCAATACAGTTATTTGTGTACTGGCTAAAAATTCTCACAGACAGTGCCTTGTGAGCTGGTGCATTGTCATGATGCAAGAGCCATGAATTGGTGAAAGATCAGGCGGTCTAACTTTTTCACACAGCTTTTTCTGCACTTCCAAATAATAAACTTGGTTAACTGTCCAGTTGGTACAAATTCATAATGAATAATTCCTCTGAAATAAAAAAAAAGATTAGCAACATTGTTGCAACAAGTTCACAACCTTAATTGTCAGACCTTCAGTATCTCAGAATACCTTGCATTGCACATCAAAGGCTAAATCTAGGTGAAAAACAAACAAACAAATAAACAAACAAATAAACACCAACCAGAACTGACCTAGTTAGTATTTTTCAGAAAAATAATGTTGGCAAAATAACAGTTTTATTTTCTCTTCCATTGTCTTAATGCTTTTTTTTCACGTTTAGATAAAATAGTGTTTTCTGACATGTAGTTGAATTTTAGTTAAGATCATTTATGAAACAACTGGATTTTGTGACTGTCATAAACCTTTATATTGACAACATACATTACTTGGAATCATCATCTTCTGGGAATAATTGGAAGCATTGATTGTATCTGTCCAGCTGTGTAGTCTTTGACTGCTGCTTTCATAATGAAATAGTAAAAGACAAAAAACAAAAACAAACAAACAAAAAAAAATGCTTCTGTGACTCAGAAATAATTGAAGAGCCACAACTAGAGACAGTTCAGATGTATCAACCTCAAATTTTATTTAAAGGGAACAGTTAATAAAAATATTTGGTTGATATTATGTAGTTCATCATGCAGTACCAAGGCATTTCAAAGAGAAATTTTTTTGAGTTATGAGATTACAAACAACATCTGGAAACAGTAAACTTCTGTGACCTGCTTTCTTTTTCTTTTGTGTCTTTTAAAGTTTAGGATGAAATTTCCATACCTGGATGTTTTTAAATGCCTGTTCTTTATCTTTCTCTCCATTATGAAAAAAAAGGAGGTCTTATATATCATGTATTAAAATATGGAGAGATTCCTTAACAGAAAAAATAAGAGTAATTTCCATATGCCTCACCCAGGTTTTGTAGTCAAACAGAAATGAGATGGACTATACCTTCTGTTTACTGATAACTTGTTATGTGAGTTCGACAAGTTATCATCCTACAACTCATTGTGATGATACATAAATATGTGATAATTAGATAGTACGCTTAATATACGTAGTGTATATTACATAGAGAGCTACATGGATGTGTGTGTGTATATTTTAAATAAATGAATTTGTATCAGAAAAAACAATTGCTATAAGTTTAATTCCTATTTCCTGCAGTGTATGACAAGTTTCAACTTGTTCAGCGCAGTCAGTCAGTCTGAGCTATGGTTGAGAGAAGGTGTGTTTTAAAGTTCACTGCAAATCGTCTTCCATCATGAGAATGCTCCGTGTCACACATCGCTTCTGGTATATGGAAATTTCTGTCAAATAAAAACATTACAGTGTGTCCTCATCTACCTTATTCACTGGATCTGGCACCGTGTGACTTCTGGTTCTTCCCCAAAGTCAAAATGATTCAGGACAATGAGGCATCCATGACAGCACAACTAAAGACACTCACCACAGAGGACTTCCAGAACTGCTTCAGAAAGTGGCAAGAATGACAGGATAAGTGTATTCAAAGTGAGGGGGGGTATTTTGAGGGGAATTAATGGCAATGGGTTTTTTACTGTAATATTTTTTTAGTTTAAAAATTCACCATATTTTTTGATAACACCATATATATACATATATATATGTATATATATATATATATATATATATATATATATATATACATATGAGACAGAGAGGGAGAGAGAGACAGAGAGAGAGATGCTCTGTATAATATCAAATATATATATATGAGAAATATGAGTTGTGCATATATACTGGTGGTGCCAAAATTTTATACACATTTTAAGAGATGTTATCTTAAAATGTATATACATGTTTTTTGCACTCTCTATATAAGCTAGGGCGAATGTTATAAACCTCTCTTTTCTAAGAACCATGTATTTCAAATGAGCTTCCCTCTTTTGAATAAATGAATTCATATCAGAAAAAAATGCTATCAGTTTAATTCCTATTTCCTGCAGAAATAGTGGCTTTTTTTTAAATGACAAAAATGAAAGCATTGATACTTAGGAATGCCAGTGGGGAAGATATTTTTGGCAATTCCTGGTAAGCAAATGTCTATTTTGCCAATGGCAAAATGTAATCTACCTCCCAAGTTGAGTTGCAGAAGGCAATCATGAGGTCGTAAGTGATTGCACAGCTATTCCTTTAGTCCCCTCAACAGCTGGGGACAGATGGATTGTGGGTTTGGATGATGGAGATTGAGTGGAGATAAAAAAAAAAATGACATATGCAGATATTTGCCAAATACACATCATGATATGTCCCGAACAATTATTCCCCAAAGCTGTAAATATAATATTTGAGTTGGTTTAGGTCTTTTCTCAACTGTACTCTGTGCTGTTTAATAATAGGATTGCTTCATAACTCTCTGTAATTACATTATAATTATATAGATATATATATATATATATGTATAATATATATCTATATAATTACGATATCTCATACAGTATCACAATCTTTGACTTTTTTGGTACTCACTGCAGTTCTGTGATGACAATAATTTCATCTCCACTTTAATCACAAAGGAAAAAGTTAAAAAGGCATGAGAGAAAAAAGAGAAGGGGTGGAAAAGGAAAGCGATATAGATGTGTTATGAACATCGGCTCATTTGCTCTTCACAGGAACTCCGGGGGAAGGATTATTTCCCTTTATTTTTCATAAATGCAAAGTAAAATGAGGCTCAGAGAGTTTAGGAATCTCGTCCAATGTCACATGCAGAAAGACAGTCTGTGGTCATGCTGGGATTTAAATCTGCCTTCACATGTCTTCAGAATTAACTAATATATAATGTGTTCCACATGGCACTGATTTCAGGTTGTATTTTAGCCATGACATCAGCTGTGTTTACTATAAACAGCCCCTCATGACCAGTGGCCAAGCAAATGGCCCTTTCTAAAAGGAACTTCCTCATGAATCTTAAGACTCTTTGCTTCAGGGTTATTCTCTCTCCACTTCCAGCTCCTAGGGTAATGAGACATTAAAAAGCAAAGAAAAATGGTCTAGCATCTCTTTAAGTCTTGTATTATTATTATTGTTGTTGCTGCTGTTGTTATTTTTATTATTATTTTATAATTTAGATGACATCTTATTCATGCATTTCCGAAGAAGAACAAAATGCTTGACCTGATTTAGATTCTGGTCCCACTAATAAAGTGTCTTGGTGATGAATTTTGTGAGGAGACGTTGCCTTTGGGGTACAGTCCACTGAAATTAATGTCTATTCTTTTGAAAAAGAGGATATAACATGTTTAAGAAGTATTTATTCAATAATTCAAATAATGTGAATATCTACACGGTAAAAATCTTTTTTGTTTGTTTGTTTGTTTGTTTTTTGAAGCTATAAGAAACATACAAAAAAAAATATTAAGTCAACTCAAGTTTGGACAGCTTGGGAATTGATTTTTAATGAAACGTATGACAAAAAGGAATATGCATTCTATTTGGATTTGTTTTCTACTTCTCTACTACAAAGACACCATTCAATGTTTGTTCACAACAACCATCAGCATCTGTCTTGAGATGAAACAAGGGAAATAAATTGACAGTAGAATGTATCTTTTGCATCTCTAGGGAAGCACAGTTTTAATTTACTTTAACTTATCCTACTTAATGTGATAGTTGGAGACTTTTGTCTCATTTGGTCCCCAAAACTCATTGATATGCATCACTCAGTGAGCTTAATTTTATTACAGATATTATCCAATTGCTTTTTAATCATCCAAGATCATGATGAGCACTGGAGAGGCGATGTTTTAACAGAGACACTGTTAATTAACAGTGAATTAAATAGAGATGGTACTGATTAATAAAGTTGTTTCAGCTTCTTTCTGCAGTCTCATTCTGTTTACATGTTATTTTTGAGATGTGAATGTCATGGCTCAAATCTTGAGATCCAGGCCTTCTATAATTATGCAGCAAAATTGCATCAATTGAAACTTATTATCACAATATGTGTGAACATTCCCCGAGGGCCTGAGAACGAGTTCAATTTGGTGTTAATATCACAGGAAATGAAATGGTGATAACCAATGCTAGGGTAGAGATTTCTTTTCAAATTACAAAGATTCTTTAAATCCAGCTAAGGAACTTGATTCATTTTGGAAAAAAGAGGTCACATTGAAAGACTGTGATCAAATCATCAGTCTTTTTAAATATTTACATACAAATCTGTCCACAAAGCCACCTTGGATGTACCAGTTTCTAGTTGCTAATGGAAGATATTCATGTTTGAAAATTATTTTTCTACCCTCCAATACTCACTGTTACCAATTAAATTGTCACTGGAACACATATGTAAATATTTTAGAAAATAATTTGAAAGTGACAAAATGTGATCCTTATAGGCATAACTAAGTCCAAAAATAAGGAAAATATAAGACTTCTGGATACCACAATTTGTTTGACTATTACATATAATATAATATCTTAATGAATATACAGATTAATACTGCTGGTACCACCCTTGAACAATTAGGTAAATGGATACTGGATAGAGGAAGATAGGTTTCTCACTTTTGGAGTGGAAGCTTAGGTAAATAGAGGGATGAGGTTAGAATTATATATATGGTAATAGATTAGTGTTAGAAATATCATCATTGGGAACTCATTTTCCATAATATAGAGACACATATATACAAATATTTACAGATGTTATTCTGTAGATTGATTATAGAGAACATGCACATATTTCCATGTTCTTTCAGCTGCAAGGGCCTAAAGCAATGAGACCTCAGTTGTCACAAACGCGTTTGGCACCCAGATCTCGCTTTCTCATACTATTTTCCAATGCAGAGGACCAGGGCTCCCTGGGGAAATGGCTGACTCTAGGACTGGGGCAGGAGATACATAAGATGACCATGGAGCATCTTGAATTTTTTGCCAGAAAAGAAACGCTTAAAAAATAAATAAATAATAAATAAAATAAAGCCTATGTGATAGGGTTTGTCAAAGTACACAGGAGTCAACCAAGGCCCAAGCTGAAACAATATGAGCAATCAAATACATAATATTTTATTATAATCCAAAGTATAAAATAAACACCATGGTTTTACACTGATATAAAAAAGTAATTAAATAGATAAATTGGATAGAAGAGACATACCCTGCCCTTTTTAAAAATAAACTTTATTGGGGAATATTGGGGAACAGTGTGTTTCTCCAGGGCCCATCAGCTCCAAGTCCTTGTCCTTCAGGGTAGTTGTGGAGGGTGCAGCTTACTGGCCCATGTGGGACTCGAACCAGTAACCCTGTTGTTCAGAGCCCGCACTCTAATCAACTGAGCTAACCGGTCGCCCCAAACCTGCCTTTTTAAATACAGGCTGCCTACAGTGACTTCCTTCCAGAGGACAGCGCAGGATGGGAGAAAACTTAGGTGTTTCACATAAAATACCTAAACACTGCCTCAGCCAGGTGATGAAGGTCAGCATCAACAGTCATAAATCATGCAGATAGTGTGTACCCTTGATATGATGTGATGAAAATTGCACTTTATCTCTGTGATCTTCCTCCCCAAAACCCATAACCACAGTCTAATCTTGAGAAAAACATCAGACAAAATCCATTTCAGGCACATCCTAGAAAATACATGATAAACGCTCCTTAAAAACAGCAAGGTCATCAAAAACAAGGACAATTTGAGAAACTGTTACAGCCAAGTGGAGCTTAAGGTGACAGGACAACTAAATGTAAGTTGATATCCAGAATGGAACCCTAGAACAGAAAAAATGGACATTAGGTAAAAACAAACAAAACCTGAATAGACTCTGGACTTGAGTTAATAATAATGCATTGATACTGGTTCATCAATTGTAAGTAATGTATCTTACGATTGTAAATTTTTCATAATAGGATAACCTTGGTCTTAGTCTGCAACTTTTCTGGAAATCTGAACATTTTCTAAAATAAAAAATAATTTTTTTCAACAGTTTTAAAATCTTTGTCAGATAATTCCATGTGTCATCTTGGTGTTGGTATCTGTTGACTATCTTTTCTTATTCAAGTTGAGATTGTCCTGATTCTTCATTTTGGGGATTATGGTGTGAGACTGAATTTTATTTATCTTCTTTTTTGAATGTAGTGTACAGGTCCAGCTGGGGTTGGAAGTTTACCTTCCTGTTCCTATTCAGTGATGCTGAGACCTCCCTAACAAAAGCAGAGTACTGATTTGTGTCACTTTGTTGCTGCTAGGTGGAAGCCGGAAATACAGCTGCACATTGGGTCCTGGCGACAGGCGAGGTGGGGAGAGCAGGGTGCCCATGATCACTGCCTTGTACTACTTCATCGACTCAGCACCTGTCATTCGTCAAATGCCAAGGTCCCTCTCCAGTTTGACTTATTTCACCTTATGTATTGTATGTGTTTGTTGTGTTGTGACTGGCTTTTTTAATTGTCAGAGGGAGGTTTAGTGAAGAGTGGATCTATTCCATCCTTGCTGGAACTGGAATTCTCAACATTTTAACTTTAATAATTTATATGGACGATATGAGAATACCAAAATTATAAATATGCAGTCAATTAATTAGAATATGCTTACTACCAATCATTGTAGATATACTGGAATTTACTACGCTGAATTAGTTATAATAAAACATTTTCAAATTGTTTGTCCTCCTCCTTTCAAATTGTTTGTCAAAAAGCTTCCGTGATAGGCAGCTTTTAAGAAGGCCCTCAATCATCCCCATTATCTGGTATCAATATCCTTGTGTGTAATTTCTTCTCCTTGAGTGTAGTCTGAATTTAATAACTTGTTCCTAACAAACAAGATACATTAAAAGGGATGGGATGACACTTCCAAAGAAATTGTGGCTTCCATCTTCTTACCCTCACTCCAGTCTAGCTCACTTGTTCTGAGAGAAGCCCGCTATCTTGTGAGCAACTCCGAGGGGAGGCTCACATGATGACAAACTGAAATCTCTAACAAACAGCCGTTGAGAGCCTGCACCTGCCCAGAATCACACGCGTGAGACTGGAAGCTAATCCTTCCCCAGACAATCTTGAGATGACAGCAGCTCCAGCCAACATTTTGAATGCAGTCTTGTGAAAATCCCTGATGCAGAGGCATCCAGCTAAACTGTGCCCAGAATCCATATCCACAGAAACAGAGACAAATGTTTGTTCTTTTAGGCTGTAAATTTTAGGTCAATTTGTTACAGAGTAATAGATACCCAATACCCAGTGTTCCTTTCTTATTCACTTGCTCTCTTCTCTTGTATGTTGATGACTTTCTGTAGTGGTGTGTTAGAATTACTTTCTCTTCATTTCTTGTATATCATAGATTTTTGGTTTGTGGTTACCATGTGCTTCCTATATATGAAGATATGCTTATAGCAGTCCATTTTAAGTTGATGTTTGCTTAAGTTCAAACACATTCTAAAATCACTAACATTTTTACTTATGCCTCCCATGGTTATTTTGTTATTATTTTTTACTTTTTTTTGTGTGTGTGTGTATGTCCCTTAATTTACTGTTATAATTACACATTGTCTTCCTAGATTTGGCTTTTAACCTCTTTACTAGCTTTTGTGCTGGTTGATCCACTGCTTTTATTATGTGTTTGCCTTTGTCAGTGAGAATTATTATTTTTTATATTTTCTTATTCATATTATTTATTTGTTTTTCTTTTTTTTTTTTTCTTAAAGAACTCCCTTTAACATTTCTTGCAATACTGGTTCTGAACCCTTTTAGCTTTTCTTGTCTGGAAAGCTTTTCATCTCTTCTTCGATTCTAAATGATAACTTTGTTGGGTTGAGTAATCTTGGTTGTAGTTCCCAGCTTTTGATCACTTTGAATATTTCATGCCAATCCCTTCTGGCCTGCAAAGTTTGTTATGAGAAATCAGATGACAGTCTTATGTAGGCTCCCTTGTAGATAACAAATTGCTTTTCTCTTGCTACTTTCAAAGTTCTCTCTTTGTCTTTATGCTTTGGAATTTTAATTATGATGTATCTTGATGTGGGACTCTGGGTTCATCTTGTTTAAAACTGCACTTCTGGGAGTTGAGTCTCTATTTCTTTCAGCAAGTTAAGGACATTTTCAGTAATTATTTTTTCAAATAAGTTTTTAATCCCTTGCTCTCTCTCTCCTCTTCTTCTGGTACCCCTGTGATGTGAATGTTGTTGTACTTGATTTTGTTCCAGAGGTCTCTTAAACCATCCCCATTAAAAAAAAAAAAAAAAAAAAAAAAAAAAAAAAAAAAAAAAAAAAAAAACAACAACAACAACAAAAAACAAAACAAAACAAAACAAAAAAACCTTTCTTTTTTTTTTTTTTGCTGTATCAGTTGGGTGTTTTCTACTACCTTGTCTCCCAGATCACTGGTCTGATCGGCTGCTTCATCAAATCTCCTGTTGATTCCATTTAATGCATTCTTCATTTCAGGTATTGTATTCTTCATTTCTGACTGGATCATTTTTATGCTTTCTGTCTCCTTATTTATGCTTCCTATCTCTTTGTCAAAATGCTCCGAGATGGTTGAGCATGCTTATAAGCAGTGTTTTGAACTCTACATCTGGTAGATTGCTGACTTCCATTTAGTTTAGTTCTTTTCTATAGTTTTGTCTTGTTCTTTCAGTTTGGATATGTTTCTTTGTCTCCTCATTGTGGTTGCCTCTGTGTGTTTATGTATTAGCTAGACCTGCTACACCTCCCAGTGTTGGCAGAGTGGCCGTATTTAGTAGGTGTCCTGGGGGCCCAGTGGAACAATATCCCTGTTCACCTGAGCCAGTTTCCCTACGGTGTCCCCTGTGTGGTTTGTGTGTAGTCTCCTGTAGTAGGTGAGCCTCCATTGCTGTTGGCATGTTAGTGGGTGGGATGGACCTCTGGGCAGCTGGCTATGAGAACAGTGACCAATATGCTGTGCGGGGGTGACCGCACAGGATGAGCTTCACTTTTACAAGCTTATGGTACCCGCCAGGTCTACCTTTTGGGTGTGTTGTTTGCGGCTTAATTTGGTGGTGCTCTGGTGTGGTTTGAAACTGGCCACTAGGTGTGTTGGTTCTAGGGCCTCTTCAGCTCGACTCTGGTGCAGGCTAAGGTCAGCCACTGCCTGTGTCACCTGCAAGGAGCTACAAAGTTATTTTCAGTTGGTAGCTGCCTGTGCTCGTTTTGAAGGTGCCTGGTACTGGTTGTACTATGAACTGAGGCTGGCTGTCATGAGTGCTGGGCTGGACGCCACTTAGCAAGTGGTACAGAGCATACTGAGGCCAAGGGTACTTGTTTGGGTTTGTGGACCTTTGAAAGATTTTAGGAAATTTCATAGCATGGATCCAGGCTGGTCACTTGTGTGAATTAGCCTCTGAAAGAGGTTCGGGCCAGTCACGTGAATTGGGAGGGACAGGGTATTAGAGAATCCACAAGGGATATGGGTAGTGTTAGCCAAGTTGATGGAGAAACAGATCTGGTGCCTGGCTGCACCTGATTTGGTACCTGCCTGCCTACAGCTAGGGGGGGAATGGCTCAACAAAGGAGCAATGGAAACTGCCGGCACTTTAGTCCTGAGAGAACTGCTCCTCCAGTCCTCACCATGAAGCCAGACAATTCAGTTCCTCCTCTATATCCTTGGCACTTTTCAAGCTGCTGTCCATTCTCTGGAGCTTCGGTATAGTGTTTGTGAGTGAGTCTTTGCACAGGCTCTTTAAGAGGAATGCCTGGGACTCCAGCAGCCCTCCATCTCACCTGAATGGAATCCCCTCTGATTTTCACAGCCAGTATTTCAGGGACTCTTCTTCCTGGCACTGATCCTCCAGGCTGGGGGACTGGTGTGGGGCTGGGATGCCTTGTTCTTCATTGCGGACCTTCGTAGTGGAGATGTCCCTCCCTATTCTTAACCACCACACATGGGTGTGGGACCAGCCTTTCTCCTCTGCCCCTCCTACCAGTCTCCACATGGCTCCTTCTTTATATCCTTAGTAATAGCAGTTTTGTTAGTCTTCAGGAGGCTCTCAAAAATGGTTGTTCCATAATTTAATTTTAATTTTGATGTGGTCCTGGGAGGAGGAGAGCACAACGTTTACCTACTCTGACATCCTGACTGGATGTTCTGATTTATGTTTTCTAAATTCCTCCATTCATGTATGAAATTTAGTTTTCATAACTCTCATACTCTCAATGAATTTCTGATATTATGTTGCATTATAAGAGTATCTCAATTTTTTTATTAATTGTCAATGAGATTGAAAATAATTTAGATGTATGTATTGGATATGTCCCTTACTCTTTTATAAATGAATTATTTATAGTCTTTTCTCAGTTTTTAAGGGTTTTTTTTTCCCTATTCTAAATAGATTTTTATATGTTACATAACTCTTTATTTGTTATGAAAATACTTGAAAAGAAACACACCAACTTTTCTTATAACTCTAGTTTTAACCCAAGCTGGCAGGAATTGAGAAAAACGGGTTTTTTACATAATTAAGATGAATATAGTAGGACAAATTTTGTATTTGATGGGTGGTCAAAGTAATTTGGGCATAATTTATTGTTCTCATTATTTTGTTGCTTTCATGAGTCATTTACTTTTCAGAGCTGACTTCAACTGTCTCATATCAGCTATTCTAGTACTCAGCCCTCAGCCATAACAATCAGATCCTTTACTCAGTGAAAATGTCATATATGCTGAGCTCTCCAAATAAATTAAGAAATGCCAAATAAATACTTATCAGAGGGTTGTTACATGGTAAGTATAAAATTTTTGTTTATTTTTATTATCAGAATATTGTTTTAGAAAACATTCAACATTATAACTATATTGGAATTATTTTACTACTGTGTTTGTTTTTTTTAATTTTTAAAGATGGATAAAATATAGGAAAACAACCAAGATGTAAACAATTGCACTTATCACTAAACCAAATCACTACTGACATTTATCCAAATCTTTTGTGTGTGTGTGTGTGTGTGTCTGTGGGGGAATGTTGATGAATTACATAATTATTAGCAAAGAAAATTCAAGTGTGCTGCCAAATTGTGAGTAGAGTTTTGCAAATATTTCCTTGTTTTCTCCAGAGCACTTCTACCATTCTGAAAATATGTCATTCTTAAAATACTTACAGAGTTTTTATTATGATTTTTTTAAAACAAATGAGAGACAATTTTATAAGGTAAATAAATATGAGTGCAGTGGTTACTGGTCAGTAGTGAATCTATAAATATTTCATTTTTGTTCAATGTTCATTAAATAAATCAATCAAGACAGTGAATTTCATAGACATTTTCATGTCTTGGATTAGTACTAAGGAATACATACTGGAAATGACTTTCCACTTACTATATTTGATAAAAACTTCACTGTTTCCCAAGATGCTTGTAAGTATGATTTGCTTTATTGGATATAATATGCATTAGAGCAAGTACATTTTCTTCTATCTTATTCTTAATTTGAATTCTCAATAAATTTTTTATTTGAAGAGTTAGAAACCCTGATTACTACATTATGGTATAATAAAAAGTAACTTATCATTCTTATATAACACTTATTGTAGTTTTTCAAAATATAGAAGAAAATTCAAATGAATACAATGCTTCAAAAGGATAGTTTAAGATTTAGGAACATTGTTAAAGCTCTTTCAAAAACTCTATTTTGAAATAGCTGAGTAAGGAAGAAGATATAATTCAGAAAGAGAAAATAGTTCTACTGACTCTTGCCGTTAGCAATAGACAATGGGCCAGTTTTTTTTTTTTTCCATTTATAGAAAGAAGATAATAACTTGCATTCCCAAAATGATTAGTTCAAAATTTCTGTGTGCATCATAGGAAACTGTTGACATAAAAAATACTTTTAAAAGCAAAACGTGACATTTTAATTTGGGACATATGAAAAGATCTCACTTTTGCATAATTTCTGTAGCATTAATTATAATTTCATTGTTTTTTAAATGGTAAAGTGGGGTGTAAATAACCATTTGGTCATCTATATTGGAAATCCAAACATTAATTATATTTAATATTTTTGAGAACTGATTGTCTGGCAACATTGTAACTCCTTACTCAATGAGATGCTGTATGATAGTTCTTCTAATCTCAAGATCATAACCATTACCTTGTTTAAAACAATAATACTCAAACCACTATTTCAAATTATAAATAAAAGATAACACAGAAAATTACTCATCAGGTGTACATTGATATTTAATGCCCCCCAATCATAAATAGCTTAAATTTTCTTAAATTCTTAAATTCTCCAACTGGCATGGGGTCTACAACTAGTCTACTCTGTTTGAAGTGGTTTTGGCCAAGCCCAGTAAAGGACAATGAATCTCACCACCACATTTGTATATATCTTCTTGTCAGCCATTGAAGCCAATGAAGTCCTGTAACCTAAGAGATTTAATAGCCAACTGTTCTTACCCTGGTCTCTTTCCAACTTACATTTCTTTCTTTGACAGAGTTGTTATTGTTTTACTATTTTTTTTTTTTTCACTAGAGTTGATGCGGTCACCTTCCTTCTAAATAGGGATTTCATTACTTTCCTTGGAAAAGGGCAAGCAAGGATAATCTGAGATTTTTTTGGTACACTTTGAGTCTTAGAGTTGAACCTGGTGAGCCAGAATTAAATACATTAACCCCTGCCTACCTGATACTCAAAAAGTTGTCTCAATGGATCATATATGACACCTGCCTCCCAGAGCTTAATAACATAAAAGGGAAAGGAGAAAATGGTATAGACTAGTAGTATATATACCCTACTGTAGGTTTTAACAACTATTGTAATAAAGATGCAAAGAGAAATGACAGAATGGGCATGGCAAAAATTATTTAAAATAGAGGAAAGATTGTGAAAGATTTTTGATTTGTACTACAACTTGAATTCCAGTTCAAACAAGACTTACATGAACAGAAATACTAGTAAAACATCTACTTTCAATTTCATTAAGTTTTTAAAAGCATGACATGCATTTATGGATTAATAACTTCTTTTTCATATTAGCTAATTAAATGTGAGGATAAATGAGACTGATGTCTAGGTTAGCATTGTGATTTTGTTTGTTTGTTTGTTTGTTTGGTTTTGGCAGGGGGAACACTAGGGGCTTTTAGACATAAGACTATCAATTTTAAGACAGGGCTAAAGGAAGATAACTCTTTTAACTTTATATGATATGGTCAGAAACTATAAGGGACTGGAGGCAAGGACCTGTACTAAACTAAAAGGTAGTGGAAATAGAATTAAAATGTCTTCTGTGCCTTCTAAAACTCAAAAAAGAGGGAGTGGAGACTTACGTGTTATGAGTATATCGTGCCTCATTCTCCTGAAGATACCCAGTAGAGTAATAATGTACATGTAATAAAGCTATACTTAAGAGAAATCTTGCAACAAAAACCCAAATAATTAAACAAAGCAAATATTTTTCTTCCAAATGTTCATTTAGACAGTGTAATGTTATAAAGTAGAAATCCTTCACTTGCTGATCAGATAGAAAAAGTCTGTTATTTATATTAGGAATACATAACTTTTCCACCTCGTAGAAACAAAGGATCAGGATTGAGAAGATTAGATTCAGAGGATTAGAGTAGTATGGATTCATCTGTTTAAATATGAATAAAAAGTTGTTTTAAAGTCACAATAAATAGCAAAGAAAGAGAATATTGAAAAAGTTGACTGAATTTACTAACAAGGAATTTAAAACCTTAAAATAGTGTGTGAGCCTTTATACACCTGAGTTAATTAATGCACACACATGCATACACACTGTGTATGCATTTGGATTTGGTCTTTGTGGCTGTTACTGCTTTCTTTTTGGGGATTCATGACATGTTTTTATTTATTTTTTTTTAACTGATAATGTTTAAATGATGCCTTTATTTTTATGGCGCATTTCTATGCACTTTATCAATGAAAAATTCTTTTTTTGTTAGCATGTCAGTTTGGTACTGAGCAGTCAGGTAGCTTTCTCAAAATATGCATGCTATATGTAACCATTAATATTTTAAAAGAAGACTTCTTCATATCCCAGTGTTCATAACCATGTATTTCTCAGTTTGGTGTTAATATGGAAACCAACAATGTATACGAGTGAACACACACATATTTACCAAAATAAATATTGAATAAAATACCTGACTTCAATGACTAATCAATTACACACACAGACACACACACATATAATTAATGATTCTATAACTAATACACAATGAGGAATCTTTAAATCTTCACAGACTTTCTGTCCTTTAATCATAAATATGAGAATACAAGAAAATATAACCTATTATTGTCACTAGCTTTATCCTCTGGTTAGTTTGCATATATGTTTTTCTGAGCTCTGGATTTTCATAAAATGGATATGCTATCCAGCATTAGTTGATTCTCTAAAGTACTTTTTGTATAATTATATTTAAGAAGGGTTTTTCAATACAATTTTCTCTTAATGGTCACAACAATGTCAAATAAAATAGGTTCAGGTGCAAATATGATAATTAATTTCTTCAATTATTTAACACCATCACCCAAAGAAGCAGTCCCTCACCCCCCCCAAAAAAAATGATATAAGAACTATGTGGATTTCTCCGGGTAGACGCCTAGGAGTGGAATTACTGGGTCATAGGGTAGTTCCATTTTCAGATTCCTGAGATACCTCCATACTGTTTTCCATAGTGGCTGCATTAATCTGCAATCCCACCATTAGTGCACTAGTGTTCCCTTTTCTCCACATCCGCGCCAGCATTTGTTGTTTGTTGATTTATTGATGATAGCCATTTTGACTGGAGTGAGGTGGTATCTCATTGTGGTTTTTATTTGCATTTCTCTGATGGTTAGTGAGGTTGAGCATTTCTTCATATGTCTTCTTGCCTTCTGTATGTCCTTTTTAGAAAAATGTCTCCTCAAGCCCTCTGCCCATTTTTTAATTGGGTTGTTTGTTTTTTTGGAGTTGAGTTGAGTAAGTTTTTTTATAGATTTGTGATATTAATCCGTTATCAGATATATCATTGGCCAATATCTTTTCCCATACAGTAGGATCCCTTTTTGTTTTATTGATGGTTTCCTTTGCTGTGAAAAAACTTTTTAGTTTGATGTAATCCCACGTGTTTATTTTTTCTCTTACTTCCCTCGCGCGAGGGGATATATCAGTGAAAATCTTACTCCGGGTAATGTCCATGAAGTTTCTTCCTATATTTTCTTCTAGATATTTTATGGTTTCAGATCTTACATTTAAGTCTTTAAGCCATTTTGAATTTGTTTTTGTATATGGTGTAAGGAGGTGGTCCAGCTTCATTTTCTTGCATGTGTCTGTCCAGGTTTCCCAACACCACTTATTGAACAGACCGTCTTTACCCTATCGTACATTCTTGCTTCCAATTCAAAAATCTGTATGCACTCCTATGTTTATTGCAGCACTTTACACAATAGCCAAGATATGGAAACAACCCATCGGTAGATGACTGGATTAAGAAGCTGTGGTACATTTATACAATGGAGTATTACGCAGCCATAAAGAAGAAAGAAATCTTATCATTTGCAGCAACATGGATGGATCTAGAGAACATTTTGTTAAGCAAAATAAGTCAGAAAGAGAAAGACAAGTACCATATGATCTCACCTATATGTGGAATCTAAAGAAAAGAATATGTGAATGAACTAATCAGAAACAGTTTTGGGGATACAAAGAAAAAACCGAGAGTTGTTAGATGGGTGTGTGGGGGGGGGGGTTGAGGATAAGGGGAAAGGTGAAGGGATTTGGAAGCAGCTGGTAACCACAAGATGGCCTCAGGTTTTTTTGAAAATTAATTTGGGGAATGTATTCAATAATGTTGTAAAGATTTTGTTGGGTATCCAATGGACATGCGTCCTATTTGGGAGACCACCTCAGGGATACTGTGGATACCTGATCATGGCATTGTACACCAGAAGCTAACATTAATGAATGCCAACTATAATTTTATATATATAATGTGATGGCTCAGTGTGAGGTCAGAGGGATAGTGGATGGGGGGAGGGGGTTCACAGTGTGAGGGATATAAATGATGAATGTCTAAATATTACCTTGTCTTGTACACCTGAAACTAATAAATAAATAAATAAATAAATAAATAAATAAATAAATAAATCAAAGTAATTTCTGTCTTATAAAAAAAAAAGAACTATGTGGTCTAAAAATTTAATGCCTTAATAATCTCTACATTTAAAAGTTCATCTACATCAATCGTTTTACTTTTCCTTTAATATTTATTTAACATTTAAAGCAATTCTACCATTTATAATGAAAAGTATATTTGTGGTTCCCATTTGACATGTAAAATAGAGTTTCACAGATGAAGTAAGTGCTGAGCAAAGTTTGGGCTTTACACACGTCTTTCCCTTTTCTCTGCTGAGGAGTCATGGAACTGTGATCTCATGACAGCTATCACATGAAAGCTCAATTTGTTAATTCATTTAGTCCAAGAGTGAGTAACATGAAATGAAATAAGTTTGTCTATGCTTTTGCTATAGTAAATGTAGGTTCCATTCGGTGAAGATGTATTAATTAACTACGACTCAATTTGGGAAACAGTTAGATTGTCCTTGTCTTTATTTGTATTTGTGATTATGGGGATATGATGATATTTCTCTGTATCAGTATTATATTTGTAAGAACTCTTGCTTCTACTAGTTATGTCTCCTCCTCAGGCTTTCTTGGTGCACAGATCACCCATTTGAATTTGTTGCTCTTTTTTTTCCTGTCATTTAAAAAAAAATTGTTTAATGAAACTTTTTTAGAGAATAGTATATTCACATGCAATTGTAATTGTAAGAAATAGTACAGAGAAACCCCTTGTACCCCTTACATAGCTTCCCCCATTTTTCCCATCTTATAAAACTATAGTATAATATAGATATTATGGTCATGATATCACCTTTGATATATCCAAGCTATGGAACATTTACATCACCAAAAATATATTTTATGTTGTTTCTTTGCAGACAAATCTACTACTGCCCCCTACTCCTTTTTAATCATGGGAATCACTAATCAGTTCTCCATGTCTAAGATTTTTGTCATTTCACAATGTTATATAAATGAAACCATACAATATGTAGCCATTTGATTTTGGTTTGTCTCACTCAAAATGTTTTTCAGTTTATCAGACTCTTGTGCATATCAATAGTTTATCCTTTTTGGTTGCTGAATAGTATTCCATGATATGACTGTACCAGAAACAGATGATCTGGGTAGTGTTAAATTTATTAAAACAATTGAAACTGCAGGAAAAAAATGCATAAAAAACTCAAGATATTCAACATTATACTTACAGAGATGTATAAAACCAATGGCAGAGAAAAGAGGCTAGAAACCGATCAACACTTAGGTGATTGTGACAACGTTCCACTGCAGTTAGGTGGGCAAATATTTTATTTTTAAAAAATAGTGCTTTACGGCAGAGAAAAAATGAATCCTTACTTTACACCGTGCACAAACATCCTTTCCAGAGGAACTGAAGATCTACATGTGAATTAAAGGTAGAAAAATAAAATTCTTAGATGTAAACAGGAAGATATTTCCATGACCATGGGTTAAAGTTTTTTCAAACAGACACTATGAGGGGGGAAAAAGTAGATGTTAACTTTATTAAAATTAAGAACAAATGATCTTTGCAAAAATATAATTAAGATTGTAAAAAGCAAAACAACAGACTGGTAAGCCACATGTTATTTAACTACATATATATGCATGTACTTATATAGAGAAAATAAATATATTTGTGATAATTATTGTATCAATATTTTGTAAATAGAACATATAAATAACTTATGTTACCAAAAAAGCAGACAACCAAATTAAAATGAGTTAAAGGGCTTCACCATCTTCAAAAATAAAGAGGTTCAAAATAAGTAAATTCATAAAAAGGTGTGGGATCTCCTTAATTATCAGGGAGATGCAAGGCAAACTTGAACGAGGTGTCACGGGTACAACTGCCCAAATGGTCAAAAGTAAAAGACAAAAATAACAAGTTGGAGCAAGCACAGCTCTGGTGCAGCCATGGTGGGAGGGCACGTTGTTCGGAGTTCTGTGGAAATCTATGTGGCAGGACCTTCTGTGATTGAGCAATTCCACTCTATGTGTATCCCAGCAGAAATGGGTACATGTGTATGTCAAACGACACGTACAAGAGTAATAGCACTATTCACAATACCCCTAAACCTTGGAACTACCTAAATAGGTATAAACAATAGAATACATCAGTTATTCCACAATCATATATATGATTGCAAAGGATATGAAAGAAATTACTACAAAAAAACAAAACAAAACAAAAAAAAAAGTGAGTGAATCTTACAAACATGGTGTTGAAAAAAAAAGCTAGACTAAAAGATTGTATAATATATATATATATATATATATATATATATATATATATATATGTAAAACAAAGGAAAAGCAAAATTAATCTCTGGAAATAAAAATCAACAATGTTAATTGTAGTTAACATTAGCATGGGTAATGATTAGGAGAAGGAACTGAGGACACTGGTTTTCTATTTCTACATTTATAAATATTTTAGCTCAGACCTTTTGTTTAAGTTTCTTGAAAATATTTTTCTGCCACTTTCTTAATTTCTATGATGCTCCTGCAAAATCTGCTCCTATTTTGTTTTCATTCTCTCATATGTAGCATGTTCTTTGTGTGTGTGTGTGGGGGGGGGGGTCCTAAACACATATTTTAAAAATATCTATATTCTATTAATTCTACAAAGATGTATCTTGTAGTTGACCAGTCCATTTTCTCAGGTAAATTCTGAACCATTTAATATCTAGATCTTCATCTTCTCTCTATTTCCAGAGTTTATTTTGATATCATAATTTTAAATAATAGTTCTATATGTATATTAACTTGATATTCATCCCTAGGTATTTTTCTTTTAGTGTGTGTGTGTGTGTGTGTGTGTGTGTGTGTGTGTGTGTGCTCATCTATTTTCTCTCTTTTACTTTCTCTTTAATCTTTATTACTTTTTTATAGTTTTGTTTTTAAATCTTTAGATGTTTTCATTTATCCTCTTAATCTCAATTTACAATTTCAGTCAAACCTACTCTTTCTTTACCATCTTGTAATTCAGATGTCATGTCTCGGACAACTTAGTCCTTTCCTTCAGTTTTTCTTAGTTCCATCAGATTTTATTTTACACTTTCCTTCTATATGTTTACTTGTATTCTGAGTTTTTGAATTTCTAAATTTAGATGTTCTTTAAAATCTTCCATTGGCTATTTAACAACATTTAATTCCTGATTTATTAGTCTTTGTCTGTCTTGTGGTTGATATTTAGGGGTAATATTTTCATTAGGAAAAGTTTGATACTGTTTCCTTTTTTTTCTTCTCCTTAGAAAGAGAAATGTGTGGATTTTGTCTTTTTATGTTTGCTTTCATAAGTGTTTGGAATTTCCTGAAATAGTAACATCTGATGTATTTATGGGAATTGGTTAAAACATGATTTGGCTTATAATTTTCTTAGCCAAAACCCATATACTTTTGTTGGAATGTTGCAACATTCCAGTGTATTTATTGAATTCTTTTTTTTTTTTTTTTGAGGGATGAGGAGATTTGTGGATTTTTTTTCATAAATTAAGGGTTTATATTTGTTTGTTTGCAATTTTTTGTAGACCCTTTAATTTCTAACTCTTGGTTTCTTCTTTCCTTTTCCTGCCAAGCCTCTAGACATTATCGTCTCCTTTAGATTGCATCCTTTTCCCCCAGAATCTCTGTCTTTCATGAGGGCTTCCCCTATCCCTCACTCTTTCTAAGGCTCAGTAGGTGGTATTCTGATCCATGAGGTCTCAGAGATATTTCAGTTATTCTCCCACTCCCAGTGAACTCTGTGCATGAGGTTATCAGAATCAGGGACGCCTCCCAGACCCCATCACGTGTCCCAATTATCAGTGTAGTCCTGCCTTACTTTCTTCTTAGAATGTTCCAGACCTGGCTCTAGCAACTTCTAGTAATTTTGAAAATTACATATTTTTCAAGTGAATTGAAATTTGTAGCATTCTGTGTCTCCTACTTTTGCTCTAGTCATCGGTAATTTGAAGTTTCATTTTCTGTCCTTATGATGTGTTTGGTTTGTACAAAATGTGTTTGTAGATTTAGATTTAGATAAGTGAGGTGGAGTGAGATCTATTAATCCTTTCCTAGTGTCATGAGCTCCTGTAATCTCAGAATGGTCTGTGCTGATTCTCTCATGCAAACAATGTTAGTTCGGGCAAGCAATGGAGCGTGTGTTCAGATACCAAAAAAATCTTAATTTTGGCATGCGATACATGTAATGATTTGCCACCTGCCATCTCTACCTCCTTCCTCCAACAGTGCAGTTCATAGATATGACAAAATGTTATACTTAAACACTCAATCTGTAGTCTCATTTGTCATAACACTGTTCAGGTTGTTAATATTTTCATTTACTCTTGGAAGTAACTATTTAACAGCACCATTTTTCTGATATTGTGGCATCTGAGGTTTATTATTGATTTGTCAGAAATAATTGCTTAGTAAATTTGTATTTGTTGCACATATTTGTATAACAGTGTATATTATTAAATTATGGTCTAAAGTTTTCTTTAATTAGTGTTAAAAGTGAGGTAATTACATACACACATGCACATACACACACGGTCTGTCAAGTATGTTCGTGAACTCATCCTAAAAAAAGTGCTCCATACCTCATTGCTGAATATCACTATGGTCAACTTCCAAGTACTCCCCTTGGGAAGTTACACACCGATGCCAGCACCCAGTTCACCCTTCAAAGCAATTTTGGAATTCTTTATCTGGAATGGCCATCAGAGCTATCATTGTATTACCCTTGATATCCTGAATGTCATCAACATGTCTTTTTTTCAATATAACCTTTATCTTCAGGTAAAGAGAGAAGTCATTGGGGGCCAGATCAGGTGAATAGGGAGGGTGCCAGTACAGTTATTTGTTGACTGGCTAAAAACTCGCTCACAGACTGTGCCGTGTGAAGTGGTGCAAGAGCCATCAATTGTTGATGAAAAGTTCAGGTTGTTTAACTTTGTCATGCAGCCTTTTCAGTACTTCCAAATTGTAAACCTGGTTAACTGTTTGTCCAATTGGTACAAATTCATAATGAAGAATCCCTCTGATATCAAAAAAGTTTAGCAACATCATTGCAACAAGTTTTCCAACGTAATTGTGAGAACTCGTGTATGATACTTTTTAATGAATTTACCAAATTGCACAACTAGTCAAAGGCAGTTAGAATTTGAGCACAAGTCTTCTAGCATCAAAAGCCTTTAGTCTAAACAGGTGCAGTATATTCTCCTGATTAATGAAAAAGAAGCTTCATAGTTTAAAAATTATTTTAATATGAAATGAGGCTTATATTAATTTACTAGAAGCAAAATATATTTGTTTTTGTTTTATTACTATCTTCTGTAAACCCATCCTCTTTATTTTTAAATGGACTTCTTGTTACGTAAGAACTGTTCTTTCAAAGCCAAAAGTAAATTGAAACTCCCTTCAAATCTTAATTGCCTCAGATGTTTAATCTACACATAAGGCCAATAACACTGACACACTTCACAGGGCTGCAATAAGGCAAAGTAAATAAAATACAGATACAGACACAATTGTAAAGCTCTTATAAATAAAATACAGCTATATGATGGCAAAATGACAATAATAATTATAATTGTTTTTGCATACTAAAATTTCAGTATGCAGGTATTGATAAAAATACCTCTCCTCTTTGTGAGTTCATATTCATAATAGACATAATAGAACAGATACTTGTGTTATTTCTGGTTGGATGTCCAGAGCTTATCAGAAAGTAGGGGACTAGTTATGTATTATAGTGCACATGTCGTTCTAAGAAAACCAACAGAACTGAGTTTCCAGACACTCAGACTTTACTTACACGATGACATATTTCTATTGTTGCTTCTCTCTTGCCTTTGCTGTTCTAAGATAATATTCAAAACCATTCTTTTGAATAAATAAATTTCACTAAGACCTACAATCACTTGTCTTCTTGATTCAACTCCACACAGTCTCTCCAAATAGAGGGTCTTCACCATCCCGGGGCTACTTGTTGCCTTTAGCTTTCTCTGTGTTTTGTTTGCCCTACTTCCTCCTAGATTCCTTTTACAATCATTTTTCTTTTCTCTCATGTCGTTTTTTAGATACTGTCATAATGTCTTCAGTCCCAGCAGAGACATAGTACATCCATACTATAGAAACACTTTCACAGACAAAGAAAAGGGGCCCTAAAGAAGAAACCACTGGTAAATATGACTCCAAACCCCTGTACAGAAACTACATACTAGATGACTAGATGAACCAGTAATTCATCAGGAATGAGAATTATAAAAAACACCAAACTTGAGGTTGAACATTACAGAAGTTAAAAGATAACACTATTTAAATCAGAAAGCAATATAAAATAAACATGCTTGATACAGGGGAACAGAGAAATAAAGAAATTTAAAACAAATGAAAGAACAGAATATAATGGAAAAAATAGAAGGATTTTCAAAGGAAAACAACAGAAGTTCGGAGAAAACAATCATTAAACTTTTAAAAATCAATGAGACTGAGAAATTTTGGTGAAGACTACACCGTTATCTGTCTTATTTTTTGCAGCTTCTTATGACTTTTAAATTTAAAATAGAAAGTTATAATAATTAATAAGATTCATAATGTGATCTAGTAGCATAGTAGTAGCAAAAATTGATAAAATTCTCCACAAGCAAACAACAGACCAATCTCGCTTGCGATAGGAGATGCAAATATCTTAAAGCATGAAAAAAATCTCCTGCAATATATAGATGATGTATTATAGAACTATACACTTGAAGCCTATATAGTTTTGTTAACCAGTGTCATCCCAATAAATTTAATAAAAAATAAAAGAATAATCATCAGATCAAAAAAAAAAAAAAAGGATGAACAGATAGACTCCTATAGCACTTTGGATCCCCACAGGATCCCTGCAGGAAACAGATGGTATACTCAGAAGGTTTACTTGAATAAATCTTTATAAACAGACTATTTACAAACGACTGGGGAGTATTAAAAATATGAAGAAAGCATATTTAGCACCAAGGGCTGCATAATAACAGGAAGCTATTAAGAAGCAAAATAAATCTTATTGGAAACCCATAAGACAGTTGCTACAATAGAAATACTGTCCAACAGAAATTATAGAAATTGGGAAATGTGGCCACAAATTTGCCTAGAAGGAGCTGGGAGAATAATATTATTCTCTGATTTCTTTTGAGTGTGAAGGCCAGAAGACAAGAAGCACAGAATACCCAGACAGTAGAGATCAGCATCCCAAGGCACAAGGCAGAGCAAAGAGGGAAAATGGATCTGTAAAAACAAATGAGAAATTAATAATACAGTCACCTCTTTCATTCTGCAGCATTTATCTTCCTTTAGATGCAACAATGCAACTTCAAAGTATATGAAACAAATTCCATCAAAACTCGTCAATTAGTCTATCATATCAATGTGTCATTAATTTCATCATATTCTTCCTTCATATAGGAGTCTGCATGGAAATATTACATCATCAGTGTTCTTCATATAAGGTAGAAAAATAAGGGACAAGGAAATATTTTAGAAATACAAACATAACAACTACCATGGTCCCTATGTGTACAGATGGCCATGAAGCCCAGATGATAATCATAGCTGCAATCTCTCTCTTTCTTTGGCCAGTCCAAGGATCCAAGTCCTTAAAAGTGGTGGTTTGTTGTTCTTGTTTGTTTATTTGTTTTTATTTTGGGAGGAGGTTGTCACAATTGACCTTTATTACTTTTTTTACCTTTATTACTAAATATGAAAGTACTCAAAGATACTCAAATGCATCCCTCCAGATACGTACGCACATACTCCTTCTTGTACCCACTGTGTAGCACCCATCCAGTTTTCCATGATAATCATGGTCAATCGCCATGTCAAATACACCCTTTTCTGCCTCTGAATTCAGTGGCATGGAGATCCCCAAATGTTCAATCTTATTCTCAAAATAAAATTTACTGAAACCATGACTGTGTTCCATGGTGACAGTCTTCTCACTTAGGACCTTTGAACTCATCTACTCCATGGTTAGGGGAACAGGAAGCAAAAAGTTTTCTAACATGTATCACATATATAATGAGGGGTAGAGCTCCCATTTAAACTTTCTGCTAGTCTGACTATGGAGAAACAGTATCAGATACTGGATGCTGGTTTAAGATTTATATTGTATCTTGGAGGAAAGATCCTCACCATCTTAGGATGTTGAATTCCAGTTGGCTTCCTTTTTACCGATCTGTTCATGGCAAGGAAATGCCAGAGAATTCCATAGATTTGAGCCTTTCATTATGTTTCCTTATCTATAAAATGAATACCATAGTAAGAGGTGATGATGTGTGAAAATCCATGACAATTCATGAGGCAGATTGTTGGTGCTACAGAAGTCTTGTGTGATGAAAATATAAATCACTTTCAAAATAAGTTCATATTTTCCTACAGAGAAATCAATGTCGTCTCCATAAAGGGATCAAGATAATCACATTTCTTTCAAGATGTTTATATATCTCCCTCATAGACAGTACTAATCAGCCACTCCATGTGACCTTGTTGTTGAGAATTTAGACAGTCAACAGTGGCATTGACCAAATCAATTGCAGTTCAGATATTCCAAGTTTTTGAGCTCATGCAAGACTATACTTCAGTCACCCTAGCCATTTTTCATGGACCCTGCCAACAAGCACCAGGGTGTTTGACTATGATTAATAATACTGTATTATATAACTGAAAGTTGCTGAAAGAGTAGATCTTAAATGTCCTCACCACAAAAAAAGAAATGCTAATTATGTGATGCAATGGAAGTTTTGGCTCATTCTATGATGGGGACCATTTTGCAATTGGTAAGTGTATTAAATCAACACGTTGTTCACAGTGAACTTGCACAATCTTATATGTCACTTATATCTAAATTAAATGTGGAAATGATAAAATATAAGCAAAAAATAAACAATAAAGTGCAATGGATATTCACAAGGTGGATCATCTTCCCCAACTGATTACTGAGACCCTCTGCTATAGTGAATGCCCTCTGATGGACATTTAGATGGAACATGCATGTTTTTAGAAACCATGTCCATGCTGAGTAGTCTGTCCATACACTAGCCCTTCAGCTCTCCTTGCTAGCTGTTTTACAGTCTTGTTTCTGAGTCACTAGACAACTATGAATCAGGGTAGGTCCATTAACCCAGACCATATCCTTCTATAGAAAGTAGAAAAAACAATGTTTTTCTGAAATTCTGAATTTCTGAAATTCTGTTCACTGGTTGGATGTTCTTTCATTACTATTTTTGAGGGCCATCCATGAGTGGAGCTGTAGCAATGCAGAGGGTACATAGTTCTAGTTGCTGGTATATGGCCAGGACATCTATAAACCAAGCTCATAGATTATTTTATTCTCTGTTAACTGCTGTGTTAGATTTTTCTAGAATACAATTTCACAACAAATAAACCCGGAATACCCTAGGCTTTCATCAACAAATATATTCCTCATTCAAAAAATGAGTGATCTTACTGGGTGGTGTGGCTGGTTACATAGGTGTGTTCACTTAATGCAAATTCATTGATATTTATAATTATATCAGGTACAAATTTCTGAAGGAGAATAACAGTTCAATAAAGAGGTCTACTTTAAGTGCCCTGAGTATACGTAGCAAACTGAGAAGAAACAAAAAAATTGTTAGTTCCAAAGAGAAGCACTTGCGTAATTTAAAAGTCTATGTTCATTGTATTATACTCATGAAAAAAAAATGGGAATAGCAATACTTGAAAGTGGATTTCCCATAAATCTGACAATTATTTAATTTTATTATTTTCTACCTAGATCAATGCAAAAACATCAAAGGAAAAGGTATATAGTCAAATAGGTGACTTACTAGTGAAACAGTAAAACCAAACAGGAGAGTTTCTCATAGTGCTTTCGCAGATGGTTAGAACTACCGTGCTCTGCCATGTGGTGACAGGCTGGGAACCTGGGTACTGATATTAGTCTAGGCTCCGCTCAACAGCAGCATGCCTTGGGGGGACATCTTTTTTTTTTTTTTTTTTTTTTTTTTTTAATTCATACTAGATACCTTATATTCTAGCAGAACCCATGATCTTTTCTCACCATTCGGTGAGTCTAGCAAAAGGCTTTGTAAAATGAACTGTGCTTTTTTTCATCAGGAAGAATGGAAACTTTTGAATGGTTAATTATAGTGTGGATTTTACAGCTCGTTTATCTATTGTTTGGACGTGTTGTCGCTGCTTTTTTGCCAACTGTTCTGAGATCCTAGGGAAGTAGTAGCAGCATGGAGCAAGAGGAATTTGATAGTTATGCAGTCGGTTGGATTGATCAGGAAGTTGAGAACCTGTAAAAGATATAAAATTATCCCTTCTGAGATAATTAGTCTTTGAATTTAAACTTCAAAGTGGGACCATTTTCATGGTTCTGGGGAAATCCTACACATGTGTGCTATGTTTTTATTTTTTTCTTTTGCAAATAATATATTTATTCCTATGAAATGAAGTTGAAATGAACATGAAAACTACTCTGAAAAGCAATTGATGAGAAGATATACAGCTAAATATGGAGGAGATTTTGCTTAGTTTGACTAGTTAACTTATAAGAAGAGTAAGCATTTTGTCATTATGGTCTGTTCTTATGCACTACATTTCCTTATTTTCCATCTCCCCAAGGAAAATCAGTGCTGATCAGGCACTAAAGAAAGAAAAGAGATTTGAGTTTTTATTAGGGAAAAATGTAAAAGATACCATGTGGCACAACAAAGTCTGTGGGGATTAACTGAACCAGCTTAAGTGGAGAATCAGGGTGACAGTACAGTGAAGATACCACATGCATCACAGGCCAGAAGGACACAGTGAAAGTTAAGCTTAAGGCAAAGAGCCAATGGTATGTGTAGGTCAAGAATGACATAAAGACATATTGGGACAAAAAAATTTATAGGTTTGGCATGTAGTGAGTTGATCTGCCTTAAGAGATCCAAAACTAAGGATATAAATTCAGATTTGATTTACCATTAGTTCATAGTCAGTGATTTCTCTTTCAAAACTTGTTCTCTCCAACACTGGCTATCCGGTCAAGTGCATAACAAAGAATTCTCTTAACTCTGACTCCTGGCAATATTTTCAATTGGCTACACATTAGAAATAGCTAGCCTTTTAAGGGGTAATTGGGAAAAGTAAATCAGAATATTTTATAAGGTTCAACCAATACATACAAGTAAAGAACTACTGAATTAAAAAGATTCCATCATGTTGGTGATGACTACTAAGTATCAGCTGTGGGGTTATGTGCTCATCCTAGACTCAGCAGACAAAGGTATCTAGGTTAAGATGGAGAGAGTTTCTGGAAATAAGGGCGAATGCCCACTTTGATAATCAATTCCAGTAAATTGCTTTTGGACTCACTCATGAGTCAACTAAAGGGGATGAAGGGACTTGGAAGGGGGAAGTAGAATTCTCCCCGAATCTTGCTCAGAGACATTTCTTTATTGCTTATTGAGCAGATATACATTAAGTGATACAGTCTAACTTGTCTTCTTGCTTATAACACTGCACCACAAATTTGCATTGTGAGTTATTTTTCAACGGGCCATATTCCACTTAGATTCCCAACCCCTTGTGTAACACTCAGCTTACAAATTTTCCTTAAAAACAAAAATTATATCCGTCTGATGCCATGATTTTTAGAAATGACTGCTGTTAAAAAGGAAACTTGATAGTTGTGCTTCTACAGACATTTCTATTCTAGATAAGTAAGGTATCCATCAACCTGAGACACTCATCACGGCCTTAGGACATGATTCCTTGTAAGAATGTCTCAAAGCAGAATTAAATGTTTTAAATAGCTACATATCTTTGGAAACCTCCTCTTTC
Source organism: Rhinolophus hipposideros (assembly GCF_964194185.1). Taxonomy (NCBI): domain Eukaryota; kingdom Metazoa; phylum Chordata; class Mammalia; order Chiroptera; family Rhinolophidae; genus Rhinolophus; species Rhinolophus hipposideros. The sequence continues at coordinate 4,454,276 of NC_138052.1, read as the reverse complement.
AGGGAGCAAATATGCAACAAAAGACTGAAGTAAGTCTATACTAATTGTTAGGGAACAATAATGTGGATTAAGATCAATTAGAAAAAAGTCCTAACAGAGATCAACAAAAGGAAACTAACATCAATTATCTCTATGGTGTCAGGAACTGTGTTTTCTCATCCATTATCTCACTGAATTATCTCAACATTCTTGCTCTTGTTTAGTCCCCACAAGTTTTGGTAGTATCATTTTACAAATGAGGAACTGTGCCTGGATTGTTTAAATGATCCCCAAGGTAATATAGACCACATATGACAGCACAATGGTATAAACTAAAGCCTGTCTCCTTCAAGATTCTATTCACCTTTTCTAAAATGTCATACAGCACTTTCTTGATTGGAGTAGCTTCAACAGAGTGTGATCTCACTCCCACACACACATACACGGTTTGTGGTAGTCTACATGTTACCAAAACTCAGGTTTGTCTTCTTGCCGCTCATGAGCCAGTAACTGAGAGACAAGGGTTGGTGGAAAGAAATGGAGGTTCATTCAAAATACTGGCATTCCAGGAAGATGGTGGACTCCTGTCTCAAAAGCCATTTTTGCCATTCCTAGAATGGCCAGAAGGTTTTATAGGCACTTATGAAGAAGCAGAGCAAAAGAAGGGGGGAGTTAATAATGCAATTCCTGGGTGCTGAAATCTTGAAAACGTCTGAAAATCACCTCCTGGGGTAGTGGGTAGGGTCTGGTTTGCTTTGAGATAATGTTATCTTGGACCCAGTAGTAGGGAAGATTCAAGTGCCATCTGGTGGAGAATTCCAAGGGAGGTGCAGCCTGGTTATCAGTGTACAGAGGTCTAAGGGCTGAAACAGTTTCTTTCAATTCCATGTTCTGGAGATTAACCAGATTAATGAGGTGTGCATGTAACTTTGAAAAAAAATCAGAGGGATTGAATCAGGGGTAAAGGGAAGGAAACAAACAAATAAACAAAATACAAAATAAAAATAAACTAGATTGTTAAATCTTAAATAGTATACCGTCACCCTTACATACCTACCTTAACTGCTTTTCTGTTAAAATAATATTAGAGTTGGCCGTTTCTTGCGCACACCAGCTGGCCGTAAAAGGAGGAAGACTAGGAAAATGCTGGGTGGTAAAAAAAAAAAAAAAAAAAAAAAAAAAAAAAAAAAAAAAAAAAAAAAAAAACTATTTTAGGTTCAAAAATTCTTCAAGCATATCCAGGGCAGTATGTGTGAATGACAAGGTTGCTTATTCCTTCTTTCTTCTGCAGCTCTTCTTGGCCCTAATCTTTCTAGCCTGGGTCAAAAACTATTTATTTGAACCCTACTCTCACTTTGATTAGTACAGCCCTTATAAGTGTTCATCACTAGTTAATCACCGACATGCCCACTGGCTTTGGCTATTCATTCCTTACTTGCTTTGCAGAAAAGCAAAGGGGAAAAACAAACAAACAAACAAACAAAACGGGAAAATTCAGTGAGCATCTCCAATTCTTTTATATTAACTCTGGGAGGTAATAGGACAAGTCAAATTCATACACCTGCTAATTGGTCCAGGCAGAGAGTCTACATTTCTTACTTGAGGGCACTTGGTTATGCAGAAAAAGTTCATATTTCAGCAGGACTATAATCAATAGATCACCTATATTAGCCTCGTGTCAACATGCAAGAGTTCATTATTAAGCAGATTCTGAAGGGTTCACTGAATATTGCACTTTGCAATATGTGTCTGGTGCCTGGGAGCAATTTCCAACCTGTCTTTTGGGAACTAGGACACACTTAAAAGGATTTAAGAGCAGAAATTTTTCACTTAAGAAAATCCAATTCAGCAATTCGCGCATTAAGGAAACGGGAAATGTTTCTTTACCAATTTCACTGCATTTAATGGGGGAATCCTCCAGTAAAACACAGACAATTTTACTGTAGATATTATAGCAATAGATGTATAAGTGGGTGCTTTGTCATCTCCCACCCTCTCACAATTATGGAACTGCACAATTTATCATGTCCATTGCTATAACTTCCACATCCCAAGAACACGTTTCTTTTAGTTGAATAACAACAGCCTATACCCAGAGAGCACTTAGTGAGTGTCAGGCTTTTTGCCAAGAACTTTAAAGTACTTTATGTTATTTAGTCCTCACAACAAACAAAAGAGGTGGTTGCTATCACTATGTGTAATACATAATCATGGGAATTAGGAGAGGTTAAAGGACCTGTACAAATTCACTTAATTAATATGAACTAAAGCTTGGATTTTAATCCAATATGTATCACTCTAAAATCCATATCCTTAGTCCCTAAATTATATTACCAAGAGGATAATACTAATAGCTAACAGTTTTGTGTGCCAAACATTGTTATAAGTGTTTTATATATATGTGTATATATATATTAGCTCATAATTAAGTAATCTAGAAAAATGAGTTTCACCAACGACAACAACAAATACACATGTCACAGAATTATTCCAATCATCAATGAAGGGACCAGCAAAAATGATAGAGCTACTTCTAAGAGCTTTTGAGGACAAGCTTGGGACTTTCAGCATAAAAAAAAAAAACCACATATATTAGAATAACAAAATTGGTTAATCCCATATAAGGCAATTGAATATAACCTTGTTTTAAATATAAATATAAGCTGAAAAGAAACTTGTATGTTAACATGTAACTTCATAATATTGAGCTCTAATGAAATACAAATGGTACCTGACTTACAATTGTTTGACTTATGGTTTTTCGACTTTACAATGGTATAAAAACAATAGCATTCAGTAGAAATCATACTTCAAATTTTGAATTTGATCTTTTCCTGGGTTAGCAGTATGTGGTACCACACTCTCTGGGGATGCTGGGTGATGGCAGTGACCCACAGCTCCCAGTCAGACATGCCATCATGAGGGTAAATAACCAATTCTCTACAGTGTATTCCTTGTGTTGCATGATTTTACCCAGCTGTAGGCTAACGTCAGTGTCCTGAGCACATTTAAGGTCAACTAGGCTAAGCTCTGATGTTTGGTAGGCTAAGTGTATTAAATGCATTTTGACTTACAATATTTACAACTTTGTTATGGGTTTATCAGGACATAACTCCACGTGAGTCGAGGAACATCTGTAGTAAATTACAAAATCAAACCTAAGTACATTCTCCTAGGGAAATAAATAATCTTTTGTTGGATTTCCTAAACAGTACTACCATCTGATATTTAATGGGAATGTCTCTATCCATCAACATCTTATTTCAAAATTTGAGATAATTTTTCTTGAGAATTTTCAAAAGTAATGATGATATGTTTCTGTTACATACAAAGTTCTCCAAAAGGTATATTCTTTGGTAAAATTGAAAGATTGCAGAACTTGTAGGGAATCTGGGTTAAACTGATAAGTAAATCAAATTAATATCTGACTATGCCATTTATTTTTTTTCATATCTATTCACTAATGTGGTGATTAAAATTACACAGAATTTGTTTTATTTAGTAAATTTGTAGAAAATCTCTGAGCAATTATTTATTAGAGTAGTAGGACAATTATTTATTCTTTCAAATTGTGGAAAATAGTGGTTTAGATGTTAGAAGTTATGAATGCACTAATTATAATGTGCTAACTATATCTCAGATAAAATTTGAAAACCAATGGGAGTAATACGTCACTTGTTTTACTTTTCCCTCATATCAGTCATGTAAGATAATGAATGTAGATTAAGTTGCTCCTGAAATATGAAAGAAACCATGTACATAGTCTCTGGGGATAAGAGACTCAGTGTACATAGTTTACTGAGATAATTCACTGTAAAAATGGTGCGGTTCATTTACCAAGAACTGGCTAGTCTTCACTAAGAGGCACAAAAATTTGGTCATGTTAATAAAGCAAGATGATATCAGTTTTATAATGGTAGACACAAAGAAGGGAACACATAACTAGGCATATAAGGGGCCAAGATTTAACTCAGACTGCCAGTGTTGTCACTCTACGTTGGGAATTTAAAAGTCTAATCTTTTGGCTCATACTTTTCTCTCCTCATGTGGAGAAAGACTTGTGAAATTGCATTACAATTAAAAGGTGCTGGATAACAGAGGCTTTGGAAGAAAAATAATAGATGTATGTTTTTTTACCTGCTTCATGTTGTGAGGGACTGATGGCTCCACTCACACTGTGGCCTCACCTCTCCTGGAAGGTCCTAGGAAATGCACTTACCAACTTGGCTGTGAAAGATCTACTTGCCCATTCCTTGTGGTGATGTTTTTAAAAATAGTTTTGCATTTTACTAAATAGCTGCCCATCTTCTATTTAAGTTAAAGCCCATTCTTACTCTGAGAAGGCACTTTCTCATTTGCATATGTGTAGCTATTAGAGCTTAACTACGAAGGACAAACAAAGGGCTTTGAACAGGGTTCTCCATTACAACTCTTAACCTCCATTTCACTGATGAAAAAAAATGACCTCAAGAGATGGACTGATTAATCCAAAGTGATTATGTGTCTAGCAGAATCCAGTTTTCACAGAACAGTGCTTTTTTAGACCACTGTTCCCACACTGTCCCACAACATCCTCTTGTTAGCATGTGATACCGATTAAGGACAGAAATGAATACATTTTTTAGCTCAATTTTTTAACCTACCCATCACTGTATAGCAATAATGAAGATTATTACTTATAAAAATGGATAAGAAGGTAGAATGAGCCAAGCTAACAGAACTAGCAGTAACCTATATGTCAAATATCAATTAGGTCATTATAATGAAAATCTACCAGGGATTCTGATGGAAGTAGCAACTGTTACTTCTCCATTCTCCCTGACCTCAGGCTATATAGTGTGTTAGGTTTGTCATTGACCCTCACTATTCTGTCCTCTGTGAACTTCTCCAGCCTCCTTCTTCCTCAAACTCCATCTCTCATCCAGAACCACATCCATTTCCCCAAACTCATAATGCTGTTTACAATCCCACACTTATCTACACTGCCAGGTCCAATTTGCATGCATTTCTCCACCTTGTACACCTGGAAAATGTTTTCTAATCTTCCAAGCTATAGAGCTAAGTGTTCTCTCCCCTGTGAACCCTCTCCTAAAACACACTGAGGAAGATTTAAAGATTTATCTTTATTATACTGCATGCCACACAAAACTTACAGACAAATTATATGTTACCTCTATACCTCATTGCATCACTCTCATAAAAAAAGATTAGTAAGAGAACATATTAAGGACACTGATTAATATCGGTTTCCCAAACAAATACAAAATAGATCCACAATAAATTGTTGATAAAATAATAGAATTCTGAGAGACAGAATTCTATACATTGTCTCACCATTTCTTCTTTATTCTCCTACATTATCTGCCAGGGAGTTACGCTTTTGTTTGTTTGTTTTTGTCTGTTGTTCTTATATTTCTGCACATAAGATAGAGCATTTTGCTTTCAGTGAGCACACAGTTAAATCTTATGGCTGATGTAAACACCATTGCACATTGCATTTCTTTCTCTGTTTGTCTCAAGGATGCATGCTACAGAATATATTTTGTGATCTTAATTCCTAAGAGCAGCTGAAGAAAAAATACAGACCTCTAATCATTAATTTTTCTGATTGGGCCATACTGTCCACTGTCATCTTAGATTAGGTCAATTTTGTTCTTGTATTTTATCCTTATTATGAACACATTTCAAAATAATTGGAAAAACATTTATAATTTGGGAATTGGACAAAAGGTGATCAACATGGGACCAGTTATACCTAAGAATTATCATTTACTGGAATGCACATTGTTAAAATAACTATTTTTTTATTAGCGTTCCTAGGGTTCTTGAGATTGGATGTTATTTTTTCAACTTTTTATTTCTTATTTATTTAGTAGAAATCAAAATGCCAGGCACAGAAGGTAATCCTGAGAGATGGTTTATTGAACTATAAGACACATAACCAAGTAACCTTACCTTATTCTCTCATTCTTATTAAATTGCGCATATGCAGCTCCTTAACTATTCTTTGAACAATTTATACTATTTACATCATGAATTAATGAGTTGAATAAAATATTCAAGTCTTTATTTTATATTTGTAGGAGATGTCTTTTCCTTTGCTTATTTATTTATTTATTCATTTAAATTATACTTTAAAACTCTTCATTTTGTCTGGGTTATATTGGTCAGAATTTCAAAGGGCGAGGTACAGAGTGATGTTCTTGTTCATCTGTATAGCTTTAGTATACTGCAATGTATTACAGCTTTTACGTACCTGGTTAAACAGATCTGCAAATTATAGAGTCTCATTTCAACTAAAATAATTATATAAAATAGACATGTAACTTGAAAAGATACCTGTGAATTGAAGGTCATATTAATTAATGCAAGCTAACCCAAAAATAAAACTTGCAGAGATGACACAATTCTTTTCTTTTTTTGTTTTTAATTAAAGTTTATTGGGGTGAAAATTGATAGTAAAATTACATAGGTTTCAGGTGTACAATTCTGTATTACATCATCTATATATCACATTGTGTGTTCACCACCCAGGGTCAGTTCTGCTTCCATCACCATATATTTGATCCCCTTTACCTTCATCTATCAGCCTCCTGCCCCCTTACACTCTGGAAACCAGTAAACTATTGTCTGTGCCTATGAGTTTTTGTTTCTCATTTGTTTGTCTTGTTCTTTTGTTGTTTTTCATTTACATTCCACATGTCAGTGAAATTATAGGATTCTCTACTTTTTCTGTCAAACTTATTTCGCTTAGCGTTATACTCTCAAGATCCACCCACGTTGTCACTAATGCTCCTGTTTCATCTTTTCTTACCGCCAAACAATATTTCATTATGTATATATACCACACTTCTTTATCCATTCATCTATTGAAGGACATTTGGGCTGTATCCATGTCTTGGCCACCATAAATAAAGCTGCAATGAACATTAGAGCTCATTTGTCTTTATGGATAAATCTTTTCAGATTTTTTGGGTAGATACCCAGGAAAGGAATTGCTGGGTCATATGGTAATTCTATTCGTAATTTTTTGAGGAACGTCCACACTGCCTGTGCGGACAGAGCCCAGAAAGCAACTGCTGGTGCTGGAGAGGTGCTGGCTCAGATAGTGGATGGCCGTCAGCTGTGGCTGGTTGGCCATCAGCTGTAGCCATTAAGCCATTGGTCACTGATATAACTGCTGCAGCTATGGAGGGGAGCTGAGGAGAGTGAAGGAGGAGACTGAAGGAGAGTAAGGAGAGTCGAGGAGAGTTGTTTGGTTGGCAGCAAAGCAGACAGCAGGTCGCAAGTCGTGTAAACCCAGCCTCCAGTGAGACCATAATGGTATGACGTCCCTACCTATGGCTCCGTGGGTGTTCCTTTTTGGCCTCACCATGTCCTGCGTTCTTATGTGGGGAGCGGGAGCAGAGACCCCGCAGGCCACCCCGCCACACACCCCACACGACACTGCCTTCCATATCAGCTGCCCCAATCTGCATTCCCACCAACAGTGTGTGAGGGTTCCTTTTTCTCCACACTTGTTACTATTTGTCTTGTTGATGATAGCCATTCTGACTGGGGTGTGATATCTCATTGTGGTTTTTATTTGCATTTCTCTGATGATTACTGCTGTTGAGCCTTTTTTCATATGTCTATTTGCCATTTGTAAGTCCTCTTTGGAGAAATGTCTCTTCAGGTCCTCTGCCCATTTTTCAATTGGGTTGTTTATTTTTTTCTTATTGAGTCGTACCAGTTCCTTATATATTTTGGATATTCGACCCTTATCAGAGGCACTCTTTGAAAAAATCTTCCCCCATTCAGATGGTTGCCTCTTTATTTCCTTGATGGTTTCTGTGCAGAAGCCTTTAAGTTTAATATAGTCCCATTCAATTATTTTAGCTTTTACTTCCCTTGCCTTTAGAGTCAAATTCATAAAATGCCCTTTGAAACCAAGGTCCATAAGTTTTGTACCTATGTTTTCTTCCACGCAGTTTATTGTATCAGGTCTTAGAGTTAAGTCTTTGATCCATTTTGAATTAATTTTGGTACATGGTGACAGATAGCAGTCCAGTTTCATTCTTTTGCACGTGGCCTTCCATTCTGCCAGCACCATTTATTGGAGACTGTCTTTTCTCCATTGTATGTTTTTTGTTTCTTTGTCAAAAATTATCTGTCCATATTTATGTGGTTTTATTTCTGGGTTCTCAATTCTATTCCATTGGTCTATGTGTCTGTTTTTCTGCCAATACCATGCGGTTTTGATTATTGTTGCCCTGTAGTACAAGCTAAAGTCAGGGAGTGTGATACCTCCAGTTTTTCTTAAGATTGCTTTGGCTGTTCAGGGTCATTTGTGATTCCAAATAAATCTGATGATTTTTTGTTCTATTTCTTTTAAAAAATGCCATTGAGATTTTGATGGTGTTCACATTAAATCTGTATATTGCTTTGGGTAATATGGCCATTTTAACTATGTTGATTCTTCCTATCCATGAGCACAGAATGTCTTTCCATTTCTCTGTGTCTTCTTCAATTTCTTTAAAAAATGTCTTATAGTTTTCAGCATATAGTTCTTTCACAACTTTGGTTAAGTTTATCCCTAGATATTTTATTCCTTTTGCTGCAATTGCAAAAGTAATTTATTTTATTATTTCTTTTTCTGAGATTTCATTGCTAGTACATAGGAATGCAATGGACTTTTGTATATTTATTACGTAGTCAGCAACTTTACTGTATTTGTTGATTGTTTCTACTAGCTTTTTGGTGGAGTCTTAGGGTTTTCTATGTATAGCATCATGTCATATGCAAAGAGTAACAATTTAACTTCTTCATTCCCAATTTGGATGCCTTTTATGTCTTTCTCTTGCATGATTGTTCTGGAGAGGACTTCCAACACTATGTTGAAAAGCAGAGGTGATAGGGGACAGCTCTATCGTTCCTGAATGTAGAGCAAAGAGCTTCAGTTTTTCACCATTAATTATGAGATTAGCTGAGGGTTTGTCATAAATGGCCTTTATTATGTTAAAGTATTTTCCTCTATACCTATTTTATTAAGTGTTTTAATCATAAATGGATGTTGTATCTTATTAAGTACTTTTTCTGTATCAATTTATTTAATCATATGATTTTTGTCCTTTATTTTGTTTATGTGATGTGTCACATTGATGGATTTGTGTATGTTGAACCATCCTTGAGTCCCTGGGATAAACACACTTGGTTGTGATGAATCATCTTTTTAATGTATTGCTGCATTCTATTTGCTAGAATTTTGTTTAGGATTTTTGCAATTTGTATACATCAGAAATATTGGTCTGTAGTTCTCTTTCTTTGTGTTATCCTTACCATGTTTTGGTATCAAGCTAATGTTGGGCTCATAAAATGAGTTAGGGAGTGCTGTGTCTTCAATTTTTTGTAAGAGTTTGAGCAGGATTGGTATTAGTTCATCTTTAAAGGTTTGGTAGAATTTACTAGTGATGCCATCTGGTTTCAGGGTTTTGCTTTTGGCAAGGTTTCAGATCAGTGATTCAATTTCGTTACTGGTAATCGGTCTGTTTAGATTTTCCAATTCTTTGTGGTTCAGCCTAAGAAGGCTATGTTTCTGAGAACTTGTCCATTTCTTCTAGGTTATTGAATTTGGTGGCATATAGTCCTTCGTAGTATTCTTGGATGATCCTTTGTATTTTTGTGGTGTCCATGATAACTTCCCCTTTTTCATTTCTGATTTTGTTAATTACTGTCTTCTCTCTTTTTATCTTAGAGAGTCTAGCAAAGGGTTGGTCAATTTTGTTAATATTTTCAAAGAAGCAGCTCTTTGTCACACTAATTTTTTCTATAGACTTTTTGTTTTTCATTTAGTTCTCCTCTGATTTTTGTTATTTCCTTTCTTCTGCTGACCTTGGGTTTCATTTGTTCTTCTTTTTCTAGTTCTTTAAGGTGTAACATGAGGTTATTTATTTGGGATTTTCCTTGTTTTTTGAGACAGGCCTGTAATGATATAAATTTCCCTTTTAAAACTGCTATCCCTGTATCCCAAAAATTTTGGTAGGATATATTTTCATTCTCACTTGTTTCTATGTATCTTTTGATCTCTCCTCAAATTTCTTCTTTACCTGGTCGTTCTTTAAAAGTATATTGCTCAATCTCCATGTATTTGTGGTTTGTCCTGCTTTCTTTTTGCAGTTGATATCCAATTTTAAAGCCTTGTTGTCAGAGAATATGCTTCATATGATTTCAGTCTCCTTAAATTTACTAAGGCTAGTTTTGTGTCCCAATATATGGTCTATCCTTGAGAATGTTCCATGTACACTAGAACAAAACTATAGTCTGATTTTTAGGATGAAGTGCTCTATAAGTGTCAATCATGTTCATTTCAGCTAATGTGTCATTTAGGGCTGCTATTTCGTTATTTATCTTCTGTTTGGATGATTTATCCATAGCTGTCAATGATATATTCAGGTCTCCTAGTATAACTGTGTTTTGGTCAATTTCTCCCTTTAGTTCTTTTAGTAGTTGCTTGCTATATTTCGGTGCTCTCTGATTGGGGGCATAAATATTGATGACTGTTATGTCTTCTTGCTGTATAGTCCCCTTTGTCATTATAAAATGTCCAACTTTGTGTATGTTACCTTTTCATCTGATATCATTATGGCTACACCTGATTTTCTCCGGGTACCATTTGCTTGGAGTTTTATTTCCACCATTTCACTTTGAGTCTATGTTTATCCTTGGTCGAGATGTGTATCTTGGAGTCAGCATATGATTTTTTGATCCAATATGCTATTCTGTGCCTGTTTATTTGTGAGTTCAGTCCATTAACATTTTAGGGTGATTGTTGATATGTGAGGACTTCCTATTATTCTATCTTTAGTTTTCTGGTAAGACTGTGTCTCTATTGTTTCTTTGCCTTTTTGTTATTGTCTATTATTTCTGTGTGGTGGTATTCTATGATGTTTCCCTCTGTTTCTACTTTTATTGAAGTATATTCTCAGTTCTGGATATTTTTTGAGCGGTCACCATAAATTTTATGTAACAGAAAGTTTGATATTTAGGGTATTTCATTTTCTTCAGTATGCTTAGTCTCTCCATTGCCATATAGTGGTTCAGGCCTTTACTCTCCCCTTTTTATGTTTTGGTTGCTACAAATTGTCCCTTTTGACGGTGGTCGAATAGCCTCCTTTACTATTTCTTGTAGTGCAGGTCGTGTATTAGAAAATTCCCTCAGCTTCTGTATATCTGGAAAGGTCTTTATTCCTCCTTCATATCTAAAGGATATCTTTTCTGGATATATTATTCTTGGCTCATAATTTCTCTCTTTCAATAGTTTGAATATTTGGTTCCACTCTCTCCTGGCTTGTAGAGTTTCTGCTGAAAAATCTGATGATATTCTAATGGGTTTTCCTTTTAGTTTACTATCTTCTTTTCTCTGGCTGCCTTGAGGATGCTTTCCTTGTCATTGATTTTTGACAGCTTCAATACAATGTGCCTTGGAGAAGGCCTATTGGGGTTGAGGTAATTAGGTGGCCTATTTGCTTCTAGGATTTGAGGATCCAGTTCTGTCCACAAGTTTGGGAAGTTCTCATAGACTATTTGTTTGAATATACTCACTGTTCCTTTCTTTCTTACTTCTCCTTCTGGTATGCCCATTATTCTTATATTGCTCTTTCTGATGGAGTCAGAAAGTGCTTGTAGAGTTCTTTCATTTCTTTTAAGTCTCTTTCTTCTTCCATTCGTGTCATTTCCAGGTTTCTGTCTTCGATGCCATTGATTCTTTCCTCCATCTGGTCTCTACTACCTAAGCTGGCAATTTCATTCTTCATTTCTTCTACTGAGTTCTAAATCTCCAGAAATTCTATTTGGTTATATTTTAAAATTTTATTCCCTTTGGTAAAATGTTCATGTTGTTCTTTGATTATGTTTCTGAGTTCATTAAACTGCCTTTCTGTGTTTTCTTGTATCTCGTTGAGTTTTTTCAGAACTGCAATCTTGAGTTCTCTGTCATTTAAGTCACATATTTCCATATCTTTAAGTTCATTTTCTGGAGACTTTTCACTTTCTGTTTGAGCTGTGTTGTTGCTTTTGTTATTCATGACAATTAATGATTTATTATTTCTCTTCCTAGACATCTACTGAAGTGCGTTCTGCAACAGGTTGATAGGAGAAGGTCTTTCTTTTGTTTTTCCTTACGTGTTGGTAGAACGTTTTATTTTCTCTTTGACTGTAGTCTTTTTTTCTCTCTCACACTGTATTTTTATGTTTTCTCTGCACTATTCCAGTTTCTCACAAAATGGGGGGGGGATTCCCTGGAAGGCGGGCATCTCCTCTATTAACAGCTTCCCTGCGTCATTGGGCTCCGTGTCCCTGTTGGTTGCGGATAGCTTTTGAACTTCCGAAGCTCTTCCTTCACCAGATTCAGAGCCCTTTTGTTTCAGCAGTTCTGTTTCCTCCTGCAGGGATCCACCCAGATTGGGGGGGACAGGTGGGGGGTGAGTTGTGAAACATGGCCGAGAGCTATGGCGGGACCACCACCACAGCCAGTCCTGCTTCCATAACTTTCTCCCCTTTGCAGAAACTAGTTGGACTGCGAATCTTTGTCTGCGGACCACAGGTCTCAGAACTGCAAATATTCTGTTCGTTTTTTTTATTATTATTATTAGTGTCAGGTGCACAAGACAAAGTAATACTTAGACGTCTATCATTTATATCCCTCACACTGTGGGCTCCCCGACCCCATCCATCATCTCTCTGACATCGCACTGAGCCATCACATTTCCACTGTCTCCACTCCCAATGCTGTACTCCACCTCTTGTAAGTGTATACATACATATGTATACACACACACACACACACACACACACACACACACACACACACACATATATATAATTATAGTTGGCATTCATTATTGTTCAGCTTCAGGTGTACATTGCAGTGATCAAGCATCTACATCTTCCCTGAGGTGGTCTCCCAAATGGGACACATGTCCATCGGATACCCTACAAAATCTTTACAACATTATTGATTACGTTACCCACATTAATTTTCAAAACCCCATGGCCATCTTGTGGTTATCGACTGTTTTCTAATCCCCTCACCTACCCCTTTATCCCCAGCCCCCCGCCCAACCAACAACTCTCAGTTTTTCCTCTTTGTCTCCAAAACTGTTTCTGATTAATTCATTCACTTATTCTCTTCTTTAGATTATTTATATTCTTTAGATTATATATATTCTTTAGATATAAGTGAGATCATATGGTACTTATCTTTCACAATCTGACTTATTTCACTTAACATAATGTTCTCTAGGTCCATCCATGTTCTTGCAAATGGTAAGATTTCTTTCTTCTTTATGGCTGCGTAATACATCATTGTATAAATGTACTACAGTTTCTTAATCCAGTCATCTACCGATGGGCATTTCGGTTGTTTCCATGTCTTGGTTATTGTGTATACTACTGCAATAAACATAGGAGTGCATGAAGATTTTTGAATTGGAGTTTTGGGTTTCTCCGGATAGATACCTAGGACTGGAATTACTGGATCATAGGGTAGTTCTATTTTCAGGTTTTTGAGATACCGCCATACTGTTTTCCATAGTGGCTGCACCAATCTGCAATCCCACCAACAGTGCACAAGCGTTCCCTTTTCTCCACATCCGTGCCAGCACTTGTTGTTTGTTGATTTATTGATGAAAGCCATTTTGACTGGGGGGAGATGGTATCTCACTGTGGGTTTTATTTGCATTTCTCTGATGGTTAGTGAGGTTGAGCATTTCTTCACATGTCTGTTTGTCTTCTGTATGTCCTTCTTAGAAAAATGTCTCTTCATGTCCTCTGCCCGTTTTTTAATTGGGTTGTTTGATTTTTTGGTGTTGAGTTGAGTGAGTTGTTTTACAGATTTGTGATATTAACACATTATCAGATATAACATTGGCAAATATCTTTTCCCATTCAGTAGGATCCCTTTTTATCTTATTGATGGTTTCCTTTGCTGTGAAAAAACATTTTAGTTTTATGTAATCCCATGTCTTTATTTTTTCTCTTACTTCTCTCACAAGGGAAGATTTATCAGTAAAAACCCTACTCCAGGTAATCTCTGTGAAGTTTTTTCCTATGTTTTCTTTTAGGTATTTTATGGTTTCAGATCTTACATTTAAGTCTTTAAGCCATTTTGAATTTATTTTTGTATATGGTGTAAGGTGATGGTCCAGCTTCATTTTTTTGCATGTGTCTGTCCAGGTTTCCCAGCACCATTTATTGAACAGACTGTCTTTACACCATCCTACGTTCTTGCTTCCATTGTCATAGATTAAATGGCCATATAGGCATGGATTTACTTCTGGACTCTCTATTCTGTTCCATTGATCTATGTCTGTTTTTAAGTCAGTACTATGCTGTTTTGATTACTGTAGACTTGTAGTATAATTTGAAGTCAGGTATTGTTCTACCTCCCACTTTGTTCTTATTTCTCAAGATTGCTGAGGCTATCCGGGGTCTTTTATGGTCCCATATCAATTTTAGGATTATATGTTCTATTTCTGTGAAAAACGTCGTTGGTAGTTTGATCGGAATTGCGTTGAATATGTATATTGCCTTAGGCAGTATGGACATTTTAAATATATTAATTATTCCTATGCATGAACATATGTGTTTCCATCTATTTATCTCTTCTTTCATTTATTTCTTCAGTGTCTTATAATTTTCTGAGTACAGATCTTTTACTTATTTGGTTAAATATATTCCCCGGTATTTTATAGTCTTTGGAGCAATTGTAAATGGGATTGATTTTTTAATTTCTCCTTCTGTTGTTTTATTATTGGTATATACAAATGCAACTGATTTCTGAATATTAATTTTGTTTCCTGCTACTTTACTAAATTCATCTATCAGGTCTAATAGTTTCTTGGTGGAGTCTTTAGGGTTCTCTATATATAGTATCATATCATCTGCATATAATGATAATTTACTTCCTCCTTACCAATTTGGATGCCTTTTATTTCTTTTTCTTTTCTGATTGCTATGACTAGAACTTCCAGCACTATGTTGCACAGAGCTGGAGATAGTTGGCAACCTTGCCTTGTTCCTGATCTTAAGGGGAATGGTTTTAGCTTTTCCCCATTGAGTATGATGTTAGCTGTGGGTTTGTCATATATGGCCTTTATTATGTTGAGATATGATCCCTCTATTCCCACTTTCTTAAGGGTTTTTATCATAAATGCCTGCTGGATTTTATCAAATGCTTTTTCTGCATCTATTGATATGATCATGTGATTTTTATTTTTCATTTTGTAAATGTGGTGTATCACATTAATTGATTTGCAGATGTTGAACCACCCTTGCATACCAGGGATGAATCCCACTTGATCATGGTGTATGGTCTTTTTAATGTATTGCTGAATTCTGTTCGCTAATATTTTGTTGAAGATTTTTGCAGCTATGTTCATTAGAGATATTGGCCTGTAGTTTTCTTTTTTTTTGTGGTGTCTTTTTCTGATTTTGGATCAGGGTGATAGTGGCTTCGTAAAAAGTGTTCAGTTTTCCCTCCTTCTAGATGTTTTAGAAGAGCTTGAGGAGAATAGGTGATAATTCTTTTTTGAATGTTTTCTAAAATTCACCTGTAAAGCCATCTGGTCCAGGGCTTTTGTTTGTTGGGAGATTGTTGATTACTGATTCAATTTCCCTGGTGGTAATCAGTCTATTCAGGTTGTCTGTTTCTTCTTGAGTTAGCCGTAGAAGGTTGTACACTTCTAGAAAATTGTCCATTTCTTACACATTGTCAAATTTGTTGGCATATAGTTGCTCATAGTAATTTCTTAATTTTTTTTTTTTTGTATTTCTGCAGTGTCTGTTGTCACTTCTTCTCTTTTATTAATGATTTTATTAATTTGGGTCCACTCTCTCTCTTTTTTAATGAGTCTGGCTAAAGGTTTGTCAATTTTGTTTATCTTCTCTAAGAACCAACTCTTGGATTCATTGATCTTTTGTATTGCTTTTCTGGTTTCTATTTCATTTATTTCTGCTCTGATGTTTGTTATCTCCTTCCTTGTCCTCCCTTTGGGCTTATTTTGCTGTTCTTTTCCCAGATCCCTTAAGTGTGAAGATAAACTGTTGATTAGTGATGTTTCTTGTTTCTTTAGGTAGGCCTGCAATGCTATTATTTTCCCTCTTAGGACTGCTTTCACGGCATCCCATAGATTTTGGTTCGTCGTGTTTTCATTTTCATTTGTCTCGAGATATCATTTGATTTTTTCATTGATCTCATTCTTGGCCCATTCATTATTTAGTAATAAGTTATTCAGCCTCCATGAATTGGTTTGTCGTCCGGATTTTTTCCTGTAGTTCATTTCTAGTTCCATAGCACTGTGATCAGAGAAGACAATTGGTATGATTTCAATTTTCTTAAATTTATCAAGACTTGTTTTGTGACATAACATATAGTCTATCTTGGAAAATGTTCCATGTGCGCTTGAGAAGAACATTTATTTTGCAGCATTGGGGTGAAATGCTCTGAAAATATCAATTAAATCCAAGTGGTCCAATGTATCATTTAAGGCTGTTGTTTCCATATTGACTTTCTGTCTGGAAGACCGGTCCCTTGTTGTCAGAGGTGTGTTGAAGTCCCCTACTATGATAGTGTTACTGTTGATCTCTGTCTTTATGTCAGTCAGTACCTGTTTTATGTATTTAGGTGCTCCTATGTTGGGTGCTTAGATGTTTACTAGGGTTATGTACTCTTGTCTGATCTATCCCTTTATTATTATATAATGCCCATCTTTATCTTTTAATATGTTCTTCATTTTAAAGTCTGTTTTCGCAGATACAAGTATTGCAACTCCAGCTTTTTTCTCATTTCCATTTGCATGAAATATCTTACTCCAACCCTTCACTTTCATCCTATGTGTGTCTTTTGATCTGAGGTGAATCTCTTGTGTACAGCATATACAAGGGTCTTGCTTCCTTATCCACTCAGCCACTCTATTTCTCTTGATTAGAGCATTTATTCTCTTTACATTTTAAGTCATTATTGATAGGTACATAGTTATTGCCATTATAAATTTGTAGTTAGATTCTTTTTATCTTTCTTCTATTTACAGAAGTCCTTTTAGTATTTCTTGCAATGCTGGCTTGGTGGTAACAAATTCCTTTACCTTATTCTTTTCTGGGAAGCTCTGTATCTCTCTGTCAACTTTAAATGATAGCCTTGCTCGATAAAACAATCTAGGTTGTAGGCCTTTGTGTTCCATCACTTTGAGTATCTCCTGCCACTCCCTCCTGGTCTTCAATGTTTCTGTAGAAAAGTCATTTGATAGTCTTATGGGAGTTCCCTTGTATGTAACGCTCTGTCTTTCTCTTGCTGCTTTTAAGATTCTCTCTTTGTCTTTAAGCTTTGCCATTTTAAGTATAATGTGTCTTGGTGTGGACTTGTTTGGGTTTATCTTGGTTGGAATTCTCTGCACTTCCTGGGCTTGTATGTTGGTTACCTTCATCAGGTTAGGTATTCATGGGACATTATTACTTCATTGGACATTATTACTTCAAATATGTTCTCAATTCCTTGCTTCCTCTCTTCACCTTCTGATATTCCTATGATATGTATGTTGTTGCGCTTGATGTTATCCCAGAGGTCTCTTAAACCATCTTCAGTGTTTTTTATTCTTTTTGTTTCTTTTGTTCTTTTTGGGTTATCTCTGCTAACTTGTTTTCTAAGTTGCTGATTCAATCCTCTGCTTCATCTAACCTGCTGGTCATTCCTCCAAGTGAGTTCCCAATTTCGGTAATTGTGTTCTTTAGATCTAACTGGTTGTTCGTTATGATTTCTACATCCTTCTCTATGTCTTCACTAAGCTCCTTAAACATTCTTATCACCAGTGTTCTGAACTCTGTCTCTGATAGGTTGGTTACCTCTGCTTCATTTGGTTCCATTTGTGGAGGTTTCTTCTGTTCTTTATTTGGGACATGTTTCTTTGTCTCCCCATTCTGACTGACTCTCTGTGTTTGCTCCGATGTATTAGGTAGATCCCTTAGAGTTCTTAGTTCTTGCTGGGTTATCTTATGTAGTATGTGTCCTTTATATTTGACTTGCACTACTTCGTACTTCTCCTCTGCATGTGCTCCAAAGGTGACTCTTGCTTTGTGTATATTGTCCTGTTAAAGAAGATCTTTAATTGCTTCTTGCTTGTGAGTAGGTGGGTTTAACTCCTAGGCTGACTAGTTGTGAGACTTGGCTCTGCCCACTGCAGGGTGTTCTGCTGCGTTGGGGTTGACGGCTTAAATGTGGTTTGGCCTCTATGGGCTCTTGTGCCTACAGAGAATTCCCTCTGGGTGTGTGACTTGTAGGTCAAACCCGGTAGTACTCTGGTTTGGTCTGGAGTTTGTTTCTGGATATGTTGAATCTTGTGCCTCTTAAGCTGGGCCCTGGTAGGGCAATTTCAGAACAAAGCAAATCACCAAGCACAACAACAACGCCACCACCAACAAAAAAAAGTCAAATACATTCACATGTAAAAATACCCGATAACCCCCACTCAACACAGGCAAAGATATCAAAGATATAACGACAAAACTAAACAAAAAAAAAGCAAAACAAAACAAAAAGCAGCGCCAATGTTGGCTTAAGCCTACCAAGTAATCTCCAGATTGTCCTCTGCTGTCCCAGAGAGTCCCCTGCCTATTGTGCAGGCAGAACCAGTCATCTGGTGCTCAGAGTGACCCTGGGACTGTAGATTTAAATGCATGGGGCTGGGGGGATCTGGATGATAGTTTTTACAAAGTCAGTGAAGTTTCTTCCCTTGCCTGCACATATGCACACTGAGAGTAGCAACACCAGCCCTGTGTCCAGTACTCCTGAGTCTTAGGGCACTTCTTCCGTGTGTGGGGGGGGGGGCGGGGTGGGAGGGCGAGCGATTTTTAAGATGCTGAATGCTGGGAGCTGCGACTGACACTTACTGCTGATCTCTGGGAGTGCCTCCGCAGTTGCAGTTGCCCGGCCCTAGGCAGGCCAGAAAGGGTGGGGGTTGCGGATAGAGGGATCTTCTCTCTCCCAGCCCAGCTGCATCACACTCTTCCCGCAGGCCAGAAAAGGTGGTGGCTGGGGGATGGAGGAGTCTCTTCTCTCCTAGCCCAGCCAAAATCACACTCTTCCCTGCCTCTTCCCTGGGTCAGAGCTCCCTGTCAGTCTTCCCAGACCCTGAGCACTACGGCCCCTCTGTAATCTGACACTACTCCTCAGTACAGGGGCCAGTTTAAGTCTCTGGAAGGGTGGGGGTAGGATTGGAAGAGCGGGGGGGAGGGGCCCAGGTATGGTGTCTATGTTCTTTGTCCGCCCTAGGGCCCACCAAGCTTCCAACCCAGCGGGAGCAATCAGCTGTGGGACACAGGGAAAGAGCCAACCTCCTGGCTTTTGTATTCTCTGTTCTGCCCTGGGGACTCCTGTGTCTTTAGAGCTGCGGGTTACCGCCGCAGCTGGCTGCGATTCCACCGCGAACCCCTCCATGGGACCGCACATTTCCACTCCACTCCCTTTCTTCTCCCCCTGCTCGCCCAATTTGCGCACCTTCAAGTAATCTTTCCACGAGTCTTAGCTGTTCTGCATGATGAGCAAAGAGTTCTTTGATGGGTTATATGTCCTGTTTGTAATAAGATCCGGAGGACTCAGAAAGAGCGCCCCACTGCCTCATTCCTATGATGTCTCTCTATAATGTTCTTTTGATCTCACACTATTACTGTTCCACTTCTGTACTGGGCAGGTGGGGGAGGGCGAGTTCTGGGAGGGTAAAGAGGGGGCGGCTAGTCTCAGTGCCTAAGGCTTCCATTCTCTGCTGGTCAGTGAGAGCTTAAACCACCATTTTCAGCCTTCTTTGCTCCAAGATCTCTGCATTGAGTGTTGGGTTTTGTCGTGTTATATGCTGTCCCCTCAGCCCTGTGGGCCATAAGCTGAGCCCTAGCAGTCCGAGTTCTTCCCTCTCCCGCAACTGCTGGTAGTTCCATAATGCAGCGAGATCCGAGCACTGAGTTAGGTCTGTTTCCTCCTCCTACATGGCCCTGACTCTGCACTTCTCCCTTCCCTCCTCCCCCGCTAGCACAATTTGCCCACCTTTAGGTTATTTCTGTAATGTGCCTCTCAGTCTTGCCTATCTGCTGCTCAGGGAGTCCTTTGTGGACTTATAGTTGTTCAATTTGTAGTAAATTCCAGGGGAGATTTCAAAAGGCTCACCTCACACTGCCATTTTTATGACATCACCAGTATTATGACACTTTATTCTAATGTGAATTCTTCACTTGAAACATAGGTGTTAAATAAATGAGGATCTAATAAGATATTTTAAAAATTCAGAAGGAGTAGTTAAAATAAAAGATATTTACTTGAAATTTGGATACAAATCCATAACCAACATTATTAACAAGAGCTTTGCCTAAGTGGATATTGTAAAATTTATTCCTTGGGGAGAGATGTTTTTTATATGACAATCATTAAAAAAACATATCAAGATAAACTGAACTTAGAACCAGCTCTTCTGTATATCTCTGAAATGATACATAGTGAAATTTTAAAGCAATATTTTTAAAAATAATTAAGAATATACAACTATATATGTTCTGACAATTAAGTTTGCACACTTGTCATCATTGCTTACATTAGCAGCACTGTACAAACAGCTAAGTAAGGCTTCATAACCTTGGTATATCAGAGTCTCACAGCTGTGTCCATGTCAGTGTGTGGCTGGTCTCTCTGTGAGTGGCGTTCATTATTGTTGCGTGATTTTGTGTGAGATCTCAAGAATGTCTGAGGTTGAATTTGAGCAAAAAAAAAAATTAAGTTTCTTGCTAAACTCTTCAAGAGTGGAAGTGAAATCAAGGACATGTCAGTCCAAGTTTATGGGGATGATGCCATGAGGAAAACGGCAGTGTACAAATGGATTAAACATTTCTATGAGGGGAGAGAAAGCATCATGATGAAGAGATGTCAGGGAAGCCAGTAACTGATGAAAATATTGCAAAAATTCCTTGAATTGTGTGTCTAAATCATTGACTGACTGTAAGAAGCATAACACAACAAGTAAATATCAATAGAGAAATAGTTAGGAAAATCTTAACTGAAAATCTTGGCCTGAGAAAGGTGTGTGCAAAAACGGTCTTGAAGAAGCTCACTGATGAAAAAAATCAAAGGAGAGTCGAAGTTTGCCAAGACCTTTTGGAAAGGCAAAACGATGTTTTGAGCCGTGTTTGCACTGGTGATGAAACACGGGTGTACCAATATGACCCTGAAACAAAGTGTTAAAGAACACAATAGAAGTCAATCAGCCAAATTCTCCACAACCAGAATACTTCTGTCAGTCCAACATCAAAATAATGTTGCTAATTTTTTTGATATTAGAGGGATTATTCATTATGAATTTGTACCAACTGGACAGTTAACCAAGTTTACGATTTGAAAATGCTGAAAAGGCTGCTTGAAAAAGTTACACGAAAACAACCTGAACTTTTCACCAACAATTTATGGCTCTTGCATCACGATAATGTACCAGCTCACACAGCATTGTCTCTGAGGGAGGTTTTAGCCAGTAAACAAATAACTGTATCGGAACACCCTCCCTACTCACCTGATCTGGCACCCAGTGTCTTCTTTCTTTATCTGAAGATAAAGGAAATATTGAAAAAAAGACATTTTGATGACATTCAGGACATCAAGGGTAATATGACAACAGCTCTGATGGCTATTCCAGCAAAAGAGTTCCAAAATTGCTTTGAAGGGTGGAGTAGGTGCTGGCATCAGTGCATAGCTTCCCAAGGGGAGTACTTCCAAAAGGTGACTGTAGTGATATTCTAGGATGAATTCATGAATTTAATTGTCAGACCTCATATATGAAATCAGTTTATGCACACACACATATTCAAGCTAAAGGGATTTTTGAACTAAAAGACATGAATCATTTTAAAATATTTAATGTTGGCTTTATGTTATCATTTAAAAATCCTCTTGTGTGTTTTTTCTAAGGTTCATTTCATATTAATGCAACAAGATATGCATATAATATATAAATAAATATGTGTCTATTGGAATACTCTGAAGTTGTGCTGGTTGGTTTGTTTTAGTGACAGGGTGGACTATCCAAAAGTTTATAGACCATTTTTCTGGGGGATTAGTGGCTACTCTCAAAATAGGAAAAAACTACTGATATTGACAGTCAATATGGACGGGGCCTTATGTGAAGAGTTATAAAGACTCGGAGACAATACCGTGGTCCTCACAGGTGAGGATGAGGAACAGAAAATGATAGCATTGGGGGCAAAGTACCTTTCAATTGCTTCTAGGCTCTCATCTGTGTCTCCTTTCCATCTATCACACACATCCCTCAGTGGTCCACATAGCTATCAGAGCAGATTTTACTTGTCATTTTCTTCCTAAAACTCTGCATTCACAGACTCTGTGTCCTGCAGAATAAAAAAGAAAAAAAAAATCCAAACTTTTAAGGATGTTACACACATTTCATTTGGTTTGGTTTCAATTTTAATCTTGGTTCTTCTTATCTTCATGATAGTTTTCTCTTGCCATGACCTTGACTTTTTTTTTTTTTTCCACTAACAAGCAAACTGTTGCTCTCAAATACAAAATGCCACTTCATGCCTCCAGGTTTGACTCCATTTTCATGTGCTGTTGCTCTCCTAAGTACATTTCTCTATCCCCATTCCATTTGCCAACTTCTTATTAACCTTTCAAAACTTGGTTTCAATGTTCCTCCATCAAGTGTGTTTCACAAACATTTCTGGAAGCAAGTCTGGAGAACTGTAGACAGGCTTATGACGAAAACAAACTTTGAGGAACGATGGGGATAGTAGTTTCATTTGAGAATGTGTAGATTGAGAAGAATTCATACCAAAATGTTTCACTAACATTTAGGAAGAAACAGAGGGGGAAACTATTAGGAGAAAATGAGAAAAATTCCTCAGAGATGTAGGAGGAAATGCAGGAGAAGGTCTTGGCAGAGAATCTAAAGGAAGGGAATCTTTCAAGGAAGAAGAATGATCCAGCATTAGCAAAGCATCAGAGAGGTTCAGAAAATACAGAAATTTCTCAAGATATTTTGAAAATGGAATTTATTGGTAAAAGCAACAGTCGAACTACAGTGGACTAAGGAGTAAAAGGAAGGTGAATACTGAGTATTCAGACTAGTTTCCAACTTTTTGAATAAGGAAGGAATGAAATAGAAAAAAAAATAATAGAGTGAAAGGTGAACAAAAAAGCTTTAGCTATTGAGCTTCTTTTAAAAGTATGAGAGTACTAAGAATTTTCTGAATTAAGAAAAATAAAGCACCATACGTTGAATAAAAAAGAGAATGGATATAGAAGAGACTGTAGGCATATAGGCAGGAAGAAGCATATAGAATGTGGGGAGACCATAAAAAGATGCTTTCTACCAGGACAAAACAAAAAGAATGGAAATAATAAGGGGAGCAATTGGAAGGTGTTTTGTCATAAAGACTGATTTTCTAAAAAAGCTCTGCCTGACTTCCTCACCTACCAGTAAGTATTACTATAAAGTTATTAACTTCCTTTTCTCTGTCATCTCTTCTTGGATATAATTATTTCTCATACACTCTAAATGTTAATTATTGATTAATGCTTCACACAGTCTCCTCCATCCATTAGCTATAAATTACCTGAGGTATTCCACTATGCCATATTGGTCCCTGCATGTTGAGCACTATACAAGGTTCCTGACATATTTTAGGCTCTTAATTTGAGCTTTATTTTTTGGAACAATAAATTCAAGAGTGTATCACACATATTACAGCACATGACATATGTTATCAATGCTGTTGGAATTCTGAAAAATCAGATATTTGCAGCTAGCCATCTCATCAACTAAAATAGTGGTTTAATTTAATCTATCATCTATCTATCTTATCTGTCCTCTCTCTCTCTCTCTCTCTCTCTCTCTCTCTCTCTCTCTCTCTCTCTCTCTCTCTCTCTCTCTCTCTCTCTCTGTCTCTCTCTCTCCATCCATCCATCCATCCATCTATCCATCCATCCATTCATTCATAGAATGAAGACATCTAAGTCTCTAAGTCCCTGGGGTCCTACAAGGTAATTGATTACAAGACAGCTGATCTGATTTGTGGGTAATATCTGTTTCCCCCTCAGATATGGAGCCTCAAAACTTGACTTCATTAGCACACGCTCCAGTCAACTAAGCTAACTTCACTAGAACAGTCTTTAGATAATCAAAAGTTAATGCCCTTAGGCAAAAACAAGCAAACAAACAAATAAAACAGTTTTCTTAAATCAAAAGATAGAGCTGTGAGAAAGGGTAAATGAATAAAATAGTTGTTTGAAATTGGAGTTCTCAGGTTTCTAAGAATGTATATTACTGTTATTGGGAACTCAAAATCATTAGAATACAGTATTTTCTTACATTTGTAAGAAAATAAAAGGAATAGTTTAAAAATGTTTCCTAAATATAACCATTATCCCTCAGAGAAAAGCTATTTAAAGGAAACCGTGGTCAGCATTTGATTCAAAGATCTCTGTGCACACTATGCATGATAAACCAAGAAAACAAAATAATATCCATAAGAGCCAATATTTTCATAAATGAAGTCATAAAGGATTTCATGTTTTTCTTTCTGTAAAACTAAGAAAAGCACCCCACAGAGTGCCATTTATTATACCTAAATAGTTTTATTTTAATCACTATTAGTGTTAGAGTGTAATTGTAGTTTAGAAACCGATTCCAGATAAAATAGAACTATATTAATTGAAAACAATAGTATTTTCTAATAAGTGTGACAGTGAATGTGTATTTCCATTCAAGAAGAAAATATTGAAGTGAAATATAAAAAGAACTCATTATTATAAATCTGAAAAAAAATTGGTTTCAAATTGACGCTGGCTATCTGTGATAATTTATAGAGAAGCTGGAAACTCTGGTTCCACTAGTCACTGCAGAACAAGTAGTAGGAAACAAATTGAGCCACGCAGGCTTGCTTGCTCATTTGTTTTTCAAAGGTGCTAGTTAGGACAAAATCTTTATAATTTTTCTCTCAAACATGGAATTGTGAAATCAGGGGCTCTGGTTTAATTATTTTTATTAGGTATCCAAATAACACTTTGGCGTGCACAAATACTAAATGTACAGCGTTGTGAATTTTTATAAAGATATACATTATAGAGATCAATAAAGAGAACATTTCTGGCAACCCAGATATTCCCTCATAACCCCTACCAGTTAATATTGCTAAATCCTCCAAAATACACTTTTTAACTTCTAGCACAAAAAGTAAAACTTGTCTGTTCTTAAACTTTACACAAATGAAATCACGCACACTCCCTCTTTTGTGTCTGGCTTGTTTGTACAGTGTCCTGTGTGAGATCTGTCTTTATTTTTCCTTTCTACTGTTAATAAACATTTGAATTCATTGCAGTTCTTAGTTATGAATATTGTTTCTACATGCATTTGTGTACACATTTTTAAGGTATAATAACTTTTGCAGTTATGCACTTATATTTTGAGAAGAAATACAGGATCATAAAGTAATTTATGTTCAGCTTTACGAAGTAATGTATATAATGCCCACCATTACCTGATTTACTCAATCCCTTAGTCTATAGTGCTGATAGCTGGTGATTACAAGAAAATATATAATTTCATTTTTCTTTTATATTTTATGCATATTAATTTTATATACATATATTTATAAAATATATATATATATACTTTAAAATGCATCTAAGTATTCAACGTGTATCTACTTTTAAAACTTTTTCTTTAAATTAGTTTCAGGTGTACAAAACAATGTAAGAGTTAGACATTTACACCCTTCATAAAGTGATAAGCCCTCAATCTGTTACCTCTCTGACATTGTATATAGCTGTTACAATACCATTGACTCCAGTCCCTATGCTGTACTCCACATCCTGTGACTATATACATACATATATATATATATATATATATATATATATATATATATATATATATATATATATATATACATTTGACATTCAGTATTATTCAGCTTCAGCTTCAGGTGTACACTGCAGTGATCAGGCACCTACACCAACCATGAAGTGGTCTCCCCAATAAGACAAGTGCCCACCTGACACCCTACAAAATCTTTACAACTCTATTGATTATATTCCTCAAACTGTCTTTCATATCGCCTTGGCAGTATTGTGGCTACAAATTTGTGCTTTCTAATCTCCTCACCTTCTCCATCTATTCAATAAATGGTGCTGGGTAAACTGGAAAGACTCATACAGGAAAAATGAAGCTGAACCACCTCCTTACACCATATATGAGAATACATTCAAATTGGATTTAAAGACTTAAATGTAAGATCTGAAACCATAAAACTCCTAGAAGAAAATATAGGAAGTAAATTTTCAGACATTACCCTTAGTAACATTTTCACTGATATGTCCCCTCGGGCAAGGGAAGTAAGAGAAAAAGTAAAAATATGGGATTACATCAAGCTAAAAAGTTTTTTGTTCACATCAAAGGAAATCATCAATAAAACAAAAAGGCATCCTACTTTTAAAACTTTTAAGTGGAAAGGAATTTTAAAAATTTGCAATCACATAGAAACTCCAGAGAATCAGATCATATTTTCGCAGGGTATTTCATCAATGACCCACATAAAATAGAGTTAAAATAACTTCATTTGAAGCCATCGTTTTGACCTTTCTAAAGAATGATTTGGCTTTTAATTAGAAATCTGGAATTCCACACAAATGAACTGCTTTCCATATCATAAGATTAGTAATGAACAGACTTGTATTCCTACAACATATAGAGGAGTTCATACAGAATACCCTTCTGATCTAGCTGAATACAAAATTTGTCTACTGTGTTTGCAAGTTCTAATCCCTCCTTGCTCTTGAGGGATAAAGAAGTCAATAGTTGTTGGCTATAATTAACCTTCTCTGAGTCAACCATTTTTCAATTTAGCAAGAGATATGTTGAAATAAACTCTTTAGGACAAGCCCAATATAAGTAGAGAGGGGAGTAAAGGAATGATGATGTCTTTGCTAACTTTGTATATACTACATAAAATTGTGGGTTAGAAATAGTTCTCTCATTGATTGTTTATGTACATTTAGATAAACAATTTCCTAAGCCTCAGTTTTCGTATCTGAAAAATGATGTCCATATATTTTATTTGCAGGAATGTAAGTTTCAGATGTCACGAACTAAGTATTTCACAAATGGAATATATTTTTTGTCATAAAAATGTTATGATGATTTATTTTATGCTTTTTAAAGTATTTTCTCATTCACTATTTTATATACTTTGAGGATGAATAGAATACGCATTATAATCCCCGTGTGCAGATAGGAAGCACTGTCTTATGTCATGATTGCATGAGAGAAATGGGACAAAGGTCAGTCACTCCTTCCTCCTAGTTTGGTTCTTTTTCTCACACCATATTTCTTTCTACCAACAAATTGAATCATATTTCCATTCATTGGGCGTGTTTTTGTGTGTTCTTCAAAGATTCCCTCATCCACCATGTCAGTAAACACAAATCCCATGTAAAGGGACCTCTCTTCAGTCAGACTCTTAATTCTACTTAATAGCTGCTCAGCCACTGCATAACTTTTGTTTTATGTATCAGTTTTATATATTAGCATCACATTTTGTTCTCATCCCCTTAATTAGAAAACATATTTTGTATTCATGCAGAATATTCC
This sequence comes from Rhinolophus hipposideros, assembly GCF_964194185.1. Classification (NCBI taxonomy): domain Eukaryota; kingdom Metazoa; phylum Chordata; class Mammalia; order Chiroptera; family Rhinolophidae; genus Rhinolophus; species Rhinolophus hipposideros. The sequence goes on along the minus strand of NC_138052.1, from coordinate 4,426,632 downwards.
CATTCCTCACTCAACCACTTCCCTGTAACTAATAGGATAGTGGAAGGAAGGAAGGAAAGAAGGAAGAGAGGAAAGAAGGAAGGGAGAGGTGAGGAGGGGAGGGAGAAAAAAGAGGGAGGGAGGGAAGCAGGAGGGAAGGACATATATTAAAAAAATAAAATAAAAATCTAATTTTCCCATCTGCTCTATATATACCAAAACCACATGTCAAAGACCCAATACAGTTATTTCTCAGTTTGGAAGTCTGGTGGTTCTCAGTGTAGTTAATTCATAAACCTGTGTATTTTCAACTTGCTTACTCAGCATGTTGTCATGGTTTTCAAGTTTGTATTCTCATGGTTGTCTGATGGCTGCTACCGCCCCAGGCATCACAGCCTCATGAAACCAAGTCCAGGGGTAAGATAAAGATAGCAAGTGTCCCCCTCCAGTGGCTCTTAAGAGGAATAGAAATGTTTCCAGAGCACTGTACTTTTTGTTGTATTGGTCAGAACTTTACCCAAGCCCATCCAAAATCCTTTCACTATCATGGAAGATAGAATGGCCATGGTTTCTTAGATTAATCCAAATTTATCTACTGGACTGGGCATGGATACAGCCTCACCTGAAGCATATGCCTCCTTGCCAAAATACTTCAACATAATTAATGCAGCATAATGAAATTAGACCACCTTCGTATACCATATACAAGAATAAACTCAAAATGGATTAAAGATTTAAATGTAAGACCGGAAACCATAAAATTCCTAGAAGAAAATGTAGGCAGTAAACTCTCTGATATTGCCTATAGTAATATATTTTCTGATATGTCACCTCAGGCAAGGGAAACAAAAGAAAAAATAAACAAAGAAAGAAATGGGACTACATGAAAGTAAAAAGTTTTTGCACAGCAAAGGAAGCCATCAATGAAATGGAAAGACAACCTACTGCATGGGAGGAGATATTCACTAATGATACATCGATAAATGGTCAATATGCAAAATTTATGAAGACCTCACACAACTGAAAACCAAAAACAAACAAACCCAACAATCCAATTAACAAATGGGCAGAGGACCTGAATAGACATTTCTCTAAAGAGGACATGCAGATGGCCAATAGACATATGAAAAGATGCTCAATATCACTAATTAACAGAGAATTGTAAGTTAAAAGCACAATGAGATACCACCTCACTCTTGTCAGACTAGCCATCATCAATAAATCAACAAACAACACATGTTGGCGAGGATGTGGAGAAAAGGGAACATTTGTACACTGTTGGTGTGATTGCAAATTGGTACAACCACTATGGAAAACACTATGGAGGTTCTTCAAAAATTAAAAACAGAAGTACCTTATGACCAAGCAATTTTAGTTTGGGATATTTATTTGAAGAAATCCAAATCACTAATTCGAAAAGATATGTGCACATTACTCTGCCATAAGAAAGAATGAAATCTTATCAGTTGAGACAACATGGATGGATCTGAACGTTATTATGCTAAATGAAGTAAGTTAGAAAGAGAAAGATAAACACCATATGATCTCACTTATATGTGGACTCTAAAAAACAAAATAAATCAATAAACAAAATGGAAACAGACTCATAGATCCAGGGAGCAAGCTGATGGTTGTGAGATGGGAGTGAAAAAAGTGAAGGGATTAAGAAGTACAAATGGGTAGTTACAAAATAGTCATGGTAAGGTAAAGTGAAGCATAGAGTGTTAGGTCTCTGAATGTTAGGGACATTGACTTAATGTTAGGTCTCTGAATGTTAGATCTCAGAGACCTTGCAGACAGAGCCATGTCTGCAAGAAAGCAACAAAATGTCTGTTGGTCTGCACCTGCAGACAGAGCCAAACTTGAGATAACAGAAAACGTCACAAAACAGCTACTGGTTTACAGGCAGTCAGCATTTTTTGTTAAAGCAATGCTACCCTGTCAGCACAACCCCTGTAAAACCCTCCTCACCCCCTCCTTTGGGGCTGCAAGTCTCCTTTAGACATGCAGCCCAGGGTGTAGCTATCTTTGCTCAGCCTGATATATTAGCATTTTCAATAAAACTTTCTTAACTTGCCTGAACGTTTGTATTCCTTTACTGGCTGACCTATCAGAGGGACTATAGTCAATAATATGGTAAGAAATATGTGTAGTGCCAGGTGGGTCCTAGACTAGTCAGGAGGATCATTTCTTAAATTGTACAAATGTCTAACCACTATATGAGTTGTTTACACCTGAAACTAGTATAAAATAATATTGAATGCCAACTGTAAACAATTTTTTTAAAGGGGGGAAAGATGAAGGGGAATAAGGATTAAATATCCAGGTATAAAATAAGTAAATCAAGGGGATGTAATGGACAGCATAGGGAATATAGTAAATAATATCGTGATAGCATTGTAGGGTGTCAGATGGTTGCTGGTCTTGTGATGGTGATCACTTCTTTAGGTATATAAATGATGAATCATTATGGTGTATTCCTGAAACTAATGTAATATTGTGTGTTAGCTATATTTTAATAAAAATCTTTTTTAAGAAGAAAATAATTAAATCTTTCATAGAAAGAAATGTTTTCGTGGGAGCCAACAGTGTCTGTCATGGTCCACTTGTGTCTAGAGTGAGATATGTCACAGAAGTGATAAGTTACTCCCAAATTTCCTTTTAACCTAATTCCTTGTCTTACTCTTTCTCTGTTATGGATTGCTGAGAGCAATCAGTATGGAGAGCCTTATCTTGGAGTTGCTCAGAAGAGTGTTCTAGATATTGTTTTTGTATGTACATAGCCAAAGTATCTTTGGCAATTTGCTTACTCTCTCTGATCTGTGTGGGACCCAGAGAAGGTATCAATGACTGCCAGCTATGAACTCTTGTTATTTGTAGCAATACTTCCCTTCTATCTCCCTCCCCGCACCCCTACTCCAGTACTCAACATTGCACATTTCCCTTCTGGGCACTAGCTCCAATTAGCAGCTTTTCACAAGCTATTGCTTTAAGTACTTATTTTTTTTCTTGGTCTTATTATTAAATTATAAGTCTATTACTATTGGTGTTTTTGAAACTCATCTGCCAGATAACTTATTATAATACTTGGCAAGTTTATGTGTGTCCCAGCAGAGATGCTAAAAAGAAATGTATTTTGATGCTTCCAGAAATTCGGTTTCAACTGTAGCAAAAACTGACTGGAAAGGTTATTAGCCTCTGAATTAGCTACTGAAAATCTTTGAAGTCATCTTCCCCAGAGATATTTCGTAAAAAGCTAAGTATGCCTGTGACAATTTAGAAATGTTAACTGTCTAGAGAGAAAAAAGAAAATACCTCTTAAGTTGTGTACCTGATTATATCCAGATTGTTTCAAGACATTCAATCTTCTACAGAGCACACAGATTGACCAGCTTGTGAGAGTGGCCAAAATTTGTGGGGACAGGAGGGTAATGTCACAATACCCTCCTCAACTGCTGAACAATGCTTAAGCATGGAAGCTGTTAAAGTGGCCTGTGCTGCCCCATAGTCCTCTATGAAGAAGCACATCCAGGAGGCCGGCTACACTGACAGATGCAAGAACTATGTGCCCCCAAATTGCCATCCATGATGCTGTGCAAGTAATACGAGAAAGTTCTATCTTTTCAATCATGGAAGTGTTGTTTAAATGTAGGATGTCAAGGGTTAGCGAGTTTGGGATTGAAATAATGCTACTTTGAGGATATCCCTTTAACTCTGAGACTCATTTTCATCATTTGTAAAAGGCAATAACATCTTCGAGAACTACTGCAAACCTTAAATTTTGTAAATATATGAAACAACTTGTGATGCTGCCAATTTCCTATTAAGTTCACTTCTTTTAGTTTTTCCATTTCATGTCTGAGTAATGACAGTAATAGAGTAGAAAGTCGTAGAGCAGTATCCCTAAAAAATAGAGTCTGAGGCATGTCCTTCATGCTGAGGCTTTTAGAGTACTGCAATCTCAGGGAAGAAACAGGAAAGATGGGTCATAAAGCAGGGGAAGAAAAAAAAAAAGCAAACAATTTTGGTGTAGGGTGTTGAGAAAACACAGACCATTGCTTCATTCCATGGCTACACCCTCCAGAGAGTCTCTGTGAAGCTACTATAACTAGAAACAGTCCTTTATGGAAAAAGAGGGGTAAAGATATACCTGCTGGCTCCTTCACACACCCTATGTTTCATCCAAAAATGTTCATTTTCAGGTGACTGACTTCCATAGTTTCAGGTTGGATTACCCAGTCCCTCCAGATGGCCCCCAGACAGTTAGATCCCAAGGCAATATTTTTATCCAAACCACTTGCCTTATCTGATTTCATAAATAGAGAGAAACCCTAGCCTCCTTCTTTCTGCAATTGCTGAGGATCCTTTAGGGTGATGGACACCATACTAGCATGTAGCTTTGGGGAATTTCTTTGGGGAAGTGGGTAAGTATGTATGAGAGAGCTTGTGTAATTTCTTCAGATTGCTTCCGTTTGGAAATACGAATGAGGTCATCAGCTAAGGATATGAATGGGGAAATTGGTGCTACATGTTTGAAGAAGAAGGGAGCAGTGTGAGATTATCATCTAGAAGAAAGGGAGGGTGAATTGACTCTGAGGATGTAGTTGGATTACACTATCAAGAGAGCAGGGGATATCAGCAGTGGCCGAGGCTTTTCACTGAACATGCATCTGAGTTTAAAGAAACCAGGAAATCTGGATCAGTGCATAGACTAGGATCCTATAGAGATTATTGTTTTCTGTCACATGCATCAATTTTCCAAGTAGCATCAGTAAATATAGGTTGATCATTAATGTGTATCGATAGAAGATATTAGGAGAGATACAATACAAGAAAATATAAATGATTCATTTTCTACTCAAACACCTAAAAATCTAGTATTGAGGGTAAAAATAACAAGACAAAAAATTCAAAGCATGATATTAGTAGAAATTTCCCAATCGACATGTCAAGTACTCTAAGACCTTAGCAGGAAAGAATAATGTGATCTAGAGTCAATTTTTCTAGAGGAAAAGTTTGTCCTGACCCCGGCAGGACAATCAATAAGATGTAATAAGCAGTGATGAAGCAAACAGGGCAACAGAAGCAAGAAAAATGGCATAGGCAAAAGCGACGCTGCGAGGAAGGACACCACGTATCTCTGGTTTCTGATAAGCAAACGTGATTGATGTGATGAACTCTTGGAATTAAGTTATGAGAAATAACTTGGAGAAACAGGGTGGGGTTCAAGATTGGAACATTTTGAATGACAGATTCAGGTATTGGGTCATTGTCTTACTAATCACGAAGCACTGGATAATAACTCAATAAGTTAATATTAACTGGTTAACATTTCTTGAGTACATGTTTTATGTTGTTAGTATTTTAAGTGTTTCATGTGTTTTAACTCCTTGAATTATTTCAGCAATTCTTCCTCCCAAACAACATACAATAGTATAAAAGGTCTCAAGATTTTCAGATAAAGTTATCTGTATGATAAGTGAAGGATATAAAAAGTACATCTTTCCAAAGACATGTAGGTAAAGACAGAAAGCAAGGTTAGCAAAACCAGACATCCTCCCTGACTAGACAAATATCAAAGCATAGCCACAAAATAAGTTCCCTTTTTTTGGTTTCTAATCTGGTGGCAGTCTCTGCAATGGTAAAGCACACCTGTAGTTTTCTCTGCTCTCAGTGTGACTTCACTGGGTTCGGATTGACATTAGCCTTGATTCCCTCATCCCAGAAGCTGTTCCCTTTGTAATTCTCATCTCTGGTACATTATAGGAGACATGACAATTAAGTTTGTGGACTTGTTGTAATGATGTTGCTAACTTTTTTTGGTATCAGAGAGATTATTCATTATGAATTTGCTCCAAAAGGACAGACCATTAACCATGTTTACTATTTGGATGTGCTGAAAAGGCTGCATGACAAAGTTAGACGACCTGAACTTTGGGCCAACAACTCATGGCTCTTGCATCATGACAACGCACCAGCTCACACTGCACTGTCTGTGAGGGAGTTTTTAGTCAGTAAACCAACAACTGTATTGGAACACCCGCCCTACTCACCTGATCTGTCCCCCAATGTCTTCTTTCTTTACCCCAAGATAAAGGAAATATTGAAAGTGAGACGTTTTGATGACATTCAGGACATCAAAGGTAATACAAGGACAACTCTGACGGCCATGCCAGGAAAAGAGTTCCAAAATTGCTTTGAAGGGTGGACTAGGCACTGGCATCAGTGCATAGCTTCTCAAGGGGAGTACTTTGAAGATGACCATACTGATATTCAGCAATGAGGGAGGTAGCCCTTTTTCTAGGATGAGTTCACAAACTCAATTGTTTGACCTGTTATGTAGATAAAAACTATTGATTTTTAAATACCAAAGTGGTCATTGAGGTAATGAACTTCTAACCAGAGAGGGATTAATGTGATTTTTATAGTCATTCTTTTTATTATTTCAACACAAAAAAAGAACATTCACTAACTATGGTTAATATTCCTTTTAAAAGAATATGAAATGCTTGATGTTTTTCAAAATTCAGAATTATTTTCCCACCCACCCAGAAACTGCTTTTAATTACTTGACAAAAGCATCAAATTGTGTAAAGTCTATCTGCTTCTGATCCTATTGCGAGGTCGGGTGCATGGAATACCAAAAATTCAGAAGAAGGTTATCCAAGAGGTAGTATACCTGGTGCGAACCCATGACTCCTGTGCTCTTGAGCACATCTATTTTTTTCAATTAGGAGCAGCCACCTCCATTGCTAAAGACTTCTTCCCTTAGGTGCAGATGGAGCTACCTACCATTGAGTCCTTGCCCACTACAAATATTGGCTGTCAGAATAAGAGAATACACAAAAAACTCTTCAAAGGAATCAAGTGAATCATAATCGATAAGCCAAAGTTGTTTTTTTTTTTCCTAGACTAAATTTGTCTTCTAAGTTTCCTGATATTCATCAGTAATCAGCATGAATTGACTTGTATAATTTCTTGGATTGAGGCACACACAGACATTTCCCTCAGATGGTTATGCTATTTTAGGTTCTGTTACACAATTTGATTAATTTCTAAAGCTTTATTAGAAAGGCAGGCTGTGGCTCCATGCTACATTCAACCAAAAAGTAGGGATGAAATTTGCGACTTCTAAATTTACAAGTGACATCTTTCTGTAGGTATTTATTAAAGTTTAGAGATCCTATTTAATATCTTTTAACATTCACATAAATAGTTTTAAAAGAAAGATGTTTTCAGATATGCTCAACTTAAAAATAGGAAAATACAATCACATGGGAAGAAGAAACAGAGGCAGTCAAGAGAGAACTTACTTATGCACATAGTAATTCATCTACCAAACACCTTTTGTCTGTGATTTACTTATTCTTCTTTAATTTGTTGTAATTTTATGTAAAACCAACAGCTTCACTTTTACTGAGGTGAAATTCACATAACATAATATCAATCATTTTAAAGTGAACAATTCACTGGTATTTGCTACATTCATATCATTGTGCAAATACCACGTCTCTCTAGTTCAAAATATTTTCATCACCCAAAATAAAACTTTATATCCATTCAGTAGAGTCCTCATTGTTCCCTCCTCCCAGCTGCTGGGAACTCCCAAACTGGTTTTTGTCTCCATAGATTTACCGATTCTAAGTAATTCATGGAAGTAGACTTATGACCTTTGGTGCCTGTTGAATTGTGGGGAGTGGGTCATTTGATATCATGTTTTTGAGGCTCATCCATATTGTAGCATAGATCAGTAGTCCATTTTTAAGGTTTAATAATAGAGCATTGTATGTGCATTCGTATCCTAGGGTTAGCATTAAAAGAAAAAAAAAATCCCACCACAAACTGTGGGGCTTAAAACAAGAGAAATTTATTCTCTCACCATTCTAGAGGCCAGAAGTCAAAATCAAAGTGTCAACAGGGCCACACTCGCTCTGAGGACTCTAGGGAAGAATTTGTCCCTGTTCTTTTTCTAGCTCTGATGGTTGCCAGCAGTCCTTTGTACTCTTACGCTTTAGCTGAATCACTACAATTTCTGTCTCTGCCATCAACTGGCCTGCACTGTATGTCCCCTCTGTGTCTCTGTGTCTTCACGTAACCTTCTTATAGAGACACATACCGCTGGATTTACAGCCCACCCTAATACAATATGACCTTATCTTCACTTAATTAATTACATCTTCTAACACTACAGATAGGTCACACTCTTAGGTACCTCAGGTTAGAACATCTTTTCTTAGATTTCTGAGTGTAGAATTTTGTTAAATAGCTTTCCTGTGTCAAATGAAATGAGTATATACATATATATATATATATATATATATATATATATATATATATATATATATGTATATACTCATATATATATATACTCATGTCAAATGAAATGAATATATATATATATATATATATATATATATATATATATATATATATATGTTTTACCTTCTATTCTATCTATGTGGTGTGTTTCATTGCTTGATTTTCTTGTATTGAACCTATCTTGCCATTCTCTGGAGCCTAATTTTTTCCTGTAATCCTCTCTTCGTGTCCTAGTTTAGATTCACTGATTTTCTATGCCCCCATACTACACTGTGTATCCTCTGACTTCATTAACCACACTGACTTCCTTGTATCTGCCTCTATACTGTAAACTAAGAGTTCACGGGACCACCTTTAATCCATCTTATATTCCCAGTATCTTGCAAAGTGTCCAGAACACAAGTGTTGATAAATCACAGTCGTCGTCTGAGTGAGGGATTCTGAACACTAGTTGTGTGAGAGTAAGTCTTTTTTCAGAAACTTAGCCAAGCATTAAATCTCAAATTTAAGAGCCTTTCCTTGTGTCAAACATTTCTACGGCTCTCACTCCTCTTATTTAATACTTGTAAGACACTTAGAATCCAAAACACTTAACTACCATTTAGGTGTAAGTGGAGCTTCTGTTCCTATTACTCAAATAGGTTTGAATAATAAAGGTTTGCGTTCCTATTACACATAGGTTTGAACAATAAAGCTGCACTTGAACTTTAAATGTGAAAATATAAATTGAAAGAAAAGTAGACAGAGGCTGTAATTTCTTAGATTTCTTAAAGAGACTAAATGGTTTTCTCTCTAACTTGGTTGATTAAATGTGTAAACTTAATATAAAATAGGTAAACAATAGGGTATTGTTGAATTATACAAACTGAAAAAGAGTCACATAGGTGAACACTGATAAAACCTATGCAATGATCTCCTTTAGTTATGGTCCCATTGGAAAGGCGATCCTTGTTAGGTAAATAGATTCACCCGACTATTTTATCTGACTATCATTATACATTCGGTTTTCATTAGAATTCCTTTTATTCTAATTTCATGATCAATGTCAATCTTCTGATTACTATTTGGCTGTGTGTCTTCAAGACCATATAAAATATACTTTTTTCTTCATAAATTGATGTTTTAGCATTCTGATATTATACCTTAATCTCAGAATCTAAGATAATATTAATATAACAGACTGAGATGGATCTGCTCTTAGAAAATGAGCAAAACCAGATTTTTGAGGCTGCGTAAATAAGGGAAGACAGTGGACTGTAATAAATTTACCAACGTAATGCCTCATGTGGAATGCTGCGTCTACGTGGTAGATAGACTGACAGCTCACTCATCTAACACTATTTTCCCATGCATTGTGTGTCCATACACAGTATTCAGATAGTGAAACTATGAAATAATGGAGTGCATTGTAACTAAAAAGAGTGATTCCAAACCCAGATGCAACAGTCTTTGAACTTGACCACTTAATTTTTCTGAGCTGCGGTCTCTCCTTTGGGACAATGAGCTTAGTAATGCTCAAAATTCTAAGGCTATTAGAAGGAATGAATGAGATGCCTCTGTAAATTTTCAACAGAGGGACTGACACTTAGTTGATCTTCATTAAACATAAGCTATCTTCTCTTTTGCGTTTCTAAATTGAACACAGGCCCAGCTTAGTTGGTAGCAGGGACTTACCAGGACAATAATGCAAAGCTGTAGTACGGATTTCAAATGCTCATGTGTGTTAGCAAAGAGGCCCATCTTTCTTTTACAAGAGAGACGTCATTCTTTCAGTCCTAGTGTTTCTTTCCCCCAGACGGGGTGGGATGTCTTCTCTACTTTATGGCTTTGCCAAAAGAAAATATTACTATCCCAATCACTATTTCATAAAGAAGAGGGTACATATTATTCCTCACAATAGGGACCAGTGTCTGCCCAGTGGGGACAGGGTACTGGGTTGCTGCTTTGGCATATTCTTGGGTCTCATCAGTTACTAATGACCATTCTTGCTATAGTGCAGGCAGTCGAAGCATGGCCAGGGATAGATGCTCAGGGTTTGCATTCTTTAGATGAGAATGCAGAATTCACCAACTCTTACATGCTGATATTTTCTATACTTCTGATATACTAAAACTCAAAATACTCTCTAATCACCTATCCATTGGCTAATTTAAATATTAACTTCCCTAATGATAGCTGTAATGAAAAGAGAGAGATTAAAGTCACATATTGGCTGGACTTCAGGCATATGGAAAACTTTGATAGCGATTGGCTCCATTGTATTTTTGGCACTATGAATATATCATGGGAAAATAAAAAGTTGTATCTATCATCTATCTATCTATCTATCTATCTATCTATCTATCTATCATCTATCATCTGTCTATCTATCTGTCAATTTGGGAAAACACAAGAACACAGCATGCTTTAAAATATTTATATTTACTAGGTCTTTCTTAAATGCCAGTTTCAGGTTATGACTTGAGAATAACGTCTCACTCTTGTGTGTCCATGTGAGTGTGCATGTGTGTGTGGTATGTGTGTCATTGAGCACATGAATACTAGGCATTTGAAACAGGCTCCACAGCTGAAGCATGGTACATCTTTACCAGTAAATTTTGTGCCTGTTAGTTTGGCTTATTTATTATGACCACTTCACTTCTCCAAATAGGATAAACGTATGTATCCTTGATATCATGGTTGTCTTTTGTTTTATATGCTACGCCTGATTTCTTTTTTTCTTTTTTCAATTAAAGTTTATTGGGGTGACAACTGTTAGTAAAGTTACAGAGATTTCAGGTGCACAATTCTGTATTACATGATCTATAAATCCCATTGTGTGTTCACCACCCAGAGTCAGTTCTCCTTCCATCACCATATATTTGATCCCCCTTACCCTCATCTCTCACCCCTCACCCCCCGTTACCCTCTGGTAACCACTGAACTGTTGTCTGTGTCTATTAGTTTTTCTTTCTCCTGTGTTTGTCTTGTTCTTTTGTTGTTTTTGGTTTATAAAACAATGAAATCATATGGTTCTCTGCTTTTTCTGCCTGACTTATTTCTCTCAGCATTATAATCTCAAGATCCATCCATGTTGGCACTGATGCTCCTATTTCATCTTTTCTTACTGCCCAATAGTATTCCATTGTGTATATATACCACAACTTCTTTATCCATTCTTTATGTATAAATGATTTCAAATTTTTTGGGTAGATACCCAGGAGAGGGATTGCTGAATCATATGGTAATTATATGCATATTTTTTTGAGGAACCTCCACACTGCCTTCCATAGCGGCTACACCAGTCTGCATTCCCACCAACAGTGTATGAGGGTTCCTTTTTCTCCACAGCCTCTCCAACACTTGTCACTGTTTGTCTTGTTGATGACAGCCATTCTGACTGGGGTGAGGTGATAACTCATTGTGGTTTTTATTTGCATTTCTCTGATGATTAGTGATGTTGAGCATTTTTTCATATGTCTATTTGCCATTTGTATATCCTCTTTGGAGAAATGTCTCTTCAGGTCCTCTGCCCATTTTGCTTTTTTTTTTCTTTTTTTGTTATTATTTTTGTTGAGTCACATGAGTTTCTTGTATATTTTCGATATTAGCCCTGAATCGGAGGCATTGTTTGCAAAAGTCTTGTCCCATTCAGTTAGTTGCCTCTTTATTTTGTCAATGGTTTCTTTCACTGTGCAGAAGCTTTGAAATTGATATAGTCCCACTCATTTATTTTAGCTTTTACTTTCTTTGCCTTTGGAGTCAAGTTCATAAAATACTCTTTGAACCCAAGGTCCACAAGTTTAGTACCTATGTTTTCTTCTATGCAGTTTACTGTTTCGGGTCTTATGCTTAAGTCTTTGATCCATTTTGAATTAATTTTGGTTCATGGAGACAGATAGCAGTCCAGTTTCATTCTTTTGCATGTAGCTTTCCAATTTTGCCAGTACCATTTATTGATGAGGCTGTTTTTCTCCATTGTATGATTTTTGCTTCATTGTCAAATTACCTGTCCATATTTATGTGGTTTTCTTTCTGGGTTCCCAATTACCTGTCCATATTTATGTGGTTTTCTTTCTGCGTTCCCAATTCTATTCCATTGGTCTATGTGTCTGTTTTTCTGCCAATACCATGCTGTTTTGATTATTGTAACCCTGTAGTACAAGCTAAAGTCATGAAGTGTGATACCTCCAGCATTGGTCTTTTTTCTTAAGTTTGCTTTGCCTATGCAGGGTCTTTTATGATTCCAAACAAATCTGATTTTTTTGTTCTATTTCTTTTAAAAAATGCCATTGAGATTTTGATGGGGATCACATTAAATTTGTATATTGCTTTGGGTAATATGGCAATTTTAACTCTATTGATTCTTCCAATCCATGAGCATGAAATGTCTTTCCATTTCTTTGTGTCTTCTTCAATTTCTTTTAAAAATGTCTTATAGTTTTCAGCATATATGTTTTTCACATCGTTAGTTAAGTTTATTCCTAGGTATTTTATTATTTTTGCTATAATTGCAAAAGGATTTTTTTTTAATTCTTTTTCTGAGATTTCATTGTTACTATATAGGAATACAATGGAATTTTGTATGTTGATTTTGTAGTTGGCAACTTTACTATATTCGTTGATTGTTTCTAATAGCTTTTTGGTGGAATCTTTAGGGTTTTCTATGTATAGCATCATGTCAACTGCAAAGAGAGACAATTTAACTTCTTCATTCACGATTTGGAATACTTTTATTTCTTTCTCTTGCCTGATTGCTCTGGAGAGGACTTCCGACACTATGTTGAAAAGCAGAGGTGATAGGGGTAGCCCTGCCATGTTCCTGAATGTAGAGCAAATGACTTCAGTTTTTACCATTAATGATGAGATTAGCTGAGGGTTTGTCACATATGGCCTTTATTATGTTAAGGTATTTTCCTTCTGTACCTATTTTATTAAGTGTTTCAATCATAAATGGATGTTGTAACTTGTCATATGCTTTTTCTGCATCAATTGATATAATCATATGAGTTTTTGTCCTTTATTTTGTTTATGTGATGTATCACATTGATGGATTTGCATATGTTGAACCATCCTTGTGCCCCTGGGATAAACATCACTTGATCAAAATAATAATCTTTTTAATCTATTGTTGCATTCAATTTGCTAGAATTTGTTTAGGATTTTTGCATCTGTATTCATCAGAGATATTGGTATGTAGTATTATTTTTTTTGTTTTATCCTTACCACATTTTGGTATCAGGGTAATGTTGGCCTCATAAAATGAGTTAGGGAGTACTGTGCCTTCTTCAATTTTTGAAGAGTTTGAGGAGAACTTGTATTGCATCATCTTTGCAGGTTTGGTAGAATTCACTAGTGAAACCATCTGGTCCCGGACTGTTGCTTTTGGGAAGGTTTCAGATGAGTGATTCAATTTCGTTACTGGAGATCGGTCTATTTAGATTTTCCAATTCTTCATGGTTCAGCTTAGGAAGGCTATATGTTTCTAAGAACTTGTCCATTTCTTCTAGATGTTGAGTTTGGTAGTATATAGTCCTTCATATATTCTTGGGTAACCCTTTGTATTTCCGTGGCATCCATGAAAACTTCCCCTCTTTCATTTCTGATTTTGTTTATTAGTGTCTTTTCTATTTTTATCTTAGTGAGTCTAGTCACTATTTTGTCAATTTTGTTAATCTTTTCAAAGAACCGGCTCCGCATCACATTTACTTTTTCTGGTATCTTTTTCTTCTCGATATCATCTAGTTCTGCTCTGATTTTTATAACTTCCTTTCTTCTGCTGACCTTGGGTTTCATTTTTTCTTCTTTTTCTACTTTTTAAGGTGTAACATGAGGTTATTTATTTGAGATTTTTCTTGTTCCTTGAGATAGGCCTTTGATGATATAAATTTCCCTTTTAAAACTGCTTTCGCTGCATCCCCAAAATTTTGATAGGATGTATTTTCATTCTCATTTGTTTCTATGTATCTTTCGATCTCTCCTCTATTTCTTCTTTGATCCGGTCGTTCTTTAAAAGTACGTTGTTTAATCTCCATATATTTGTGGTTTTTCCTGCTTTCTCTTTGCAGTTTATATCCAATTTCAAAGCCTTGTTGTCAGAGAATATGCTTTCTATGATTTCAGTCTTCTTAAATTTGCTGAATCTGGTTTTATGTCTCAATATATGGTCTATCCTTGAGAATGTTCCATGTACACTAGAATAAAATGTATAGTCTGATGTTTTAGGATGAAGTGCTCTATAAATGTCAATTATGTCCATTTTCACCTAATATGTCATTTAGGGCTGCTATTTCACTATTTATTTTCTGTTTGGATGATCTATCCAAGGCTGTCAATGACGTATTTTTGTCCCCTAGTATAATTGTGTTTTGGTCAATTTCTCCCTTTGGTTCTGTTAGCAGTTGCTTGGTATCTTTCAGTGCACCCTTTTTGTGGGCATAAATATTGATGACTGTTTGTCATGTCTTCTTGTTGTATAGACCCCTTTACCAATATGAAGTCTCCATCTTTGCTGTTTGTTACCTTTTTTACCCTGAAGTCTGTTTCATGTGATATCAGTCTGGATACTTCTGATTTTTCTCTGGATTCCATTTGATTGGAGTGTCAATTTCCACCCTTTCACTTTGAGTCTGTGTTTGTTGTTGTAGCGGAGATGTGTCTCTTGGAGACAGCAAATGGTTGGTTTCAATTTTTTGATCCAATTGGCTACTCTGTGCCTTTTTATTGGTGAGTTCAGTCCATTCACATTTAGGGTGATTATTGATATATATGAGGACTTCCTGTCATTCCATCTTTAGTTTTTGGTAAGACTGTGTCTCCATTGTTTCTTTGCATTTTTGTTATTGTCTAATATTTCTGTATCATGGTATTCTGTGATTTTTCACTCTGTTTCTTCTTTTATTACAGTATATATTTCAGTTCTGGAATTTTTTCGAGTGGTTACCTTTAAGTTTATGTAAAAGAAAGTTGGATATTTACAGTATTCCATTTCTGTCAGGGTGCTCCCTTTCTCCATTCCCATATTGTGGTTCAGGCCTTTAATCTCCCCCTTTTTATGTTTTGGTTGCCACAAATTATCCCTGTTGATGGTGGTCAAATAGCCTCCTTTACTATTTCTTGTAGTGCAGGTCGTGTATTAGAAAATTCCCTCAGCTTCTGTATATCTGCAAAAGTCTTTATTCCTCCTTCATATGTAAAGGATATCTTTGCTGGATATATTATTCTTGGCTCATAATTTCTCTCTTTCAATAGTTTGAATATTTGGTTCTACTCCCTCCTGGCCTGCAGAGTTTCCACTGAAAAATCTGATGATATTCTAATAGGTTTTCCTTTATATGTTATCATCTTCTTTTCCCTGACTGCCTTGAGGATTCTTTCTTTATCATTGATTTTAGACAGCTTCTATACAATGTGCCTTGGAGAAGGTCTGTAAGGGTTTTGAGGTAATTAGGTGTTCTATTTGCTTCTTGTAGATAGGAAAATAAATTTTATTTAGCTTTTTGTCTCTGACTGTAGTTACTCTGAAGCACAACTATATTCTTGAACTTCCACGGTTTGGGTTGTCAGTACTTACTTGAGGATAATATCAGTCTGATCCAAATATGTAAGACATGCTTCTTTCAAGCTCGGTAATTGAATAAATTTTAATCAAGTTATTATTTACAAAGATTAGAGCAGTGAAAGCACAAGACCTGGGGCAGTAAGTGTGGAGAGCCATTGTCTATCATAAGCTGAAGGAGCAACAGGTGGAAACAATAATTAGAATGCAGAGAAAGCATTCTATAAAGAAAGACAGTAACTATATGACAATAACTGTAACCTTTGGTTACAGAGGAATAGAGCCAAAACCAGGTGATGCAAGAAGAAAGTATCCTAACGTCACTCCCCTACTCTTCGTGATCAGTCACCCATCACTGACAAAACAAGAACCAAAAAGAGCAAGGGATCCCAGTGATACAATTCATGTGTGTCAGCCTCCTGAGGACAGAGCAGGTAGAAAAAGGCAGGCATAAATCAAAAGGGGTAAATTATGATGTTCAGCATACAGCCAATGACCAGGTAAATTTCCCTCTGCCGATAGTAGTTCAAGTTGAGTTTCTATCATTGATAAACTAGAACAGTCCTTGAAATTCTTGCTAGTTTGTTAACAAGTGCCTGCTTTGTCCCCTCAATGACCTCTAACATAGGTCTTAGGCAAAAGAGTCACAACAAAAGAGTTGTGATTAACAGCTGATATATTAGCCTTTCCCCAGAAAACAGGCAATAAAGAGAGCATGATTTAAAACACTCTATGCCATCGAGACTCATGCTCTTTTCAATTCTTTCACTCAATCCTGGCAGCAATTAAATCTCTGCAAACTAGTTTTCTCCCTTGAGAGCTCTGCCTTCCTAAATCACAAATATTTTATTTTACTCCATCACAGCAAATCAACCCACTGCCGTACCACATCAATTTCTAGTGGAAGTCAATCATGCAGCTTCTCTACTCTAAGCTTGAATATACACTTACGTATGCTTATCAGAGAGTTTTACACTCAGCCTATTCCACCTCTCATCAGTCTTATTGCAAGCATTGGGAGAAAGTGAAGTTATCCAATATATTTTTAATGAGCTAAATGAAAAATTTGGCCCAAGAACTCTGAGTTCTTGAACTCTGAAATTGAATCAAGGCAAACGCAGAGTGAAAATGGGATCGGTTGCCAGATCAACCTCTGACCATCTGCTTCTGCTGTTTATTTCCCAAAGTTTCCCTTCCACTTTTCTCATGTTTTTTTTGTTATTTGTGTTGTTTTTAAGGAAGCCTAAGGATGAATGGGTAGGTAGGGGATAACTGTACCTCCTCAAAACACCTGGGTGCTGGCGGACATTCAGAACAGTCCAGCCCTGCTATTGAGCATAGCTGTTTCCTGAACTTGGCCTCATTTCTCACATAATAAACTGGGTAGATACCGATATCTGCTTTCAGGCATGGTCAAATCTAAGTAACAGAAAAAATGGCCAACATTCAGTAGTGAGGCCATGCCAGTCTGATGACATGGAAAGACATGGAAAGGAAAATGATCAAATGAAGGAAATTGGTGTTTTTTTTTGTTTTTTTATGCGTACTTCTTCTGTATTAAGCACTGTGTTATGTGCTTCAAATAACACACTTTTATTATATCTTAAGAACACACTAATAAAGCATAATATATTCTTTACTTTTGGTAAAGGTTTCTTGTACCTAGCCCAAAACAAATCAGAACAGGACAAAGGCTGTGAAGACTGTAGATTGCCAAGATGTATCTGTGGATCATTCTGAAACATTTGCAAAAAGACTATAACCTGAGGTGTCATTAGAAAGTGATAAACATTCATTTCACTACGTGTCAGGTACTCTTCAAGCACTCTATAAGTCTTAAAACACACATTTGTTTAGCTACTTACTGTCATTACCTCAGTTCACAGGGGTGGAAACTGAGGCACAGAGAGACTGTATGACTTGCTCAGCATCACACACTAGTAGTGAATACAGCCATGATTCAAACTTGGCCAGATGGGGTCCAAAATATGTGCAAATTTTAAGTAGAAATTATAGTCACTGCTATTTTTCATGAAGTAGAAGTTAATTCAGATACCAGGATATTGTGAGAATCATGTTTTAGTAAAGGTACTTTCTAATAGTTAGGGAAGTCAGCAGTTATGACCATTGTATATTACAAAGTATGCAAGAAACTGATATTGTGAAAGCTACAGAAATTGATTTGGTGCCAAGATAGTTATTTCATGACTTATTTCACAGTATGGCTTAAATATAATTCTAACACAGTTTTCTAATTACATATATTTTAGCATTTCAAGGGATCTCACAGTTATTTCTATAAATCAATCTTATGAATAAAGTGGCATGTCAGAGTTTAATACACAAGTTTATATTTTCTGTGAAGTCTTAGCTTGTCGGCAGCCCAAAGCTGAGAACTCCCTCTAGCTAACTTCGATTGACAAGGCATTATTTTCATTTTTATACATAAACAAACAGAGATTCATTTGTTGAATTATGTGTCCAAGATCACAAAGCCAAGACCAGAATCATAATTCACACCCACGTCTGTTGGACTTTAAATTATATGTTGTAAAAGCTATACAAGAAAACATGTTTGGAAAACTTGAATGTCTACTAATCCAGAAATCTCCTTGAATTTACAATGACATCTAATTATTCCTTTCAAAAATAGGGAATGTTTTGAAACGTCTACTGAACAAAATCCAGTTTAGTGTAGCTCATTGAAGGGACACCAAGGCCTTATTGATGTCATGAATGTGAAGGTTTCTTCAACACTGTAGCAGTCGGTCACACAGGATAGGACCAAACCTCTCTCCCCTCTTGTTCCTGGAACATGTAAAAAAGTCATGATCCTCCTGCTGCTTGAAGTGTGTGAGGATTGGTTTAGCGCAGCAAGATGTAAAGATAGAATTCATCAGATAAAGAAAACTAGTGATGCAGTTCTGCTGAAAACAGTTCAACACGAAATTCTGAGACAGAAAAATGCATGAGTTGCTGTGAGCTTACAAAGGTGGGACATCAGCATAAACCTGCAATATTAGGGGAGAATTTATTACACAGTGATGCTCAGGCAGTGTTTTCAAGAAACATTCGGCTCTGCACGCTGCCCAATAATCACACAACATGCACAGAAAACAGTATCAAATGGTGTCTTCTTTGCTTTCGATTCTCCCAAGCACTTAGGAAAAGTGTCTGTCTCAGAAGCAGAAGTGCTCAATACTAACAAACATTTCTAAATTTAAGGTACAAAGTGTATGCAACCCTAAATAGATCTCCTTGTCATCTAGAGGCACAACGTTTCTATCTATCGGTGCTTCTGCCACGCCCCTGTGTGCCATTAAAAAAAAAGAAAAGAAAAGAAATGCTATAGATATTTGGGTGTATTTACTTAGAATGAAAAAAAAAATAAAAAGTAAATTGAAGGATTGCTGAGTACAATACAGGGATACCTAGCAAAGTATGAAGGGGTCGGGAACAGTAGCCAGGGAGTTCCTTCATTCACTTGGTCAATCTATAGGCATTTAGTGAAAGTCTATAGTATTCTAGGAGTGAAAACATATCAGGATAAATCTGTTTTTATGTCTTCGCCCACAGAGGTCTGCTTGATGCTGCTCCTTCTATGCGAATGGCCTTCCCAGTTCACAGGGCGTTTCAAAGCCACCCCAACAGCAATCTGGATGGGGTAGCTCTTTGTTGCACAGGACAGTCCAGTACATTTAGCCACTCTGCCTCACCCTTTCAATGGCAGGAGCATTCCCCACTCATTGGGCTGACAAACAATACATCTTTAAATTTTCAAATGCTCCATTAGGAAGGCTGAACTCATTCTGGAGAGAATCACATTTAATGAAAATAAAACCTATGCCTTAGCTTAACCTGAAGATTAGAGCAGCTGTTACCCACGAGAAACAGAGTGGAGGAATCCATCAACAACACTGTTATTGCTTCTGTTGCAATTAAATCCTACTGTATGCCAAAACCAGGATATAAGAACACTCTGCATTTTCAAAAACTGCATTACTCATTAATTACTCACTTCATCTAAGCCTAGGTTGGGAGGGTACCAGGGATCATGGGAATGATAGGCAAGGAGGTGAAATTGGCAGTCAGAATTTGACAATGGCAGATGGTACTACACAGGGCTGGCCTCTCTCTCTCACTCTCTTTCTCTATCTCATGTGTATATACGTGATCAACAAATATGGTGAATGCTGCTGCTGAGTGCCATCCAACAGAAAGGCAGGGATCTTCAATATGGGAAGTGACCCTCGAACCTTAGTCACAGCATGTGACAAGTAACTTCTTCAGTGTTTCAGTGCAGTCAGCTGGGTGTGAGCTACTGTTGAGAGAAGGTGTGTTTTAAAGTGTGCTGCAAATTATCCTCCATTGTGACAATGCTCCATGTCACACATTGCTTCTGGTAAGGCAATTTCTGTCAAATAAAAACATCGCGGTGTGTCCTCATCTACTTTATTCACCAGATCTGGCACTGCGTGACTTCTGGCTCTCCCCCAATGGCAAAATGATTCAGGACATTAAGGCAGCCATGCTAGAACTACTAAAGACACTCACGAAAGAGGACTTCCAGAACTGCTTCAGAAAGTGGCAAGAACGATGGGATGAATGTGTTCAAAGCAAGGGGGAATATTTTGAGGAGGATTAATGGCAATGTGTCTTTTACTGTAATATTTCTTTTTATTTAAATATTCATTGTATGTTTTGATTACACCTTGTGTATATTTATATTTATATTTTATACTTATTTTTATATATGTATATGTATAT
This sequence comes from Rhinolophus hipposideros, assembly GCF_964194185.1. Classification (NCBI taxonomy): domain Eukaryota; kingdom Metazoa; phylum Chordata; class Mammalia; order Chiroptera; family Rhinolophidae; genus Rhinolophus; species Rhinolophus hipposideros. The sequence goes on along the minus strand of NC_138052.1, from coordinate 4,406,030 downwards.
TATGTTTTTTTCATGACGTGGCAAGTGTCAAAGTACCATTTATATACTTAAGATATGTTATGTGTGTGTGGAGAAGAACAGAGCGTTGGAAGACACACATTGTCCTCTAAGGTTCATAATTTAAAATGTGAAGTTCACAAAATCTGTGCTGTAAACTTCCCTTTTCCCAGAACTTATGTGGTTCAGGTACATAATCAGTATTAATAACAATGCATTGAATTGAATATATTAGTTCATTTTACTAGGGGTAGTTAGGACCTTCTAAATTCAAAATTCTTTGTTTGTAATTCAGCCCCAGCTGGTGCTATAACTTAGGATCTCTCAATGGTGGTGTCTGCATGTGTCGTCATCATACACTTTATCTGTGGTCATGGGCCATCAATTCCTTTATAAATAAATACCTTTTATTTATTAAGTAAATATAAGATAGGCATCAAATTTAAGGGAAGTTGAAAATGAGAGTATCCATACACTTTACTTTGTAAAAATTATTAGCTTTTGAAACAAATACAAGTTTCCGTGTTCAGTAATAATAATTTTCAAAATTAGATCCATCAGTTATTTTAAGTGTGAAAAATTCAGGTGTTCAGAGGATTAGTGTCATGGCTCATAGAGAGGCCAGCCAAGAAATCTACCAGCCATCTACTGAAATGGGAAATGCAACAGAAGTTCAGAGACACTCGTTCTACAAAAAAATAATTTTTTAATGAATGCTCAAATTAACAGATGAAGGAAAGTGTCACTTATTTACATTTATCAGAATATTATTTATAGAAAAATGAAATGTGTATTCAGTGCAAAGCTACGGAACAATATTACTCTTTTACATTTCACAGATATAATTTAATGTGTTTGTATGTACACATCAATGTGTGAATTTCTTGGATGCATTTTAATTAAATAGTTATTTCTAAGCATTCATATTTATAAGTGAATAAATGTGAAATATCATTTTGTACCTTAATTTATGGATTATTCTCTGATTTTTTTTTTCATTTCTTAATAGCTATTTCAATTTTGATCTTAGGGTTCTAGCCCAATTCAAATTATGTTTCCTCCATGGCGGTCTGTATTATGTCTTCTGGCCAAGAATGCACACTCATTTCTGCTCTTTCTAGTCAATTAGTTTTCCTCATTTGACTATATTTTATATGTGTCTCCTGACCACATAGCAGAAGTTTTGACAGTAAAAATTGTCATATATAATAACTTTCAAAAATATGCACTGATAGCTTACTATGAAGGGTTTAAGGAAAACATGTCTATCAATAAAATTGTCTTTTTAAATTGTTTTAAGATTCTTAAATAAAATTTAGATAATTCAGGACCTGTTTATATAATTTTTCTTCAGTAAAAACATTGGTTTAATAATGATGATCCTTAGGAAAAATATCACATTAGTTTCTGTTTTTAGGTCTATCATATTTAACTTTAAGTATTTCATTAAAATGATCAATTAATGAGGCCCTAATTTAAATAAATATAAATGTTCTTATAAAAAGTTGAAAATTTACTCAAATGAGTTTTTTTGACCATTTCCTCCTGTTAATACAATATTTTCTGAAAGTCTCCTTTTAGATACACATATTGTTATATTTGTCTTTTGGAGCCAGTATGGAGCAAGATTAGCATTACATAGTAGCCCTGGGTTTTATGATTGTTCTTATTATCTAGAGCTATCATAAATACATAAGTAATAGCTAGAATATGTATCCTGTTAGAATAAACAAAATTAAGTGATTTTGTTTAACAAATTAAGTGATTCATTTCAGCACTCTTTTTTTTCCTTCCAAATAGATATTGGATGATAAAATCAGGTTATATTTTAACTGGAAACAGATGATTTTTGAGCTCTTGATTGCTACATATTTGTGTAGATGCATCTTTGCAATGTAGTGAATAGTAATTTTAAAATCTCCCCAAAGTATGATTTTTAAAGTACAAGAGATCCACTTGTCAGGTCTAGTACAGCTTCGGGCAGGTCTGCTTGGAACTCATTATGCATACAGTGCAGGTATTGATAATGAAAATAAAGCATCTTTCTGCCTAAATCTTTACTTCCATCATGTGAAAGAAAATAGACGTTCATGAAAGAGAATGGTTCCATGTCAGTACTGCATAACAAGACCCCTTCCCATTATCATGTGATTCCTAGGGGCTGCAGAGGATTTTCCCAAGTCACTACAAAGAAACATAAGGAAGGAATGATATAGAAATAATAAATATAACTTCATGATATTTGTGTTATAAATTTACATTCTTCAGGCTTTTTTATTACATTTTTAAAATCATTGCATTTTTTTATGTGGACAATTATTTGATTTATCAGCCAGGAAAATGTATGGCTACTTTTAATGTCTGGCATTCATCATGGATTTTGTCTAGTTCAGTTTCTTTAGCTGCCTAATCCACCCTGGGGAGCAGTCTCTATAGCAAATCAATAATTTAGCTATCTCTGCATTTCTTAGGTGGTTATCATCTAAGCACCTAAGAAATCAGACAGAGGGATATATCTGGACAACAAAACAGTGAGATAAATATTTCACTTTGTTTTTGAAATCTAGCATTTCTTAAAGAGGAAGACCAGTTCACATACTGAAATAGGGCGTGATCAAGACCATTTCTGTGTGTCTAAGGGGTGGTGACCATGTGGTAGAAATTGTAGGAAATTGAAGTGGCAATTTCCCTAAGTATCTATACACAGTTAATTTGTAACAAGGCTTATAATTTCTTTAATTGCATTTTAAACATCTTTAAAATGTCCCCATGGTAGTGGGTTTTGGAAGGCACTGAGAAGAATCAATTAGAAAACTAAGAAAGATTTCCCCAATTTACCAACCATTTCAGGAGAAGGTGTAAGACGAGGAATCTTATATTCTGATATATCTGAGGTGTTAGTATATTGAAGAGAGCCATGGAAGGATAAGCCTCAAAAAAATTTGGAAAGCCAACTCATACTTAAGAAGATGTGAATATAAGCATAAGTTTTTATCTAAGTATTCATGAATTTCCCTCAGACAATGAGACTCATGGTTGGTTGCTGACTTCTTCTTTTCTAGCATTTTTAAAAATATTTTTGAAAACAAGCACTTTTGACATAAAGCAAGATTATGTTTTCTAGCAGAAAACATTAAGTGTGTTACTCATTAATAATTTATTGCATGCAGAAAAGAATCCTTGAGGCCTCTCCAATTTCAAAGTTACTGAAAAATTGTGTCTATGCCCTGTATTAAACAGGGTTCTACAGAGTAACAGAAATCCAAATTCCAGAAGTCCATAATCTGAAATAGAAAGGCAGGTAGGAAAACCCAAGGATGAGCCAATATTGCAGGTTAAGTCTGAAGGCCATCTGCTGGCAGAATTCCTTCTGGTTCTGGAAGGTCAGTCAGTCTTTTTTTTTGCTCAGGCCTTCAACTTATTGGATGCAGTTCATCCCCATTGTGGAGAGCAATCTGCTTTACCCAAAGTGTCACAATTTAAATCTTAATTTCATCCTGAAACACCCTGCAAGAAGCATCCAGAATAGTATTTGACCACATATCTGGACACTGTGGCCCAGTCTAGTTGACACACAAAAATGTACCATGACAGCCTCAGACTACTGCTATTTTCACAGATGACATTAGTGTTTTTAATGCACAAAGTGTCCAGATCTTGCAAGGGGTTAGAAAATTCCCTGCATGAAATAGTAGTGGGTCCAGGGAGAAAGATGGAACAACGTTACCCTCTGTCTTGGGTACAATAATATAAAAGTGGACACTGAAAAGAGAATCCTAGTGCAAATGATTTATTGAGGAAATTTTTGAGGGAGAAGCACTTAAGAGGGTAGGAGAGAAGGACAGGGAAGGGGGAGAAGTCAAGCAAGGGTGAGTATTAGTTGATGTACCTCAGAAGTAGCTTCATCTATGCCATGTGTGACCTGATATGAGGCATGGTTCCTGGGATTCCTTTCTTGCTGCTGAGCAGTCAATTGTTGGCCAAGGGCTGCTCTTTTATTTACTTCCATTTCTCTGCACATATTGGCAAAGAAGCCTCCTGAGCCCAAAGCCTTCTCCAAAGATGAGTTGCAGGTGCCAGGTCTTTGGAAATGTTGAAATACATTTGTAGGCCCAACATGGAGCCACTCCTGCCCAGGACGCCACATCAGCAAACTGAAACTTAGGCAACCTTCTTTTCCCTCTTGACGAGAACAGTAATATATACTGGGGGTGCCAAAAAATGTATACACATTTTAAGAAAGAAAAAAACTATTAAAATTGTAATACTCAATATATACCGATAACAAAAGATGAATAATAGTCATGTTTGACTTCTGCAATTACAAGAGGTGCTCAAAGTGGTTACCATCAGCGTCCAGACACTTCTGATTATGGTGAACTACTGCTTGAGCAACGTTGACCAATGTGTCCACTTGTATACATTTTTTGGCACTACTTGTATATATATATACATATATGTATATGTGTATATTATATCTATCTATCTATCTATCTATCTATCTATCTATCTATCTATCTATCTATCTATATATATATATATATGTACATACATATATATTTAGTCAGCCAATCTCCAAATGTCAAGCCAACCCTGGTCTCTAGCTATTTCCTTATTATTTATTTATTTTCTATTATTTTCTCTTCTATTCCTTATTCTTCCATTCTTTCCTATATATAAGCTTGCCACTTTTTCACCTTCCTCACAATTCTCTGAGTGGAGACTCTGCTTCATGAAGTATTAAATGAAGTTTATTACTACCACCTAAATCGTCTTTGATCATTTTAAAATAAGCAAAAACACATTCAAACTACAGGGGAACACAGATGTGGTCCTTTGAGATCCCAGGGCGCTGACTATACCAGTGACAGTGTCCACTCATCACCTTGACCCCCTTCCCCCACACATACAATCTGCATCTTTGAGATGCATCCTTTTTTTTTTTTTTTAAGTAGACAGAAGATATTTTTCTAAATTCTAAGTAAAACCCTGTTTCACATCCCACTCTTAAAGCCATACCATACAACTGCACTTGGCTCCCCGCACACCAGCACCTTTGCAGGAATTCTGAGTCCACTGTCCACTGCTATGGTCAGCTTCCTAAGTGCTTTTGCTAATAGCTGCTATAGTTGCGATTTTCTGAACCTTGTAAGGCCAACAGTAATACAGCGCAGGAGGATTTCTGATCTACAAGATCTTGCTGGCTTTTGTAGTGAAGGAAGCACATAGTTCTTTACTGGGTGCCATGTTTCTCTTTGTATGACTTTTCATCTGCTTTCTATTCAGTTATTTTTCCAATTCCACTTTTTCCCATTTGATTTTTCAAATAAATTTTTACCATTTTAGACTTCTAAATGCCAGCTCTCTCTACACAGCAAACCAGGAAAAGATTAAAGCAGGGAGGTAAAAGTGTGAATCCAGTGTGTTGACTTTTGTGTTTGTTGTATGGTTGTATTTGTTTATTAGCCCTTATGAAAAAGACTGAGAAACATTCAGTAAAATCAGATAACGAAAAATGATGACTGTCACTGCTATGAAACCATTGGAAAACTTGAGCACTTCCAAGATACATTAATTAGCAAAATAATGATGATGATGGAATGCATACCATTCTTTGTATTTTCAAAGTGCTTTTCTTTGATTACTAATTGGCCTCTCAACCCGCGCTATGAAGTGGCTAAAAAAGCTATTTTAATTCATTCATAACACATGAGACTGAGTACAAAGTAATTTAAATGAATTGCCTGGGGACACTTACAAAGTTAATAACAGAGCCAGAAGTGGTCTTGCCCCAAACAGCTACCTTTCTAACACCCCCTGAAGTTTTTCTCTTAATTTTCCCACATGTTTTTGTTCCTGATTTTCTTTTTTTCCCCGCAGACATTTAAAAGACAATTTATAGTGACACATTCAGTGTTTGAAGATAAATCTTGGTAATGTGTGCTTACAAATGGTCCAAATGACTTAAAATAAAGGCAGATCTCTGCTCCATGAGCATGTGACAATTTGTTACCAGAGCTGCTTTTGAAGTAACCCCTAGGAGGTGGGGATTTATAAGGGTACCTGGGACAGACAGCATCTTCATTAGGGAAGAGCTGAAGGGAATTACAAAACTACTTTACAATTGTCCATGCATTTGCTTCCTCTAAGATATCCTCATGGCTGTAGAGTGATTACTACTTTTCTGTGCTATATAATAATTAAAATATTTTAAATGGATGCTGCTCAACCCATATGTGGGCACATCTGTGAAGAAGTCTTTTATGGCTACCTGCTGTTTATTCTCGGCAAGTTTTTTTGTTTTTGTTTTTGTTTGTTTGTTTGTTTGTTTTAATTGTGCCAAAGAAAATCATTCATCCCCCTGCCTATTTGACCCAAGTTGAATACCTTTGTGCTCCCATTAGTATGCAGACAATTGGTACCCATTACTAGTTTGTCACATGATTACTAGTTTGTCACAGCCACTAGGGACAGAAATTGCAGGCATGATATGACACTATCCATGAAAGAACACACATGTTTAAGAATATATCTTCCTGTTCTGGATTAAAGCAAATGCAACTGGAATTTATCACAAAATGAGACACCAGTGCTGATATTTTTAAAACTTCTCAAATACAATGCCCTAGATAGTTTCTACTTTACACAGTTTAATATAAACTTCGTAATATCTAATGATGTGTAAAATTAACCATTAGTTTGTCAAGTTTTTATATTCATATATCCAAAGTCCAACATATTCTAAATATGAACATTTTGGTTGCTATTAATTTTAATTTTGAAATGCTAGTTTTATTACTCTGAAAGGCTAAAAAAAATGTTCTTGCTATTATGTTGAGGAAACAAGCTTGAAAAGAAACTTTTGGTTTAGAGAGTTTCTAATATTTAAATGCATTGTTCCTTGCATCCCACTCCTGCCTTCTGGGCTCAATTTAATTCTGATTTAAATATATTCTTTAGTAATTCTTTCACAAAGGATCTCTAGTCTGGTAAATCTGTAGTCTTTTTCAGAATCCATCTTTATTTAGACTTGCTTTTTAAAGGAACCAAAGTTTTGCCACCTCAAAAATATGCCTTAGGGATATTGATTTTAAGCTGGTTATTTTTTAAGGAACAAAAGGTTCAGGAAAACCTTTTGACACTCCCCTCAACTGGCTAAAAGGAATTTACATAGAGGACCTGCTCCAGGAAGGGAGCTCTCATCACAGATAACTATAGTTTAAAACAAACTAGTGTGTTATGAACAGGGAGGAGCCTAGCAAGGGCCCTTTGTTCAAAAGTCCTCTTTGGGTTCCATTGTTAAAGACCGTCCCAGAAAGCTTCTTTGATCAAATATTTGCTTCTTCATATCAGTATGCATTTCCTTCCTGCTCTTTAAAGTCCCAAACCACAGTGCCACCACCCCTTCTCAGTTCAAAATGGCTTATAAATACCAACTGCCCAGTGCGTCTTTGGGTCTCATATTCTCATAACACCCCACATACAGTTTGTAATAAATTTTGGACATTTTCTCCTGTTAAACTGTCTAAGTTAATTTGATTATTAACCCAAACAGAAAAACTTAGAAAGGTGGGGGAAATATGTTTCAGCCCCCACACTCTTAAATTATACTTTAACAAAATGTAAAATTTTGGCTTGACAGTTTCCTTGAGCACTTTGAAGGTATTATTTAAGTCTATTGTGTTTTCTATTTATGCTGAACAGCAGCCTAACGCCAGCTTACGTACGTTTTATGCAATTTTTATTTTCTCTCAGACAGTTTTATTTGTTTCAGTTTTAAAATTAACAGAATGTATTTTTAGAAAACTCATAGTTTTACAGAAAAATAGAAAGAAATTACAGAGAACTCACATACTATTCACTATCCTCACAAATTATCCTATTTCTCTCATCTTACTCAGTATTGTGTATTTATTGTTATTGATCAACTAATATTGATATGCTATTAGTAATGAAAGTTTGTAATTTATATTAGATTTCACTCTTTGTGTGGTATAGTTCTATGGATTTTGACAAATGCATAATTTCATGTGTCCATTACAGTATCAGACAAAATACTTTCACTGCCCTAAAAATCTCCTGTGCTCCACCTATTCATTTCTTTTCACTTTCCGATTGAACCCCAGGCAACCACTGATGCACTGATCTTTGTATTTACTTTATGTTTTTTTCCTTGTTTAGAATGTCAAGTAGTTGGCATCATACAGTATGTTGTCTTTTCAGACTAGCTTCTTTCAGATAGCAACATGCATTTAAAGTTTTTCTGTTTTTTTGTTTTGTTTTGCTTTGTTTTGTTTTGTTTTTTTATTGAGAGGCAACAAGAGTTTATTTGAGATCCAAATAATAGTTATTCTGGAAGCACTGATAGGTAGAGTCCTAAATAGTGCTCTTCTTTTTTGAATTAAATTTACTGAGGTGACGATGGTTAGTAAAATTACATGGTTTTTAGGTGTACATTTCTATAATATATCATCTATATAGATTGAAATTATACCAAGCAAATTCTCTGATCCCAAGTCTTTGAAACAGAATATCAATTGTGAAAAGAAAGCAGGAATAACCACAAATATGTAACTATTAAACAACATGCTATGAAGTACTCTCCACATTTTTTCATGGCTTGATAGTTCATTTATTTTCATTGACTGTATTTATCCCCTCAACTATTGAAAAGTGTCTTTCAATTTTCAGCAATTGGTAATAAATATTCTGTAAATATTCATGTGCAGGTTTTGTGTGGAAATATATTTTCAACTTATTTTGAAAAATACTTAGGAGAAGAATTGTTCAAACTTATGGTATATTACTTTGTTAAGGCTGCTATAACAAAGCACAACACACTGTGTGGCTTAGAACAATATACATTTATTATCACATACCATGTTTCCCCAAAAATAAGACCAGGTCTTATATTAATGTTTGCTCCAAAAGACGCATTAGGGCTTATGTTCAGGGGATGTCATCCTGAAAAATCATGCCAGGGCTTATTTTTTTGTTAGGTCTTATGTTAGGGGAAGCACGGTACTTCTGGGGGCTCCAACTCTGAAATCAGTGTTTGCAGGGGCATGCGCCCTCTGAAACCTGTAGGAGAAGAATCTTTTGTTGTCTCTTCTAAATTTCTGGTGGTTTTTCAGGAACTTTTAGTATTCTTTGGCTTGTAAATACATCACTCCAATCCTCCATCTTCACATGACCATCTTCCTTTTGTGTATTCTGTTTCTGGTACCACATTTTCCGTTTTATAAAGATACTAGTCATATTGGATGAGGTCCCAACCTGATGACTTCATTTGAACTTTATTACCTCTGTAGTCACCCTGTTTCATGAAAAAGCTACATTCTGAGGTACTGTGGATTAGAACATCAACATATTTTTGGTGGGGAGGGCACAATTCCACACATAACATATATGAGGTCCTACAATTAAGTTTGTGAACTTCTTGCAACAATGTTGCTAATCTTTTTTGAAATCAGAGGGATTATTTGTTAAGAATTTGTACCAACTGGAAAAACAGTTAATAAAATTTACTTTTTGGAATTGCTGGAAAGGCCATGTGACAAAGTTAAATGACCTGAACATTTCTCCAACAATTCATAGTTCTTGCATCATGACAATGGACCAGCTCACAGGGTACTGTCTGTGAGGGAGTTTTTAGCCAGTAAACAAATAACTGTATTGGAATACCCTCCCTGCTTACCTGATCTGGCCCCCAGTGACTTCTTTCTTTATCCAAAAATAAAGGAAATATTGAAAGGGAGACATTTTGATGACATTCAGTACATCAAGGGTAATACGGCGATAGCTCTGATGGCCATTCCAAAAAAAGAGTTCCAGAATGTGAAGGATGGATGAGGTACTGGCATCAGTACATAGCTTCCCAAGGTGAGAACTTCAAAAAGGTGACTGTAGTAATATTCAGCAATAAGGTATGTAGCACTTTTTCTAGGAAGACTTTGTGAACTTAATTGTCCAACCTCTTATTTAGACAATGTTTTGCTTTGTAAACAACTGCTAAACAGTCTTCCAAAGCTTCTGTACCACTTGCAGTCCCACCAGTAATGATAAGACTTTTGTGAGCCCACATCCTCTCAAACATTTGGTGTTGTCAGTGTTTTGAATGTACCTTTTCTAAGATGTGTGTATAGTGATATCACGTTTTGTTATAATTTGCAGTTCTCTAATAGAATATGAAATGTAGTCTCTTTTTTTTCCAACTTAAAAAAAAGTTTTATTGAAATATAACTGATATAAAATAAACTTAAGTGTATAATTTGATAATTTTTGACACTTGTATACTCCACTTATGAAACCATCACTTACAACCAAGATAGTAAACTTACAGATCATCACACAAAGTCTCATGTACCTTTGAAATACTTTTTTCCCAAACTCTTCTCTGCTCCTCCACTCCTGTCTGCCGCTGCCCTCCCCAAACAAACTGATCTGCTTTCTGTCATTATAGACTTGTTTGCATTTTATAGAGTTTTATGAGAATGCAACCATATAGTATATACTCTTATCTAGATTGGCTTCTTTCACTCAGTATTTTAGGGAGTCATGCTTGTTGATTGTATCCACAGTTCATGCCTTTTTTATTGCCGAGTAGTACTGCATTGTATAAATGTACTCTCATTTGTTTATCTAACCACCTGTTGATGGAAATTTGGGTTGCTTACCTTTTGAGGCTGTAAATAAAGCTGTTATGAACATTTGTATACAATATTTGCATACACTATTTTTATAGATATATATTTTTTCTCTTGGGTAAATAAATTTCTTGAAGTGGAATGGCTTGTTCATGTAGTAAATGTATATTTAACATTTTAAGAAACTGCCAAACTGTTTCCTAAAGTGACTGTACTATTTTACATTCCCACCAGTAGCATTTGAGAGTTCCAGTTTCACTACCTCTCCAACACTTGGTATAGTCAATCTTTTTAATTTTTGTCATTCTGAGAAGTATCTCCCTGCAGTTTTTAATTTGCATTTCCCTAATAAGTAATGATATTTAGCACCTTTCCATGTAATTATTTACCATCCATATATCTTCTTTGGTGAAGTGTCTATTCAAATTATTTTGCCCGTTTTTTTTTTTTTTTTTCAGTTTCAGGTGTACAAGACAAGGTAATACTTAGACGCCCACCATCTACATCCCTCACACTGTGAAACCCCCTCCCCCCACCCACCATCCCTCCCACCTCACACCCAGCCATCACATCACACACATAAAATTATAGTTGGCATTCATTAATGTTTAGCCTCTGGTGCACAACGCCACGATCAGGCATCCACACCATCCCTGAGGTTGTCTCCCAAATAGGACGCATGCCCATCGGATACCCAACAAAACCCCTACAACATTGAAAAAGTTCCCCAAATTAATTTCCAGAAAACCCTGAGGCCATCTTGCGACCACCAGCCGCCTCCCAATCCCTTCACCTTTCCCCTTATCCCCAAACCCCCCCCCCACCCCGCCCATCTAACAACTCTCGGTTTTTTTCTTTGTGTCCTTAAAACTGTCTCTGATTAGTTCATTCACATATTCTTTTCTTTAGATTCCGCATATAAGTGAGATCATATGATACTTGTCTTTCTCTTTCTGACTTATTTCACTTAACATAATGTTCTCTAGATCCATCCATGTTGTTGCAAATGATAAGATTTCTTTCTTCTTTATGGCTGCGTAATATTCCATTGTATAAATGTACCACAGCTTCTTAATCCAGTCATCGACCGATGGGCATTTCGGTTGTTTCCATATTTTGGCTATTGTGTAAAGTGCTGCAATAAACATAGGAGTGCATACTGATTTTTGAATTGGAGTTTTGGATTTCTCCGGGTAGATGCCTAGGAGTGGAATTACTGGATCATAGGGTAGTTCCATTTTCATATTCCTGAGATACCTCCATACTGTTTTCCATAGTGGCTGCATTAATCTGCAATCCCACCAACAGTGCACTAGCGTTCCCTTTTCTCCACATCCACGCCAGCATTTGTTGTTTGTTGATTTATTGATAATAGCCATTTTGACTGGAGTGAGGTGGTATCTCATTGTGGTTTTTATTTGCATTTGTCTGATGGTTAGTGAGGTTGAGCATTTCTTCATATGTCTTCTTGCCTTCTGTATGTCCTTTTTAGAGAAATGTCTCCTCAAGTCCTCTGCCCATTTTTTAATTGGGTTGTTTATTTTTTTGGAGTTGAGTTGAGTAAGTTTTTTTATAGATTTGTGATATTAATCCCTTATCAGATATATCATTGGCAAATATCTTTTCCCATTCAGTAGGATCCCTTTTTGTTTCATTGATGGTTTCCTTTGCTGTGAAAAAACTTTTTAGTTTGATGTAATCCCACATGTTTATTTTTTCTCTTACTTCCCTCGCGCGAGGGGATATATCAGTGAAAATCTTACTCCAGGTAATGTCCATGAAGTTTCTTCCTATATTTTCTTTAAGATATTTTATGGTTTCAGATCTTACATTTAAGTCTTTAAGCCATTTTGAATTTATTTTTGTATATGGTGTGAGGAGGTGGTCCAGCTTCATTTGCTTGCATGTGTCTGTCCAGGTTTCCCAACAGCAGTTACTGAACAGACTGTCTTTACCCCATCGTACATTCTTGCTTCCATTGTCGTAGATTAGGTGGGCATATAGGCATAAATTTACTTCTGGACTCTCTATTCTGTTCCATTGATCTATGTGTCTATTTTTATGCCAGTACCATGCTGTTTTGATTACTGTACCCTTGTAGTATAGTTTGAAGTCAGGTATCGTTATACCTCCCACTTTGTTCTTATTTCTCAAGATTGCTGAGGCTATCCAGAGTCTTTTATGGTCCCATATAAATTTCAGGATTATATGTTCTATTTCTGTGAAAAACGTCGTTGGTAGTTTGATAGGAATTGCATTAAATATGTATATTGCCTTAGGCAGTATGGACATTTTAAATATATTAATTATTCCTATCCATGAACATGGAATGTGTTTCCATCTATTTATGTCTTCTTTGATTTCTTTCTTCAGTGTCGTATAACTTTCTGAGTACAGATCTTTTACATCTTTGGTTAGATTTATTCCCAGATATTTTATAGTCTTTGGAGCAATTGTAAATGGAATTGTTTTTTTAATTTCTCCTTCTGATATTTTATGATTGGTATATGCAAATGCAACTGATTTCTGAATATTAATTTTATATCCTGCTACTTTACTAAATTCATCGATCAGTTCTAATAGTTTCTTGGTGGAGTCTTTAGGGTTCTCTATAGATAGTATCATATCATCTGCATATAGTGATAATTTTACTTCCTCCTTACCAATTTGGATGCCTTTTATTTCTTTCTCTTGTCTGATTGCTGTGGCTAGAACTTCCAGCACTATGTTGAATAGAAGTGGAGAAAGTGGGCAACCTTGTCTTGTTCCTGATCTTAGGGGGAATGGTTTTAGCTTTTCCCCATTGAGTATGATGTTAGCTGTGGGTTTGTCATATATGGCCTTTATTATGTTGAGATATGATCCCTCTATTCCCACTTTCTTAAGGGTTTTTATCATAAAAGGTTGCTGTATTTTATCAAATGCTTTTTCTGCATCTATTGATATGATCATGTGATTTTTATTTTTCATTTTGCTTGTGGTGTATCACATTAATTGATTTGCGGATGTTGAACCACCCCTGCATACCAGGGATGAATCCCACTTGATCTTGGTGTATGATCTTTTTAATGTATTGTTGAATTCTGTTCGCTAATATTTTGTTGAGAATTTTTGCATCTATGTTCATTAGAGATATCGGCCTGTAGTTTTCTTTTTTTGTGGTGTCTTTGTCTGCTTTTGGGATCAAGGTGATAGTGGCTTCGTAAAAAGTGTTTGGGAGTCTTCCTTCCTTCTGGATTTTTTGGAAGAACTTGAGGAGAATAGGTGATAATTCTTTTTTGAACGTTTTGAAAAATTCACCTGTAAAGCCATCTGGTCCAGGGCTTTTGTTTGTTGGGAGATTATTCATTACTGATTCAATTTCCCTGGTGGTAATCAGACTGTTCAGGCTTTCTCTTTCTTCTTGAGTTAGCCTTGGAAGGTTGTGCGCCTCTAGGAAATTGTCCATTTCTTCCAGATTGTCAAATTTGTTGGCATATAGTTGCTCATAGTAATTTCTTAAAATTTTGTGTATTTCTGTGGTGTCTGTTGTCACTTCTCCTCTTTCATTTCTGATTTTATTAATTTGGGTCCTCTCTCTCCTTTTTTTAATGAGTCTGGCTAAAGGTTTGTCAATTTTGTTTATCTTCTCTAAGAACCAGCTCTTGGATTCATTGATCTGTTGTATTGTTTTTCTGGTTTCTATTTCATTTATTTCTGCTCTGATCTTTATTATCTCCTTCCTTGTGCTCCCTTTGTGCTTATTTTGCTGTTCTTTTTCCAGATCCTTTAAGTGTGAAGATAAATTAGTGATGTTTCTTGTTTCTTTAGGTATGCCTGCAGTGCTATGAACTTCCCTCTTAGGACTGCTTTCGCAGCATCCCATAGATTTTGGGTCGTCGTGTTCTCATTCTCATTTGTCTCGAGATATCTTTTGATTTCTTCTTTGATCTGCTGCTTGACCCATTCATTATTTAGTAACATGTTATTCAGTCTCCATGAATTCGTGTGTCTTCCTGTTTTTTTCCCCTGTAGTTCATTTCTAATTTCATAGCACTGTGGTCAGAGAAGACAATTGGCATTATTTCAATTTTCTTAAATTTATCAAGGCTTGTTTTGTGTCCTAACATATGATCTATCTTGGAAAATGTTCCATGTGCACTTGAGAAGAACGTGTATTCTGCAGCATTGGGGTGAAATGCTCTGAAAATATCAATTAAATCCAACTGCTCCAAAGTATCATTTAAGGCTGTTGTTTCCATATTGATTTTCTGTCTGGAGGACCTGTCCCTTGTTGTCAGAGGTGTGTTGAAGTCCCCTACTATGATAGTGTTACTGTTGATCTCTGTCTTTATGTCAGTCAGTATCTGTTTTATATATTTAGGTGCTCCTATGTTGGGTGCATAGATGTTTACTAGGGTTATGTCCTCTTGTCGGATTGATCCCTTTATTATTATATAGTGTCCATCTTTGTCTTTTAATACGTTCTTCATTTTAAAGTCTATTTTGTCAGATATAAGTATTGCAACTCCAGCTTTTGTCTCGCTTCTATTTGCATGAAATATCTTACTCCAACCTTTCACTTTCAGCCTGTGTGTGTCTTTTGATCTGAGATGAGTCTCTTGTATACAGCATATACAAGGGTCTTGCTTCCTTATCCACTCAGCCACTCTATGTCTCTTGATTGGAGCATTTAATCCGTTTACATTTAAAGTGATTATTGATAGGTACATAGTTATTGCCATTTTTAGATTTGTAGTAAATTGTTTTCATCTTTCTTCTATTTACAGAAGTCCTTTTAGTATTTCTTGCAATGCTGGCTTGGTTGTAATAAATTCTTTCAGTTTGTTCTTTTCTGGGAAGCTCTTTATCTCTCCATCAACTTTAAATGATAACCTTGCTGGATAAAGCAATCTAGGTTGTAGGCCTTTGTGTTCCATCACTTTGAGTATCTCCTGCCACTCCCTCCTGGCCTTCAATGTTTCTGTAGAAAAGTCATTTGATAGCCTTATGGGAGTTCCCTTGTGCGTAACCTTCTGCCTTTCCCTTGCTGCTTTTAAGATTCTCTGTTTGTCTTTAAGCTTTGTCATTTTATCTATAATGTGTCTTGGTGTGGGCCTGTTTGGGTTTACCCTGGTTGGAACTCTCTGCACTTCCTGGGCTTGTATGTTGGTTTCCTTCATTAGGTTAGGGAAGTTTTCAGACATTATTACCTCAAATATGTTCTCAATCCCTTACTTCCTCTCTTCGCCTTCTGGTATTACTATGATGCGCATGTTGTTGCGCTTGATATTATCCCAGAGGTCTCTTAACCCATCTTCATTGTTTTTTATTCCTTTTTCTTTCTGTTGTTCAGTTTGAGTGATCTCTGCTAACTTGTCTTCTAAGTCGCTGATTCGATCCTCTGCTTCATCTAACCTGCTGGTCATTCCTTCAAGTGAGTTCTTAATTTCGGTGATTGTGTTCTTTAGTTATAGCTGATTGTTCTTTATGATTTCTATATCCTTCTTTATGTCTTCTCTAAGCTCCTTAAACATTCTTATCACCAGTGTTCTGAACTCTCTCTGACAGGTTGGTTACCTCTGCTTCATTTGGTTCCAGTTGCGGAGGTTTCTTCTGTTCTTTTAATTGGGACATGTTTGTTTGTCTCCCCATTCTGACTGACTCTCTGTGTTTGCTTTGATGTATTAGGAAGATCCCCTAGAGCTCTTAGTTCTTGCTGGGTTATCTTAGGTAGTATGTGTCCTTTATATTTGACTTGGACTACTGCGTTCTTCTCCTCTGCATGTGCTCCACAGGTGGTTCGTGTGTTTAGTGTATTGTCCTGTTCAAGAAGAACTTTAATTGCTTTTTGCTTGTGAGTTGGTGGGTTTAACTCCTAGGCCGTCTAGTTGTGAAACTTGGCTCTGCCCACCGCAGGGTGTTCTGCTGGGTGAGGGTTTGCCACTTAAATGAGGTTTGGACTCTATGGGCTCTTGTGCTTCAGAGAATTCCCTCTGGGTGTGTGACTTGTTGGTCAAACCCAGTAGTACTCTGGTTTGGTTCAGAGTTGGCTTCTGGATATGTTGAATCTTGTGCCTCTTAAGCCGGGCCCTGTTAGGGCAGTTTCAGCACAAATCAAATTACCAAGTACAACAACAACAACAACAAAGAAAACAAATCAAGTACATTCACATGTAAAATACAACCGACAATCCCCACTCAACATAGGCAAAGATATCAAAGTAATAAAGGCAGAACAAAGCAAATCACAACAAGCAGAAAAAAACAAAAAACAAACAAACACCAAGCAAAGCAAAACAGAAAGCAGCACCAGTCTTGGCTTAAGCCCACCACGTAATCTCCAGGTTGTCCTCCGCTGTGCCAAAGAGTTCCCTGCCTATTGCGCAGGCAGCGCTGGTCACCTGGTGCCCAGAGTGAATTTGGGAGTGTAGATTTAAATGCGAGGGGCTGAGGGGTCTGGATGACAGTTTTCAGAGAGACCGTGCAGTTTCTGTCCTTTCCTGCACAAATGCACGCTGAGAGTAGCTCCACCAGTCCTGTGCCCATACTCCTGAGTCTTAGGGCCCTCCTTCGGTGGGTGTGTGGGAGGGGGCAGGCGGGAGATCTCTAAGCTGCTGAAAGCTGAGAGCTGCGTCTGACGCTTACTGCTGAACTCAGGGAGTGCTTCTGCGGTTTCCCTTGCCCCGCCCCAGGCCAGCCAGAGAGGGTGGGGGCTGGGGATGGAGGGGTCTTCTCCCTCCCAGGCCAGCCACGTCAGACTCCTCCCGCAGGTCTGAAAAGGTGGTGGCTGGGGGTGTGGGAGTCTCCTCTCTCCTCGTCCAGCGAAAATCCCCTCCTCCCAGCCTCTTCCGAAGGTCAGAGCTGGCTGCCAATCTTCCCATCGCCTTAGCACAGACACCCCTCTGTAATCTGGCACTACTCCTCAGTTCAGGAGTCAGTTTATGTCTCTGGAAGGGTGGGGGGAGGATTTGAAAAGCACGGTGAGGGGCCCAGGTGTGGCGTCTGAGTTCTTTGTCTGCCCTGGGGCCCACGAGCTGCCCGCCCCGGCGGGAGCGATCAGCTGTGGGACGCAGGGAAAGAGCCCACTTCCTGGACCCTGCGCTCTCCGCTGCACCCTGGGCTCCCGTGGGACTCTAGAGCCCCGGGTGCTGCCTGCCGCTGCTGCTGTGGGCACGCTACAGGGCAGCAGCTCTACCGTGGGGGGTGGGGAGAGAGCGGCGCGTTTCCTCTTGCCCTCCTTGCTCCTCCCCTGCTTGCCCTACTAGCGCACCCCAAAGCAAACCTTCCACGAGTCTCCGCTCCGTCCTGAGATTTGAGTAGCGGTCGCCGGCCGGCCTGGGCTCTTCCACGAGTCTGCGCTCCATCCTGGGTGCCACGGCAGCGGTCACCGGCCGGCCGTGGGTGGGGGGAGCGTGCTTCCATTTCGCTATCCTGCCTCCTCCCCTGCTCGCAATCAGCGCTCACCTTCAGGTAATTCCTCCGCGAGTCTTTCCGCTGTTCTTCCTGTAGTCTCTTTTTGTATATTAATTTTCACTCTGTCTATCTCCTTTGTTAGATGTCTGTTTACACCTTTTGTTCACTTTTTAATTGGGTCCTTTGATTTCTTATTGTTGAATTTTAAGAGGGTTTTTTGTTTGTTTGTTTGTTTTGCTATTTTAAATATAAATCCTTTATCAGATGTTTATTTTGCATGTTTTTACTATGTCTATGGCTTGTCTTTCAGTCCATTACAGTGACCATTGCAGAGCAGAATAATTTAGTATAATGAAATTCAACTTGTTATTTTTTTTATTTCATGTATGTTGTTATTGATTTTTTATGTAATAATCAATGCTAAAGCCAAGGTCACCTAGATTTTCTCATACATTACGTTCAAGAATTTTTATAGTTTTGCATTTTACATTTGGGTTTCTGACTCATTTTTAATTACTTTTGTGAACGATATAAGGTCAGTATTTAGATTAAATTTTTATATGCAGATGTCTAGCTGTTCTAGCATTGTTATTTGAAAGACTATCTTTTCTCCACTGAAATGCCTTTGTTAAAGATCCATTGAGTATATTTGTTGAGCATTATTTGTTGGTCTATTTCTGAGTTCTCCATTCTGTAGTATTGATCTATTTTTTATTATTTCACTAATAACACTGTATCTTAATTACTGTGGCTTTACAGTACATATTTAGATTACATTCTCCAGCATTGTTCTCCTTCAATATTGTGTTGGTTATTCATGGTTTTTGCATTTATATGTAATGTTTAGAATCAGTTTGTCAGTATTCACAAAATAACTTTCCGGGATTTTTATTGGGATTTTTTTGAATCTGTACTTCAATTTGGAAAAAAGTGGCAAAATCAATTTTGAGTCTCTTTGAACATGGACTATTTCTCCATTTAATTTAGTCTTTTATTTCTGTCATCAGAGTTTTATATATAGATCTTATATAGGCTTTGTTAGATTTATACTTAAGTATTTAATTCTTTGGTGCTAATTTGAATGGTGTTATATTTTTAATTTCTAATTCTACTAGTATACTGATAATATATAGGAGAACAGTTGAGTTTTGTATATTAACCATTTATCATTTAATCTTACTATAATTGATATTAGTTCCAGTACTTTTCATTGTTGCTGTTGATAATTGTTTGAGGTTTTCTACTAAGGCAATCATGCCATCTGTGAACAAAGACTTATATTTTTTGCTTCCAAACCTGTACATATTGTATTTTCTTTCTTTGTCTTATCACAGTAGCTAAGACTACCTGGAAAATGTAGAATAGGAGTTGTGAGAGTGGATATTTGTGCCTTGGTTTTGAACTTATGGGGAAAAAAAAAATCTAGTTTCTCCCCGTTAAGTATAATGCTTGCTGCAAAGAATTTGTATATGATAAGATCTTCATCAAATTGAGGAATTTTCATGCTATTCCAAGTTTACTGAGAGTATCATGAATGAATGTTGGATTTTGTCAAGTACTTATCCTGCATCTATTGCTATATTCATATGATTTTTCTTCAATAGCCTGTTGATTTGATTATTTGATGATTTAATTAATTTTCAAATATTGAATTTTTTATTATCATTTTAATGTCTCTGTGGTCCATAGTCATAGCGTTCTTTCAGTTTTGATATTATTGATTTTTATCTTTCTTTTTTTTCTTGGTTAGGCTAGCTAGGGATTTATCAATTTTATTAATATAGTAAAGAACCAGATTTTTTTAACTTTCTATAAAAGATTTTATTGAAATATAGCTAACATACAATATTATATTAGTTTCAGGTGTACACTATTATTATTCAACTTTCATATACATACAGAAGTGATCACCATGATAAGTCCAGCAATCATCTGACACCATACCATGCTATTACAATATTATTGAGTATATTTCCTATGCTATACATTATATCCCCATGACTTATTTGTTTTATACCTGGAAATTTTGATCTCTTATTTCACTTCATCTTTTCCTTCCTATTTAATTTTTCAATTACAGTTGACATTCAGTATTATTTTATATTAATTTCAGGTGTACAACCTACTGGTTAGACATTTGTATAATTTCAGAAATGATCCCCCTGACTAGTCTAGTACCCACCTGTTACTATACATAGTTATTGCCATATCATTGACTACATTTCCTGTGCTTTGCTTTACATCCCCATGACTATTTTGTAGCTATCAATTTGTACTTCTTAATCCCTTCACCTTTTTCACCCTTTCCTCCAACACCATCCGATCTAATAACCCAACAAATCTACTACCAATATGACACCACACATAGTTATTACAATGTTATTGACTATATTCTTTGTACTGTACCCTACATCCCCATGATTACTGTGTAACAACGGATTTGTACTTCTTAATCCCGTCCCCTTTTTCACTCACGCCCCTCCATTTCCCATTTGGCAATCATCAATATGTTTTCTATATCTATGAGTTTGTTTCTATTGTATTTGTTTATTTTTTCTTTAAATTCCACATATAAGTGAAATCGCATTGCATCTGTCTGACACACTCCACTCAGCACAATATCCTCCAGGTCCATCCATGCTGCTGTAGATGGCAAGAACCCATCCCCTTCCGTGGCCAAGCAGTATTCCATTGTATATATGCACCACTTCCTCTTTATCCATTCTTCCATCAATGGACACCCAGGCTGCCTCCACATCTTGACCATTGTACACAATGCTGCAATGAACATATGGATACACACATCCTCTTGAAGTAGCATTAGGGTTTCTTTGGATAAATACCCAGAATTGGGATCTTTCTTTGTCTTTTCTTATAGACTTTATTTTAAAGTCTATTTTGTCTAGTATAAGTATTGCTATCCCAGATATTTTTTTTTATTATTCATTTCCATGTTCATGAAATATCTTCTTTCATCTCTTTACTTTCCATATGTTTGTCTCTTTCAATCAAAAGTGGTTATCTTACAGGCAACACATGTAAGGTTTTGGCTTTCTTATTCATTCATCCCCCTTATGTCTTTTGAGTGGAGCATTTGATCCATTTACATTTAAAGTAATGGTTGATAGACATGTAGCTATTGCCAATTTATTATTCATAATTTTGACTTTTTTTCCTATCTTAAAGAAGTATCTCTAACATTCCTTGTAATATTGATTTGGTGATGATGAATGTCCCAAACCAGCATTTGGGAAGACAAGATAGCAGAACACACCCAATCAGAACAGCAAATAAATCAATAAATAATATATGAGCATAGTTTAAGAGACTTCTGGGACAACATGAAGTGTAACAACATTTGCACCATAGGAATACCAGGAGAAGAGAGAAAGCATGGAATTAAGAACCTATTTGAAGAAATAATGACTGAAAACTTTCCTAATCTGATGAATGAAATAGACATACAAGCACAGGAAGCACAGAGTGCCAAACAAGATAAATCCAAACAGGCTGACAGCAAGGTATGTTATGATTAGAACAGCAAAGTTTAAAGACAAAGAGAGAATCCTAAAAGCAGCCTGAGAAAGGCAACTAGTAACTTACAAGGGTGCTCCCTTAAGACTGTCAGCTGATTTCTTAACAGAAACTTTGCAGACCGGAAGAAATCGGCACAAAATTTTCAATGTGATGAAAAGCAAGGACGTACACCTAAGATTATTTTATTCAGCAAAGCTATCATTTAGAATGGGAAGACAAATAAAGAGCTTCCCAAACAGGAAAATGCTAAAGACATTCATCATCACCAAATCAATATTACAAGGAATGTTAGAGATACTTCTTTAAGATAGGAAAAAAAGTCAAAATTATGAATAATAAATTGGCAATAGCTACATGTCTATCAACCATTACTTTAAATGTAAATGGATCAAATGCTCCACTCAAAAGACATAAGGGGGATGAATGAATAAGAAAGCCAAAACCTTACATGTGTTGCCTGTAAGATAACCACTTTTGATTGAAAGAGACACACATATGGAAAGTAAAGAGATGAAAAAAGATATTTCATGAACATGGAAATGAATAATAAAAAAAAATATCTGGGATAGCAATACTTATACTAGACAAAATAGACTTTAAAAATAGACTAGACTTCATCTAGTCTGCTATGGTTCCTTGTAGTGCATTCGTCACTTCAGTTATTGTATTCTTCACTCTGACGGGTTCTTTTTTGTGGTTTGTATGTCCTTTGATATGCTTATTATCTCTTTGTTGATGTTCTTACTGTTTCTTGAACATCCTTATTGCTTTGAACTCTGTCTCTGGTAGGTTGTTTGCCTCCATTTCACTTAGTTCTTTTTCTGGAGTTTTCTACTGTTCTTTCATTTGGGGTTTATTTCTCTGTTTCCTCATTTTGGTCGCCTCTCTGTTTGTTTCTATGAAGTAGGTAGATCTGCTATGTCTCCCACTCTTGGCCAGGTGGCCTTATATAGTAGGTGCCCTGTTTGGCACTGGCAACAATCTCCCTAGTAAACTGTTCTGGGTGCTCCAGCCGTGTCCTTTGTGTGGGTTGTGTGTGCACCCCTGTTATATTTGAGCCTTGATTGTTATTGTTATGTCAGTGGGTGGGATTGACCCTCAGGCTGTTTGGCTGTGGGGTTTGGCCACTTCCACCAAATGGGATTTACCCCATTTGGACTCTGGTGCCAGGTAAAGCTGTCCTACAGGTGTGCTGCTTGTGAGGCTAATTGGATAGTGTTCTGTTGTAGTCTGAAGCGAACCTCCAAGTATGTTGATTCTGGGGCCTCTTGTGAGGGTCTCTGGTACAAGCGCAGGTCACCGACTGTCTGTGACCAAGTGGGGACTACCTGGTAGGGGATACAAAGTGATACATGGTTGGTCATTGCCTGTGCTAAACCTGAAGTCACATTGTGAACTGGGAAAGGCCACATTGTGAACTGAGGATGTCTGCAACCAATACTGGGTAGCTCTGCAAATTGCCAGGACACTCCAAAGCCTGCTGCCACCTGCCAGCTCTTTTACGGTTCAGCCACAATAAAGCCTTGCGCAGTATGCAATTGGATAAGAGGGGGTCTCAGGGAGTTACTAGAGTGTGAAGACTTGTGGTCAACAAGTTAATGTAGACTCTGGTTTGGCGCCAGTGCTGAGCCTGGAGCTACTCAGCAAAAGTCTCAGAGTACACTGAGGTCAGTTGCCACCCACCTGGGATTCATGAACTCTGGTAGTTTTCAAGAAAGAGTGCAATGTGGGCAGGACTGGCTGTTCATGGAGAAAGTGAGAGTTGGGTGGGGCAGTGTCCCACTAAGTCAGCAGGGTGGAACAAGTGGAGCTCACCAGGCCAATCAGATTCAAATTTGGTCTGTGGGGGAGGGCTCAACACCAGAAAAATGGCACCTCCCTGCCAGGTGCATAGGAAGAGAACACCACCCAGGGAAAAATGGTGACTGTCCTGTAGCCCTGGCTTCAAAGCCACACACCTCAGTCCGACCCTTGTGTGTCTTCAATACCCCTTAAGTTATTGTCCCTCTGCCAAGCCCAAGGTGAATGCCTGCAAGTAAGTGAGTCTGTGTGTGGGCCATTTAAGAGGATGTCTGGGTTTCCCACAGTCTTCCATCCCTCCCAGCTGATCAGAATCACCACTGTTTTTCACAGCTAGATGTTGGTGGGGCTTCCTCTTCTTTATATCAGTACTCTGGGGTGGGGAAACTGGTTTGTAGCTGGCGTCCCATGCTCCCCTGTAGGGAATCTGCCCAGCTGAGCTATACCTCCCAGTTCTCAACCACCACATGGAGGTCTCAGGCTTGCCCATTTCACACATCTGTCCCTCCTACCAATCTTGATGTGGCTTTTCTTTATATCTTTAGTTATAAAACTTCTGTTCAGCTAGACTTAGATGATTCTCCAGGTTGATTGTTCTATAATTTAGTTGTAATTTTAATGTGTTCACAGAAGGAAGCAGGCACAGTGTTTATCTATTGTGCCATCTTGGATCTCCAAACCCACCTTTGTTTTGATGCTTTCATTGATTGTTTATTTTTTCCCACTTCATTGATTTCTTGCCTACTATTAATTCCTTTCTTCTGCTTCTTTAGATCAATTTGTTATACATTGTCTGGTATTCTAAGGCCAAAACTTAGATTATTGATTTTAGGTCTTTCTTTTCTAATGCATGCATCCATACTCTAAATTTCCCTCTGATAATTGTTTTCTCTGCACCCCACAGATTTTAATGTTATATTTTTTCATTGAGCTCTAAATATTTTAAATTATCTTTGAGACTTGTTTGACCCATTTGTTATTTATGAATGTGTTATTTAATATCTAAATATTTTATGGTTTTCCAGTTATCTTTCTGCTATTGATTTCTAGTTTAATTCTATTCTGGATTAAGAATGGAATTAAATTGTACTTTTTATGATGTCTGTTCTTTTACATTTGTTATATTTCTTGTTGTAGCTGTTATTGTTGTTAACAGCCAGAATGTGCTCTATATCAGTAAGTATGAGAAGTGTATGTATTCACTGTTGTTGGATGAAGTATTCTATGAATATCAATTAGATTCAATTGACTGAGGGTGCTGTTCAGGTCCTCTACATCCTTACTGATTTTCTCCCTGCTTTCTGCTGGATTTGTCTATTAATGACAGACCGGTGTTGAAGTTTTCAACCATAATAATAGACCTGACTGTTGAAACTTAAGTTGTATGGTTTTGCCTCATGCACTTTGACATTGTTGTTTGGCACATACACATTAAAGATTCATGCCTCCATGGAAAATTTACCCTATTATTTTTATGTAATGCACATCTTTATTCATGGTAACTTCCTTAATCAAAAGACTGCTTTGTCTGAAGTATATATAGTGATCAACTTTCAATCTGTGTTAGGATAGCATATCTTTCTCCATCGTTTTATTTTTAATTTTTTCTGTTTCTTTATGTTTAAAGTGGGTTTCTTGTAGAAAACATATATATGATTCTCCTGTTTTGTATCCATTTAAACTGTTTGTCTTTTATAAATTTAGATGAACAAAATTAAAGTGATTATTGATATAGGCAAATTAATGTCTGTCGTGTTTGTAACTATTTTTAGCTTGTGTCCTTGTTTTCTATTGATTTGTCTTTGTTTTCCATTATTTTTCTGTCATCTATAGTCTTAATTGACCATTTTATATATAATTCAATATTGTACCCTTTCTTACAAGATGACTTACTCTTGTTTTAAAAAATTTTAGTGGTCGGCCTATCTTTTGTAATGTACATTTACAAATAATCTAAAATCAGTTTCAAATAACACTATACCATACTATATGTATAAAGTAGTACACACACATTATAACATGGTATTTCCAATTCTTTCCTCCAATGCTTTATAACACTCCTGTCAATTATTCTATTTATTCACAAAATCACCAAATACACTATTGCTATTATTATTTGTACAGACTTTATCTTCAGATCAATAAAGAATAAGAAAATATTTTTACCTTTCTTTGTTTCTTCTCTAATGCTTCCCCTTTCTTTATGTATCTGTAATTTCTAATCTACAGTATTTTTTTTTCTGAATACTTCCTTTAATATTGCCTGCAAGAGCAGTCTACCAGCAAAAAATTATCTCAATTTTTATTTATTTTTAAGGATGTTTCTATTTTCCTTGTTTGAGGATAATTTACTAGATACAAAACATTTTATTGGTGTTTTGTTTCTACATGTTAACCATGTCACTCCACTCTCTTTTTGCTTATAGTTCTTTTATTGTGCAAAATTTGTGTAAGTTTAAGGTGTGCACTGTTACTTTTATACATTTCTATATTGTAGTATGATTGCTGATGCAACAATTTATGTTAAATTACATAATTATCATATAATAATGTTGTCTATATTCACTATACTGTGTATTTGATCTTTATGGCTTATTTGCTACTTGTTATATGTCTGTACACTTGCATACCATCAATCTTATCTACCCCCACTATCCTCTGGTAAACACCAATTTTTTTGTTTTGTTTTTCATTTTTATTGGGTAACAGTGTGTTTTTCCAGGACTCATCAGCTCCAAGTCAAGTCATTGTTTTCAATCTAGCTGTGGAGGACACACACCACTGGCCCATGTGGGAATCGAACTGGTGACCTCGGCGTTATGAGCACTGTGATCTAACCACTAACCCAACCAGCCACCCACAACCACCCCTTACTCTTTGTTTTTTTATACAAGTGTAACTTTTTTTAGATTCCATATACAAGTGATAGCATACAGTGCTTAACTTTCTCTGTCTGCCTTATATCATTTAGCATAACATTCTCAAGATCCACCCATGTTGTCACAAATAGGAGAATATTGTCCTTTCTCATGGCTGAATAATATTCCAATATGTATATATACCACATGCTTTTATCCATTAATCCATTCATGAGCATTTGGGCTGTTTCCATATCTTGGCTATTGTGAATAATGCTGCAATAAACATGGGAGTGCTTATATCTCATCAAAATTTTGTTTTCATGTTTTTGGGTATGTATCCAAACGTGTAATTGCTGAATCATATGGTAGATCTATTTTTGGTATTTAGAGAAACATCTATATTAATTTTCCATAATGGTTAGACCAATTTATACTCCCATTAACTTGTATTGGGTTTTCCTTTCATCACATTCTGATCAGTACCTCGTATCTCTTGTCTTCTTCATAGTAACTATTCTAACTGGTGCAAGGTGATATTTCATTGCACTTTTGATTTGCATTTTACTGATGATTAGTGATGTTAAACATCTTTTCATGTGTCTGTTGGCCATTTTGAGGTACTCTAGAATAAAAAGTCTATCTATTTCATCTGGCCATATTTTAATAGGATTGATTTCTTGTTGTTCTTGTTAACTCAGCTGAGTTCTTTATATACTTTGTATATTAACCCTGTATTTGATATATGATTTGCAAAAATTTTCTCCCACTCTGCTGGTTGCCTTTTCATTTTGTGAATTATTTTTTTTTATTTTGCTGTTCAGAGGATTTAGAGTTTTATGTAATCCTATTTGTTGATGTTTGGATTTTTGTTTGTGCTTTTGACATCATACATCAAAAAATCAATGTCAAGAGCCATATTGATGAACATCTCCCCCATGTTTTTTTCTAGGAGTTTTATGGTATCAGCTTTTATGTTTAAGGCTTTGATCCCTTTTGGGTTAATTTTTGTGAGTGGTCATATGTAAAAGTGCAAAAGGCAAAGTTGTTTTTTTTTTCTTTTTTTCCCTGCATTTCGTATGCTGTGTAATTTTTTCTGTGGAAAGCTAGAAATGATATATCAGTAAAAAAACAAACAAACAAACCAAAAAAACCCACACACACACACAAACTTAGGTAACTAATCTTTATTATAAGATTGTATGTTTGTCAGCTTCGAGCCTGGCAGTGTTTACTGTTTGCTATACATGTTGTGTCAGAGACTAAATTTCCTCTAATGTCCTCTTGTTGGTCTCTCCTGTTGTCTTTAGGCATCCCTAGAGACACTCTTAAATAAAATGTGAGATTTGCAATTTTTTAGAGCTATCATCCCTTATTACTATACAGGAGTCAAACTTATTAACACTCTTAAATAAAATGTGAGATTTGCAATTTTTTAGAGCTATCATGCCTTATTACTATACAGGAGTCAAACTTATTAACGTATAGGTAAGATATGGGGAGAGGAGAAGCATTTTCTTATCGTATAATTAGGTATATATCTTCTAGTGAGCCTAAGTCCAAGGACAGTGACTTTTAAAAGTGCTTCATAGATTCCCTTCCTCATCTTTTCAGGTGAGACTGGAAGGCTAAAAGGGGCTGGCATTGGGTATATTTCTTTTCCCAGGTCAGTGAGGCTACGGTAAAATAGTTTCCTTTGAAGTCAGGCCTTTCTTACAAAGAAGAGTGTTCTGGGTTTATTTCTTTTTTCTCATCTCCCACTAAAAGCAGGAAGAAATGTTTCTCTGATATTCAGCTTGAAAACTTAGTAGGGATGCTGGAAGTAAAACTCAATATTGTGTGTGGGTCCTCATCAGTCTGGCCCCCGAGGAGATTTTATCTCTCCAGATAGTGCATGCTCAATCTCACATTTTTTGAGGACACTCAAACCCCTTAAGTGTCCCTACCGTCCTCCAGCAGCATGTCCTATTCCCAGGAAGCTGAAGTACTCTGTTCTAACATTTGTCTTTCCAGATTTGGGGGCGGTAGTTTGCCCTGTGACCTCTATCTATTCTTTTATAGATCTAAGAGTTGTTTATTTATTTTTTTTACAGCTCTTTTGTTTTGTTTTGAGTATGGGAGTGATGTGTTCTAAGCTCTGTGCATGACAGACTAGAAAGCAAATACTGACAGTTTAATTTAAATATTTTATCTCTGTCTATGAAGTTCTTCATTTTAAGTTAGATGTGTTTAGGTGTGCAGTTGATTTTATTTATTCTGCCTGGGATATGGTGTACATCTTTGATCTAAATATTTACCTCTCTTTTAAATTCTGGATTATCCCAGCCTTTAACTCTTCATGTATTGCATTTATTTTATTGTATTCTCTTTACACACTCTTCCGGAACTCTGTGTTTGTCCTGATGCTTACATCATCATGAATTATAACTCCTTTTTTCATTATGAGCATTTCTTTAACTACCTGCCTCAATTTCTTTGAATCAATTAGTCAGTTGTAGAATGCTCTCTTTAGCTGAGTTTAATGAACTGTTGTTATCCCATTGAAAGTAAATTTTTATACATTTCATTACTAAATTTTTATTTTGTAATTGTTTTAGCTGATTCATTTTCAATTCAACTTTTCTTTCTCATATTATCCTATTCCTTCATTATGGATTTTTTTTTTCCTTTCATGTATTTAATAATGTTAGTAATAACTTTGTAGCACCCACCAAGTCACTGTGTGACTTCTCTTCCTTGGTACATTAATTATGTTATTTGTTGTTCCCACTAATTCTTCCAAATAGAATTTCATTTCTATTTATGATTTTATTTTTATTGTAAGCCTTAGAATTTGATCATTTACTAAGTTTGATCATTCTTTGGAGTCTTGGAAAGCCTGCAGAATAAACAATTTATTATAGTTTTAAGTTTATTCCAACTCAAGCCTCCAGAAATTATGATGCTCCATTATCAGTTTCTATTTAATTTTGAGGCTTGGGGATTCATGTATAATAAAATCATTATAAATTTGAATTGCAAACCTTAATGAAGAAATACGTGGTGTTTCAATTTCATTGATAATAATTTATTTTTCTAGACAAAGCTCTTGAAAACTACCAAGACTTCTCACCGTTTTTCTAACTTTGAGTTGAGGATTTCCTACTCGATGAGAATTGGCTACGTTTCGAGGTTCCAGATTCTGAGAGGTACCTGAGGCATAGCTTTCTCATGTCAGATAGTCCACCTGAGTCTCCTGTTCCCACATGTAGACCCCAGTTTCTTTCCCTGGACTTGATGTGCATTCTGACAACATTTTGACCTGGGCAGCATCCGGCAAGACTTCTACAGCTATTAATTCTTTCTTTTACTCTAGTACAGGAAGATGTTTTTCCACCCTATATTTTACACTCAGTAAAAATCATCATTTTCATTTATTCTGCAATTCAATGTGATGCGTTGGAAGGACATATGTGTGTACTTAGCCTTCCATGAGGCCCAAAGCCAGGACTCTTTTTTATATATAATTTTGATTTGGCTACGTTGCCAAAGAGCCATTTTTAAAAATTCTACATGTTCTTTATTCTTAAAACAGCATCGTGGTAAAATGGGAAAAGCAAGACCTCTCTAATAAGGAACTCTGGTTTGAATACTCACTTATAATTTTGTGACCATAGGAAAACTTTACACTTTTTGGATTTGATTAAAAATGGCAAGGTACAATATCACATTTCTTTTTATCTTTGTCATCATCTAAAAGAAACATGAAGGAGGAAAAATCAATTCTTAGCATTGATAAAAGAGAGACAAAAGTACCGATGAGATAATATAAAAGACCAGTTACATACCGTATTTTTTGCCATGTATAATGCGCATATTTTTGCCCAAATTTGTAAGAGACAAATAGAGATGTGCTTTATACTGAGTTAGTACTATTATATACTGAGTTAGTACTACTAACTCAGTATCTATATATTTTTTTAATTAAACTTTATTGGGGTGATAATTGTTAGTAAATTTACATAGATTTCAGGTATTCAATTCTGTATTACATCCTCTATGTATCCCATTGTGTTTTCACCACCCAGAGTCAGTTCTCCTTCCATCACCATATATTTGATCCCCCTTACCCTCATCTACAACCCCTCTACCCCCTTACCGTCAGGTAACCATTAAACTACTGTCTGTGTCTATGAGTTTTTGTTTCTCATTTGTTTGTCTTGTTCTTTTTTGGTTGTTTTTAGTTTATATACCACATATCAGTGAAATCATATGGTTCTCTGCTTTTTCTGTCTGACTTATTTTGTTTAGCATTATAATCTCAACATCCATCCATGTTGTCACAAATATTCCTATTTCATCTTTTTTTACTGTCCAGTAGTATTCCATTGTGTATATATACCACAACTTCTTTATCCATTCATCTATTGAAGGACATTTTAGTTGTTACCATGTCTTGGCCACCATAAATAAAGCTACAATGAACATTGGAGCAAATGTGTCTTTATGGATAAACGTTTTCAGATTTTTTGAGTAGATATCCAGGAGAGGAATTGCTGGGTCATACAATAATTCTATTTTTAATTTTTTGAGGAACCTCCACACTGCCTTCCTTAGCGGCTGCACCAGTCTGCATTCCCACCAACAGTGTATGAGGGTTCCTTTTTCTCCACAGTCTCTCCAACACTTGTTGCTATTTGTCTTGTTGATGATAGCCATTCTAACTGGGGTGAGGTGATATCACATTGTGGTTTTTATTTGCATTTCTCTGATGATTAGTGATGTTGATCATTTTTTTATATGTCTATTTGCCATTTGTATGTCCTCTCTGAAGAAATGTCTCTTCAGGTACTCTGCCCATTTTCTGTAAAATTGTTTGTAAAAATCTTCTTTCATTTGTTGCTTGCCTCTTTATTTTGTCGATGGTTTCCTTTTCTGTGCAGAAGCTTTGAAATTGATATAGTCCCATTCATTTATTTTAGCTTTTACTTCCCTTGCCTTTGGAGTCAAATTCATAAAACACTCTTAGAACCCAAGGTCCATAAGTTTAGTACCTACGTTTTCTTCTAAGCAGTTTATTGTTTCAGGTCTTAGAGTTAAGTCTTTGATCCATTTTGAGTTAATTTTAGCACATGGAGACAGATAGCAGTTCAGTTTCATCTTTTGTACATGGTTTTCCAATTCTGCCAACACCATTTATTGAAGATTTTGTCTTTTATTTATTGTATGTTTTTTACTTCATTGTCAAAAAGTATCTGTCCATATATATGTGGTTTTATTTCTGAGTTCTCAATTCTATCCCATTGGTCTACATGTCTTTTTTTCACCAATATCATGCTGTTTTGAATATTACTGCCCTATAGTACAAGCTAAAGTCAGGAAGTGTGATACCTCTAGCACTGTTTTTGTTTCCATAAGATTGCTTTGGCTATTCGGGGTCTTTTGTGGTTCCAAACAAGTCTGATGTCGTTTTGTTCTATTTCTTTCAAAAATGCCATTGGGACATTGATAGAGATTGCATTAAATCTGTATATTGCTTTGGGTAATATGGCCATTTTAACTATGTTGCTTCTTCCAATATATGAGCAGGGAATGTCTTTTAATTTATTTGTGTCTTCTTCAATTTCTTTTAAAAATGTCAAATAGTTTTCAGCATATAGGTTTTTCACATCCTTGGTTAAGTTTATTCCTAGGTATTTTATTCTTTTTGCTACAATTGCAAAATAAATCGCTTATTATTATTATTATTATTATTATTATTATTATTACTTTTTCTGAGCTTTCATTGTTAGTATATAGAAAAACAATGTACTTTTGTACATTGATTTTGTAGCTGGCAACTTTACTCTATTCGTTGATTGTTTCTAATAGCTTTTTGGTGGAGTCTTTAGGGTTTTCTACATATAGCATCATGTCATCCGCAAAGAGTGACAATTTAACTCCTTCATTCCCAATTTGGATTGCCTTTCATTTCTTTCTCTTGCCTGATTGCTCTGGCAAGGACTTCCAACACTGCGTTCAAAAGCAGAGGCGATAGGGGACAGCCCTGTCGTGTTCCTGAATGTAGAGCAAAGGGGTTCACTTTTTCACCATTAATTATGAGATTAGCTGAGTGTCTGTCATATATGGCCTTTATTATGTTGAGGTATTTTCCTTCTATATCTATTGTATTAACTGTTTTAATCATAAATGGATGTTGTATCTTGTCAAATGCTTTTTCTGCATCAATTGATATAATCACATGTTTTTTGCCCTTTATTTTGTTTATGTGATGTATCACACTGATGGATTTTCGGATGTTGAACCATCCTTGTGCCTCTGGGATGAACCCCACTTGGTAGTGATGAATAATCTTTTTAATGCATTGTTGTATTCGATTTGCTAGAGTTTTATTTAGGATTTTTGCATCTGTATTCATCAGATAAATTGGTCTGTAGTTTTCTTTTTTTGTGTTGTCCTCACCACGTTTTGATATCAGGGTAATGTTGGCCTCATACAATGAGTTAGGAAGTACTGTGTGCTCTTCAATTTTCTTGGAAGAGTTTGAGCAGGATTGGCATTAGATCCTCTTTGGAGGTTTGGTAGAATTCACTAGTGAAGCCATCTGGTCGGACTTTTGCTTTTGGGAAGGTTTTGGATGACTGATTCAATTTTGTTACTGGTGATCTGTCTGTTTAGATTTTCCAGTTCTTCATGGTTCAGCCTTGGAAGGCTATATGTTTCTAAGAACTTGTCCATTTCTTCTAGGTTATTGAATTTAGTGGTATATAGTCCTTCATAGTATTCTTGGATGATCCTTTGTATTTCTGTGGTGTCTGTGATAACTTCCCCTTTTTCATTTCTGATTTTGTTAATTAGTGTCTTCTCTTTTTTTATCTTAGTGAGTCTAGCCAAGGGTTTGTCAATTTTGTTAATCTTTTCAAAGAACCAGCTCTTTGTCACATTAATTTTTTCTACTGATATTTTGTTCTCTATTTCATTTAGTTCTGCTCTGATTTTTATAATTTCTTGTCTTCTGCTCACCTTGGGTTTCATTTCTTCTTCTTTTTCTTGTTCTTTAAGGAGTAATGTGAGGTAATGTATTTGGAATTTTTCTTGTTTCTTGAGATAGGCTGTGATGATATAAATTTTCCTCTTAAAACTGCTTTTGCTGCATCCCAAAAGTTTTGGTAGGATGTATTTTCATTCTCTTTTGTATCTCTGTATCTTTTGAACTCTCCTCTAATTTCTTCAATGACCCAGTCATTCGTTAACTTATGTTGTTTAATCTCCATGAATTGTGTTTTTTCCTGATTTCTTTTTTGCAGTTGGTATCCAATTTCAAAGCCTTGTGATCAGAGAATATGCTTGGTTTGATTTCAGTTTTCTAAAATGCTGAGGCTAGTTTTATGTCCCAATATATGGTCTACCATTGAGAATGTTCCACGTACACTACAACAAACTGTATAGTCTGATGTTTTAAGATGAAGTGCTCTATAAATATCAGTTATGTCCATTTCATCTAATGTGTCATTTAGGGCTGCTATTTTGTTATTTATTTTCTGTTTGGATGATCTATCCATAGCTGTAAATGATGTATTTAGGTCCCCTAGTATAACTGTGTTTTGGTCAATTTCTCCCTTTAGTTCTGCTAGTAGTTGTTTGGTATATTTTGTGTCACCCCGATTGGGGGCATAAATATTGATGATTGTTATGTCTTCTTGTTGTATAGTCCCTTTTAGCATTATGAAATGTCCATTTTTGTCTCTTGTTACCTTATCTACCCTAAAGTCTTTTACTTGATATCATTATGGATATACCTGATTATCTCTGGGTACCATTTACTTGGAGTGTCAATTTTCACCCTTTCACTTTGAGTCTGTTTGTCCTTGTAGCTGAGATGTGTTTCTTGGAGACAGCATATGATTGGGTTTAGTTTTTGATCCAATCTGCCAATCTGTACCTTTTAATTGGTGTGTTCAGTCCATTTACAGTTAGGGTGATTATTGATATGTGAGAATTTCCTGTCATTCTATATTTAGATTTCTGGTAAGACTGTGTCTCCATTGTTCCTTTGCCTTTTTGTTGTTGTCTATAATTTCTGTGGTATTTCTATGATTTCTGCTTTGTTTCTTCTTTTATTATAGTATATATTTCAGTTCTGTATCTTTTTTGAGTGGTTACCCTTAAGTTTATGTAAAAGAAAGTTTGATATTTAGAGTATTCCATTTTCTTCAGCACGCTTACTTTCTCCATTCCCATTTTGCTGTTCAGGCCTTTACTCACCCCCTTTTTATTTTTTGGTTGCCACAAATTATCCCTGTTGATGGCGGTCAAATAGCCTCCTTTAGTATTTCTTGCAGTGCAGGTCATATATTAGAAAATTCCCTCAGCTTCTTTATGTCTGGAAAGTTCTTTATTCTTCCTTCATATCTAAAGGATATCTTTTCTGCATATATTATTTGTGACTCATAATTTTTCTTTCAATAGTTTCAATATTTGGTTCTACTCCCTCCTGGCTTGTAGAGCTTCTGCTAAAAAAATCTGATGATAATCTAATGGGCTTTCCTTTGTAGATTACCATCTTTTTCTTCCCTTGCTGCCTTCAGGATTCTTTCTTTGTTGGTGATTTTTGACAGCTTCAATACAATGTGCCTTGGAGAAGGCCTGTTGGGATTGAGGTAATTAGGTGTTCTATTTGCTTCTTGGATTCAAGGATGCAGTTTTTTCACAAGTTTGGGAAGTTCTCATCGACTATTTGTTTGAATATACTTTCTGGTCCGTTGTCTCTTTCTTCTCCTTCTGGTATGCCCATTATTCTTATACTGCTGTTTCTGATGGAGTCAGAAAGTTCTTGTAGAGTTCTTTCATTTCTTTTAAATCTCAACTTTCTTTCTTTCTCCATCCGTGTCATTTCCAAGTTTCTATCTTCAATGTCACGATTCTTTCTTCCATGTGGTCAAGTCTACTACCTAAGCTGGCTATTTCATTCTTAATTTCTTCTATTGAGTTCTTAATCTCCAGAAATTCTATTTGGTTCTTTTTTTAAAATTTTCAGTTTCTTTGGTAAAATGTCATGTTGTTCTTTGT
The DNA here is from genome assembly GCF_964194185.1 of Rhinolophus hipposideros. Classification (NCBI taxonomy): domain Eukaryota; kingdom Metazoa; phylum Chordata; class Mammalia; order Chiroptera; family Rhinolophidae; genus Rhinolophus; species Rhinolophus hipposideros. The sequence goes on along the minus strand of NC_138052.1, from coordinate 4,370,749 downwards.
TGTGTCTCTGAGTTCATTAAATGGCATATCTGTATTTTCTTGCATCTTGTAGAGATTTTTCTGAACTGCAATCTTGAATTCTCTGTCATTTAAGTCACATATTTCCATATCTCTAAGTTCATTTTCTGGAGACTTTCATTTTCTTTCTGAGCTCCCTTGTTGCCTTGGTCATTAATGGGAATTAGTGATTTATTATTTCTCTTCCTAGACATCTACAGGAATGGGTTCTGCAACAAGTTGATAGGAAGAGGTCTTTCTTTTGTTTTCCAGTACGTGTTAGTAGAATGTTTTATTTTCTCTCCGACTGCAACCTTTTTTTCTTTCTCATACAGTAGTGCTATGTTTTCTCTGGACTTTTCCAGGTTCTCACACAATGGGGGGATTCCCTGGGAGATTGGCTTCTCTTCTGTTAATAGTTCACCTGGGTGACAGGGCATAGTGTCCGTGTGGGTATGCAGAGAGCTTTTGAAGTTCCAAAGCTCTTTTGCACCAGATTCAGAGCCTGTGTGTTTCAGCAGCTCTGTTTACTCCTGCAGAGATCCACCCAGATAGTTGGGGACAGGAGTGGGGTGGGTTGTGAGAGGTGTCCCAGAGCAATGGCAGCGACCACCACCACAGCCAGTCCTGCTTCCACAGCTCCCTCCCCTTTGACAGAATTAGTTGGGCTGCGAATCTGTGTCTGTGGACCACAGTTCTCAGAACTGCAAATATTCTGTTCTTTTAATCTGACACTGCTACTGTTCTGCTTCTAGCACGGGCCAGGTAGGGACGCAGCGAGCTTTGGTAGAGTAGGGAGGGGACGGCTAGTCTCAGTGCTTAAGGCTTCTGTTCTGTGTAGCAGTGAGGGCTTAAACTACCATTTTCAGCTTTCTTCTGTCAGTCTTTGCTCCGAGGTCTCTGCCGTGAGTGTTGGGTTCAGTCGTGTTATATGCTTTCTCTCAGCCCATTAGGCCACAAATGGAGTCCTAGCATTCCAAATTCTTCCCTCTCCCACAGCTGCGGTAATTCTGGGATGCAGTGAGCTGGGATCACTGAGCTAGGTCTGCGACCTGCACCCGCGTGGCTCCATCTCCACAGTTCTCCCTTCCCTGCTCACACAATTTGCCTACCTTTAGGTGAATTCAGTAGTGAGCCTCTTTGTCTTGCCTGTCTGCTGTACAGGGAGTCCTTTGTGGAGTTGTAGTTGTTCAATTTGTTGTAAATTCCAGGGGAGATTTCCAGAGGCTCACCTCATGCCACCATTTTGATGATGTCACCTTATAAGTGTTTTTAGTTTTTTTATTTATGCTTAGGAGTTAAAAATGTAGCTCTAGAAATTAATAAAGATATTCATGCGCAAACTAATACCCTGGATTCCGATCATCTGTTTTGTTGCACTTATGAAGAACTTACAACAATGAAGAGGTCTTGACATTCAATGATGTGTAAACATTGTAAATTTGTTACTAGTACCTAAAATGTCTTGTACCTTGTATCTGTTCTTGTGTTTTGTAATTATTTGTTACATAAAATTTCTTGTACCATAATATGTTAAACAAGAAATGTTAAAATTCCTTTTTAATAAAAAAATAAGTACCTAAATGTAAATAAACAAAAAAACAGAAGATTTTTTTTTTTCCTGAAAATGTGGGACAAAAACGTGAAAATTCATTATACACAGGGGCACATTATACATGGGAAAATATGGTAATATGTTGGGCCCAGTGCAAAATGAATATGAGAGAGCTTTCATTAAAAATTATTATCAGTTTCAACACAGCAGTGTCAAAGCATTAAACCAAGCACCAGGTCCTTTGGAGTGGGGACGCTGTGCTCCTGCACAGGCAGAGTGCCTATATAACTAGCCCTGATAAGATATGCAGAAGAGCTACTAAATGTAGTGATGTTAAAATGGGGCACAGGAAGACTCTGTAAGGGGGACTCTGAAGCTGCAGACCACAGGTAAAGTATATACAACACACATTTCCAAAGTGGCACATCTCAGTGGGATAGACCATTAGAGAAGACATAGGGAAATTCTTCCAGTGAGTATATTGTGGTAAAAAGCAAATGGACTTCAGGGTTCAACTCTCTGGATTTGCATTCCTGCACCATCCCTGCTGGTGTCATGCACTTGGATACATTATGTAACCACTCTGTGCCTTAGATTTTTCTAAAACAAGAAAAATAACAGAGCTTATGATCTGGATGATTAGATGAGAAATCTTAGAAGAGTGTATGGCACATAGTGATATATAAACATTAGATATTTAGATTTTTTAAAAATGGTTTTGTTTTATATAAACAGATCATCTTAACACTGTTTAAATTATTGGAGGAATAGAAAGAGAAGAAAACCTTCCAAATTTATTTTTGTGAAGATTAAGAAAAATAAAAATATAACTTTATATTTTCACCAAAATACATTTCAAATAGATCAAAATATGTGTAAAAATAAACCATAAAATACCTAGGTAAAAACACATGAATTATTTACTTTTTAAAACGAACTTGGCGTTCAAAAGACCTTCCCCATTATGCCTTAAAACTAGCCTTAAAGATGGTAATATTTACTGTACAACAGAAAATGTTTTGTGTGTGACAAATATCACTACAAAAAAGTAAAAACAGTATAGTATAGAGTCATGAGTTGTTTAACAATGGGGATATTTTCTGAAAACTGCATTGTTGGGCAATTTTGTCATTGTGTAAACATCCTAGAGTGCACTTCCACAAACCTAGATGGTATAGCCCACTAAACACCTAGGCTCTGTGTCGTAGCCTATTACTTCCAGACTACAAGCCTGTATATCATGTTACTGTATAAAACAACAGGAGATTAAATCAAGCATAAGAGAAAATGATGCAATCAAGATATTTGGTAAACAAAAGATGTATCAGTCTGCTGTCAAATAACACAACATTCTATTTTCCAGCAAGCTATTTTAATAAGTAGAAAGAGTACACTCTAAAATAATAAAAGTATAATATAGTATAGTAAATACATTAAACAGTACATAGCCATCTGTTATCAAGTATCATCTACTATACATAATCGTTTGTGCTATCCTTTATATGACTGGCAGCACAGTAGGTTTGTTTCCACCAGCATCATCACCACAAACACGTGAGTAATGCATTGTGTTGTGACATTATGATGGCTATGGTATCTCTAAGCAATAGGAAATTCTCAGCTTCAGTATAATTTTATTGGACCACTATCATATATGCAGTCCATCATTGACTAAAACTTTGTTATGTGACACATAACTGTACTTAAAACTGACAGTATTTTGCAAAGGGCAAAATTTATGTAATAATATAACACTTCCTCATATAAATTTCTATTTTTCTGAACGATGTTGACTATGTTTTCATGAGCTCTATGTCCATTCCCTTTATTGTAAACTGTTCACTTTTTTGCATATTTTCTATTGAATGAAAATTAAAATAAAACACTTTTTTGCGTATTGCTTAGGCAAATATAACAACATCAGATAATATATCATGGGCAAAGATGAAAAGAAACAGGGAATCACATATGTCGCTTAAATAACATCAATTTATATTGAGTAAAATTTGGAAACATTTGTCAAAATTGAAAAGACATTATTTGATGTAGCATTTTACCTCTATCTTCTACATGAATATTCATAAAATTTTCTACGGCTTATGTATGAACAAATATGTCCTTTCAGCAGTTACTATTATAGCTAAAGATGAAAATGTCTTAAATTTCCATCAGTATATGGCTGATTAAGTAAATTGTGTTCTATATGTATATCATGGAATACAAAGTAGTTATTAAAAAGATGGTGGCATTTATCTTAGCTAATGTGAAATCCCAAACCCATCCCCACTAACGTAAATAAAATGTTAAGGATGCACCCATCTCCATTACTGTTTAGTATTTTCTTAGAAGTATTAGGTGATTCAATTGAACCAGAGAAAACAATTAGAGCATTAAAATGTAGAAAAGAGAAATAAAATGTTTTTTATGCACAAATCACATCAATGGTGAAACAAATAATCCAGTTTCATAGCAAACATAAAATTAGCAAAAATCATCCATAGGTACAATTATTTAAAAAGGACATATCATAACATTAAATTCCATTTGAAATAGCCACATAAAAATATACTACTTTGAAATAAATTGAATGAGAAGTTTGCTAAACTTATATGAGGAAACTTTAAAACATTCCCTACTGAAAGACACCTAAGAAGAGTTGAAGAAATGGAAAAACAATTTTATTGCTGGATGTGAGGATTAAGCATGATAGAAATGCCATTTTTCTCCAAATAAAAATAAAAACATGTATTTTTTTAATGAGGGCTTTTTTATTTAAATAAATTGTTCTGCTGTTCATTGAGAGGAATTAGCTATTAAAAAAATAGTTAGAAAAACCATGAAAGTAGAACAAACCTGCCTCAGCAGTAAATAAACATATTAAAGAGCCTCTACAATTAATGCAGTGTGTTATTGACACATGCACAGAGAGAGAGAGTGACTATTGAAACAAAATGGAAAATCTAGAATTAGAAGCAAAAATGTTATACAATTTTTATATGGCACATTTCACACTTCAAAACACAGAAGTAAATAATGGACTTTTAATAAAACATGTTAGAAAAAGGTAAAATTGGACCCATACCACTTATCATACATCATAATAAAGTCCAAATACATGAGATATAAATGTAAAAAAAAAAAAAAAAAAAAAGAAAAACAAAAGACAAATAATAGCAGAAAAAAATAAATGAAATATTTTAATATTCGGGTACAGAAAAATATTTTTGCCTGTGACTCAAAATTCAAATAGAAGAAAAATGAAGATTGATAAATTTGAGTAGATTTTTAATACATTAAAAAGATGTAGAGAAAAATCAAAGAACAAAGAAAATAAATATTTGCTAGTTATATTACCGAAAAAAGACTAACGTTAATATATACTAAATTCTTAAGCCCCAGAAAAAAAGCCCAAACATACAGTAGAAAAAAATAGGCAAAATGCATGAAGAGACTGTTTCTTTAAAAAAGATAACCAATGAAACTTAAACATAGGAGAAATTGCTCAACTTTATTGATAAAGAGAACTGTTAATTAAAACTGCAATTAGATACCCTTTCTCACTAATCAAAACCTTGACCACATATTCTTTTGATATGGTGTGCAGAGACACTTTTCCATTTTGCTGGTGAGAGTGCAAAATGATACAATACTCTTAAGAGGAACTTATTTCCTTACTTCCAGTGGTTCAGCAATATGGAATAAATAAGTGAATGAAGTGTGTAAATGAGTATCTGTATATATATATATATATATATATATATATATATATATATATATATATATATATAATGTGTATATATATATACTATATATATGTGTACAAATATATATATATATATATTTGTATGTGAGAGAGAAGATGAGTAAAATATTAATAATTGGTAAGTCTATTTCTAAAATATTTTTGCATTTTTCAAATACTATAAGTTGAGAAAATAATTGATTTTAAATATGTATCATATAATAAAACTTAAAATATGTATTGGCTTATTTGATTTTCAAAGAAACAGATTTTGATTTCCTTGACTTTTACTATTTTTCTTTCCATTTAATCACCTACTCTTCTTATTTAATGTTTTCTTTTTCTGTGTTCTTTGTTTTTAATTTTTCCTTCTTTTTCTAGTTTATTGAGGTAGAAGCTTAGATCACTGATTTATAACCTTTATTTTCAATGTTACTTATTTAAGGCTGTAAATTTCCCTTTAATAACTAATTTTTCTATATTCCACATTTTTGATATAGAGTTTTCATTTTCATACTTTTAAATGTTTTATAATTTTCTTTGTGACTTCCTTTTGAATTTTTCAGTGATTTAAAAGTGAATATTTTAAATTATTTATTTTTTAGTTAAAATTGACATTCAATATTATTTTATATAAGTTTAAGATGCACAGAAGAGTGGTTAGATATTTATGTAATTTATGCAGTGATTCCCCCTGACTAGTCTAATAACCACCTGGCACTGTACATTGTTGTTGAAACATTATTGATTATATTCTCTATGGTGTACTTCATAACCCTGTGACTATTTTGTAACTACCAATTTGCATTTATTAATCCCTTCACCTGTTTCACCCAGCCCCCAACATCGCTTCTCTCTGGCAACCATCAGTTTGTTCCCTGTATCTATGAGTCTCTACCATCTACTTTTAAGGGTCCTCAGGTTGTGGACATATTTCGTCTTTTCCAGAGTTTTGTCAGGGGAAATATGCTAAAAACGGCATACTTGGCTGAAAGGAACATAATTTTGTGTATTTTTCCTGCAGTGATAAGAGAGTTGTGACAAAATGAAAATGTGAAATTGTGTGCATGACTTATCTGATTACATGCAAGATTACATTTATGCAGTGAAATAAATACACATGTTATGCAAATTTAATGTAAAACATGAGATTTAAATTGAAATGTATTGTGTGGGGAAAATTAGTATCTTTTGTGAATTGATATTACAGGAACAAGATAAACTGGATATTATGTAAATCTATATAAAAAGTTTCTACTAGATGTTTCCATATAAATTTCACTATGATAATATTTAGCATATATTTAATATTTAAAAATTATTTTTACTAAAAATACATATGGGAAATAAAAGGACATGTTTTAAATGGAATTTACATGATTTGACAGAAATTGTTTCTGGCCCTCAACATTTTATTAATTTGTTGTTTTAAATGATGCAGGGCATGCATGCATTGTAAGTTCAGAGAGCTGAATTTAGGGTTAACCTTATGAAGGAAAACGTACACGATACATAAATGCTCATCATTTGTAGAACTACTCTTTTTAGGTTTCTAGTGCATGATGGTCAATAAGTGGCAATAGATGTTATGAGTGTATTTCAGGTATTATGTCAGATGCTAAGGAAGTTAACCATCATAAGAGCACAGTAGCAACTCTCATGGAACTGAATGGGAAGATAGTCTAGTGGAAAAAAGATATATAACCAGATTATTTAATTATGACACAATAATTATAAAAAAACATTAGTGTGATAACACGTGCAACTAATTGTGAGGGTAGAAAAGAAAGGCAAAATTTCTATATCTGTTATGTTATACTAACTACATACATAAACCTTTTCTTAAACATGTAAAAAAAAAATGGGAAGCCAGCAATGTTGTGGCAAGAAATGATCCCTAAGACATGCCATTTATAAAGTTATAGAGGTACATAAAATTGTATGCTGATAATGCTGCCATTTTTGCAAAATACAATATACACTCATGCATACATATATGATTATATATGGAAAGTTTCCAAAAAATAAACTATGTTTATTCTCGAGAAAAAATACTGAATTACTGGGTACAGGAATACAAAGGGGATTGCTTTTCATGGCAAATTTTTAAAAATATTTTCTACCATTCATACGTATTTAGAATTTTAATAATGGATTTATTGATTAAAAGTATAACGGGGAATATTATTAACAGAGTAGTTTCATGAAAAATGTGATATAGAGCAGTCTTTCACTAAAGGCTAATTTTTTAATTTAAGCAACGTAATTAACTGTTAGTATCATTGAGTTAAGGAGCACCTCCTATAGATCAATCAGTCAATCAATACTGTTATTTATTACTTCTGTTATCATCCTTTGAAAAGTCTTGGTGAATTTTCAGAACTTGTATAGGGTTTCAGAAATATTCATTGACCTACATACAAGCCAAATATATTAATAAAATGCCCTCCAATTTCCCAATAATTCTAACATTCTTTCAAGTTTTTTTCCACAGTTTGGTAAGCTCTGAATGACATTCTCTGCTTCCTTTAGGACTAATCTTACACATGGATGAAGTGCAGATTCCTGAGGCAGATGAGGCCAGGGTCTCTGAATCAGTTAACCATCCACATAGCACACACATCTCTTCATCTAGGTTATCTGGACCCTGGTACTAAGATCATCACTGTCATTCCTGTTGCTATAAAATGTATATTTGATCTCATGCACTTTTCCAGCATTTTAGTTTGGTTTCCTCTACATAACAATGATGCATTAACTTGTTGTGTATATGTGTAGTTATCATTCTCATAAATTTCAACTGGAAGCTCATTGAGGCCTCCCACAACACTATTACTATTTCAAAATAAGTTGTTAAACAATAGGAATACATGACAGGTGCAGCAGGTAGCCTATTAAATATTCATTTTCACTTTGTGCTTACGAAGAAAGCATCACTTCTAACTGGGGTGGCATTCGGCTCTGCTAAAAACATGTTTTGTTTTGGTTTTTTTTTCCAGCCTATCTGGCTGCTGGATATAGTATTGTGACATAGTTCTGGACAGGGCCATCCCTCATTTTGTTCAGAGTCCCAGGCAAATATTTTTCTGGAATCTCTATATAAATAGTTTGATTCAAAATATATTGCATAAACTTCTGTTTCTGATGAAATACATTTGGCATATTTTTACTTATTTCTCCTGATAAATGCAACTGAAAATCCTGGCTATAATATATAAAACAAACATATACAGACTCTAAATGGTGAAGAAAAATAAACAGCCTGGCTAGGGATATTGGTATCCTTAGTATAGTAGTAAGTTTCCTAGGTTTTCTTTTTGTTTCATATATCGCAGACTGAATACTGAAGAAGCTAGCAAACCATAGGTATCAACTGGCACAGATTTAGAACCAATAAATAAATAATAAACACAAGAAAAAAACGCTTTGTAAGTCAAAGGACCAGGAAAGGCATACCCCAGAGGGGGGAAACTTTTGGAAATAACCAGTCTACTGCACCAAACTCCACAGGTAAAAATAGATGTCCTGCTCTCAATTCCACCAGCAAAAACTGGGTGGGAAGCCAAAATTGTACCATTGGCAGGGTGCAAGGAAACACACCAAAGTCATAGGTTCACGTCAGAGAAAGTACAAAAGGGAGCCAGCACTTTCATCACCAAAATAAGCCCTCCCCTCTTTTCAGATTAAGTAGCTAACACACAGAGGATCCCTACACTCACTCCCACACATAGGTAACAAAATCCTCTTCCCCTCCTGTCAGAGGAGATCCAGTGGGGTGTCAAAACTTCCACTCATGCTTAGTGGGAACAACGCGACTTTCTCCATGGTATCTATGAAGGCCACCTGGGGAGCAGTAACGAGGCATCTCTGCCTTTCCCAGCCAGGGTACTATACATGGCAACCTAGATGGAAATCTGGTCTACAGAAAAATTTCTAAGGCACCTTTTTTATAAAAAGACCTCAAGCATTAATAATTGAGTCCAGCAAGGCCCCAGGATCTAAGATCAACATACACAAATTAATTGTATTTCTATATACGAACAATGAAACTGTGCAATCGAAAATTTAAAATGCAATACCTCCCACAACCACACAAACTCACAAAATCCAGAGGTTTCAATCTAACGCAACATGTACAGTAGTTATATGTTGAAAGCTATAAAATGATGAAGAAAACAAAAATGATGTAAGTGATGAGACCTCTGTTTCAACCTGAATCTAAATAAATGGTGAAACATACCACCAGATTGAAGCACACATTGTAATAAAGATGTCATTCTCTGCAAGTTGATATATAGGTTTGATTTAATTTCTGTCACCATTGATCAAGGTTTTTATTTGTTTGTTTGTTTTTGCATATGTTTATAGAACAGTTTGTTCTAAAATTTCTATAAAGTCAAAGGAACTAGAATAGCCAACATTTTGAAAAAACAGAAAAAATGGGGTAGGTCTAGTCAATTCCAAAATATGTTATGCAGTTTCAGTAATCAAGACTGTATAGTATTCACAATAAAATAGAAAGATCTATTGAACAGAACAGAGAATTTAGGAATAGCTCCACAGAAGATGACCAAGTAATTTTTGACAAAAGTGTGAAGTCTTTCCGACACATTGTGCTGGAGCGATGGACATATATAGGCAAAAAGTAAACCTCTACCTAAATAGGCAAATTTTACAAAAAAAAAACAAAAACAAAAACAAAATTCAAAATGGATTATAGATTTAAATGTAAAAATGTGAAAGTTAAAACTTTTAGAAAATATTCTAAACCTAGGGCTTGCTGCAGAGTTCCTAAGCATGGCACTGAATAAATAATCTATTAGATTAAAAAAATAGACATCTGACTTTATCAAAATTACAAACTTTAACAATACAATTAGAAAATGAGGAAAAACATGAAGGTATGTTCTATTTAAGAGGATTTATAGGCAGAAAAAAGCACAAGAAAATATGTTCAACATCACTAGCCACTAGAGAATTGCAAATGTATACAATGCAATATCACTTCACATTTACTAGAACAGCTAGCATTAAGAACAGTGACTACTTCATCTTTTCCTATGACAGAATAGTATTCCATTGTATATAGATATCATATCTTCTTTCTCCACTTATCTATTGAGGGACACTTTGGTTGTTTCCATGTCTTGGCCACTGTAATAAAGCTGAAATAAGTACTGGAGCACGTATATCTTTATGGATAAATGTTTTCAGATTTTTTGGGTAGATATTCAAGAGAGGGATTGCTGGGTCATATGGTAATTCTATTCTTAATTTTTTTAGGAACCTCCACACTGCCTTCCATAGTGGCTCCACCAATCTGCATTTCCATCAACCCTGTATGAGGGTTCCTTTTTCTCCACAGCCTTCCCAACACTTATTATTTATCTTGTTGATAATAGACATTCTAAATAGCGCCATTTGTGACAACGTGGAGGGATCTTGAGATTATTATGCTAAGCAAAATGAGTCAAACAGAAAAAGTCGAGAACCATATGATTTCACTGATATGTGGGATATAAAACTGAAAGCAACAAAGGAACAAGACAAACAAATAAAGAAAAAAAGACTCATAGACACAGACAACAGTTTAGTGGTTACCAGAGGGTAAGGGAGGAGGGGGGTGGTAGTTGAGGGGAACAGCGCCAAGTATATGGTGATGGAAGGAGAACTGACCCTGGGTGGTGAACATACAATGTCATTTATAGATAGTGTATTACAGAGTTGTATACCTGCAACCTATGTAACTTTACTAACAATTGTCAACTCAATGAACTTCAGTTTTAAAAAAAAAAAAAGAAGTGACTATACAAAATGCTGTTAAGGATACAGAAAATCAGGATTTCTCTCTTACACATTGCTGGTGGGAATGTAAAATGGTACAAATTCTCTGGAAAATAGTTGGGCATTTTCTTTAAAAAATTAAACATGACACAACATATGATCCAACAATGGAACTACTGGGCAATCATCCCAGAGAAATGAAATCGTATGTCCATACAAACCTATGTTTGTTCATAGTAAGTTAATTCAGAATAGCCAAAGCTAAAAACAACCAATAAGTGAATGGTTTAAAAACTGTGGTACATTCATACCATCAAATTCTACTCAGAAATAAAAAGCACTGTACTGTTGCACCTACCAACTTGGAACCATCTCAGGGGCATTGTGCTGAATGGAAAAAAAGCCAGTCTCAAAATGGTTACACACTACATGTTTCAATTTATGTAACATTGCCATTCTTGAAACAACAAAATAAGTTGTTTAGTTGGGAGTTATGAGATGGTCTGGGGAGATTAGTGTTTGTTGGGAGTTATGAGATGGTCTGGGGAGAGGTGTGCATGTGACAATATAGGGATAGAATGACAGAAAAAATTGTGTTTATGGAATAGTTCTGTATCTTGACATACTGTGGTGGTGGTTACATAAATATACACATGTAATAAAATGAAATGTATACAATATACGAGTGTCAAATTCCTAGATTTGATATTATACTGTGATTATGCAAGATGTAGTTCTTGGGGTTCAGGGTACGTGGACCTGTGCACTGTATTTGCAACTTCCTATGAATCTGTTATTATTAATATTATATATATATTTATATATCCATATCTTTAATATGTATAAATAAATATATCTTTAAATATAAATATATATTTATATGTAAATATATAAATATATAAATACATATTTATATAAATTTATATATTTACTATTATAAATATAATATGTATACTATATATTTATATATTTATATTTATGTTTTATATATTTATATATATTATATATTCATATATTTATATATTTATATTTATATTTTATATTTATATATTTATATATTCAATATATATAAACATATATAATATATAATATTATATATAATATAATATGTAATAATATAATTATATATAACATAATAATATTAATATAATATAATTTAATATAATATAAATAATTAAAATATTATTATATTAATTATAATATAACATTATATCATCATATATAATATAATATATAATTATATATAATAATATAATATAATATAACATAATATAATATAATATATATTATTATATATTATATATACTACATAATATTATAACATATAATATATATAATATATATAATATATATTTATACATAAATATATTATATATAAATATATATAAATTTATATATTTATTATTATAAATATAATATTTATATTATATATTTATATATTTATATTTATGTTTTATATATTTATTATATTTAATAATATAATTTATTTATTATATTATATTATATAAAAATATATAATATTATATATTCATTCATTTATATATTTATATTTATATTTATATTTCATATTTATATGTTTAATATATATAAACATATAATATATAATATTATAATATATAATATATAATAATATAATTATATATAATATAATAATATTAATATAATATAATTTAATATAATATAAATGATTAACATATTACATTAATTATAATATAACATTATAAAATCATATATAATATAATATATAATATTATATAATTATATATAATATAATGATATAATATAATATGATATAATATAATATAATATATATATATAATAATTGTATATTATATATACTACATAATATTATAACATATAATAAAATAATATATATATATATATTTATATATAAATATATTATATATATATATATATTTATTATTATAAATATATAATATAGATATATATTATATATTTATATATTTATATTTATATTTTATATTTATATATTTAATATATATTTATCATTATAAATATATGTTTATTAAATTTATATATTTATTTATATTTATATAATTTATATATTTATAAATTTATTTATATATAAATATATAAATATATAAAATATATTTATATATATATTTATATGTAATGTATATATAAATAAATAAATGTGTATATATATGTATATATGTGTATATATGTGTGTGTGTGTGTGTGTGTGTGTGTATATATATATATATATATATATATGTCAGATTTAGTGGACCCATGTAAAGTATATTAATTTATCAACTAAGTTGTAAGTCAGTGTGTAAAGAGAAGTACTTATGTATTGGTTTATTTTTCAGTTAGTGCACGTGAAGATTTCTCATGGCATCCACTGCTTAATTTTTGGAAATATATATTATCTACTTTCCGTACAGCACTCTTACTGCAGGTCCTCAGCCCTTTCCTTCTGAGCTTTTGCCTCTGCTTTTTTTTTTTTTTAAATAGGAATCTGCATGGAAACTAATAAATAGTCTGTGCCTCTAAAATGTTCTGCTCCCAATGCTAACTTCACCTAGTTCTATTCTTGAGGTGTGCTGTTTCCTGACATGAGGATACGTTTTATTGTTTTTTGTTTGTTTGTTTGTTTGTTTCTCTTTTTGGTCCCTGTCATATGCTCTGCATCTAGAACTTATTAAGAGATAAAAATAAAAGTTTCATTTATGGGATGAATAAATATCCATCAACTATTTAAGGGATTAGACAGACTTTTCTGAAAGCTACCAACAAAGCATAATATGCTCTGTATTGAGTGGGGAGGATATCCATGTATATTAGGAGAAAAATGGGAGGAAGAAGGGAAAAGGTAAAACTGAAAGACGAGATCAGGAATGGTGGAGACATAACACAATGCCCACCTTCACTTTGGTCGTCCATAACTTCTGTATAATGTACTTCTGTTAGGTAAGGACAGAAGAGATCCCTCTCTCAGTACATGCTCATTACAACAAAAATTAAATATAGGCAATTAGTTCAATGATTTTCAAGAACAAAGTGGTTTATGTGCTTTGTGTCACATTGTAATATCCTGGTTGAGGGACAATTCGAAACAGGAGAGAAAAAATGAATAAGAAATGAAGTTAATTAAAAATACATTATCATATCCAGACAAACTGATTTGTTTCATTTAGGTTAGAGAACAATAATTTTAAACATGCAAAAATTTATATTTGTTAAACCATTCTGAGAAATCTAAGAGAAGACGGCCTTTCCAATCAAGAGATGGCCAAGGGAAACTTTCGTTTTATATAAAAGGTTTTAGTATAAAATTAAATGAGACCATAAAATTATATTTTCTAAATACCCAAATAAATACCAGAAAACAAAACAAAACAAAACTAATTAAAATAAAAAAGTAATTTGAGAAGGACCAACCAGAATTTATCAAATTTCTATAAATTCATTACATTGAGGAAATAGGTGGAGACTGTGTAAAAGACTCAAAATTTATGCGTTAGTTTTATAGTTTTGAGTTTCAAAGCATGTAAATTATTTATAATTTCAAAAATAAAATTAAATCATAAAAATGAAATAAGCTGAATTTTCAATTGAAAATAAAAGACAAATGATTACCTGTGTGTGGAAAACTGACAATATTAACTACAGAAAGGAAAAATAATAATTCAACAAAAATTGTTTTTAATTTCTTAAACATGTAATTTTAAAGTAATTCTAGATTTACAGAAAGTTGCAAAGATAGTACCAATTGTCCCTTACTTCCCTTAGTATTGTTTCACATAGTGATGGCATATTTATAAAAACTGTGCCATAAACATTGGTGTAATACTTTTATGAAATTTATTCAAATATCTATGTTTTTTTAGACAATGTTTTTTTTCTGTCTAGATCCAATCCATGATATCCATTGAATTTTGTCTTCATGACTCCATACTCAACACTAATGTGTGACAGTCTATTGGTCTTTCTCTCTTTCATGACCTCGTCAGTTTTGAAATGTACTCGTCAACTATTTTTTACAATATCCCTCAATTTGGGTTTGTCTGATGTTTTGTCACGATTCAACTGGGAGCATGGAATTTAGAGAGAACACCAAAAATTTAAAGTGCCCTTCTCACTGTATCAAGCAGAGGAAATAAAATATTAATATGAATTATGGCTGGTGATGTTCACATTGATCACTTGGTTAAGGTGGAATGTGCCAATTTTTTTTTTTTACAGAAAAGTTATTTTCTCCCTGCCAGATCTGTTTGTTAGAAGTGAGACACTAAGTATAGAACATACTGGAGGGGAGGGAATTAAACTCCACATCCTGGAGGGAAGGTTACCAAACAATTTATGGACATATAACTGACATATTAATTAGCAAATATTTTGAGGGGAAATTTTGATTCAATTTGAATACCCTTTTCTTCATAAAGTTTGCCACCTTAATTATAATATTCATCAGTGCATTTTGCCTGCAGCATTTATTTCAGTGATGTTCAAATGGAGATTTTCTGTAACCCTCATTATTTCTATATTTATAAATTGGACTTTTTCTATAAGCAATATGTGTCCCTTCTCCTTATTCATTCATTCATTCATTCATTCATTCATTCATTCAGTTACCATTTATTAATAGCTGAGTGATTTTACAGATACTTTTTATTATTTTGATTATAATTCATTAAAATGTTATCATTTATATTATTATTCAGATTGTTCACACTTGAGCAACTGAGAGTTCTTTCACCTTGTCTACTGTATTCTTTTCACGAATCCCTTTTTACTTTTTCCTTCCTTACTTTCTTGGCACCTTTGTCATAAATCTGTTCACTGATTTCTGTGGGTTTATTTCTGGGCTGCTTATTCTGTTCCATTTGATCTATGGATAGATCTTTTCACCAAAACCATGATCTTCATCATAGTAACTTTTTATTAAGACCTGTGAGAAGATAGTGTAGGTTGGGAATATTTATTTTTCTTTACATAATTTTTTGACCATTCTATTTTTGTTTTTTTGGTGGGGAGAAGGGGAATACGACTTTATTGGGGAACAGTGTGTACTTCCAGGACTTTTCAAAGTCAAGTTGTTGTCCTTTCAGTCTTAGTTGTGGAGGGCGCAGCTCAGCTCCATGTTCAGTTGCAGTTGTTAGTTGCAAGGGCACAGCCCAGTATCCATTGCTGGAGTCAATTGGCAACCTTGTAGTTGAGAGCCAGTGCTCCAATCAACTGAGCCGTCTGGGAGCTCCGTGGCAGCTTAGTTCAAGGTGCCATGTTTAATCTTAGTTGCAGGGGGTGCAGCCTACTATCCCTTGCAGGAGTCAAACTGGCAACCTTCTGGTTGAAAGCCTGTGCTCCAACCAACTGAGCCATCTGGCCACCTGGGAGCTGAGCAGCAGCTGATTGACTTCATTCTAATTGTGGATGGCGCAGCTCACTGGCCCATGTGGGAATGGAACCAGCAACCTCGGCCTTAGGAGCACAGTGCTCCATCTGAGCTACAGAGCCAGCTTTATTATTTTATTTATTTTATTTTTTGACATCCCAAGTATGTTTTAGAAGTAGTTGCTGAAATCTAGAAAAATTTGCAGGAATTGGAAATTTATTATCCTCTAGATCAAATTGGGAATAATTGACATCCTACTAGTAATTGTGTCTTCCATTCTACAAAT
Source organism: Rhinolophus hipposideros (assembly GCF_964194185.1). NCBI lineage: Eukaryota > Metazoa > Chordata > Mammalia > Chiroptera > Rhinolophidae > Rhinolophus > Rhinolophus hipposideros. The sequence continues at coordinate 4,354,026 of NC_138052.1, read as the reverse complement.
TGGTACATTTCTCCATTTTAAAAACTCTTATTTGAGTTCTTTTCAAATATTGTATGAATTATTATTTGTTTTTTACAAGTTTAGTAGAATTGGTAAGAGGAAATATATGGACTTGGACATGTTTTAAATTACAAATTCAATTTCTTAAAAATAACTTTAGGACGATTCAGTTTACCTATTTCTTCTTGAGTAAGTTTTCTTAACCTGTGTATTTTAAGGAATTGGACCATTTCATTGAATTTATTGAATTTATTGGCATAAAGTTATTTGTTGTATTCACTTCTCATCCTTTGAGTGTCTCTGGGGTCAGTAGTGATATCTCTCTCTTCTTTCTGATATTTGAAATTTGTGTCTTTATCTGTTTCCTTGGTCAAACTTTATAGAAGTTCATATATTTATTGAACTTTCAAAGAAAGAGCTCTTTGTATTATTGATTTTTTATGTGGCATGTTGTTTTGAATTTCATTTATCTCTGCTCTTGTCTTTATTGTTTGAGTCTTCTGAATTTAATTTGCTCTTCTGTTGATTCTTAACATAAAAACATAGGTTATTCATTTTCAATTATCTTTTTTCTTTTATAATGTAGTAATTTAATTTTATAATGCAGTAATTTAATAATGTAGTGATTTAATGTAGTAATTTAATAATCTGCAATTATTTTTCCTCTAATCATTGTTTTACCCAAAGCTAAAGAAATTTAATATATTCTGTTGTTTTTATTTTCATTCAGTTCAAACTTAATTTTATTTTCCATGAGACATAATCTTTGAAGTATGAGTTGTTTACAAGTATATAACTTATTTTTCAACTATTTGGGGATTTTCCAGATATGATTGAGTTATGATTTCAATTTTACTTTTATGGACTGAAAACTAGTTCATATAATTTAATTCCTTTAAAAATTACTAAGATTTGTTTTATGGCCCACAATATGGACTATTTGGGTCTCCGTTTATTCTTTTGTTATTGGTGGAGTGTTCTACACATGTCAATTTTGTAAAGTCTGCTAATGGTTTTGTTTAGGTCTCTATAACCGGAGGTATTTCTCCCTACTTGTTCTTTCAGTTAGAGAGGAGAGTAAAAAAATTCTCCAACTATAACTGTGCATATGCGTATAACACCTTTCAGATCTATAATATACCTCATTTAGAAAGCTCTGCTATTAAGTATGTAGAACAATTTAGTATTATCATATATTATTGGAGAATTGGCCCCTTTATTTATATGTTTATTTTATTTTATTTCATTCCAAAGTATGGATCCAAGTATCTGATCTATATCAATATTCATTCCCACCATAAGACTTCCTTTAGCATTCTTTGTAGATTACTCTGTTCACAGTGTTTTCATCAGTTTTGTTCCCCTCAACCTTTTTGTCTTACAAAACAAAACAAAACAAAACAAAACAAAACAAAACAAAACAAAACAAAAAAGAAAAAACCTGTACTTTTTCTACATTTTTGAAGGAATTTTCTTTGCATATATAATTTTGAATTGACATTATTTTTCTTTCAGCACTTATTTTTTTTCTGTTTGCTTGCATTAGTTATACTCTAAGTCATTTGTAATTCATATTCTTTTCTGCTATAGATAATGGGCCTACCACCTTATCTTTCACATTTTTTTAGTAGTTTGAATACAAAAAGCCTATGCAAAAAAAAATAGTGTTTATTTTCCTTGGTATTCTATTACTTTTTTTTTTTTCAGTTTGTTGTTTAGAATCTGTCATTAATTTTGAAAACATTTTGGCCATAATTTCTTTAAATATTATGCTCCATTTTTGGAGGGTGGGGGTTACTATAATATCTATTTTAGAATTGTGTATATTGCCCCATAGCTCTTGTATGTTGGCTTTCATTATGTTGTCTTTACTTTTCTAGTTGTGTAGTTTCTACAAACCTACCTTTTCAATTCAAAAATTCTTTTCTTGGCTGCAATAAGTCTACTGATATTATTTCAAAGGATCATCACAGTTATTTTGAACACTCTTTCTTATAATTTTTATCACATAAATTTGATTCTATTTGATTTTATTAATTGTGTTATTTTTTCATAAGTTGTTTCTCGTGTTGTCTTCGCCCTAGGATGCTTTATTTTATTTTTTTCTTTATTGAAAGCTGAACATGTTGTATAGGACATTAGATACAATTATGGTTGAAGGTGAGTAAGTCTTTATTTTTCCCAGGACTTTTGTATGAGAATTTATGTTAATCTAATCAGCAGTTGAGCTGAGTCTGATGTTTGGTGTTGATAAAATTACTTTAAAGTGCACCACAAGTTTCATATTCTGCCTGTGTTTACTTTATTTTACTTATGATACCTGGTGTGTGACCTAATTTGTTTGATAATTTTTAACAAAGTTTTCTTTCTTCTGATCTCTTTGGATCTTTACTTAGCTTTGGATTTTCTTTTGTATTTCCCCTCAAATAGAATTTACCTCTTTCTACCTTCCAAGCTGCATTCACTGTAAATTTTCCTTGTTATCACTTTTATTCTTTTTTGGCATGGTCGTGTGGCACAATGAAATATTCTTTGCTCTTTTGATCAAGTGTTAGAATAGAACAGGTGCTTTGAAACTTTGGGGTAATGCCTTTCAAGTGTATTCCTGTCACTCACTTGGAACGATGCTGGGAGCATAGGAGGTATGACAATTAAGTTCGAGAACTCATCTTAGAAAGAGTGCTACATACCTCACTGCTGAATATCACTTTGGTCAGCTTTCAAGTATTCTCCTCAGGAAGCTATGCACTGACACCAGTGCTTAGTCCACCCTTCAAAGATATTTTGGAACTCTTTTTCTGGAATGGCCATCAGACTTGTCATAGTATTACCCTTGATGTCCTGAATATCATTGAAATGTCTTCCTTTTAATATTTCCTTTATTTTGGGTAAAGAAAGAAGTCATTGGGGGCCAGATCAGGTGAGTAGGGAGGGTGTTCCAATACAGTTATTTGTTTACTGCCTAAAAACTCTCTCACAGACAGACCCTGTGAGCTGGTACATTGTTATGATGCTACAGCCATGAATGGTTGGCGAAAAGTTCAGGTTATCTAACTTTTTCACTCAGCCTTTACAGCCCTTCCAAATTGTAAACTTGGTTAACTGTTTGTCCAGTTGGTACAAATTCATACCAACTAATCCCTCTGATACCGTGTTTCCCCTAAAATAAGACCGGGTCTTATATTAATTTTTTATCCAAAAGATGTATTAGGACTTCTGTTCATGGGATGTCATCCTGAAAAATCATGCTAGGGCTTATTTTCCAGTTAGGTCTTCTTTTCAGGGAAACACGGTACCAAAAAAGGTTACCAACATAGTCGCAACAAGTTCACAAACTTAATTGTCAGGTCCAATGCACCTATGTGTGTGTCCGTGTATGTGTGTGTATATACACATATATATGAAACTGACTCACACTTTTATAATAAGTTGTTATAATTGTTATTAATAAGTAAATACCCGATATCATATATATGTGTATATGTGTGTATATATATATATATATATACATACATATACATATATATATATATATATACACATATACATATATGTGTATATATATATATATATATATATGACTTATATTATTATGGAAATTAAGAAGTCACAAGACTTCCAGTTACCAAGTGGGAGAACCACGAAAGCTAATGGTGTAGGTCTAGTCTGAAAGCCAGCATGCAGGAGACCCACCCAAAGAGCAGCCACTGTTTCAGTTTGAGTACAAAGTCAGGAACAGACTGATTTCCCAGTTCAAGGGAGTCAAGCATCAGAAGTACCCTTTACTTAGTCTTTTTGTTTTATTCAGGTTCTTTAATTGATTGGATGGGACCCACTCACACTGGGGAATACAATCTGCTTTACTCAGGTAACTGATTCAAACGTTAATGTCATCCTCACAAACACATACAGAATAATGTTTGACCAAATTACTGGTCATTCCATGGCCCAATCAAGTTGACATAAAATTAACCATCACAATATATAATTAACTAAAATACATTTTTTCATTTGTAGTTCACCAATATTATTATTACCTTTACTTAAAGAAAGTGTTTTACACAGATATTGCCATTTGTGGAATGCTGCAATCTTTGCAGTTAGAAATAAAACTTAACAAAATACAAGAGAACTCAAAAAAGCTGTTCAACTAGCTCAGAAATAAAATCAACAAACAAAAAGAGTACTTTACCAAAAAGACTGAAACAATAAAAAGAACCAACCAGAGATTCTGGAGATAAAGATCTCAATACATGACATAAAGAATGAACTAGTGAGCTTAGGAAATAAAGCAGATCAGATGGAGAAAAAAAACAGTGATAATGAAGATAGAAATCTGAAAATGAACAGGTGGAAGAGAGAGAATCAAGAGTAAAAAGAGAAAAGAAAGCAAAAGAAAAAAAAGAGAAAAGAACTCTATGGAAACTATCTGACCTCATTAGAAAGAGCAATATAAGTATTATCAGTGTACTAGAAGGAGAAGAGAGGGAGAAAGGAACAAAAAACTAACTCACAAAAACACAAAATCACTGAGAACTTCCCAAATCTATGGAAAGAACTGGACCCTCGAATACAAGAAGCGAATAGAACACCTAAATATTTCAACTCAAAAAGGCATTCACCATGGCACATTTTATTAAAGCTGTCAAAAATTTAAGTCAAAAAACAAATCATCAAGGCAGCCAAGGAAAAGAGGACAATAACCTATAAAGGAAATTCCATTAGATTATCATTGGAATTTTCAGCAGAACCCTACAAACTAGGAGAGAGTATTCAAATATTCAAAATGTTGAAAGAGAGAAATCGCCATCTAAGGATAGTGTATCCAGCAAATTTTTCTTTTAGATATGAAGATGAAATAAAGGCTTTTCCAGAAAAACAGAGGCTGCATACATTTACCACTACAAGAAAAGCTGGAAGGTGTTCCATTAGCTGAAACAAAAAGACTGAAGGATACAAAATTTTGAGTAAGATGACCAGGCAGAAGCAGGAAACTATAACTCATGTTCAGAATAGGGTATTAAACACTTAAAATAACATAAAGTTTAATGGAGATAAAATAATTTTTAAAAAGAAGATAATAGCTGCAATTATTTGGAAATAAACTCATAAAAAGGGATAATTTGAGACAAGAAAAACAGAAAAAGGGAGGAAGGAATAGACGGAACTTAGCAACAGGTGACTGTCCACAAGACGCAAACAGGAGCAAAAGGCCTATTGCGTATTTGAGATTTTTCTTGTTGCATAAACATAATGGTAACCACAAACCAAAAATCTAGCACTGAGACACATAACAGAAAAAACAGGAAATGCAAAAAAAATTATAGAATATCACCAAACTAAAATGATGCACAGATACACAGGGGAAAGGAAACAATGGAGACACAGAACTATGAGGAAACAAAAGATAAAATGGCTATAGAAAGTCCTCACATATCGTTCATCACCCTAAATGTAAATGATGGAACTCACCAATTAAAAGGCACAGAATAGAGGGATGGATTAAAACAACAACAACAACAACAACAACAACAACAACAACACCTAAGTATTTGCTACCCTCAGACACATCTCAGATGCAAAGACAAACACAGATTCAGAGTGAAGTGGTGGAAAATGATACTCCAAGCAAATGGCATCCATGAAAAAGTGGGTATAGTCATACTTATATCAGACAAAATAGATTTCAAGATTAAAAGTAAGAAGGTAACAAGAGACAAAGATGGACACTTTATAAGGATAAAGACAACAATAAATCAAGAAGACATAACACTTATTAATATATAGGCACCCAACATGGGAGCACCAAAATATATAGAAGACTAACAAAACTAAATAGAGAAACTGACAAGAAAAATACAATTATAGTAAAGGACTTAAATAACCCATTTAAGCAATGGATAGATCACCCTAACAAAAAAATTGATGTAGAAATATTGGCCTTAAATGACACATTACTCCAAATGGATATAATTTATATTTACAAAACTTTATACCCCAGAATATCAGAATATATATTTTTCTCTTGAGCACATGAAACATTCTCAAAGATAGACCCTATGTAGGGATACAAAACTAGCCTCAACAAATTTAAGAAGATTGAAATCATACCAAGCATATTCTCTGACCACACACTTTAAAACTGCAAATCAACTGCAAAAAGAAAGCTGGATAAACCAATATGCGGAGATTAAACATTATGCTACTGAACAATGACTGGTCAAAGAAAAAATAAGAGATCAAAATATACATAGAGACAAATGATAATGACAGTATGACATATCACAATTCTGAGGATGCACAAAAGCATGTTAAGAGCACTGAAGCCCCACCTCACGAAACGACAACAATCTCAAATAAGCAACATTTCACATTAAAATAATAGAAAAAGGAGATCAAACAGAGTTCAGAAGCAATAGAAAAAAGAAAATTATAAAAATTAGAGCAGTATTAAACAAAATAGAGAACTGAAAAAGGTAGAAAAAAAGTAATGCAACAAAAAGCTGGTTCTTTGAATACCTCTGGTTAGACTTAGTAAGGAAATAAGAGAAAAGTCTCGAACAAAATCACAAATGAAAGAAGAGAAGTTGCAACAAACACCACAGTAATACAAAGTACTATACAAAATACTATGAAATAGTATACATCACCAAATTTGATAACCTGGAAGAAATAGATAAGTTCTTAAAAATATATAACTTCCCTAGACTGAATCATGAAGAATTGAAAAATCTAAATAGACCAATCAACAGTGAGGAAATCAAAACAGTAATCAAAAACCTCCCCCAAAAATAAAACTCCAGGACCAAAAGGCTTCACTGGTGAATTCTATGAAACATTGAAAGAAAATTTAATACTATACTCAAACACTTTCAACAAAATTGAATAACAGGCACTACTCCCTAATTCATTTTATGAAGCCAACATTACTCTGATACCAAAACCTGATAAGGACATACAAAAATAGAAATCTACAAGCCAATATCTTTCATGAATATGAATGCAAAAACCCTAAACAAAATGCTAGCAAATCAAATAAAACCAATTATTAAAAGATAATACATCACAATTAAGTGGGGGTCATTCCAGGGACACAAGGATGGTTCACCATATGCAAATTAATCAATATGATACATTAAAAAAATTAAGGAAAAAATAAAAACTTTTTAAAGAATTTTAAAAAAGGAAAATCACACTAAAAAATAAAGGAAAAATACTATGATTATATCAGTAGGTGCAGAAATATTATTTGACAAGATAAAACATCCATTTATGATTAAAATGCTCAATAAAATGGGTATAGGAAACTACCTCAACATAATAAAGGCCATTTATTACACTCAGCTAATATACTCAGTATTGAAAACCTGGAAGTTTTTTTTTTTTTTTTTCTCTAAGATCAGGAATAAAACATATGCCCACTCTTAACCACTGTTATTCAGTGTATTACTGAAAACTCTAGCCAGAGAATTTGACAAAGAAAAAAATAAAAGTCACCCAAACTGGAAATGAGAAAGTAAAGTTGTCATTTTTTGCAGATGACATGGTTCTGTATATAGAAAACCCTAGAGACTCCACCAACTCTTTTAGAAACAACAAATAATTATGGAAATATTGAAGAATACAAAATCAATGTACAAAGATCCATTGCATTTCTATATACCAACAATGAAATATCAGAAAGAGTAATGAAAATCATTGTTCCACTTGCAATTGCAATAAAAGATAAAATACCTAAGAACAAACTTAAAGAAAGTGAAGGACTAATATAAGGAAAACGACGAGATGTTGTTGAAAGAAGTTGAAGAAGACACAAAGTAATGGAAAGGTATTCCATGCACATGTATTGGGAGAATCAACAAAGTTAAAATGCCCATAATAGCCTAAGCAATATACAGATTTAATGCAATCCCCATCAAAACCCCAATGGCATTTTGAAAAAAAAAAAAAAAAAGAACTAAAACTCATTAAATTTGTTTGGAACTACAAATTTGTCTTGATTTTCAATAACCTAAGCTACCTTGGGAAAAAAGACAAAGGTAGAGGTATCACACTCCCTGATTTTAAATTATACTACAAAGCTATAATAATCAAAACAGTATGGTGTTGTCAGAAAAATGGACACACAGACCAATGGAACAAAATTGAGAACCCAGAAATTAACCCACATGTATATGGGCAAACAGTTTTTGACAAAGGAGTCAAAAACATGCAGTGGAGAAAGAAAAGCTTCTTCAATATATGATGTTGGGAAAATTGGAAAGCCACATGCAAAATATTGAAACTAGACTGCTATTTGACACCATGTTAAAAATTAATTCAAAGTGGATTAAAAACCTATGTATACAACCTGAAACAATAAAATACATAGAAGTAAGCATTGGTACTAAATTTATTGGCCTTGGTCTCAGACAGGGTTTTATGAACTTGACCCAAAAGGCAAGAGAAGTAAAAGCAACAATAAATGAATGGGACTACATCAAACTCAAAAGCTTGTTCACAGTAAAAGAAACCATCAGCAACATAGAAAGGCAACCAACTTAATGGGAGAAGACTTTTGCAACTGATACCTCTGATTAGGGTCTAATCCCCAATACATATAAGGAACTTAGACAACTCAACAGCAAAATCCAATTAAAAAATGGGCAGAGGACCTGAACAGACACTCTTCCCAAAAAGACATACAAATAGCCACAGATATATGAAAATGTGCTCAACTTCACTAACTATAAGGGAAAAGCAAGTCAAAACCACAATGAGACATTACTTCAGCCCTGTTAGAGTGGTTATTATAAACAAGACAAGTAATAACAAATGTTGGAGAGGCTGTGGGGAAAAAAGGAGCCCTTATAAACTGCTGGTGGGGATGTAAACTGGTTTGAAAAACTATGGAAAACAGTACAGAGGTTCTTCAAAAAATTAAGAATAGAGTTATGAGGTCTGACAATTAAATTTGAGAACTTTTTTCAATGATGTTCTAACTTTTTTGATATCAAAGGGCTTATGCATTATGAGTGTGTACCAACTGGACAAACAGTTAACCAAGTTTACTATTTGGAAGTGCTGAAAAGGCCGCGTGAAAAAGTTAGACAACCTGAACTTTTCACCAACCATTCATGGCTCTTGCATCATGACAATGCACCAGCTCACACGGCACTGTCTGTGAGAGAGTTTTTAGTCAGTAAACAAATAACTGTATTGGAACACCATCCCTAACCCCCAATGACTTCTTTCTTGATCCAAAGATAAAGGAAATATTGAAAGGAAGACATTTTAATGACATTCAGGACATCAAGGGTAGTAGGATGACAGATCTAATGTCCATTCCAGAAAAAGAGTTCCAAAATTGCTTTGAAGGATGGACTAGGCACTGGCATTGGTGCATAGCTTCCCAAGGGGAGGACTTCGAAGGTAACTGTAGTGTTATTCAGCACTGAGGTATGTAGCGCGTTTTCTAGGATGAATTCGTGAACTTAATTGTCAGACCTCATACCATTAGACCCAGCAGTCACACTTCTGAGTATCTACCCCAAAATTTTGAAAACATATATTCCTAAAAATATATGCACCCCTATGTTCATTGCAGCATTATTTACAGTAGCCAAGATGTGAAAACAACCTAAGTGTTCCTCAATGGACAATTGGGTAAAGAATATGTGGTATATATACACAATAGAATACTACTCAGCCATAAGAAAGGATGAAATACTGCTGTTTCAGACAAGATGGATGGATCTTGAGAGTACTATGCTAATTTAAATAAGTCAGATGGAAAAGGACAAGAACCATATAATTTCACGCATTTGTGGGATATAAAACAGAAAGCAGGAAATGAACAAACAAAACAAACAAACTCATAGACATAGACAACAGAATAAAGGTTATCAGAAGGGAAGTGGGATGGGAGAAGGATGAAGGCATAAAGGGGGTCAAATATATGGTGATAGGGGGAGACTAGACTGTGTGATGAGCACAGAATGCATTATACAGATGATGTATTATAGAATTGTACACTTGAAACTTAGATAATGTTGTTAAACAATGTTGCCCCAATTAATTTAATGCAAAAATATTCTGGAAATGGGTCAGTGGAAAATCAGAAAACCTCCTAAATATAAACTTATTCAAAGAGTAGGCTAATCAATGTCTATGGGTCCTACACCACCCATCTTCAAATAACTCATTTACACCTGCAATGAGTGTGTGCTTTTCCCTAACTTTATTCTAAAATATTCTATCTCAGGTGATTCTCTGAGTGTCAGTGTTTTTGTTGTTGTTGTTGTTTTTTAATCATATTCTATTTTAATTATCCACTAGATACACAAAAGCATGTTCCTATATTAAATTAAAAACAAAACAAAATCCCTTTTAAATTAATATGTGGTACAATTCCAGACAATTTACATTCACTCTGGGAATATTTTGTCACATATAGCTCTGCCATTTGCTTACCTTTTTTCCCCGCCTAAATCTATCAACTTTATTACTAAACCACTGAGACTACAGGTTTTCTCTAAGCCCAAAGCTCACATTCTTTTTCTTTTTTGAAGAACTCTTAGTGGCTTCAAAGAGAAGCTGCAGGGAAGAAAGTCTTTCTTTAGTTATTGGGAACTGGGGCAGAGGTGCTTTTCAGCATTTAACAATACAGAGGAGAAAAAGAGATGATCGTAGCTTACTTTAAGTAGTGACTGATTGCAGGAGGGAAATTGCTACATCAAATTGGAGCTAGACGCTTTCAGGCCTTGCCTTCTACTATTCCCCATTCTTTGACACATATAAGGGAAAAGAGATATATTGCTGTCATTTTATTCTCTGTCATTATTTAATAGAGACATTCATCCAAGACAAGTGGGACTTTATTAGGTCAAAATAAGTAGAAATGTGAATCATCTGTTCTTCTGCAAAGCCTCCTTTCATGCTTACTCTGAATTAATGCAACAATCACTACCTTCTGAGTACTGTTAAAATACCATTAGGGTCACAAATTTACTCATGGCTCTTATCTTCTGAGAGTTTCTAAGTTATGAGACCTAAGACTTCTGAAGAGAGTATAAAGAGGAAGTGATTTTCTCCCCTCATGCACAAGGGAAATGTTCAATAAATGTAGCTGTTATCATGATATTATTAATATTTGTTTTTGTTCGTCCTTTCATACTCCTGTTGAGACCTGTGGGACATACCATTGCTATCACAAAAACACACACGTGCACACAGGCAATCAATAACAATCACAAAAACCCACCCATTTGTATTTTTAATTTTTTTTTACTTTTACTTTCAGGTGTACAAAGAAATATAATAGTTAGACATTTACACCCCTCATAAGGTGATTGCCCCCAATCTACTACCCCTCTGACATCGCATGTAGCTATTACAATACCATTAACTATATTCCTTATGCTGTACTCCACCTCCCCTGACTATATATATATATATATATATATATATATACAGTACTATACTGTATATATACTATACAGTACTATACTGTATATATATAGTATATAGTATATAGTATATACTGCATATATACTATATACAGTACTATATACAGAAATTCCATTCCCGTACCCCTAGAGAAATGGAATGCCATTCCCATACCCCTAGCCTTAAGAACACAAGACTCAGAGCTGTAAGATAATAAAATTGTACTGTTTAAGACACTGAGGTTGTAGTAACATGTTATAGCAACAACAGGAAACTACTGTAATACCTGAGGATGTCTAGTTGTGAGACAGAGTTAAAAACAAACAAACAAAAAAGACAATCAGATATAGAAATCAAAATAGAACTTCTGGGGGAAATTAACATCAACTTAAATAAAAGCAGGTAAAGGATAATAAAGTAGATAAGATAAACAACAAATATATAGATTTAAATAAAGCCACAGAAGTTATAGATACAAAATGTATAATGTTTAACAAAAACTTAATTTAGATGAGCTGAAAAGAGAGAATAGTGTCTGCTGAGAGTTGCATTAGAGTTCTGTAAGACACCCAAAATATCTAACACTGGGGTGTGTGTGTGTGTGTGTGTGTGTGTGTGTGTGTGTGTTCCAGATTCAGGAAAGCAAATGTGCAATGAACAAGAATTCCAGAAAAAATGGAATTGATGGAGAAGAGAAAAATATATATATAATCAAAAGGCAACAATTTCCCTGAACTAAAGATAGATATGGGTAAGAAAATTGAGTTGAAGATACAATTGATGACAAAAAATGTATACTTAGAATTTCCCACATAATAATACTGAACAATAAGGAAGAAGACACAATTTCACTATTTCCCAGGCAGAAAGAGTGATTCTTTATAAATTAAAACAAATTGAATGATACGGTACTTCTCTTTTTAACACTGGGAAATAGAATTTGTGATAATTGCTAGGGACTACAAAGAGAATCAGGAGGTAAAACTATAATCCTCTTCTTAGTCAAAGTATTATTTACTTATCTAAATAAAATTTTTGTAGTTACCAGTATTTCAGATGATGAAACACCCAAATAACTCCACTGAGGAAATTACTCAAGAAAGGACACGAACACAAACCACATGCAATCCCCAGACGTATATAGAGGTTATTTTTGGAGGTTGAAAAACAAAGCAAAAGTCCTTCATTAACAGAACAGAACTTCTAGCTATAGAGGTATAAAAAGTTTACCAAATTCTTATCATAAAAAGAAATAAAACATTTGACAAAATTGCCAAAATAACCATTTCACAACCATTGTCATTTCACAGCTCTGGAAAATTGCCAAAGGCAGAGAACAAATAAATATGTTCATAAAATTAAATAAAACGACATTCAAACATTTAAATAAAAATATAGAGCTAATTAAACACAAACAAATGGGAGATTTCACAAGAGGTAGAATCTGTAAAAGGAACCAAATGTAATTTCTGGAGTTGAAGAACACAATCGTAAAAATGAAAAACAAAAGGAAACAAAACTATATGCTTTTCTCTAAGATCAGCAAAAGGGCAAAGACTTGTGCTTTCACCATTGATGTTCAACACTATCCTGGAGGTCGGGGCCAGTGCAACCGGGGGAAAAATAATAGAAGACATCCAGATTGGAAACAATGACATAAAACTGTATTAATTCACAGGTAAAATGACCTCTAATGAAGATTCCAAGGAATATATGTTTTAAGGAGTAAAATAATAATAAAACACTACTAGATCTAGTAAGCTAGTTTACCAAAGTCACAGGATACAAGATCAACATATACCAGTATCAAGTGTATTTTTATAAACTAACAATGAACAACTGAAAAATAAAATTAAGAAAATAATTCCATTAAAATATCATAAAAAGGAAGAAAATGGTTAGAATAAGTAACAAAAATAAAATACAACAAAATTAATCTGTACCTTGAAAGAATTTTTTAAAAAACTTTGCTGAAAGAGATTGAGCTAAATAAATAGAGAGATAGATCATGTTAATGAATTGAAAAACTCACTGTTGTAAAAATAGCAATTCTTCCAAACTGGTCTATACATTTGATGTAAATCCTGTAAAAATTATAGCAGCATTTTTCATAAAAATTGATAAGTTGATTCTACACTTTTAATAAAAATCCAAAGACCTGGATTCTCTGAAACACTTTTGAAAATGAAGAAAATAGTTGGAGAACATAAAACACCTGATATCAAAATTAAGAGTAACGGTACAGTAAACACAAAAATTTGATGTTTGTGTATGAAGAAACATAATTCACTGAAAAAGAATAGAGTCCAGAAATAATTCCTCACATCTATTGTCAATTGATTTACTATAAGTTTGTAATGAAATGAGAGAAATGATAGCATTTTAAGCAAACTCTTCTGGAACAGTGAGATAGATATTCATATGCAAAGCAAAAATAAATGAAGTTATATAGTGACCTAATATCATATACTAATAATAACTAAAAAATGTATTGTTGAGCCACATGTAAGGACTAAAATTATAAAACTGCTTAAAGAAAACATAAGAAAAATTATGTTTGACCTTGGGTTGCATATAGATTTCATACCTATGACTCTAAAGTATGACACATTAAAAAAATAAATAAAGAGACAATAAAATTTGATAAACTAGACTTCATCAAAATTAAAATATTTTCTATCCAAAAGGTACAATTAAAATATAAAAATAAGCCACAGACTGGAGTGAAATATTTCCAACGTATATAGTAGACAAAGCGATTTTTTACAGAAAATATATGGAACTCACTATTAAGCAGCATAATGACACAATAAATATGAACAAAGATTTGAATAGACAGGTCTCACAAATATTCAATAAACATAACAAGATGCTTAATATCATTGATCAGTAGCAAAATGTCAATCAAAATCAGGGTAAAGGGGATCAAATATATGGTGATGGAAGGAGAACTGACTCTGAGTGGTGAACACAATAGGATTTACAGATGATGTAATACAGAATTGTACACCTGAAATCTATGTAACTTTACTAACAATTGTCACCCTAATAAACTTCAATTAAAGAAAATTTCATTCCACTATATTCCCACTGAAATGTCTACAACCGAATGACAATACAAAATGTTAGTATTGGAGTAGGGAAAGATTTCTTAAAGAGAATGCAAAAAGCACAAACCTTATTATACAAGAAAAAGTATGGTGAATTGGATTTTGCCAAAATTACAAACTTTACCTCATTTGAATATACTGGTAAGAAAATAAATAGGCATGCCTGGGAAAAAACTTGTAGACAACTCCTACAACTGAAAAATGAAAAGACAACCCAAAAAAATGGGGAAAGTTTAGAACAGATAGTTTACCCACCAACAAGAAAATTTTTGAAAATAACAAGGCAAGGAAGTTTACATTCCATTTATTACTATAAATTAAAACCATACCCACTAAAAGGTATAAAATCAAAGTAACTTAAAACATTTGAGATAAGAAATTCACAGAAATTGCTGGTAGCATAAAGCAGTGAAACTGTTTCAGAAAATTTCTTTTTTTGTAAAACCTTAAACATTTTTATTTTTTATCTAGCGATTTCACCCTTAGTTACTTATTCAAGACTAATATAATCTATGCCCACAAAATGTCTTCTATGACCAGCTTTGTTCCTAACAAAAATCCCCCTCTGGAAACAGCCCAGATGTCTATCAACAGAAGGATGAAGGATTCAATTGTAATATAATAACACAATATAGTATAATTCAGCAATGAAAAGGACTAATACACAACAACACTGTAAATTTAAAAATCCTTTTCTGAGTGAAAAAAAGGCAGAAAAAATTGTTTATGGTTAAATTTAGATGAAATTCTAGAATAAGAATACCTAGCCTATGCTGACAGAGATATCAGTGGATGAATATGATAGCAAAGAGAATATAAGACTAAAATGTACATTATTAAAATAGCTCATGAATATAGGTGAAAAATCCTATACAAAAAGAAAATAAAGACCTAGAAATGCATTAAAAAATAATGCAGTATTCCCATGCTGGGTTTATTTCAGGAATGCAGAATAAAAGCTTTATTTAAATGACAAAACCAATTGAAGAGCATTCACCATATGACAGATTAATAGAAAAGTACCATAGTTGTTTCAAAAAATACCAAAAATACCATGGGACACGAGTAAGCATTCATTAGTATATATTTTGTAATTAGCTAAAAGGAATGAAAAGACAATTTTTCAACATTGGAAAAGAGCACTTTTTTAAAATTAAAGTTTATTGGGGTGACAATGGTTAGTAAATTTCCATGGGTTTCATGTGTACAATTCTGTAATACATCATCTATATATCACATTGTGTGTTTGTGGGGACCAGGCCCCAGAGAGCAGTTTCCAGACTCTCGGCCTCACGTGGAAAGATGCTGGCTCAGGTAGTTAATGGCCATCAACTGTGATTGGATGGCCATCAGCTGTGGCTAGTTGGCTGTCAGCTATAACCAGTGAGCCATTGGCTACTAATATAACTGCTGTGGCTACACTAGCAGCAAATGGGGGCTAGCAAGAAGATGGTGGCTGAGCTAGCAAGTGCGGAGTGTGGATTGTCTATTGCAGAGAGGCGGATTACAGCTAGCAAGTGGAGAGTCGGTTGGTTGGCAGAAAAGCAGACAGCAGGTCACACGTCATGTGAATCCAACCTCCAGTGAGACTATAGTGGTATGATTCCCCTACCTATGGCTCCGTGGGTGTTCCTTTTTGGTTTCACCGTGTCCTGCGTTCTTATGTGGGGAGTGGGACGAGAGACCCTGTAAGCCGCCCTGCACGACAAATGGTGCAGAGAGCAGGGTCTCCTGCACAACAGGGTTCACCACCCAGAGTCAGTTTTCCTTCCATCACCATATATTTTATCCCTTTTACCCTTATCTACCACTACCCTCCCCCTTTACCCTCTGGTGACCACTAAACTATTGTCTGTACCTATGAATTTTTGTTTCTAAAAAAGAACATCTAATATATATATATATATATATATATATATATATATATATATATGTATGTATATATGTATATGTATGTATATGTATGTATACATGTATATGTATATGTATATACATGTATATACATATACATACATATACATACATATATATATACATACATATATATATATATGTATATATATATATATATAAACATTTCCTTTGATTCTGGGAATAAAAGAATATTTATTATCACTGTGGTAGGCAGAGTAATGCCCCTTCTAAAACATCCATTCTCTGACTTCCAGAACCTTTGAATATGTTACTTTATGTGGCAAATGGTACTTAGCAGAACTGGTTAAATTTAAGAAACTTGAGATGAGGAGATTATTCTATATTTCATTGGTGAACCCACACTAATCACACCAGTCCTGCAAACTAGAAGAGGAAGGCAGGGGAATGAGCCATTGAGACACAATATTTCAGCTAGACCCACCCTTACTGGCTATAAGATGAAGGGAGGAGCCATTAGTCAAGGAATGTAAAAGACTCTGGAAGCTGGAAATATTTTACAATCTGTAGGGAGATGGGAACTTCACTTCTACAACCACAAGAAACTTAATTCTCTCAATTGCCCAAACAAGCAAGGGTGTGAATTCCTCCCTAGAGATTCCAAAAAGGAACACAGTCTTCCAAAACCTTTATTTTAGCCCAGTGAGACCTGTATTGCACCTTTGACTTACAGAAATAAAATATAATACTTTGTGTTGTTTTAAGCCACTAAATGTTTGGTGACTTGTTAACGCAGCAATAAAAAACTAATATAATCACTGAATTTATTCGCCATCATTGAAAAGATATATAATCATAAATAAACTCCAAATGAATTTAAAATAATTTATTAATTTTAGTATGAGAACTTAACATTTTGCTAGATTCAAGAACAACATCAATGATTATTGAACTCTGACATTTAAAGAACCTGCAAGACAGCTCTTCTTCACAGCAAGGAAAAAAATGAGCAAACTGAAGGTTAATAACTTGCATTATATATATCAGAAAACTGGGTCACAGGGAATGCTACCATTCCAAAATCTGAAGAGAAAGACCAAAACAGAGGATCTTGGCTGAGATGAGTTTACCTGAAGAAAAAGCCACTGGAGCCATAAACTGGTAAGAACACATGAAGGGTAATTTTGATGAATTGCTTGACACTGAATATAGACTAGCTTGAGAGTAAAAAAGTTCCAGGGGTCCCGTCTTTGCAGGGTCCCTACACGCCCAGGAACCACAGCAAGTTCTTATAGTAAAGTTCCAGAAAGAAATCTCATTTTATCTCATTCAGGGGAAGGAAAAACATAACAATTGTACAATATGTCTAAAGTATTCCCCATAATAATTATCTCTTCTGCAGTGGTAACTAGTTTACCAGAGCCTTGTTTATCTGGGGAAGGGCAACTAGCCAACTCTGTCCCCTGTCCCCAGCCTTCCTGTCTCACTTAAAAGAAGAAATGAAGACTAAAGATCACTTATGAAGGACACAGCTGAGGGACTCAGGATCCCTAAAAGACTGAGGCTTAATCGTAAGATTATAGACAGATTCCCCTCCCAACCCTTTACTACAATGTCAGGGGGTACCAGTATAAAGTGGATTTGAACTAAAAGAGCTACAAAGCAAAGACTCGATTTCAGAAAGAGTTAGGGAAACCCAGAAACAACAGGAGAGAGAGAGAAAAAAAAAAAAAAAGGAAATTACAGGAAATGGAAGTCTTTTGCACTTACAACTACAGCAAACATTAAATAGAGACAAATTTCTAGCCGTATTATAATAAAATCTCATGCCAAAGGCCTATTTATATTGGATCCAATTACCCAATTCATCACATCTACTTCTCAACAAACATTTCAAGGCAGCTACAGGCAAAGAAACAGTCTGAAGAGACAAAGTGGGTTTCAGAATGAGACTTAGATAGGATACAGACATTGGGATTATCAAGCAGGAAATTTTAAATGTTGTAAGTATGATGAGAATTGTGATGGAAAAGATGACAACAGATAAGAACAGATGGATAATGTAAACAGAAAAATGGAAATGCTAGAAATCCAACTGTAATAGATATAAAGAAAGCTGTTTGTAGGCTTATCATTAAACTGGACACAGGCAAGGAAATAATCAGTAAGCTTGAAGATATGTCAATACAAATGTCACAAATGGACTTGCAAAAAGAAAAAAAAATAATGAAAATAAAAACAGAACAAAACATCCAGGAACCATTGGATAATTATAAGATATGTGATTTACATGTAATGAGAATACCAAAAGAAGAGGACGGAAACAGAAAACATATTTGAAGTAATAAATGGCTAAGAAGTTTTAAAATTAATGACAGATGCTAACCACAGATCCAGAAGCTCAGAAAATACTAAGCAAAATAAATACCAAAAATATACAACTAGTTATATCATATTCAAACTTCAGATAACCAATGATAAACAGAAAATCATGAAAAAAAAGTCAGAGGTGGTGTGGGAAGGACAAACACCATACCTATAGAGGAACAAGGACGAGAGTTACGTAGACTTCTTCTCAGTAACCATGTGAGCAAGAAAGTTGAATAAAATATTTTAGCGTTGAGAGAAAAATAGAACAGAATTTTACATCCAGAATAAATTAAAAATTATTCTTCAAAAGTCAAAGAGAAATACTCTCATAGTCAATCAAGAGAATTTGTGCCCAGACCAAAGAAACAATAACAAATCCCTATAAGTAATAAGCAATAATAATAAGATTGCAGATACAAGGTTAATACTCAAAAGTCAACTCCTTTCCTGTATACCACCAATGAAAATTTGTAATATAAATTAAAAACACAATGGCATACACACACACACACACACACACACACACAGACACACACACCACTTAGGTAAGTATATATCAAACTAGGTACACCTGTACCCTAGTCCTTGGTTTCTAATAATATTCTAAAAAGTAATCAGGGTCCTTAAAACAAACAAAAAAAGACTGTAGAAAGAAATATATCAGCTGATCTTGGAATATTTATAGTGCCATTACAGAAGGAAATAATACTATGAAGAAAAGAAAAATCAGCATGTGTACATAATGGGTATATGTCAACATGATATAGGAACCAATTGAAAGAGCCTCTCCCAATGGCCAAAGATGGAACAAGTTGAGCAAAAAAAGTAAAGTAGTATTGGATTAAAACCTAAAGTATAAAATAAATTTCCATGATGCCATACTAAAATAAATAAATACATACATACATACATACATAAAAAATAAATGGGAGAAGAGAACAGATCTCTCATGGAAATGAGTTCCAAATAATTTATGTAGATACTCTGGTCTATAGGAGGTGGATCACGACTCCCCACTTCTGAAATGTCAGCTATACTTAAGGAGTATAGGAAGTCTTCCTTCCAAAAAGTACAGTATGAAAGGAGGGGAGGTAAGCTTACAGTGGATAAACTTATACACATTACTTTGATAAGGTTATCAAGGTTAATATCAGTAGTCTGAAATCATGTAGATAGTGTGTACCCTTGAGATGTGATGAAAGTGGCACCTAATCCCTGGAATCTTTCTCCCAATAAGTAAAAACCCCAGTCTAATAATGAGAAAAATGTCAGACATATTGCAATAGAAGGACACCCTACAAATATCTGACAAATTATTCTTCACAAATGTCAAAGTCATCAAAAATATGCAGTTTGAAAAAATGTCACAGCCATGAAAAGCCTAAGCGTACATGACAACTTAATGTGATGTGTAATGAATGGGATGCTGGAACAGAAATGGTAGAAAGTAAGAAAACCTGAATAAAATCCACTTTAGTTGATAACAATGTATTAACATTAGATCATTAATTGTTACAAATGTCTACCATATTTTTCTAAGACTTTATACTTGTTGTGGTAGAAACATTGTGGGCTCAAGAAATATGTAGGAACTCTTTGTACCATTTGCTCAATTTCTCTGTAAATCTAAAACTCTTCTAAAAATGAAATATATTCATAAATAGATCAATATCCTCAAATCAATCTATATTCAATAGCAAAAATGTTCATAAAATGAAATAAAATAATGCTATTTCCATTAGCTTCCAATGCGTAAAACATCTACCAATAAATCTATCAAAAAGTATGATGTTGCTACATATAAAAAATTGAGATTTTTTTAAAGGAAATATTTGTAAGGAACTATATTTATGGAATATATAGATTAGGTAGCTTTATAAAATAAAAATGTTGAGTTTCACCAAGTTGTTACGTGAATTCAGTGAAAGCTTGATTTAAAAAAACAGGCCAACAGAGGCATGACGTTTGTTTATGCATGTTTATGTGTTTTCCATTTCACCAGATAATGCTCTAATTTTGTGATGGTCCAAGGACCAAAAATGGACATGACAAAATGTGAAGATGTGCCTTAACAGAATAAAAGATAATTATTAAGCTCCAGTACTTAAGAAGGTAAGATACTGACACAAGAATAGAAGCATAATACCTATGAAACAACAGGGAGACCAGAAACTAAGCTCTGAATTTTAACATTGTAGACAGAGCAGGATGAAAAGATGGACATTTCAGTGAATCATGTTGGAAAACAGATATTTGTGTTTAAAAATAAAATGAAATTCAAGTGCCTCACAAAAAAATCCTTACACATAAATTTTCAAAACAACCTAGCTGGATTATAAGACATATGTGTAAAAGTCAAATTTGAACAATTAGAGAAGAAAAAGCCTATACAGCAAAAAAGTAAGCAGCCCAATGATAGGAGATATCTACAGCATAATAACTAACAGAGCACTGATATTCACAATACACAACAGAATTCCTAACAAATGTTCAGAATTTCTATACACAACCCTGTAGAAAAATAAGCACATAAACATAAGAGGAAAATCATAGAAGTAATGTCAAGGGTCCATAAACATGAGGAGAGATGTTTAACTACAGTAACAAGGATGAATACCCAAACTCTTCATAGTGAGCAAAGGATTTAAGTTACACGAGAATGCATACAGTATTGCTCCATTTACATAAAGTTAATTAATAATCTAAGGAAACTATAAGTTTCTTTAAGGATATATACACATGTGATTTAAAAAAAGATTTTTTTTTTAAATGTGTAGACTGGGCTGTCAATAGGGAGGAACAAACTGAGGACTTCATTTTTTTGATCAGGTTTTATTTTATCATTGTTCTTGCTTATAAAATATATGAATATAGGAAAAAAATAAAATTCAGCATATTAATTCCAAATTCAACACCAGCAAATATAAAACTAATAAAAATAAAAAATATGTTCATACTGATGCATTCTAAAAAGGTAATTGCTAAAATCAGTAGATCTCACTAAGAAAAACTTGACATAAAATAAAAATATAAGAAAAACACAAACAATAGATAAGTTTTGCTCATATTAGTTAAAATAATTTTGCTATATGGTAGTTAAAATATTGAATCAATATCAATTGTAAATTAAAAAGAAGAACATGTGAAAATTAAACAAAACATGTAAAAGAAAGTGAAAGGAGGTTCTTAATTAAAATAAGTGACTGAGAAAGAATAGCATGTAAATATTTATAAAAAATAAAACTTTCCATAGCAAAAATTCTAGAAACAAAAAGAAAACATTTTTTTTCAGTGAGACATGTATTTATACCTGCAAAGTGTTACAAATTATTTTAAATAACCAGCCCAATTACAAAATACATTTTCAAAAAATGAATAGAAAATTTACAGAAAACAAATTTAAAAGACAACACTCATGAAAGTAAGTTAATACAGACTAGTGAATTGTTATTTGCATTAATTTCCACAACCACTCATCCTTAATATAAATTGTGGTTTTGTTATTTTCTTAATATTTTCATGTTTAAATTTTAGAAGAGTCAAAAAAATCTTGAGTTCAGATATCACAAAGTGGAAAGACTATTTGCTTCCATAGGTTTCACTCTTTAACCTGTTAACCCTATAATACACTTTTAAAACAACCCAAACTTGGTCAAGATGAGTGAATTTAGTATTAGCATTACTGTATTTCTCCTATCACTTATCTCTTGTTGTAAATGTAAGTAGATGCAATTTCTTTTCTAAATCAGTGTTTTAAGAGTCTAGAAAAAAAATGATAATTTTTGATAAAGTAAGGTGGCGTAGAATATAATGTCGGTATTTTGATGTGTGTATGTGCGCGTGTATGTGCATGTTTGTGTGAGAGAGAGAGACTGCATAGGGTAGGTCTGGTGTATATTATATTACTCGTCTTGACATTTGCACTTCATAAGAACTTTTAAGTCAAAATGGCATTCTGAAAAAGCACAGTCCCTTTAAGGTGTCTTGAGCACTGAGAGCTCTTTTTCCAAAATTGCAGAAAATAAGGAAAGAAAAAAAGTATTTAGGGCAAGTATATATCAAAAGAGAACAATGGATATTCAATTAGGCTGAATAGACTGCACGTAAAGGGAGGGCTGAGAAGTCACAGTAGCACGCCTGTCTGTAAGTTGAACGACTGGTTGAGATATTGGGGGAGGGGAAGGAGAAGCCAGTGAAGAGGGGCGATGAAGGTATAATAAAGTGCAATAGAGATGAGATTAAATTCTCCTCCTGTTTTCATATTATTAAATATATGTTTCTTTTTTATTCCACCCAGGAAACAATATGTTTTTTTTAATATTAAAATTATCCTAGTTATTATACACTGGCCTGTTAGTAGCTTAAAGTATAGTTAAGAAAACTATACACACAGTTCATGTGAGCACAAATATGAGGCAGTATTTACTAAAGTAACTGAAAGACAGTTTGGATGTAGAGTATTCTTATTATCTGAAGAAGTTCCCTTGCCTCTTTTTCAGGCAAATTGTCTCCCTCAACAATAGACTCACTGAACCACTAATCAGTTTTCTATCCTAGTAATTTTGCCTTTCCTAGAAAGTCGTATAAATTAAATCATACCTTACACATAATTTTGCATAGTATTTTTGAGATTTATCTTTGTTGGTGCATTAGTGTTTCATATTTTTAAAAAATGCTAAGGATCATTTCATTTTATTTCTACATAACAAATGTTAATCCATTCACCAAATAAATGAAATTTAAGATCTTTCCCATTTGGAGATATTAAAATAAAGCTGTTATAAATATTTTTGTACACATCATTGTATGAACATTTGTTCAATTTCTCTTGGGAAAAAACTTAGAATGTTCACATTTGCTTAGTCAAAAGGTAAGCGAATATGAACTTCTTAAGAGATATTAGCTACATTGTTTTCCAAAGGAGGGGAATGGCTTGCCTTCCCACCAGCCATGTAAGAGAGTTCTAGTTGTTCTAAATCTTTTCAGGAATTTGTTCTCTCTCTCTCTCTCTCTCTCTCTCTCTCTCTCTCTCTCTCTCTCTCTCTCTCTCTCTCTCTCTCTCTCTTTAATTTAATCATAGTAGGTACACTGCAATAACTCATTGTGATTTTCGTTTCTGTCTTTTATTAAAAAAATGTTGAATATCCTATTGTACTTATTTGCAGTTTATTTATCTTCTGTGTTAAAATGCTAAAACCTTTGTTCTCTTTTATATTTTTGTTGTTTTTGTTTTTCAGTTTGTCTTCCATTTATTAAGTGCACATTTTTTTAAATGTAATTTGGATTTTAGTCCTGTTTTCAATATGCATTTTTCACATCATTTCCCACTTTGTGGAGAGTCCTTTAGTTTTCCTTCCAGTATCTTTCAAAGAGCAGACTTTCATAATTTGGATGATATCCGATTTATCTATGGTTCTCCTACAGTATTGTGATTCTTATGACTATCTAGGAATTCTTTTTTTAGCACAAAATTACAAACAATGAATATTTTATTTTGGACTTCTTATAGCTTCTGGTTTACATTTACAACTTGGATTTATTTTTAACTCAATACTGTCTAAAGTGTAAAGGAATGAGAGTCTCCCATTCTTTTTTTTTTCTTTTTTCTTTTCTTTTTTTTTTTTTCTTTGCTATGGCTATGAAATTAATCCTACAAACTGTGTTGAAAAAGCTACATTCTCTATTGAATTTGTTTATTACCTCTATCAAACATCAACTGATTGTGTATGTGTCTTATTTCTGGACTCTCTAGTTGAGTCTATCAGTAGTTCATACCAATGTCAATACCCTGACATCCTAATAAATGTGCTTTTGTTTTAAGCCTTGAAATATAGTAGTGTATTTCTTCCAAGTTTGTTTATTTTATTTTATTTATTAAGTTTGTTTATTTCTATATACATATATTTAATGCAATTTTATTCTATTTGTATTTAAGTCTGTGATCTTGCTTGATGTTTTCTATTGACCCATCTGTTTTTTGTTTCTTTTCCTTTTTGCTGTTGTCATGTTTCTTTTTTCTTTTTGTTTAATTGTATATAATTATGGTGTTTATTTATCCCCACTTTAAGGTTATTAATTTTATTTCCTTTTTTATTTATATATAATTTGTCTTTCATTATATTTGGAAATTTTTTAGCCATTACTACTTCAAATACTTATTTTACTTTTTTTCCTTATCTTCTGGGAATTCAACTAAAGATATATTAGACCATTTGATATTATCCCTGTTCCGTGAAAAAGCTGTGCATGCAGCCCCCAAATGCTGAAGGAGCCGGGAGAACAAGGAACGAGGCAGACAAGACCAGCTTGTCAATTAGGGCACTTAGTACAGAAAGGGGGTCCTGGGCGACGGCAGAATATTTACATCTCGGCATCTTTTACTCCCTAGACCACCATCCTCCTTTATCCCTTCTTAGCAATGAACCTGCTGGGAGGCTTTGGTGCCAGAGGGAGCCAAGAGATAGATAACATCCATGGGACCTTCCCCAGAGGAAAGATTAATAGAAATTCTGTGATTCACCTGAAGCCTTTGTACACATTCCGAGTCCATTCAGGGGTAGAGGAGAGAGTCAAAGGTCCAGGTTCCTTCACTCAGAGTTCAGCTGATGGATTAGCTTCAAAATGCAGTCAGCTTTCCAAGACAGCTCTGTCCTTACAATGTTTGGCTGCTTTTTTCACTCTTCTTTATATGTGTGCTTAAAGTAGAATAATAAGCGTGACCTGTCTTCATGTTCGCTGATATTCTATGTAGCTGTCCTGTCTTTGACAAAATTCCCCATCAATTCATACATTTTCTACCTTTTTCATTCTATTTTTTAACATAATTACAGTAGGAATTTTAAAGCTACTATATGATAGTTCCAAAATGTAGATGACATCTGGGTCTCGTTTGTTTATTCCTCACTTTTACCTTGTTATTTTTATTACATTTTATACTCTGTGTTTAGAACAGTAGTAAAACCAAGGAAACAAATTTACACTTGGAAACAGGCATGCGTCCTGTTTTCATTGTGTAGGGAATTATATCTCTCTAATCGTATTTTTGCTGGTTTTGGCTTTTTATTGTTGTTGTAGTAACACTCAGGGCACCACAAGCTTCAAACATCTCAAGCAATGGGTTGCTGTTATATCGTTTCTAAGTTTGGAACTGGCATTCCATAATGTTCTTTTTTCTTTCTTTCTTTCCTTGAGAATTCCAGTACCACCTTGAGCTTTCGGCCCTTTTGTACTTGTGCTTGGGCACTCCATTCATACTGTTGCTTCTGGACTAGCACTAGTCTGTTGTGGCTTAGTACTTTGTACCAAGTTGAACAGAGGGGTATCCTTGCTTGATTCTCCAGGTTCAAAGTATTAGGCTTTCTGATCCTGGATTTCAGGAGTGAAAATTTCTCGGTATTTCTTCCCCTTTATTTTAGCCAAGGTTTGCATTATGTTTTGCAAGGGGAGAAATTTTGAAGAAAAAGAGTTTCCTACCCCTCACCCAGCAGTAGTTGCTAGTTGACTTTCTCTTTGTGTCACACAGAATCATGAGCTCAATAGGGTTTCTAAACCCCACTCCCAGAGGCAGAGATAATTTTCTCCTCTGTTACTTCTTCAGTAGAGTATCTTTGTCTGTGCTTTGGGGGCAGAATAATTTCCTACCCCTTCCCTACCAGCTTAAGTCTTTTGCTTACTATCAGAGAAAGGCATGGGTAGTAGGTGGGATGTTGGTTCTGAGGATCACCACGGAGGGCCCTTAATAGTCATCATCCCTGATCACAAGCTTTCACATTCATACCCAGTGAAGGCTAATGGAAACTACTAATTCATGTGTACATACAGGCACCTCTTGGGTTTGGAGTTCTCATTCTAAACTGTTATGCTAGCCCAACTCAACCAACAACACATCATTAGAATTTTACTTGTTTTAGTCTTATCTACTTTTATAGTGGACAATTTTTCTCTTGTGCTCTGCCCCCAAGAAAACAATTTGGTATCTCATCTCTCCTACAGATTCATCACTCTTTAGGACTGACTTCAGTTGGTTGCCTTGCAGTCTCAACTCTCTAATGGACTTATGAAAAATTATGATTTTTCTCATGGATAGGGTAGAAATAATATTCTCTTGTGCCGTTCTACATTGTAAGCAAAAGTATAACTCCATAGTGAAGTATTTTAATGTACATTTGAGAAAATAAAACAGGCAAACTTTTACTTTCTGAAATATCTATGCCACTTACTTATTTTTAAAGTTTTGTTTCAAGTTAGTTGCTGCTTATTGCAATCAGTGACATTAGATGACAAGCATGACTAGCACTTTTCTAAGTTAAAGGAATTTAGCATCTCGTCGAACCCTGTTCATCGCCTTAAAATTGCTTTCAAATACTCATCAGGTACATAATTCGCAAAGATAATAATGAATGTTTTAAAGAGAACTCTGACTATCCTGATTGTCAGATATGTTCTTAAAGGAATACTTTTCTGGTGTTACTTACTATTTTTAACTTATTTTTATTGTGGTAAAAATACATAAAATGAGATTTATCCTTATAGCAAAATTTTACGTGTATAGTACAGTTTTGTTAATTATGAGCATAATGCTGTAAAACTGATCTCTAAATCTGTTTCATCTTGCATGACTGAAACTTTATAACCATTGAATGGCAACTTCCGCTTTCCCTTGATCCCCATGCCTGAGAAACCACCATTCTACTTTCTATTTTTATGAGTTTGACTGTTTCAGACACCTCACATAATCAAATCACACAGTATTTCTCCTTCTGGGACAGGATTATTTCATTTAGCATAATATTGTCTACATGGATGAACCTCGCTGACATTTCTTTTAATAACTGATCTCATTCTCCAGTTCTAGTAATACCAAAATATCAGTCTATCTTATGTTATAAAAAATGGCTTGCTGAGATTACATATTGCTTACACCATTAAGTTGAATAAAGCCCCAAAATAAAGCATATTATTGTCTCTTCAATCAAGACTTTTGTTGTTGTTGTTGTTTTTGTTGTTAAGTAAATCTTCATATTTCATCTTGTATCAAACGATTTTTCAATATAGTGAACAATGCCAAGTAGGGAAATAAACACAACCCAGAATAACTCTTAAGCATCTTCACAAGGTCAAATCATTGCGTAGAGTATAATTTGTAGCAATAGTTAAATTGGTGGTCAAAAATAAAATTAAATCAATCAGTTGAGGACAGAATACAGAAAAAAAAAAATCCAAACTTTTAACTATTGAAGTTGATAGCATCAAAAAACATCGTAACTGGAAGTAATTATGGTTAAAAATAATTGGTCTCATGTTACCCCCAGTTTCATATTATTGTTTCTTCCAAATAAGCAAGTGTACCAGGTATTAGTATGATGTGAGATAACATGAATGAAATTTGGAGTCATCTACCATGGTTTGAATCCTGTACTCAGTTATTATATGACTTTGGAGAAATTGTTTATTCACAGAATCTTCATTTGCACATCTGTAAAATAGATGCTAACACCTAATTCCCAGGTGTGAAAACTAACTAAATTAATGTTCATAGAACACCTTGTACGGTTCCAATCACATAGAAAGTATCAACTTTCTTTGTCTAATTTTGTAAAAGATTCCAGTTGAACTTTACAGTGCTTTTTCTTCTGTCTACTTCTTTTAACTGAGGTGCTGGCAGAGGCTCACTCATGGATTACTTGAGGTCGTCAGATAACCTCTTCCATTTTTGAAGTCCTCTGTCAATTACTGTCAATGTAACTCAGGGGGCAGTTAATCACTTACTACCTTATGACATCTCTTGTCTTGCACTACTAATCAGCGATTTGATTTTCAAATTAACTCTTTTTTTAAATTTATTGGGGTGACAATTGTTAGTGAAATTACGTAGATTTCAGGTGCACAATTCTGTATTACATCATCTATAAATCCCATTGTGTGTTCACCACCCAGAGTCACTTCTCCTTCCATCACCATATATTTGATCCCCCTTACCCTCATCTCTTGATGACTTTTGTTACCTGTTAATTTGCAAGCACCCTGAAACCTGACATTCTTTTAAGATTTTGTCTTTCCAACAGAGTTTGAGCAAATATAGTAAATTGAAACCTTTTGTTGCTGTTTTTGAAAGTAGAGCATAGTTGCACAATAAAACACTTGAAAACTCCAAATTTATACCAGGCTGTTTGTCCCTGCACTTGATAGTGTCATTCCAGCATACTTTTATAGTACTGTCATTGTACACTCTTTAATGTGCCTGCCTCAAGTAGTTCCTTTCCAACCAGCTTTAGGATTTCTAAATTGTTCTCTATTATAACAAATAAGCTTACACATCAG
Organism: Rhinolophus hipposideros; assembly: GCF_964194185.1. NCBI lineage: Eukaryota > Metazoa > Chordata > Mammalia > Chiroptera > Rhinolophidae > Rhinolophus > Rhinolophus hipposideros. Next base: position 4,324,927 of record NC_138052.1, on the reverse strand, counting down.
TAAATTTATGTTATTACAGCTTGAAGCTAATAAATTCTGTCTGATGATCTAGAGAGTCTGCCAACCAAATGAGTGCATATGCTTTGTGAAAATAATTTTTTCTCTCAGAAGCACATGTAGATCCCTTTTCTGGGTGAGATTTACATCATTATTTTTCAAAATGTAGTGCTTTGTTGAATTATGTTGAATCATTTGGAAGGATTATTAAAGATATAGATTCTTTGGCCATATTTTAACTAATCCGATTAATGGTATAAGGTACTAATAATATAGTTGTAACTGCCAACTAAGAATTGACAGATATTTCAAAGTTTAAAAAGTTTTATAAACTTAACAGCGTGTATGCTGCTAAGCTAAACTCCCAGGCCCACCCATCATATATTTTATGCCTCTTCTTTTTTATTGCAATTTTTAGTGAGACCTCCCTTGCATGACTGATACCATGTGGGTTGTGGTGTTTTGATAAGTGAGATTAAAATAATGTTCAAAAAATTTAAAAATGTTTTTTAAAAAGAGGATACATTGATTACAACATATCAGGTTCCTGTATTTTACTTCATAGGACACAAATTAATTTCTTTATTTTTATTTTAAAAATTTGATTGCACTTATTTTATTTGTATATTTATATTCATCATTTAATTCATTCTACATTTATTTATTTCTTCGCCAGTTGTGCTCTTCTCTGTAGTTTTTTCTCACTTCTTTCTGTCCTACGTATATTATGTCCTAAAAATATAGATTGTACTTACACCAGAAAAAAATAATCCAAAGTTTCATTACTCCACTCTTTTTGGAGAGTTGCATTTGCACAAACCAATCACTTAATCTCATAATGATTCAAAAGAGGGACTCTTACCACAAAAAATACAAAACAAAGCAAAAAGGGGGAAAAAATGACTTTTATATTTGGCTGTGTTTCATTTAACCACAAGAGAGCAAACAACATACATGGCTATAAGTGAAAAGAGTTAGCAACTGTTTTACCAGGTGATGAGATGCTTTTTTTTCGTTTTTAAGTAAATATTTTATTGTTATTAAGCATATCTTCATATTTCATCTTGTATCAAACAATTTTTCAATATCGTGAACAATGCCAAGTAGGGAAATAAACACAACCAAAAATAACTCTTAAGCATCTCAACAAGTGCAAATTATTAAGTAGAGTAGAATTTGTAGCAATATTTAAATCAGTGGTCAAAAACAAAATTAAATCAGTCAGTTGAGGACAGAATGCAGAAAGAAAGAAAAAATCCAAACTTCTGACTATTGAAATTGATAGCATCAAAAAGTATCATAACTCGAAGTAATTATGGTTAAATACATGTGTGTGCACACACACACTACATACAGCCACAGCTCATAGGCTTTGAGTCCTTACTACATACAGGTTTTAAGTCAACAGTTTCATGCATCTCTGTAAGTCTATGCAAGTCTCCCAAAAATTCTGCTTTCAGATAAGAATTCAATATGGAAACTGAATAACTGAAACAAAGTAAGTTACCCAGTGTCATACAGCTTGAATTTATCAGAACAAACTTTAAACTCAGGATTTTCTTTCTTCAAAGCCATGCTATTAACATTTAACTCTTCAGAGAAACATTAGGGTCTAGGGTCTTGTATAATTTCTCCTCCATATGTTATGAGCAATCTCCAAATAATAATATATGTTATCCATGGCATCAATTACTAAAAAATAAATCAATGTCTGTGCATGATCAAATAACTCTAATGCTGTCTGGTTTCTGAAAGCTGTATTCCCGTATGTTGGAAGGAATAGAAACTGAATTCTAAAACAACAACAACAGAAAAAACTAAGCCAGTGGCTAAAATACTTTTATATATAAAAATATGATCAGCATTAAATAAATGTTTATCTGTAATACTCTAATCATTGATCTCATACTTTCTTTCCATGTCTCATAAAAATGTTTTATATGTACTAATTATGGTGATGATATTCACATAGCTACTCCACTCAAAACGGTGGCTCCAGTTTTGATTCTTGTCAAGTCACATCTTTTTCTTAGAGAAACCATCTCCTTTGAATTTAGTGTGTAGGTAATAAAGGTTAAGTAAATGAAGAAAGAAAACAACTAAGAGGAATTCTGAGAGTCATGTGCTTTGACTAATTTCTCAGGAAATATGGACTTTTTGATATTACTAAGAACAGTGCAAAAATGGATATTCCTAATTCTTTTTAAAAATAGATAAAAAAAGGGCACAAGCATGTTTGTAGACTTGAATATTAAAGTATTTCTCTCAGATTATGAGACTGATGTAGTGCCTGCTGCACTAAGGAGGCAGGTAACATTTATTCATAAAGACATATATGTCCTCTGTTCATTGAAGCGTTATTCACGGTGGCCAAGACATGGAAACAACCAAAGTGTCCTTTGATAGATAATTAGATTAAGAAGATGTGGTATATATACACAGTGGAATACTACAAAGCTATAAGAAAGGTGAAATACTGCCATTTGTGACAACGTGGATGGATCTTAAGATTATTATGCTAAGTGAAATAAATCTGACAGAAAAAGTTGAGAACCACAAGATTTCATTCATGTGCAAGGTACAAAACTGAAAGAGACAAATGAACAAAGCAAACAAACAAACAAAAATTCATAGACACAGGCAAAACAGTATGGTGGTTACTAGAGGAAAAGGGTTTTGGGGAGAGGTAATAAAGGGTAAAGGGAGCCAAATATCTGGTGACAGAAGGAGATTTGATTTGGAGTGGTGAACACACAATGCAATATACAGATAATGCATTATAGAATTGTACACTTGAAACCTATATAATTTTATGATGCAATGTCACCCCAATTAATTTAATAAAATTTTTTAAAAATTCTCTATGCTTGTCATATGTTATGGTGGTTGATTATACACCATAACTCTACCTCCCTGTACAAATTTAAACTATTTCCAAACTACTATTAATCAAAATATAAAGTTGCCTTGATAGTCTTGAAAGGAATTAGGGTTTCTAGTTACTAGTGTTGCTCCTTATCAAGTCTTGTTTTGTTTCTATCTTTAACATAAAAAATTTCAAATTTTTGTTTATATACATGAAATCTCCCAAAGGTAGAGACAAACTCTTCATATAGTCATGTGAAATATAGATACAAACTAAGAGACTATTCAAAACAGTTATTTTAACTTTTTAAGTTCTTTCTTTAAAAAATAAATAAATAAGTAAAGTTTATTGGTGACATTTGTTAGCAAAGTTACATAGATTTCCAAAAATATACAGTGGAGAAAAGACAGCCTCTTCAATAAATGGTTCTGGGAGAATTGGAAAGCCACATGCAAAAGAATGAAACTAGACTGCTATCTGTCACCATGTACCAAAATTAATTCAAAATGGATCAAAGACTTAAGCATAAGACCTGCCACAATAAACTGCATAGAAGAAAACACAGGTACTAAACTTATGGATCTTGGGTTCAAAGAGCATTTTATGAATTTGATTCCAAAGGCAATGGAAGTAAAAGCTAAAATAAACAAATGGGACTATATGAAACTTAAAAGTGTCTGCACAGCAAAAGAAACCATTGACAAAATAAAGAGGCAATCATCTGAATGGGAGAAGATTTTTGCAAACAGTTCCTCCAATAAGGGTCTAATATCCAAAATATACATAGAACTCATGAAACTCAACAAGATAAAAACAAACAACCCAATTGAAAAATGGGCAGAGGACCTCAGGAGACATTTCTCCAAAGAGGACATACAAATGGCAAATAGACATATGAAAAAATGCTCAACATCACTAATCACCAGAGAAATGCAAATAAAAACCACAATGAGATATCACCTAACCCCAGTCAGAATGGCTATTATCAACAAGACAAATAGCAACAAGTGTTGGAGAGGCTGTGGAGAGAAAGGAACCCTCATACATTGTTGGTGGGAATGCAGACTGGTGCAGCCGTTATGAAAGGCAGTGTGGAGGTTCCTCAAAAAATTACAAATAGAATTACCATATGACCCAGCAATCCCTCTGCTGGGTATCTACCCAAAGTATTTGAAATCATTTATACATAAAGACACGTGTGCTCCAATGTTCATTGCAGCCGTGTTTACGGTGGCCAAGACATGGAAACAACCAAAATGTCCTTCAATAGATGAATGGATAAAGAAGTTGTGGTATATATACACAATGGAATACTATTCGGCATTAAGGAAATATGATATAAACATTTGTGACAACATGGATGGATCTTGAGAGTATAATGCTAAGCGAAATAAGACAGACAGAAAAAGCAGAGAACCCTATGATTTCACTCATATGTGGTATATAAACCAAAAACAACAAAAGAACAAGACAAACAAATGAGAAACAAAAACTCATAGACACAGACAATAGTTTAGTGGTTACTAGAGGGTAAGGGGGTGGGGGGTGGGAGATGAGGGTAAGGGGGATCAAATATATGGTAATGGAAAGAGAACTGACTCTGGGTGGTGAACACACAATGGAATTTATAGATGATGTAATACAGAATTGTACACCAGAAATCATGTAATTTCATTAACAATTGTCACACCAATAAATTAAAAATAAAATAAAATAAAATAAAATAATTAAAATAAAATAAAATAATAATAAAAAAAGGTGGGTGAATCGTGCGAGCGGGGGAGGAAAGAAGGGAGAAGTGAGGGGACGGAGCCGCGAGGGCGCAGGATGCAGACGTAGCTCAGTGCTCCGAGCTCACTGCATCCGAAAACTACCGCAGCTGCGGGAGAGGGAAGAACTGGGACTGCTAGGGCTCTGCTTATGGCCCACAGGGCTGAGGGGGCAGCATATAACAGGGCTGAACCTAACGCTCACAGCAGAGACCTCAGAAAAAAGACTGAGGGAAGAAGGATGAAAATGGTGATTTAAGCCCTCACTGCCAAGCAGACAATGGAAGCCTTAGGCACTAAGACTAACCAGACCCTCCCTACCTTTCCAGAGCTCGCCCTGCCCCCACCTGACTGGTGCTAGAGACAGAACAGGAGCAGTGTCCGATCAAAAGAACAGAATATTTCCTTTTCTGAGAACTGTGGACCGCAGACACAGATTCGCAGCACAACTAGTTCCAGCAAAAAGGAGGGACCTGTGGAAACAGGACAGGCTGATGAGGTGGTCGCCCCCATTGTTCTGGGCCACCTCTCACGTTTCATCCAGCCCCTGGCTCCACCTATCTGGGCGGATCCCTGCAGGAGTAAACAGAACTGCTGAAACACATGGGCTCTGAATCTGGTGCAGGAAAAGCTTTGAAAATTCAAACGCTCTCTGCATACCTACATGGACAATGCACCCTGTGACCCAGGTGAACTATTAAGAGAGGCGAAGTCCATCTCCCAGGGAATCCCCCCATTGTGTGAGAAGCTGGAACAGTGCAGAGAAAACATAGCACTACCATGTGAGAGAGAAAAAAAAGGCTGTAGTCAGAGAGAAAATAAAACATTCTACAAACAAGTACTGGAAAACAAAAGAAAGGCCTCTTCCTATCAACATGTTTCAGAAGCCACTCCTGTAGATGTTTAGGAAGAGAAATAATAAATCAGTAATTGCCATGAATAACAAAGACAACAAGACAGCACAGAAAAAAAGTGACAAGCCTCCAGAAAAGGAATTTAAAGATATGAAAATATGTGACTTCAATGACAGAGAATTCAGTATTGCAGTTCTGAAAAAACTCAAAGAGATTCAAGAAAACACAGTAAGGCAGTTTAATGAACTCAGAAACACAATCAAAGAACAACATGAGCATTTTACGAAAGAGATTGAAATTTTGAAAAAGAACAAAATGAAATTTCTGGAGATTAGGAACTCAATAGAAGAAATTAAGAATGAAATAACCAGATTAGGTAGTAGAGTTGACCAGATGGAGGAAAGAATCAGTGACATCGAAGATAGAAACCTGGAAATTACACAGATGGAAGAAGAAAGACACTTGACTTAAAACAAATGAAAGAACTCTACAAGAATTTTCTGACTATATCAGAAAGAGCAATATAAGAATAATGGGCATACCAGAAGGAGAAGAAAGACAGAAGGGAACACAGAATATATTCAAACAAATTGTGGATGAGAACTTCCCAAACTTGTGGACAGAACTAGATCCTCGAATCCAAGAAACAAAGAGAAAACTAATTACCTCAATCCCAACAGGCCTTCTCCAAGGCATATTGTACTGGAGCTGTCTAAAATCAATGACAAAGAAAGAATCCTCAGGCAGCCAGGGAAAAGAAAACAGTAACCCACAAAGGAAAGCCCATTAGATTATCATCAGATTTTTCAGCAGAAACTCTACAAGCCAGGAGGGAATGGAACCAAATATTCAAACTATTGAAAGAGAGAAATTATTAGCCAAGAATAATATATCCAGCAAAGATATCCTTTAAATATGAAGGAAGAATAAAGACCTTTCCAGACATACAGAAGCTGAGGGAATTTTCTAATACAAGACCTGCACTACAAGAAATACTAAAGGAGGCTATTCGACCACCATCAACAGGGACAATTTTTGACAATCAAAACATAAAACGGGGGAGAGTAATTCCTGGACTGGAATATTGTATGGAGAAAGTAAGCGTGCTGAAGAAAATGGAATACTCTAAATATCAAACTTTCTTTTACATAAACTTAAGGGAACCACTCAAAAAAAAAAAAAAAATCCAGAACTGAAATATATACTGTACTAAAAAAAGAACCAGAGGGAAACATCATAGAATACCACCACACAGAAATAATACACAACAACAATAAAGCGAAGAAACAATGAAGACACACCCTTACCAGAAAACTAAAGATAGAATGACAGGAAATCCTCACATATCAATAATCACCCTCAATGTAAATGGCCTGAACTCACCAATAAAATGGCAAAGAGTAGCAGATTGGATCAAAAAACTAAACCCAACCATATGCTGTCTCCAAGAGACACATCTCAGCTACAAGGACAAAGATAGACTCAAAGTGAAACGGTGGAAATTGACACTCCAATCAAATGTTACCCAGAGAAAATCAGGTGTAGCCATAAAGATATCAAATGAAACAGACTTCTGGGTGAAAAAGATAACAAGAGACAAAGATGGACATTTCATAATGGTAAAGGGGACTATACAACAAGAATACATAACACCCATCAATATTTATGCCCCCAATTAGGGAGCACCAAAATATACCTAGCAACTCCTAACAGAACTAAATGGAGAAATTGACCAAAACTAAATTATACTAGAGGACCTAAATACGTCATTGACAACTATGGAGAGATCAACCAAACAAAAAAATAAATAATGAAGTAGCAGCCCTAAATGACACATTAGATGAAATGGAGATAATTGACATATATAGAGTACTTCAGCCTAAAACATCAGACTATACATTCTTTTCTAGTGTACGTGGAACATTCTCAAATATAGACCATATATTGGGACATAAAATCAGCCTCAGCAAATTTAAAAAGAATGAAATCATACCAAGCATATTTTCTAATCACAAGGCTTTCAAATTGGATATCAACTGCAAAAAGAAAGCAGGAAAAAACACAAATACATGGAGATTAAACAACATACTTTTAAAGAACGACTGGGTCAAAGAAGAATTTAGAGGACAGATCAAAAGATACATAGAAACAAATGAAAATGAAAATACATCCTACCAAAACTTTTGGGATGCAGCGAAAGCAGTTTTAAGAGGGAAAGTTATATTATTACAGGCCTATGTCAAGAAACAAGAAAAATCCCAAGTAAATAACCTCATGTTACACGTTAAAGAACTAGAAAAAGAAGAAAAGTGAAACCCAAGGGGAGCAGAAGAAAGGAAATGACAAAAATCAGAGCAGAACTAAATGAAATAGAAAACAAAAAGACAATAGAAAAAATTAATGTGACAAAGAGTTGGTTCTTTGAAAAGATTAACAAAATTGGCAAACCTTTGGCTACACTCACTAAGATAAGAAGATAGAAGACACTGATTAACAAAATCAGAAATGAAAAAGGGGAAGTTATCATGGACACCACAGAAATACAAAGATCATCCAAAAATACTATGAAGACCTATATGCCACCAAATTCAATAACCTAGAGGAAATGGCCAAGTTCTTAGAAACATGTAGCCTTCCAAGGCTGAACCATGAAGAACAGGAAAATCTAAACAGACCGATCATCAGTAGCAAAATTGAATCAGTCATCCAAAACCTTCCGAAAAGCAAAAGTCCAGGACCAGATGGCTTCACTAGTGAATTTTACCAAACCTTCAAAGATGATCTAATACCAATCCTGCTTATAATCTTCCAAAAAATTGAAGAAGAGACAGTACTCCCTAACTCCCTAACTCCCTAACCCTGATACCAAAACCTGGTAAGGACAACACAGAAAAAGAAAACTACAGACCAATATCTCTGATAAATACAGACACAAAAATCCTAAACAAAATACTAGCAAATCGAATACAAAAATGCATTAAAAAGATTATTCATCACGACCAAGTGGGGTTCATCCCCGGGGCACAAGGATGGTTCAACATCTGCAAATCCATCAATGTGATACATCACATAAACAAAATAAAGTACAAAAATCATATGATTATATTAATTGATGCAGAAAAAACATTTGGCAGCATACAACATCCACTTATAATTAAAATACTTAATAAAATAGGTATAGAAAGAAAATTCCTTAACATGATAAAGACCATATATGACAAGCCCTCAGCTAATCTCATAATTAATGTTGAGAAACTGAAGCCCTTTGCTCCATGTTCAGGAACACCACAGGGCTGTCCGCTATCACCTCTGCTTTTCAACATGGTGTTGGAAGTCCTTGCCACAGCAATCAAGCAAGAGAAAGAAATAAAAGGCATCCAAATTGGGAATGAAGAAGTTAAAATATCATTCTTTGCAGATGACATGATGGTATACGTAGAAAACCCTAAAGACTCCACCAAAAAGCTATTAGAAACAATCAACGAATACAGTAAAGTTGCTGGCTCCAAAATCAATGTACAAAAGTCCATTGCATTCTTATATACTAACAATGAAATCTCAGAAAAAGAAATACAAAATACAATTCCTTTTGCAGTTACATCAAAAAGAATAAAATACCTAGGAATATACTTAACCAAGGATGTGAAGGCCCTATATGCTGAAAACTATAAGACTTTTTTTAAAGAAATTGAAGAAGACACAAAGAAATGGAAAGACATTCCATGCTCATGGATTGGAGGAATCAACATAGTTAAAATGGCCATATTACCCGAAGCAATATGCAGATTTAATGCAATCCCGATCAAAATTCCAATGGAATTTTTTAAAGAAATAGACCAAAAAAATCATCAGATTTGTTTGGAACCACAAAAGACCCCGAATAGTCAAAGCAATCTTAAGAAAAAAAGAGCAATACTGAAGGTATCACACTCCCTGACTTTAGCTTGTACTACAGGGCTACAATAATCAAAACAGCATGGTAGTGGCAGAAAAACAGACACATAGACCAATGGAATAGAATTGAGAACCCAGAAATAAAACCACATAAATATGGAGAGACAATTTTTCACAAAGAAGCTAAAAACATACAGTGGAGGAAAGACAGCCTCTTCAATAAATGGTGTTGGGAGAATTGGATAGCCACGTGCAAAAGAATGAAACTGGACTGCTATCTGTCACCATGTACCAAAATTAATTCAAAATGGATCAAAGACTTAAGCATAAGACCTGCCACAATAAACTGCATAGAAGAAAACACAGGTACTAAACTTGTGGATCTTGGGTTCAAAGAGCATTTTATGAATTTGGGCTCCAAAAGCAATGGAAGTAAAAGCTAAAATAAACAAATGGGACTATATGAAACTTAAAAGTGTCTGCACAGCCAAACAAACCGTCGACAAAATAAAGAGGCAATCAACTGAATGGGAGAAGATTTTTGCAAACAGTGCCTCCGATAAGGGGCTAATATCCAAAATATACAAGGAACTCATGAAACTCAACAAGATAAAAACAAACAACCCAATTGAAAAATGGGCAGAGGACCTGAAGAGACATTTCTCCAAAGAGGACATACAAATGGCAAATAAACATATGAAAAAATGCTCAACATCACTAATCATCAGAAATGCACATAAAAACCACAATGAGATATCATCTCACACCAGTCAGAATGGCTATCATCAACAAGACAAATAGTAATAAATGTTGGAGAGACTATGGAGTAAAAGGAATCCTCATACACTGTTGGTGGGAATGCAGACTGGTGCAGCCGTTATTGATGGCAATGTGGAGGTTCCTCAAAAAAACAAAGAATAGAATTGCCATATGACCCAGCCATCCCTCTCCTGGGTATCTACCCAAAAGATCTGAATACATTTATCCATAAAGACACGTGTGCTCCAATGTTCATTGCAGCTTTGTTTATGGTGGCCAAGACATGGAAACAACCAAAATTTCCTTTGATAGAAGAATGGATAGAGAATTGTGGTATATATACAAAATGGAATACTATTTGGCAGTAAGAAAAGATGACATAGGAACATTTGTGACAACATGGATGGATCTTGAGAGTATAATGCTAAGCGAAATAAGACAGACAGAAAAAGCAGAGAACCCTATGATTTCACTCATATGTGGTATATAAACCAAAAACAACAAAAGAACAAGACAAACAAATGAGAAACAAAAACTCATAGACACAGACCATAGTTTAATGGTTACCAGAGGGTAAGGGGGTTGAGGGTGAGAGATGAGGGTAAGGGGGATCAAATATATGGTCATGGAAGGAGAACTGACTCTGGGTGGTGAACACACAGTGGGATTTATAAATGATGTAATACAGAATTGTACACCTGAAATCTATGTAATTTTACTAACAATCGTCACCCCAATAAATTAAAACAATATATAATAATGCTTTTATCAATGCTTTTATCCAATTTTCAGTTGTTCAAATCTAGCTACAAGAGAGAAGATTTTTGTTGTTAGAATAGTTGCAAGTGAAGGCAGTAGGTAGTCAATGGGAGTTAGTCAAGAGACAGAGTATGTGACGCAGAAGCAGGTATTGATTTTAATCCACATAAGTATGTATTTTGGGTCAATACCTGTGACTGCCTAAAGGAGGAGGCCTTGAGGAAGTACATTAGGAGCTCTGAAAAGGCCATAACTTGACACAAGTTAACGAAATTCAATTAACTAGACAATTGTCACCTGATAATTTTTCCGGTTTCACCTGTCACAAAGATGGCAGTGTCAATGGAAGGCCTACCAGAAAAATGAAGGAGAAACAAGGACATGGGAAAATCATCTTTTCTTGTGTTAAATCAGTGGTAATAATTAGAGAAAATAAATCTTGGAAAAATTGTTCATCAGACTAATAAAAAAAGATTATGTTGTTAAACAACAAGCTCAAACTACAAAATAATAGTTCAAGCACCTGCATATCTGAAATAATAGTGGATTACTTCTTAAGAACTCCAATCAAAATGAATGAAAATATTATGAATTTCTTTCACACCTCTCATCATGAAGTGTTAATGAAATAATCTGTGTTCATTTTTGTCTAAGAGATTCACTATCCTTTATTCCTTCTACAGTGCACAAGCTCTCAGGATTGTGGTCTGACATAAATATCTATTTTTGTTTAAATGAACCATCCTCAACCACCAATGTGAGTTAAATATGTGCTCTATCCATGCCTTATTGTTTAAATGTGAATGTCCTTTTTGCTTCTGCCTAGTAAAATGATTATAGTAATTTCTTCCTGAATTTTCTAAGAGCATGATAAGTATTAGTTCTAGATATATTACAGATATTTCATATAAACTAAATAAATGGTTTCCAAGAAGACAAATTTTAGGAGCTCAGGAAGTCTGATAATATCCTGTGCGATAATGACATGTACTTATGTCAGAGGAGTCCTTACATCATCATACCTCTCATGGTTCAAAGCCTTACCCCAGTCCTGAGCCTTGTATAAAGTGTCTTGTTGCTATTAAAGACTACCAGCATCTGTTTTATTATTTTTCCAAAATCTCACGGTCTTTAGAATATATTTTATTTGCCAAAAATTTGCTGGCCATGTGAGCAGTTTAGTAGACCTTATCTCAAGTGAAGCAACAATTTAATAGGTAAAAATTACATTTAAAAATTTAAAATCTTAAAAAAAAAAAAATTAAAATCTTTGGAAATGTTCCTAAAAGCACATAGAAAACAAAGATAGGTTTATATTTAAAAAATTACTAAATATTGGTAAGAACAGCAAAAATCTTGAGTGTGTGTGTGTGTGTGTGTGTGTGTGTGTGTTTGTGTGGCATTTGAGTCATGATCTGCTCCTGTAGCCACCGACATACCCAACTCAGTGTGAAAAGAACTCTATTCTATGTGTTTGAGGCCAAGACAATGGGCACCTTCTTCTCTTAACTCCACCCCCTCAAAAACTATGGTTTTACTCTAGGAGATGCAGGCAGCCAGAAGTTTTCACTGCTTCATCAGTAATATGTTTCAAAAGTTACATTCCACACAAGTGCAGCCAAGAGGATTGGAATTTCCTTCCCCTCATTCATATGGCAGAAGCTGTACCCCAGGCACAATAAGTGAAGACTACTGGGCATTCATGGACTTTGCCCATCTTGCTTGTAGGCTGGTGGTTCCACGATGAGTGAGTCAAAGCAAGAAGACCAATGGCTGCCATCTCTATGCAATACAGCAACCACAGATTATGTTTTTTCATCGGACGGAGCAGGCCACTGTCTCCACCCCCAGGTCCCGGGCAATGATATAAATGTTCTGCCCAGCGGACGAGGCAGACTGAAAGAACTGAGATTTCTGCAACTCTCCCTAAGGGGACTGACTTTTTTTGGAGCATAGCATGTGAAGTTTATGCCTAAGAAACATCTTGGTGATGAGCAAATGAGAGGAGGCTCCATATACAGAAATAAAAATGCATGTAATAGAAACTTCCTTTGAGAATATTCAAGTGCAAGAAAGATGACATCTTAGTAAAGATGGCAAAGTAGCTTTTATCATTATATTCAAAGAACTAAATGAAGCCATATTTCAGGAATTAAATGAGGTCATAGCAACATCACATAAAAAGGAGAATAGGAACAACAACAACAAAAATTATTACAAAAGAAACCAAATGGAAAGTCTGTAGCTGAAACTATAATAAACAAAGTGGAAAATTCACTAGGAGGGCTCAATAGGGGATTCGACCTAGAAGAAAAGAGAATGGATGAATTTGAAGGTAGATAGAGATTGTGCAATCTGGAGAACAGAGAGAAAAATAAAAAATAAAATGAACAGAGCCTCAGGGAAATGAAGAAAAGCACTAAGTGCAGAAACTGCATAATGAGAGCACAGAAAAAGGAGAGAGAGAGAGAGAAAAGAATTTAAAATATATTTGCAGAAATAATGACTGAAAACTTCTAAAATTTTGCAGATATAGTCTGCAGATTCAAGAAGCAATTGGCTCCAGAGAGATCTATACCTAGACACATCATAGTTAAAATGTCGAAAGACAAAGACAAAGAGAAAAATCTTGAAAGCATCAAGAGAAAAACCACTCATCACGTACATCCAACCCCAATAAGACTAGCAGCTGACATCTCATCCTAACTATGTCTCTCTTTCCCATATGAATATGTGAATAAGTAATTCCAATAGTAAATTATTTATTGAAAATCATCAGGCAATGCCACGCAACGGTATCGAGTCATGTGTTGTTTAATGATGGGGATGACTTCTGAGAAATGTGTCTTTAGATGATTCTGTTTGCTCATATGTGAATAACATAGAGTGCACTGACACCAACCTGGGTGGTATAGCCTATATCTCTAGGCTGTAAGGTATAGCCTATTAGTCTTAGGCTACAAGCCTGTACTGCATGTTACTGTACAAAGCAACATGAGATTAAATCAAGCTCAAGAGAAAATAATGCAACCAAGAGAGGCAAAAAAGTAGGACACATGTAAGGCTGTTGTTGGCATAACATGGCATAGAGTTTTGCAGCAAATGTTTTTTTATAACTAAAAACAGTATACTCTAAAATAATGATAAAAGTTGTATTATACTAATTGCATAAACTGGTAACATAGTTTTTTACTATCATTATCAAATATTGTGGATTATATACACTAGAAATTGAATGTGCTATACTTTTATATGACTGGCAGTTCAGTAGATTTGTTTATATCAGCATCACTACAAACATGTGAGTAATATTTTGTGCTATAATGTTACAATGATGACAGTGATAGTGGACAATAAGAATGTTTTAATTCTGTTATAATCTTATGGGACCACCATGGTATAAATGGTCCATTGTTTACCAAAATGTTATTATATGATGCATGACTGCACTTCTAGATGATAGTATGAAGTTGCTTCATAACAACCCTTCACAGTGTTTTTACTTTCAAAAAATTATATACATATAATTTCAATATATAAAGCATAGGTTTTACATTATGAGAACTTAATTCTTGTATTCATATAGAACATAGATGGTACCAAAGATATTTACAATGCAGGAGAGCATATATTAAATACTAAGTACGATGTGCATTGCTATAGACCATATTGCTTCATTTATCTTTGGTACACAGTGCATGAAAAATTGAGTTTAATGGCCACCAAGATCCTACGGAAATATAAAAATAATTTTAAAATAATAAATTCAAGTATGTGGAATTTAATGAGAAGGAAGGCCTTCATTAACTGAGAGATTTCAATAAAGTTTGAAGCAAAAGCCCCGGCTTGAGAATGTGTTGGAGTATATCTGAGGAGATAGTTGGTTCATCCTATCTAAATGGAAAAATGGTGCTTTGGGTTTGGGAATCCCAGAATAAACACACCCTCCTTTTGCAATTCAAGGACGGGTTTCTGCACACCTACTACTAGAGCAAAACTAGTCAGTCTATAAGTCCTATTATGTTCTGTCATATCCCTAAATCTTAGGCATAGGACTCCTATTCCCTCATTCTAAACATGCATGTCTAAAAAGTAGACATACATGTTTTAACATGTATTTAAAGGAAATCATTAAAAAGAAAGTGCTGAGATGAAATAAAAACAAAAACAATAGAAAAAGCACAAAACTTGCACTGGAGCGTAGAGAGAAAATTGAGAGAATATAAGAGTTTTAAAAACATGATTATGCAAGGAATTATTAGGGGGTGAAACTATCCTGTAAAATACTATAATTGTGTACATATGACATTATGCATTTCTCAATGCCCATTGAACTGTACAGCATAAGAAGTTAAATCTCTGTCAAAACAGCTGAACATGAGCAAAAGAAACAGAGACTTAAGTGAGCACACACACCAAAATAGCCTTTGCAAAGATAGAGGGGGGGAAAATAGGACAGAATATGCGAGAAGAGGAAAGAAACTCAAGAATCAGGAATTATTTCAGCATGTGAATTTAGTGGGGGAACAATAACAGAAAAGACACAGATGAAATGATTAATATTTAGTAAAAATAACCCCTAAATGGTTAAAATAACTCATGTTGCAATAATAATTTATACACAGTAATAAGTAAGTTTTCCTCAATCAGAAAGAGATATGATCCTTAGATTGAAAGTATGGAATACCAGCGAGGGTAAATTACTTTTTTTAATGATCCACACTTAGATATTATTGTTATGAAATTTAATGCAATAAAATAATGTCCTAAAAGGTTCTAGAATGAAAGAAGCATAAAAATTATTTCATCATAAGTCAGTAACATTGAAAGCTGAATTTTACAAGAAAATCCAGAAGTAATCACTAAAGTTCGTGAGTGAAAAAATAAATGTATAAAGACCATATTTGGAGTTAGTTAAGTTTCTGTTTCAATCACCAGCAGAAAAAAAGCCTACAGAATTTTGAGGATGAATAATTTTGAACACCTTCTTTAGTTTAAGCATTCCTAAAATAAGCATACAAAATGTTGCCATTACAAAGAATCAATATGTTTCTGTTTTACAAACACTTTTTGAGAAAACTTGAAGATATAGTACTTTAGCTAACTAAAAGCAGATATCACAGAAGGGGAAAATGTGGGTTGTAGTTACAGTTTAGTGGAGAAATCTCAAAATGTATACACTGTCAATAATCCTGGCAAGTATTTTATTTGTTTTGAGTTAAAATATAAATGCAGAGGTCTCTATGAAATACATATATCAAAATAAAAATTGAATTACTTCAATAAAGTAGATAACATGAGCAATGTTGTAAGATATCCATGATATGGTCCCAATATAGGAAAAAATAATAAAAGGGAAACAAAGTTAAAAAAACTCAGGAGGAACTAGCAAATAAACAAAAGAAAGGCAAGAAAGATAAAATAAACCAAACATGATCTTATTTTGAGTATTTGATGAAGTGAAAGGACAGTCCAAAATACTTGCATTTGTTTCCACTGTCTGTGATGGGTTATTATGCAAAAGGAAATGCAATCCTATAAATCTACCTGGGTTTATTGGGAACATTATTTATGTAAAACTAACAATAAATCACCACTTAGTGATTTTCATATTACAAACAAAATGTAGAAAAAGTGTGGAAAATTTAATTATGATTATAGAGCATTATTTATATTAAATAATGTCATCCTTATAATTTAAAAATGCAGATGACAAAAATCTGGTAGAAGCAGAGGATGAGAGGGCTTTACAGAGGTTAGCATGTTAATATGTCAATTGATAAATTTGAAAGAAGTTACCAAATTTATAAAATAGGAAATATAGGCTTAACTATATGTGCAATCTGTGTGTGTGCATGTGTGCATGTGTGCATGCATGTGTGTGTGTGTGTGTGTGTGTGTAAAATAAAGATAGCCAAAAGAATAAGAATAGGTAGAGATATACTGAGAAATTTGGAAACAGAGGAAAAGTAGTTAAGGACATTATGATGACTTATATTTTCTACTTTCAAAAGAAAATACATAGGTAATCATTAAAATTCATGAATAAAAATAAAAGCATAAACATATTATGTGCAGTTAATTAAAAGTGTCTGCCTCTATTGCCCATGAGCTCCTAGAAGAAGTACACCAGGCTCTGCTAAGAAACCATGCTGAGACCCATTTGAAACACTTCATTTTAATACATCTTTTATTTGAATGACCAAGGACAATCAACAATCACAAGCAAACATACTCCCTAAAGGGAAAGGTGACCTCACATCCTGGGAGGTGGTAGAAGAAATATCCTTGGTACCAATAAGTACGAAGAAATACAGGAAATTGACCCCTACTGTTGTGTTCTGTGACAAATACAAATGCTTCTCAACTGTGGTCCTCTTCCTTTGCCAATACAGAAATTTCAAGTTGCCTGTCTTTGATGAGAAAATGGAGAAATAAGGATTGAGAATCTTTCATAATAACTGACATAGTGATTTTATGTGTGTGGAGTGTAATGATTAAATGTTTGTAATTTTTATGTTTTTAATTCAATTTATATAGTGATACATTGTATGAGTATCAGGTCCATAATGGACTTAGGGGAAAATATTTTGTTCTTCCCCACAGGCAGCTTGGAAAGCACCACGCTACAGCATTTAGCCATGCTCTGGTTTACTTCAAGTTCAAAACACTAGTGTCTCGTACAATGGTGCCATATAATTGTTACTCAAGTAACATTTTGAAGGAAGAAATACCTTAAACATGATAAAATTAATAAGTATTTATTTAGGGTTGAAAAATAAATAAACTGGCTGTTTCTGAAGAGCAGAACTGGGAGAAAAGTCAGGTGAAAAAGAAGACTGCTTTCAATTAGAGTCTTTTTATTGTTTAACGTTTACCACTAAATGTGAGCAAAAATAAATGTTTTGAGTGGAGAAATCTAGTTGGAAAGATGAAAAGGAATTTGAGCTGGGACTACATGAGTAAGAAGACACGAATGAGAGGGGGGTGTAGTGTTTTTTGACTGTGATGTTCTAATTTGGGAGAAGTTATAGTAAATGCGTATGAAGGAATGGTGGTTGCAACACAATTTAGACGTTACCATAAAAATTAAGTGAAAAAACTGAAAATCATAATTTATATTCTAGACATGTTTTGTTCTCTTTGTATCCAGTAGAAAGTAGCACTCAGTAAAATGCCAGAGAGGTGTGTGTGTGTGTGTGTGTGTGTGTGTGTGTGTGTGTGTTTGTCCTAGGCACAGTATTGTATAATATTATAAACAAGAGAATTCACATCTATGAGTATGTCAAGGGCAGGTGCCATGCCTTTTTTCTTTCAGTATACTGTATGCAACTAGCACTTTAAAAATGGAAACTTTTTTCAAAGATCAGCTGCAAATAAATCCAGAAGAAAATAGCAGTCTCCCTTCCTCTCTATGTTACCATGGGGCACTCCAACATCACCTGCAATGATTTTGTATTTTTGAGAAACAGAAGGATTGCTCTTTATCTAAAGAATGCCTTATTTCATCAGAGTCCCTCACAAGAAGGACTGAATGAAATGGTACAGAGCATTCATGTGTTGTCTGCTGGTGTTGCTAGCCTTGTGGTTTTGGTGGATATGTATCAATAACCTACTATGTAGGACTCCATAAAACTCACTCAAATAAAGGGAAGACAGACAATGAAAGCACTTGTTTCTGAACCTATGTTCAACCATGAGTAACAAGAAGAGAATCATTAGAAGAAGCAGTAGCCACTATAGGAATAAAAGGAAAAAGCCAATTATCTTGCAGTGAAGGATTACAAACCATTGTAGATAGACCTTCAAAAATATAAATTAGAAGTTGAACATGGGACTCTTTAGGCTCATTCCAATTGGTAAATTGATAATTTTATCCTCTTCCCCTTTTTTATGACAATCAAGAAAAAAGTTTCCATTTTAAGAATTATTGTATTATACATATATGATAATGCAACATGAAAAATGTTAATTCTTCGGGGAGATTTTCCCTTAGGCCTTCAATTTTGTTTTAAATGGATGAAGTGAATGACAGTATTTTATTATTGAAATGCCCTTAGGAGGGTATTTTGACTTGTCTAGTAAATTGTGAATGTCATGTTGATTTTCTTTTTATTGCTCCACTAAAGAGTAGTATTGACTCATTGTGATGATTAGGAATAGGAAGAATAAACTACAAAATGTTTGTCCTTGGTCTTCTCTTATCTCAGTGTTAAAAAGCAAGGAAGAACTACTGTGTTCATACCATGGCTGTAGCTGCGGTTACTTACCTTAACTTCTGACATTCAAAATACTGACATACCATAGCTAAATAATAAACTAAAATTTTAATCGTTCCTATAAAACTACCTTCATGCCGTTTACTATGTTTGATCAATGCAGAATGGAAATATTGACTTTGGAACCTGCCTTCTGGCCACAAACTCTAATTCAGTAACAGCAGAAATCAGGTTACATCGCTGAAAGTTAACTCTCCCCGTAAACATCATTCACAGGAATATTATACTTTCATTTTGTCATTAGTTTGCTGTAGTCATTTTCTCTTGCTATAGTGCTCTTTGAAGGTTATGTATTGACAGTGTTCTGTCATTTGTAGTTTTAAAGGTGTACGTGTCACTCTCAGCCCCACTCTGAAGGAGTATAATCTTTCAAGACCCTGAGCTTGCTTCAAATACTTCTTCCCGCTAAAGACCTCCAGGTGGACTTCAAGGGTATGCCTCTCACAACACTACCGATTCATTCCAGTCCCAGTTCCTTCCATGGTACTTGACTGAGACAGGGAATTATGAACAATTTCAGCTCCATTTTGTATATGGGTTAGACCAAATACTTACTTTACATTTTGGATACCAAGTCAAAGCCACTAGCCCTTTGATATCTTAGGATCTCAAACATGCTCATGAATGTACATCTTTTTCTTTAAGATCATTGTCAGTAGTTTCTAGAGGGCAGTAGCAGATAGCAGCATCAGCTGGAAAGTTGTTAGAAATATAAGTTCTTGTCTTTATCCTCAAACTTTAGAACCCTAGAGGTGGGGCTTGGCCAGCTGTGTTTTACCAAGAACTCAAGTGATTCTGATTCTTAATAGAATTTGAAAAATAATTTTCTTTTTTATTCTGTATTGGCTAAATCTGTTGGACTGGATTTTGGGTTTGAACTTTTTTCCCTACTCATAGTATTATCTTGAAGCAAATAAGCAGACTGATAAAGACAACAACAAGGGCTTTGAGTGGAGGTGAACATAATTTTAAAATACCATGAATATTGATTTATTGTCTCTTGTTTCTAAGTATGAGTTCTGAAAGTTCAGATGCAAAATATATAGAGACATATACACACTGATGTGCAAACAGACCCAGACAATAAGTGTTAGATCTGTAGTCATTTTATTAATGAGGGCCAGTTTATAGTTCTATTCTGAAAGGTAATCCTTAAAAAAAATAAAAATAAAAAGGCACAAAATGTGTTATTATGAAAATTGTTTACATGGTAATACAAATGTCTGTTTCTAAATGAACATAACTGAATGTGTTTGTGTGTAATCTTTCACCTTTAATATGTCTCTTCTTGCTCACAAGTGTTGCTGATGGTGGTTTACAGGAGATGAAGAGAAAATTCCCCTAAAGGCATTTTTCCATCACTGTACCATGGAAAACTATCTGAGCAATGAGCACTAAGAGTGTTCACCAAAGGTGAATTAAATTCTATAATATTGTCTACTATTAATTGACTTCTATTTTCTTCACAAAACTATGACTTTTAAAAATGGCCTTGATCCTAAATTAGCAAATGTCTAAAATATTTACATAATA
This sequence comes from Rhinolophus hipposideros, assembly GCF_964194185.1. NCBI lineage: Eukaryota > Metazoa > Chordata > Mammalia > Chiroptera > Rhinolophidae > Rhinolophus > Rhinolophus hipposideros. The sequence continues at coordinate 4,304,217 of NC_138052.1, read as the reverse complement.
TTTGCAAGATGTGCCTGGTAATTGGAATGAAACCATACAAGCACAAATGGAGATAGATGAGCTAGAAAGGAATCTAATATCTGGCCATATAATTGGATATAAGACAAAGGATAGGATCATTCATTCTGTAAACTAGAAAAACTAAGACTATAGCTGAAATTGTAATAAGTGGTATTTGGGTTACCTTTGAGGAAGAACTGAAATTATGTCTTCAGTATTGTGTTGGAAAATTAGAGAATGTGCCAGAGCAAATTAGATATTATCAAATTATGTACCTCTTTTTACACATAATGTAAAAAGAGGGAAACTGAGACCTGAAAATAGGAATAAATTGTTCTGTTAATTACATAGCAAAAGAGTGGCAAAGGCTTCTGCCTTTTAGTTTTGTTTTTTCTGGGTTGTCCTGTTTTTAGGATTAAACCCTGTGTATATCCTAGCTCTGTTATGAGTAATTACCACAAGCCGGGGAGCTTCAAACAAGAGAAATGTATTCTCTTAGAGTTCTGGAGGATAGAAATCTGAAATTAAACTGTTGGCAAGCCTCAGAAGGCTCTTAGGAAGAGTCCCGCCTTTCCTCTTCCAGCTTCTGGGAGCCGCAGACATTCCTCAGGGTTTGACACCTTAACTCCAGTCTCTGTTTTGTCTTCATGAGACTCTTGTCATTGGATTTAGGGCCTACCTGGATAATTTCAGATGTTCTCATCTCAAGAGTCATAATTTAATTACACCTATAAAGATCCTCTTCCCAAATCATGTCACTTTCGCCAGCTCCAGGGTTACAAATTGCATGCATCTTTTGGGGATACACCATGTAACCCCCAACATACCCTTTTATCTTGAGAAAACTATAAAGAAGTTCGTGGGAGTAAGGGGTTACATATGTATGATTTTGTATGGTGCATTTCCCTGTAAGGGAAAGAGGACTAAAGAATGCATTTCTTATGGCAGGGTATAGTATTAAATAGAATCTTCTCTATTCCATTCTATTATCAATATAGCATCAGAGTTCAAGATCTTTTTGGATATGTTTTATTAAATTGTAAGCACATTAACCTGTCAGTTTGATTTTCCCAGAAGGTACAGAGAAACTACTAACAATAAGATCAACAATAAAGATAGGTTTCTTTGTTCATTTATTCATTTATTCATGTAGCATACACTTACTAAAATACTTATCTGTTAGATAAAGTATTAGGCACTTGGCATTCAAAGATGAAAAGACATGGTTTGTGACTGTGGAACCCAAATTAGGAGACTATTTTGTGAACAAGAATTACGATAAAATAGGATTTGGTAGAGAGGAGGAAGAGCTATAAATTACAATAGAGGAGTCCTTAAATCTGTATGGAAGGTCTAGGGGAAACTAATCATTGGAAAAGTTAGTATTTAGCTAGTTAAGACATTACAAAGGATTGCATATTTATCGAGAAATGAAAAAAGAAACGAAAAAAAGATTGTGATCCAGACACAGGAAGTAGCACAGGTGAAGGAGAACAAGCGTGAAGGCCGTTCCCAGGGCCTCCAGACAGCACAGTATTTCTCAAACAGAAAATATGAGGGGCTATCGTGGATAATTAGAAGTGTGAGGAGGAGCTAGACTAAATTAAAATTTCATTCTCATAGAATACTTTTGATAATACTCATTTCTGAAATGGTTAACTGAAACCTGATCCTAGACAAGTGGTACAGATGCAGACTTTTTTAAGCCATGATAAGTTTTTCAAAGATTATTTTGGAAATAAAGGAATGCACTGCCTAATTTAAGTACAATTCAACCACATTCTGTTATTTTATATCTTGCCAAGTTGTACTTTGTTGTTGTTTGTTTTCTTAACCTACTTGTTCCTAAAAGGCACTTGAGTTTGCAAACCTGGAAAGGCAAATATGCATAAAAAATGTATGACATCCTCCTAATATCCCTGGTAATCATCATGTTACTATGTGGAATTTCAAAATCATGTCATCATGACTTCCCTGATAGGGTTGCAGAGCCTGAAATTATCCTGTCACTATCAAAACTAGAAAATTGAATAATATTACATGAAATAATGATTTTCAGACATTGGTTTACTGGCAGTACAAGACAATATACTTTAAAAGAATGGAATCAAATGAGGAAAGCCTTGCAATTACTTCAGTTTCCAAGCAACAGTGTTGAGAGAGGGTACACCAGTGATGTGGCATTCGAGCTTCTGGAGACCATTCCAGATAGAATTTGCAATATAGAATAACAAAAAGGAGGAAACATCAGAGAAAGAGAGTTCCATAAGTTTGCAGAGCGATCTGCTCTTGTCTGTGGCTGGGTGATGGACCGCATCCCAGTGAGAAGAAACTATGTAAGGTTGGAAAAAGAACTACTGTCATAGAGGAGGTGAAACCATTCCACAAAGATAACACTAGTAAGGGGAAAATTTGTGTTCCAACAAGCCAGAGTAGAGAGATATCAAATCTTTTTTAGAATATTAGCACACTAATTCCAATAATATACAAAAAGGATAATACATTATAGTTAAGTGGGATTTATTTTAGGATATACAAAATTAGTTGAACATTCAAAAGTCAATAAATCCTATGAACAACTCAAAAGATTTTTTTTTAAATTAGATGAAATACAAAACTAATTAACCATTACAAACATTCTCAAACTAGAAATAGGTATACATACCCTCAATCTGAAAAGCACATCTAAGAAAACTCAATAGCTGACATACTTCAAAGTAACAGACTGAGTACTTTTCCCCTAAATTTGAGAACAAAGCAAAGATGTCTACTGTCACTACTTTACAAGAGGTTCATCCCAATGCAATAAGCAAAGAAGAAACAACTGAAAGAGCTTAGCAAGCAAGAAGAAAACTACATTTATTCAGATAAAATTGAGACAGGATAGCTAGCATGTTGTTAAATAAATAGGGACGTCTCTAGTAAAATAAACAAAGGCAGCCATATCTTGAAACTCCAGGTTCTAAAATTGTGCTCTGGGGATAAATGGGTTATTTCTTAAATCCCTTCAGGCTGGACAAAAGAGAAAATCTGATAGACAGAAATGGGTTATTTTGTAAATCCCTTCAGGGTGGACAAACAGAGCAAATCTGATAGACAGGATCCATTAGAAGGCACAGCTCCCTTCCCCAAGCATACAAGGAAAAGTATACAAATAAGAGCCTTTGCCTTAGCCAGCCGGCATCCCATTTCAGGTATCCCTTCTCATAAGACAGCTATACTTTCACTTTAATAAAAGTCTTTGCTCCTCTACCTCTCCTTCCAAGTTTCTTTGGGTACATGAGACAATGATCTCCAGGCACTAGAGCCAGAATCCTGTATCATTTGGGGACTCGATCGGGATTGAAGGAGAGATAAGCCCACTGCTTCTGCTGCCGCTTGCCTGGCTACAGGCTTCCATTTTAAGACTCTCTCTCTCAAAAAATTGGGCCTGTCAGCCATTTAAAATCAACTCGCATGGCTTCCGACCTATAAGACTCAGAGGATTTGGGCAATCCCCTGACCTTGTCGGGAATGTTGGCCTTGTCCCGACCGACTTCCTTTCCATGGGGCTCTAAACGTGGGGCGAGTCTAGGAGAAACACTTGGGGACAACTGAAGGGCCCTGGCTGTGGCAACTCTACGATGGGTCCCGAAGGTCCCTTGGTTCCTTCTCCCGGACCGACTGCCCACCAGGGTGCCAAGCTAAGGACCCCTCCTTTTCCCTCTCTTCTCTAGCTTGTCTTCCTGCCGTCTCACACCAAGAACTGAGACGTTGGTCCGGGACCTAATACCTTCAAACCTCCTCAGTTCCCTCCAGTGCAGACCAGCCAGGAGGTAAGCCCCTTTTAGGGAACCCTAAAACCTCTTGCTCATTCTTCTGTAATGTCTTTTGTTTGACGTTCTTCACGGGCACAGGTTGAAATGGCCATTAGGGCGACCGCTGCTTGAACACTACCGTGATACATAGATAACCTGGTCTTACAACAGGTCATGCAGGACCTGCCGGGCTCAAGACAAATCCAAGCACCAGTGGGGTCTATGTTTGTATGGCATAATGTCTCTCTGGAGACTTGATTTTTCATCATCTGCTCTTCTGTCATCTTGCTGAACTCCTCTGGGAATCTCAGCCCACGGCTTCTCTGACGCCAGGCTCTTCTCCCCCCATTCCCACCCTGAGCTTGGCACTGCAGCAGCAGCTGAGAATGGGGGGAGGTGGCACAAGAGCATGGCTCCAAAGCACCAGCCCGCCTCCTGGCTGCTATCTCAGCCACCGCAGCCACCCCCAGACCTCCGCGAGTAGCACCCACGCTCCCATAGCCACCTCTAAACCCACTTTTTTAGCTTACACTTCTACGTCATCTTTTCTTTTGCCCAACCTGATGGTCCTGCGGTCAATGTAAGGAAGAAGGAACATGTTGTTTTTGTGCAGCTGAAACACTAATAAGGTCTTCAGTGACCTTATGCATCTTAGCCATGTAGTATCTGTCTATGAGTCTATTCTCCTCTAGCTATCAAAGTTTGTTCCCTCTTATAAAAGTGGCTCCCCTCTAAGTTCTGAGTATCATCTCAATAGTCCACTTCCTGTTAAATAAGGGAAAAAGATACGGAGGAACTGGTGACGGGCCTACAAGATGCCAGACATCGTAGTATACACCCTTCCACTCTTGGGCGTTTAATCATTGGCCATCAACTTTATTGCCCAGAGCCAAGTCAAAAACAGACAACCACAAAGAAACAACCCTCCGCATGCGTACAGCAAGGCAAGATTCAGGAATATGGTTGGCATGGCCCAGGCAAGCATGACTACTCCCGGCAACCCATGCCTCGTCAGTTGTCAGCGTCTAGTCATGAAGAGCATTGGAACCCACAGGTCCAGGGGATGACCTGGAATTAGGTAACGGCAGGGACGAGACAGCAAAGGGACACCTTTCTTCTTTCCCTCCTCTTTTTCAGGTGGGCAACAAGCCCTCAAGCATCTATACCCCTTTGCACTGTATTTTAAAACATTGGAGCAAGTTCGATCCCCAAACCCTGAAGAAGAAAAGAGGCATCTGAGTTGCTTTTGTTCAGAAGTCTGTCCTCAATACAAACTAGGTGACCAAGAAAGTTGGTTAACTAATGGAAGTTCAAACTATACTACTATCTTACAGTTAGATTTATTCTGTGGAGGGAAGGCAAATGGTCAGAAATTCCATATGTTCAGGCCTTTATGGCCCTCTACCAGGACCCCTCTTTATGCCATGGGAACAAAGAAATCAATACCAACAAAGATTGAAAACAAAGCCCAGATCATTTAGACCTTGTAGATGACCCCCTACTTAAGCCGCCCCCTGGTCCTGGAAGGCAACAGGCTCCCTCAGCCTCCCAAGGAGAAGCACTTCCTCCACCATCTCTACCTCCTCCAGCTACTGCCGCCTCTAAGGGCCCTGAGATTATCCTTAGCCCTCCTGACACCAGGAGTGGGACACTTTATCTTATAATTTCTCCCTCCACTTCCACTCTCAGGGAAGTGCTTGGAGCAGAGGGTACATTGAGGGTTCAAGTCACCTTCTTGATAACAGATATCCAACAAGGTAAAGAAAAACTAGGAAAACATTCTGAGAACCCTGACAGATTTGCAGATGGTTTCAAAATTTAACTTTGGCCTCTCATGGAGAGATGTTCAGTGTATCTTGGCCACCTATTGAAAGGGACTGCATCTTAGAAGCAGCCCGCCGAGAGGCAGATGAAGCATTTGCCAGATATTCACAAGGCAATGCCCTAGGACCAGACACAGTGCCTTTTGCTGATCCTGAGTAGAACTATAAAAGTGCAAAAGGGATGGCCGGATGTGCCAGATTTCTAGAAGCTATCACTGGGGGCATAAAAAAGAAAACTAAATTGATAGTTCAAAGAAAAGGGAGCTAGCTCTACCCATCTCCTAATCCACTTATAACAAGGAATGCCTGAGGCTGAGGTAACTGAAGGAAAGAAAAAGACACTTTGAAAACCAGACCTCCCACCCTTTGTTCCAGCATCTTTGCAATTGTAGGGGTAATTATAAAATCTCAGGACCTCTCTACAATTGTTAATAATTAAATATTGGTTACTTGCTTTTAGTTGTCAGTAGAAATTAAGGTTCTGAAGGTTATGAATTCTAATTAATATGAAAGGAAAGGATGTATGTTTTCAAGGAAGATAAAAGGTATGGAAATGCATTTTTGAAGGTACTGAAAGAAAGTAGTTTGTCCTAAGGATGGTTATTTCTGAATAAATGAAAAGAGACAAACTAAGAGGGAATAGGAAAGTTGTAGAAGGTGTGTGAAGAAAAATCTTGAGAAAATGTTATATATGGTTAAACTAAATGTGATTAAGTAAATTTAAATATCAAAAGTAAGTTGGTGCAAAATAAGAGTTAAGTTTTCTCTCTCTACTAAGACAAAGTTTGTTAGACTATTGGTCTGCTACACGTATTATGGAAAAGCTTTCTTCCTGAAAAGCAAAGATTATATGTGTCATCAAAATAATTTTCTATGTTTTATATTGCCTTAATCAGATCCTTGGTTACTCAAAAAAAATTAAATGTAAGAATTAAGTTTTGCTAATAGTTAAGTAAATTTCTGTATTTTAGAACTGCTAGAGCTCATGTGCCTTCCTCAGTATTGGCTAGAGGCCAATACAAGGAAGCTTAGCCTATTGTTTTCCCCTAACTGGCAGAGAATTCTAATGGTTCTGGCCTACTCTTACATTCCTGATTAAGAGGATCAGATCCTAGAGAAGGCCAGGGAATTTATTTAAATGTCCTTAACAACCACGACAGGAAAAGGAGGAATAAAGGAAGTATGAGACCAGAGGATGAGACCAGAGACAACCCAGGGCTGAAGCCACCTCAAGGCACTGCAAAATCCCCAGAAGAGGAAACACCAGATAAAGAAGCCTGCTTTGGATGTGGAAGCCCAGAGCACTAAAATAAAGAGTGTCCTAATCTTCCAAAGCAGCCCTGCCCCCTGTGTAAACTAAAGGGCGCTGGAGAAGGGATTGCCCCCTATTCTGAAGGGAGCAAAGACCAATTCCTTCCCCACAAATAGCTGCAATCACTGTTGGGCCTGAAGTTTCCAGTGGCTCCCAAGGTAGTCTCATCACAGAAGTAAAACTATGGGTGACCCTGACGTGGCAGGTAAGCCTATTGATTTTCTAATTGATATAAAAGCCATTTAATCTGTCTCAGCTGCTTGCTCTGGACCTTTTCCTGTGAAAACTGCTCAGTTGTAAAGATAAAGATGGCCCTCAGATTTGGGCTTATTTTACTCAGCCTGTTCCTTATCATTTTTTCTACGATATAAATCTTAGGAATAAACCTTCGAAAAAATGTAAAATAAATTTTGGGGAAAGTTTTATCAAAAGACCTCAAAGCCCTGGATCTAACTGCCGCCCATTGTTTTAGATTCTAATCTCAATTCTGTTCTCTCTTATGTCATTAGCTTGGGAAAGGTTCAGCAGTCACTTAAATATGGGGGACCCATTAGTTCCCTAAAAGATAGGAGCATGTTTCCCTTAAAAGAAACAGTTGTGACCCCAGCAGAAGAATGTGTCAAATTCACTGGTTGTTCTAACCAATGTTTTAATCTTTTAGCCAATATCAGTTTAAACTGCAGCTCCACTATCTCTATAAATTATGCTAATGCACATGTCAATTTACCCGCTGGGTGGTTTCTCATTTGTGGACAGACTGTTTACTTCTATGTTCCAGCATGCAGTACCAGGGGACGTTTCTCTCTCAGGAGGTTAACTGTCTTTTTACCTCAAAAATCTCATCAGGCTAGAACTTGCTCCAGATTCCAGCTGTAACCGTGTTGCACATCTGTTCAGCCCAGCTGAGTATGTATCATTATCTCTTTTTGTAGTACCAGCTATAACCATTGCCCTAAATGTAGAGATTAGCCGAATAGCCTACTCTATGGCAAAAGCCTTCAACGCAACTTCACAGGTTATCCACACCACCGGACAGGAGTTAGGACAGGTCAGAGAAGCAGTTCTCGAAAACAGAGCTGCCATAGATTATTTATTCCTAAAACATACCATGGATGTGAGGAATTTAAAGGATTATGTTGTTTTAATCTCTCTGACAACTCACAATTAATTAAAGACAAAGTTAAACAGATTCACAACATAGTGTCTAATATTAAACAGAGAGAGGGGTTTTGCAGCCTTGATCTCTCCTCCTTTACTTCTTGACTTTCCAGCTTAACTGGGCTAAAGAAAGCATTTCTCATTTTTCTCTTGTTAATTTTTATAGGGATTATATCATGCTGTTGCCTACAGTGTATCTCAGTTTACAGATTACTTACTGGCTATCTGCAATTGTTCAAGCGACACAACTGGACCATGGGACAAAGACCACCCAGTTTCAGATAGTCCTGAATATGGAAATTCACCTGGCTTTGCTCATCTACTAGGGACCTTTAGATAGACCTCTAGACCAGCCCTAGCTGCCAGCCCCTTCTACGCCCCTCCTCAGCATGAAGCAGCCATAGGGGTGTCATCACCCCTACTCCTTAATTTAGGGTTATGTCTTCACAGAGGGATTGAGACAGGATAGCTAGCATGTTAGGTAAACAGGGAAGTGCCTGGTAAAATAGACAAAGGCAGCTATATCTTGAAACTCCAGGACAAAGGCAGCCATATGTTATAACTCCAGGTTCTGAAATGACTCATTTGCTCCAGGGCAACAATGTAATTCCCTCTGGGGATAAATGAGTTATTTCATAAATCCCTTCAGGCTGAACAAACAGAGAAAATCTGATGGACAGGATCCATTAAAAGGAGCCAGCTCCCTTCCCCAAGCATTCAAGAAAAAGTATACCAATAAGAGCCTTTGCCTTAGCCAGCCGGCATCTCAGTTTCGGGTATCCCCTCTGACAAAAGAGCTGTACTTTCACTTTAATAAGAATCTTTGCTCCTCTACCTCTCCTTTTGAGTCCGCGTTCTCATTTTTCGAGTATGTGAGATGATGATCTCCGGGCACTAGACACCAGAATCCTATATCAATATGATCAAGGAAAGTAGAAAATCTTATTGAATCTATAAAAAGATATTAAAAATAATTTAATAAATTTAGCAATGTTGCAGTTACAAGGTCACTATAAAATATATTTTATTTCTACTTACTGGCAATGAACAATTGAAAAGTAGATTTAAATTTGAATTAATAGGATCTACAAAATTATCAGGTTCCCAAAGGAAAACTGAGACATACCTCACGAAATGTGCGAGATTTCTACATGAAGAATTATAAATTGTTGATTGCTAAAAGAAATTAAAGAAGGCCTGACTAAATGGAGAGGGGTATTATGTTCATGGGTTAGATGACCATAGATCACTGTGAGAAGTATTGTTAAGTACTAAATATGGTTAACTTGTCCGTATTGTTAAGTGTTGTCAGTATTATTAAGATGTCCACTATCCTCTATGAAATTCCAATCAAAATCTCAGCAGGAATAGTTGTATAAAATTACAAAATGATTCCTAAATTTATAGAGAGATCCAAAGGACCTTGTTTAACCAACTAATCTTGAAAAAAATAGCACAATTATACAACCTAATATCTATACTTATTACAAAGCTACAGTATTCAACAGTCTGGCATTGCTTTAAAGACAGATAAATAAAGCACAATGGAGGATCTAGAAAAGACCCTTTACTCCTGTGGTTATTTGCTTTTCATCCAGCTGTGTGATGATTACATTTTAAAGGAATGGCTTTCAGCTAGCGCCTTGAGTTGTTAAAGATACATTTACATCTCAAAGGGACAAGAGGGACTTACAATTCAATTATGGTAAATGCTCTAAAGCAGAGAGGTCAGGGGCTTATTATCTTCAGGTGTTGGTTACAACAAACAGTAAATTCTTCTGTCAGCTTCTAACTTTCTTAGGCTGGTGTTTTAATAGGAGCCTGAGGTCATCCAAGGGACACTACTTTATGTTGCTGGAAACCATGCTGGACTTTGGTCATCTCAGTGCAGAGGTTTGGCTGGAGTCATTATTGTGCCAAGTTCTGTGATTCTCAGCTGCAAACTAGAAAACCCAAATATCCAGCAACAGGGAGATGGATACATAAACTCTTCAACAACTAAAAGGAATCACTTTTTAATACACATGACATGAATAAACCTCAAAATCATAATACTCCTCAAAATGAGCTAAACATCCAAGTACATCTTGTATGTTTCTATTCACATGAACAGGTGAAATTAACCTTTGTTGAAAGAAAGTCAGAAAATTGGAGGAGAAAGAGGTTCTTCTCTGTGGTGTCTTTCCTGATCTCCCATTTATAACACTTGTCACACTCATCTATGATTGTCTATTAACTAACTGGCTTTCCCTCTAAACTCCGTGGGTTTTAGTTACATCCAGTCTCCAGGAATTTTCTTAAGCCCTGGTTCATAGTCGATCACAAATTCGTCTTTATGGGGCCAAACTGAAACCTTGGTTATACTGAGTTTGATGGCAACATTTCCAGAGAAGAATTACAGTTTATTAATCTCTCTCCCCTTAGCAAATAGGGGAAAGCTTGAGAAATCATTGTACATAGAGTATATTTTTTATTTCACTATTAATGTATGTTGTCCATTTGGAAATATCTCAAAGGGCATATCTATGTCACAATATTAACTTTCTAAATATATATATATATATCCTACACAAAACCCATCTTGTAATGACTGCAAAAAGTAGTAAAAGCATAAAATCTGCAGCAGAAAATTCTGAAATACTTAATGATTCCCTAGCAATTCTCTTGCCTAACCAAATAGCCTTGAAAAGGTTTAAAATTTTAAAATAAAAGATAATTTGTTTAAAAGATTAGAAAACATAGGAAGTGATGCCATACAATTTTAGTAATGTTCTAAAGTATATAATAATGTCTTTGAGAGCCATATAAAATTTTAATTAAAAATACAAGAATACTTTTTAAAAAATGCGTTTGAAAACTTTTCTTCAGGATGATATCTGTTAAGTGCTATCCAAATGAGGAAATGAAAGAGAAAAATAAAAATAGATACTGTTTTACATTCTCAGTTACAATTTATTTAGAGAGAAATGCTGATTTGTCCCCTTCTTTCAAGTGATGCAAAAAAGATGAATGCTCATTAAATAACAAGATGTATAGAAAGTCCAGAAATAGCTATTTAAAGAATCTATGATATGAAAATATGACAGGACACTGCACATACAAATGGAAATATAAAGCACACCATTTGTTTTACACTTTTAACAGTCTGTCCAGGGTGAAGGTTTCCAGACCATTGGTTAGGCAAATATTATCATTTTATTCCTTTCCTTCCTTATACCTGTCTGAAAATTTCTGATCAGTTGTTCCTGAACATACAGCTATTAAATATAAAAACACAGCTAAAATGATATGAAAAATAGTGTGCCTGATGAAAAATCATAAATGCATACTTGTTTGCAAGAGTATATCAAAACACATTCATTTTACCATCAACTTTTGGGGTTATTAGTTTTCAGTTTTCTTATTTTGTTTCTTTCTAGATGGTATTTATAAACAATGAAAGTGAGGAAATACCAAGATGCATATTACCATATTGACCTAATCTATGCCTTACCTTCTAGTCTCTCCAAATTGACACTTTTGAGTTCTTCCTCTTCCCCAGCTGGTATAGGAGTAAACGGAATCATTTGCTTTCTGAACCCCATACTCAAAATCATTAAGGATATCAGCTCTGGGTTTTTCTCTGACCCAGGCCTCCCTTGTTGGGTTAGATCAGGGCTTCTGAGGATTGACTGGCACACACAGGACACAGCAGCAGGAAACCTCCTCTGTCTTGCTTGCTTTCGTGTTCACTTTGGGCTGGACCTTCTGAAATGGATGGGGATGCTCTCGATTTTGCCTTAGTTTGAATTCAAGAAGTCTACAGAGCTTCTTAGAGGAGATTATAACTGTGCCTACAATGCTTCAAAACATCAACTCAAAAGGCTTAAATCAGCAACAATGATAACAAGAACAAAAATGTATCACTTTCTATCGGAGGGAGAAACCCTGCTAAAAGACACGTTCCTATAGATAGTGCACTAACTCTTTACATATGTCGAAGCCCCTTATAAGCTATAAATCGAAAGGGAAATCCAGCTGACAGTAGAACAGAAGAAGAAACAACCTTTGGAAGAGATGTCAGAGTCCAATTTTGAACTAGGCAGTTTTATATCTGTGCTTTCTCTCTGACAGATAAATATACTAAAATTTACAGTGATGCAATCTAATATACAATGTAATGTATTTCATGGTCAACAGTATTTTAGTACTATAATATTCTAATGTGTTATAAGTTTTTATTGGTTAAAATGATTGGCAACTGTCATTAATAGAAAAGCTAGTTGCCTGCATTTAATAGCAGGAAAAAGTCATGAAATAATGTGGATTATTTCTGTAAATCATTGTGAAAAATGGATATTCTCATCCCCATAAGAGGATGTGTCTCTACATATAAAAACAAGAGCTACTGAGTAAAACTGAAAATGGTTCTGACGGTGACTCCAAATATAAGCGGGGGGGTGGCACTTCCTAAGTGCGCCCTCCCTCACCTTCTGTGGTGTGCACTATACTCCCACCTAGTTTCTGTGATTGTTTTTACAGGCTCTCTGTGCTTTGCATAGCACTGATGTGCATGAAGTTTAGTTACAACAGTTGAGTTAAGTAACATCAGTAACTGTGGCATATTAACAGTAGATCATTTAATAAAGTAAAAGCTTTGCTGCTACCTCTTTAGTCTGCAAAACGCTGTGTAAATGACAGACAAACATCAAAATCTATGACCAAACATGTCATAGCTTTCAAAGTCTGTTGGAATTGGTTGCCGCACATCTGTTATTCTATTTATTATGCAAGGACAAAAAGTATGCAGTCGTGCAGCCTCCGTGTCTCCCAGTGACAACTTCATGTGACATTTTACAAAAATACATCATTGAAAGGGGAAATTGAGCAATAAAGTAAAAGTTCAGTGGAAAAAAATTCATGTAATAATACTAGAAATGAAATTCAAACGAAACATTAAATCTATTACAGAAGAAATAGATGCCCATGGATGTTAATGTTGACACTGATGCCATTTTAGAGACGATAGAAGTTCAACTAGAGGAGTTCAGTGAAGGTGTATTTACGGACATAAGTGAGGAAAGCGGATGTGACATGAAGAATGGACAGGTTTTAAAGAAAATGACGATGCCAGAAACCTTTACATTGATGCTCCTCTCAGAATTATTTCACAAAATTAAAGAACAATAGATAGTCTTGGAAGGTAATGCAAACATAAAACATATATGACAATTTTCACAGGCATAGAAAATATTTTTATTCCATATCCTAAGTTATATGACTACAAGAAGGCAGATATTATTTATAAAGATCTTATTAAAAAACAAAACACTTTAATTGTCAATGTGTCTAATGTTTTAAATGCATGCATTCAATAAATAGCACCTTTACTATTCTTTTAATTATTCTAGACAATTATAAGCAATAGCAAAAGAGTTTATAAGTTTTTGACAAAGTACATTTAAAGGGCAAAGAACACTTATAAATTTCCCCATTGATAATTATGATAACTTTTCATGGCGTTAGCTTACAGGGTAATTTGTGTGGCCCCACACCACCGAGCAGCAAGGGCTCCCTCTACTTGCAGTTTATGCCAATGCATGTGTGCTGTCTTTCCTAGGTGTCTACCTAGCAAATGGCTTATCTTCCTTTAAGACCCATCCCCAAAATCATCTTGAGGAAGCTTTCTTTAACTTCCAGCTAGTGCTAAATTCCTCCTGAATTATGATCTTTTGACATATTTTCCAGGTCTCTATTAGAGTACCCAATTTTATGTTTTTAGAAGTGTTTCATCTCAAGGCTATGAATTCCAGTGTATCATTAACATTCAGCAACTTATCTGGAGTAATATGTTTCCATGCAATTTTTATAAAAATAAGCAACTTTGCCATTTTATTTTTGTTGCACAACACCAAAGAGCTGTTTGCAATTTGTGTTTTCATAATGAAACCCAATTGTCCATAATGTGTCCTTATGTTATTTTCTTACTGCCCAAAGTTGCATTACTACATAGCAAACTTGGAATTTATAAATGAATCTAATGCATTACTGCTTCTGAAGAACTTTGTATTAACCGTTCTTTTTGGCAGGGTGAAGGTCTTCAATAACTTCAGGGAAAACAAATTTAATGGAGTTGTGGAAATGAAAGACTCCTCAGTGTGTATGTGAGAAAACTAAGAGGGACATTTATTACTTAAATATTGTAGCTACAACACTTTTATCTACAATCACAGTGTCCCATAACCTCACTATTAGCAATAAAGGGACTTTTGAAGAACATAACCACACAAAGACAAGAAGTGAAGGGGAAAAATAATTCTGGAACAACAGTTTATTGGAAAATCAGATGAACATGTGGTAAAAGATTTAATAGATAAATAAGAAATGGAACCTCAAGCCCTAAGGGATACCTGAGAAATAACCTGACCGATGTGTTATACTTTTTTGAAAAGACAATAGTCTGTGCCACTTATTGCTAGAAGTAGGGTAAAGAGGTGGTCAAAAAGGAGAATTAGTTGAAAAGTTCTTTAATAACAGTCACATATTACATACAAAAAGTCCATTCTCTGGAAGGATTTCCAGACATGTAATTCCATGTATGGTTGAGAGTAGTGGAGCCATATTGAAAGTAGGAGAATTAAATACACATATATGTAGAACATGTTGAAACCTGTAGCATTCTCCTTTAAGAAGCTACAAAATTTTAATGATCATGCCTTTACTTTTCAGCAGGAAGCTGTAAAAGATTCCTTTGATGATTCTAACCAGCACTGATCTATATGCTAACGCTAAACTTGTACCAGTTTCAGTTATCTCATTTCCACAGATGAATAACTTGATAGATACATAATGAGTGGCCCTAATAAAAAAGGAAGAATAAACAAACAAAAAAGACATGCAACTTCTACTGTCTCAGAGGAAGCAAACCTTAATAAACACTCACTTGTAATATTTTCAAATAGATAAAAGATATAACAACTATGAAAAATAAACTTATTAATAAGAAAATTGAACACCTAGTGATCACAAAAATAGTTTTTAGAAATTAAAAATGTGGTAAGAATAATTCAAAACACGTATCAGAGAACTGAAAGATAAAGTTGTAGTCTGTGGAAAATTAGGGTGATTTTTTAAAAAAATGGAAAATAGGAAAGATGATACACACACACACACACACACACACACACACACACACACACAAACAAATAAACACATTCAAAGACACTGTGTAGTTAACTACCCAGAAAATCAAAATTCTATATAATAGGAGTTCCAGGAAGAAAGATCAGAAATAAAGAGAAGAGTGGATTATGAATAAAATGAGTCAAGATTATTCATAATTGAAAGATGTTTTTGGACAAAACCTATAAATTAAAGCATTCAGAATATTTGAGTAATAGATCTACAGTAGTAGGTATTGTTCTGAAAGTTCAAAATATGAGACAAAGTCAGTTAGTCTTTTGAGAGGAAAACAAAACCAAATATTAAATAACAATTATATCAAGACCTTAACAGGAATCCAATTGGTCTCAATCATATCAAAACACTGCAATGTCTTCCCCAGAAGAGCTAATGCCTGGAAGCATGGACCATGCTCAGGTTGGTCACTTTCCTTTCTACTGTTAGGGTGAGAGAGATCAAAACTACCTACTGACAAAAGAAGGACTGGATACCACTGTGCCCGGAGCATCCACGATGTCAGCGCCAAGACTCGGCACTTTATGTTTAATGCCTTTTTCAAACTTATTGTGAAAAAATTTAAACACTCAAGAAGAGAGACTAGCATATAAACCTCCATCAACACCTTGATTTAATAATTATTACTATTTATTATTATTATTTATATATCACTAAAATTATTGCTATGTATCATTACTGAAATCAAAAATGAAGAGAGAAAAATTAATCTCAACATGGTGGAGCAGCAAGCTATAGGATTTCATTTCCTCACTGACACATTGTATAAATAATTACAGACTGATTAAAATGACTTTTTAAGAGCTCTGGAAACCAGTCAAAGATATACAGCAACCAACTGAATGCCCAATCAAGAAATAAACACATTTAAAAGGTAGTGAATTTTGGGTAGTTTTACTTGCCTTTGCCCCACACCTTCCACATTGTAACCTGACGCAGTCAGAAGAAAGTGACACAATTCTCAGTTTCATTCTTTGAAACAGACCTAGTGTAGTACAACTTGTTTGCAACACCGTGGACTTTATGTGAGCTGCCCTTAAGACTTTTTTCTTTCTTGCCTAACTTGGAGTTCATCTGGGAAGTAGAGACACAATTTTTATCTCAGTCTGGAAGCTTTATCTCAGTCTGGAAACTTTGTCTCAGTCTGAAGCTTTATCTCAGTCTGGAAGCTTTATCTCAGTCTGGAAGTCACTAATGAATGCTACAATATTTAGAAACTGCAGGGGGCCTACAAAGCCATAGATCTAAGGGCCTGAGGGGAGCATGGTTGAGACTCTGGGGAATTAAGATAATTAAAAGCAATTGGAAGAAACACACACACACAAACACATACACACACACACACACACACACACACACACACGGAGGATAATGCCCAGAAAAGACCTGAAAAGAACTTAAAACTTCACCCTGGAGTGATCTCAAGGCTCAAAGGCTCATTAATTACTGAAGGTATTCCTCACCTGTTTTCAAACACTGCATAAGATAGCTTTTATTTCAAAAGACCAGTTTTCAACAACAAATGCAAAACATCTAGAAAAGTTCATTCAAAAGGACCAAATAGGAGGTGACATCATAGGAATGGGGGCCGTGAGGTGGGCTTTTTCAGTTCTCTCCTGGAAGTTACCAGAAATTGAACATCAATAACTCATTACAGGATTCTCTGCTCATCACAAAGAATACCTATGAGACTCCTGGGAGGATTAGCTGAAGGTGGGCAAACCTGCCAGCTGGGGAAGAGGGAAGGGAGTGGTGTGGGGGCGCTGGGCCCCAGGATGCAGACTGGAGACTGCAGTAGCCAGGCTCTGGGCTCGTTCCCTGCGTCCCACAGCTGATCTCTCCTGATCGCAGATGACATCCAGCATTTGAGGCAGTAACCTCAGCTGAGATCTCCAGCTGGGCCCTCGGTCAGACAAAAAGGGAACTCCATACTGCCCCCCGCCACTCTCCCACAGCTCTCCCACCCCGGCACTTCAAGAGTATCAAGCTGCTTCCTGAACTAGTCCTGAGGAATAGTGCCAGATTACAGAGGAGCTGTAGCTCTCAGCAGCTGTGAGCTAGGGAAGACACCAGGAGACTGAAGATACCTGCCTTCCCAGCCCCCATCTTTTCTGGGCTGGTTGTGGCCGGGCAGTTACAGCTGCGAAGATACACATGGGTCAGCAGCAGGTGATGGAGGCAGCTCTGGGCTTTCAGCAGCTCAGAAATCTTGCACCTTCCACCCCCCCAACCCATAAACCACCCCACTCCACCCCCCACTGTCTCAAGAAGTGCCCTACGACCCAGGAGACGAGCACACAGGGAATAAGTCCACCTCCCAGAGGCTGGCTGTAGTGTTCTCAACTTGCGTTTGTGCAGCTGAGAGCAAAAACTGCACTGACTTTGTAAGAACTACCAACCAGATCTGTAGCCCCACTCATCTAGAACTGCATTCCAGGGTCACTCTGGATGCCAGGTGGCCAGCTCTGCCTCCACAAGACACAGCGGAGTCTTTGTACAGCAGAGGACAACCTGGAGATAGCTTGGTGGGCTTAAGCCAAGACTGGTGCCGCTTGTTGTTGTTTTTTCAGTATTATCATTTTTAGCATATATATGTTATATATTATATAACATATATATGCTAAAAATGATTATATATATGTATAACATATATATATATATAATATTTACCCTTTTCTTTTTTTTTCCTTGCCCCACTTTTACTCCCTTTTTCCATTTTTCTGTATTGACTTTTGTGTGTGTGTGTTACTATTTTTTATTTTGTTTCTTTAGCTTTTTTTGTATTTTTGATATTTTTGTCTGTGTTAAGTGTTGGTTATCAGTTGTTTTTACATGTGAGTGTATTTGTTTTTTTCTTTGTTGTTGTTTTTGTTCTTGTTGATTTGTTTTGTTTGAAATCACCCTATACCAGGGCCCATCCCAAGAGTCACAAGATTCAAAATACCCAGAGCCCAACTCCAGAACAAACCAGAATATTACCGGGTTTGACCTGCAAGTGACACACCCAAAGGGAATTCTGTACAGGCACAAGAACCCATAGGGGCCAAGCCTCATCTGAGTGGTGAACCTTCACACAGAGGCTCATACACTGTGGGCAGAGCCAAGTCTCACAACTAGTCAGCCAAGGAGTCAACCCTACCTACTCACAAGCCAAAAGCAATTAAAGATCAACTTTAACAAGACAATATACACAACACAAGAGTCACCTTTGGAGCACACGCACAGGAGAACAGGGAAGTGGTGCAAGTCAAATATAAAGGACCCATAATACATAAAATCACCCAGCAAAGACTGAGAACCCTAGGGAATCTACCTAATACATCGAAGCAAACACAGAGTATCAGCCAGATGGGGAAACAAAGAAACATGTTCCAAATAAAAGAACAGAAAAAACCTACAGAATTGGAATAAAATGAAATAGAGGTAAAAACCTATCAGAGATGAAGTTTAGAACACTGATGATAAGAAGGTATAAGGAGCTTAGTGACGACATAAAGAAGGATAGAGAAATCATAAAGAACAACCAGTTAGAACTAAAGAACACAATAACTGAAATAAAGAACACACTTGAAGGAATTACCAGCAAGTTAGATGAGGCAGAGGATCAAATCATTGATTTAGAAGACAAGTTAACAGAAATCACACAAGCGGAACAACAAAAAGAAAAAAATAATTAAAAAAAAAAAAGCAATGAAAATGGTTTAAGAAGTCTGTGGGATAACATCAAGAGCAACAACATGCACATCACAGGAATACCAAAAGGAGAAGAGAGGGAGCAAGGGATCAAGAACGTATTTGAAGTAATAATGACCTAAAACTTCCCTGATCTGTGAAGAAAATTGACATACAAGCCCAGGAAGTACAGAGAATTCCAACCACGATGAACCCAAACAGGCCCATACCAAGACACATTATAGTTAAAATGGCAACAGTTAAAGACAAAGAGAGAATCCTAAAAGCAGCAAGAGAAAGACAGTGGGTTGCATACAAGGGAACTCCTATAAGACTATCAATGACTTTTCTACAGAAACTTTGCAGGCAAGTAGGACATATTCAAAGTGATAGAAAACAAAGGCCTACAACCTAGATTGCTTTATCCACCAAGGCTATCATTTAAAACTGAAGGAGAGATAAAGAGCTTTCCAGAAAAGAATAAGCTAAAGGAATTTATTATCACCAAGCCAGCCATGCAAGAAATGTTAAAAGGGCTTCTGTAAACAGAAGAAAGATGAAAACAATCTAAGTAATGAAGACCAGAAATACAAATAACAAAATGACATTAACTACATAACTGTCAATAATCACTTTAAATGCAAATGGATTAAATGCTCCAATCAAAAGTCATAGGGTGGCTGAGAGGATAAGAAAACAAGACCTTGCATATGCCGTATACAAGAGACTCACCTCAGATTAAAAGATACACACAAGCTGAAAGTGTAGGGCTGGAATAGGATATTTCATGCCAATGTAAATGAGAAAAAATCTGGAATAGCAATACTTATATCTGACAAAAAAGACTTTAAAATGAAGAATATGTTAAAAGACAAAGATGGGCACTACATAATAATAAAGGAATTGATCCAAAAGACGACACAGCCCTAGTAAACATCTGTGCAACCAATATAGGAACACCTAAATATATAAAACAGATACTGACTGACATACAGGCAGAGATCAACAGTAACACTATCATAGTAGGGGACTTCAACACACCTCTGACAACAAGGGATAAGTCAGAGACAACAAGAAGAGAGAAAATCAATATGAAAACAATGGCTTTAAATGACACATTGGACCAGTTGGATTTAATCAATATTTTCAGAGCATTTCACCCCAAAGCTGCAGAATACACATTCTTCTCAAGCACACATGGAACATTTTCCAAGATAGACCATGTGTTAGGCCACAAAACAAGTCTCAATAAGTTTAAGAAAACTGAAGTCATATCAAGTCTGAACACAGTACTATAAAATAAGAAATCAATTACAAGAAACAAACTGGAAGACATTAAATACATGGGGGTTGAATAATATGTTAGTAAATAATGAAGGGACAACAATGAGATCAAAGAAGAAATCAAAATATACCTCAAGACAAATGAAAATGAAAACACAATGACCCAAAACCTGTGGGATGCAGCAAAAGCAATCTTAAGAGGGAAATACATAGCAATGCAGGCCTATCTAAAAAAAGAAGAAAAATTTAAAATTAACAGTTTATCCTTACACTTAAAGGATCTGGAAAAGGAACAACAAAATGAGCCCAAAAGGCTCATAGGAGATAATAAAGATTAGAGTGGAAATAAATGACATAGAGATCCAAAAGAAAACAAACAAACAAACAAACAAACAAAACCATCAATGAAAGCAAGATCTGTTTTTTTGAGATCAACAAAATCGACAAACCTTTAGATAGACTCATCAAAAAAAAAAGAAAAGAAAAGAGTGAGAGAGACAGAGAGGACTCAAATTAATAAAATCAGAAATGAAAGAAGACAAGGGACAACAGACACCACAGAAATACAAAAAAATTGAAGAAATTACTATGTAGAAATTTATGCCAACAAATTAGACAATCTGGAAGAAAAGGATAATTTTCTATAAGCATACAACCTTCTAAGACTAACTCAAGAAGAAATGGAAAACCTGAATAGACTGATTACTACCAGGGAAATTGAATCAGTAATCAACAAGCTCCCAACAAAAAAAAGCCCTGGACCAGATGGCTTTACAGGTGAACTTTACAAAACATTCAAAAACAACAACAACAACAACAACAACAACAAAAGCTATCACCTATTCTCCTCAAACTATTGCAAAAAATTCAGAAGGAGAGAAGGTTCCCAAACTCTTTTACAAGGCCACTATCCTCCTGATTCCAAAATCAGACAAAGACATTATAAAAATGGAAAACTACAGGCCGATATCCCAAATGAACATAGATGCAAAAATCCTCAAAAAAATATTAGGAAACAGAATTCAGCAATACATTAAAAAGATCATACACCATGATCAAGTGGAATTCATTCCTGGTATGCAAGGGTGGTTCAACATCTGCAAAGCAATTATGTAATACACCACATTAACAAAATGAAAAATAAAAATCATATGATGAAATCAATAGATGCAGAAAAAGTATTTGACGAAATCAGCCATTTATGATAAAACTTTTAAGAAAGTGGGAATAGAGGGACCATACCTCAATATAATAAAGGCCATTTATAATAAACCCACAGCTAACATCATACTCAATGGGGAAAAGCTAAAACCATTCCCCTTAAGATCAGGAACAAGGCAACGTTGCCCACTTTCTCCACTTGTATTCAACATAGTGCTGGAAGTTCTAACCACAGCAATCAGACAAAATAAATGAATAAATAAATTAAAAAATAAATAAATAAATAAATAAAAGGCATCCACATTGGTAAGGAGGAAGTAAAATTGTAGTTATATGCAGATGACATGATACTGCATATAAAGAACCCTAAAGACTCCACCACAAAAACTATTAGAACTAATAAATTAATTCAGTAAGTAGCAGGATACACAATTAATATTCAGAAATCAGTTGCATTTGTGTATACCAATAATAAAATATCAGGAGAAGAAATTAAAAAAACAGTCCCATTTACAATTGCTTCAAAAACTGTAAAATACCTGGGAATAAATTTAACCAAAGAAGTAAAAGACCTGTACTAAGAAAATTGTAAGACACTGAAGACAGAAATTAAAGAAGATACAAGTAGATGGAAACACATACCATGCTCATGCATAGGAATAATTAATATTGTTAAAATGTCCATACTGCCTAAGGCAGTATACAGATTCAATGCAATTCCTATCAAACTACCAAGGACATTTTTCACAGAAATAGAACATATAATCCTAAAATTTATATGGAATAATATAAGACCCCGAATAGATATGACAATCTTGAGAAATAAGCACAAAGTTGGAGGTATCCCAAAACCTGACGTCAAATTATACTACAAGGCTATAATAATCAAAACAGCATGGTACTGGCATAAAAAGAGACACAGAGATCAATGGAGCAGCACGGAGAGCCCAGAAATAAATCCATGCCTATATGGTCATTTAATCTACGACAATGGAAGCAAGAATTTACAGTGGGGTAAAGAAAGTCTATTTAATAAATGGTGCTGGGAAACCTGGACAGACACATGCAAAAAAAAAAAAAATGAAGTTGGATCACCTCCTTACACCATATACAAGAATAAATTCAAAATGGATTAAGGACTTAAGTGTAAGATCTGAAACCATAAAACTATTAGAAGAAAATATAGGAAGAAACTTTGCAGACATTACCCTTAGTAATTTTTTCTGATATATCCCCTTAGGCAAAGGGACGTAAGAAAAAATAAACATATGGGATTTCATCAAACTAAAATGTTTTTCCACGGCAAAGGAAACCATCAATAAGACAAAAAGGGCATCCTACTGAATGGGAGAAGATATTTTTCAATGATATATCTAGTAAAGAGTTAATATGCAAAATTTATTAAAAATTCATTCAATTCAACACCAAAAAAACAAACAATCCAATTCAAAAATTGGCAGAGGACATGAAGAGACATTTTTTTTTTTAATTTATTTATTGGGGTGACAATTGTTAATGAAATTACATAATTTCAGGTGTACAATTCCGTATTACATCATCAATAAATCCCATTGTGTGTTCACCACCCAGAGTCAGTTCTCCTTCCATCACCATATATTTGATCCCCCTTACCCTCATCTCCCTCCCCCCACCCCCCTTACTCTCTGGTACCCACTAAACTATTGTCTGTGTCTATGAGTTCTTGTTTCTCATTTGTTTGTCTTGTTTTTGGTTTATACACCACATATCAGTGAAATCATAGGGTTCTCTGCTTTTTCTGTCTGACTTATTTCACTTAGCATTATATTCTCAAGATCCATCTATGTTGTCACAAATGTTCCTATATCATCTTTCCTTAACGCTGAATAGTATTCCATTGTGTATATATACCACAACTTCTTTATCCATTCATCTATTGAAGGACATTTTGGTTGTTTCCATGTCTTGGCCACCGTAAACAAAGCTGCAATGAACATTGGAACACACGTGTCTTTATGTATAAATGATTTCAGATTCTTTGGGTAGATACCCAGGAGAGCGATTGCTGGGTCATATGGTAATTCTATTTGTAATTTTTTGAGGAACCGCCACACTGCCTTCCATAGCGGCTGCACCAGTCTGCATTCCCACCAACAGTGTATGAGGGTTCCTTTTTCTCCACAGCCTATGAAGAGACATTTTTCTAGATGACATAGAGATGGCAAGCAGGCATATGAAAAAAAAATGCTCGACCTCATTAATCATAAGAGAAAGGCAAAGAAAAACCACAATGAGATACCACTTCACCCCAGTCAAAATGGCTATCATCAATAAATCAACAAAGAACAAGTCCTTGCAAGAATGTGGAAAAAGGGATCCCTGCACTACTGGTGGGATTGCAGATTGGTGTAGCCACTATGGAAAACAGTATGGAGGTATCGCAAAAAATCTGATAATGTAACTACTTTATGATCCAGCAATTCCACTCCTAGATATCTATCCAGAGAAATCCAAAACACTAATTCGAATAAATGTATGCATCCCTATAAACATAAGGATACTATGTTGCAGCACTATTCACAATAGCCAAGATATGGAAACAACCGAAATGCCCATGGGTAAATGACTGGATTAGGAAACTTGTACATTTATACAGTGGAGTATTATGTATGGCCAAATGATTTTTGACAAGGGTGCCAATGACATCCAACAGGGAGAAGGCTTTTTTTTTGGTTTGTTTTTTATACAACAAATGGTGCTGGTAAAACTAGATATTCAGGTTAAAAAAAAAAGTTGGACTCTTATTTAAAACAATTTATAATAATTAATGCAAAATGGATCACAATCTAAATGTAAGAGCTAAAGCTATGAAACTCTTAAAAGAAAAAATAGGTTGAATTGTTCACCTATTTGATTTGCAATGATTTATTGGAAATGACACCAAACACAGAAACTAAATAAGAAAATTGATAAGGGATTGATATCTAGCACATATAAAAAACTTTTACAACTAATCAAAAAACCAATTAAATATAGACAAAGAATTCCCACTGACATTGCTGCATAAAGATGTAGAAGTAGACAATAAACACATAAATACATGTTCAAAGTCACTCATCATCAGGGAAATGCATACCAAAATCAGTGAGATGGTACGTCACCATCATTAGGTTGGCGATTACAAAACAAAAAATAAACTAACAAGAAACAGAAATAAGTGTTAGCAAGGAAGAAGAAAAATTCAAACCCTTGTGCATTGCTAGCGGTTTTGTCAAATAGTGTAGCTTGTTGATAAGGGTATGGAAATTGATCACAAAAAGACACAGTATTACTATTATACTCCAATTCTGGATATACAAGATCAGTCAATTAAGTTTGCCAACTCATCCTAGAAAAAGTGCTCCATACCTCATTGCTGAACATCACTATGGTCACCTTTGAAGTCCTCCACTTGGGAAGCTATGCACTGATGCCAGTGCCTAGTCCATCCTTCAAAAAAATTGAATGGCCATCAGACTTGTCCTCATATTACACTTGATGTCCTGAATGTCATCAAAATGTGTACCTTTCAATATTTCCTTTATCTTTGGGTAAAGAAAGAAGTCATTGGGGGCCAGATCAGGTGAGTAGGGAGGGTGTTCCAATACAGTTATGTGTTTACAGGCTAAAAACTCCCTCACAGGCCATTTGAGCTGGTGCCTTGTTGTGATATAAGAGCCATGTATTGTTGATGAAAAGTTAAACATAAGTTTAACGTGTATGGCCTAAAATAACAAAACAACAGCAATGCTACTTCCAATACACTATTTTCACTAATGAGTGGAGAATTACTATTCAAAAAGAATTTAAAAAGCAAACTAATAAAGTGGGAGGCAGTAGATGCTAGAAGCTGGAGATCCAACACAGAAAGCTAGAAGAAATGTGTAGGAGGGCAGTGAAGCATGTTCCAGCAACACTGCTGTAGACAGAGCGAAGGGAACCCTGTAAATTGGAAAAAGGTCAGAGTTACGGGACATACATCTTCAGAAAGATAACATGAATAGAACATATGAAGAATTTGGATGTCTTCTGAGGAGATTCTGATATTTGGCAAAGAAATCATGCTGAATTTGTGAATGTAGAAAACTAAACAATAAATCATAAAAAAAATAATCCACCATACAAAGTGAAGCAAATGTAATCATAGTTTATTATCGAGGTCAGTGGTAAATAGAATATAATAGACATGAAATATTAAAATTGGAATATGTACTTTTTTACCCCAAATAGCTATGTAACACTACAAACTATGTGTATAGTGAAGCAGAAGGAAAAATAGTTTTCGCATTAGGAAGAAAATTGATCAATAAAACTTACAAATCAATAATAGCAATAGCAGTTGTTATGTAGAGACACAAAGTTAAATACATACTAACCGGAGAGATGACAGAGAAGGTTGGCCCAGTGCATGCTGGTAGATGGACATGGTGATGGGAGATTGCAGATTTTCTCCTCTCCAGTCTGTTTTCTCAGAAATAGCAACTAATTCTTCAACTGAAAGGAAGAATTGAAGAGAAACTGGTTGGTGAGTGAAAGACAGAGAAGAGAGTTTGAAATAATCATCTATAAAAGTGAAAGAGGGATGGCCTTGTGTAACAATAATAAAACGTTTGTATGTCTACATTTGGTTTTTAAAATCCTCCTTTTATAGTACACTTGGGTGTGTCAGTTAACTGAAATCAAGTAAAATGATCTACATTTCACCTTCTCTTTATCATGATGTCAAATTACCAAACATCTCTCTATTCCCTCCTGTTTATATTGTTTGTCAATTTTACAAGTAAAGTATGTGACCAAAAGAACCTACACAAATGGTTGCCTGACTGCATTTCACATTTAAACATATGAATTTGAAATTCATGGCTCCTGAAGTCCAAGGAGCCTGACAAGTTTCCAAGCGCAGACAAGCCAGGGCCATCCTCTGCACTTCTCAGGGCCGTGGTGACTTCCTCTTTGGTGCAGAGGCATTTTTCTAAATGCGATTCTGACCTCTTGACTTCTCTACCTCCTGTGAATATCTTCTGCCTTTAATCCATGCGATTCCAGATTCTTTCACAAAATTTAACATGCAGATATGCATCATTGATGCTTGTTCCTTTACTTTGTATTTATAATTAATTTGTGAAATCTATGAAGGAAATGATAAGGCCTTGTAATACATTTCTATTTTAGTCTCCGAATTCCTGTGCACACATTTCTCAATAAACCCAGAACTGACTAATGAACAGGGTCATAATGACCTCTCCTTTCCTTGTAAAAGTGTTTGCTTAGAAACTGTTATTGCTAAGGGCAGAAAAACTTCCCAAACTCAGTTACGAGGAGAAAAAAAAAATTTAAAATCATGCACCACAAAACTTCTACTTAGCTATTCACAGCAGGAAACTTGATAAAAATTATTTAAAGCACTTTAATTCAAATCAGCACAACCTACCTTCATGAGAAAGCTGTTGCATAAAGGAACAGTTCTTCTAATTAAATCTAAAAACTCTACAGCTGTGAAACTATAAATTTTTATCTATACTAGCAGTAGCTATAAAAATAATTCTAAATTAAAATATTAACTTCCCCCCTACACACAATAAAAGACTTAAAACTTTCATAAAAGAAATCAGATTGTGTTGGCCTTTCTACATAGGTGGATGCCCTGACTGACAGAATTTGCCCACATCAAAATAAATTGTTTACTATTTGCCATAATGCCTCATGTTTACTTTTTTTCTGCATCTGTTTTCTTAGCATGACTCAGCTACAGAAGAACTCATTTTCTTTCTTACCTTTTTTTAATCAGTTGTTTCGGATCTGCCAGTTGCAACAAATAACAACAGCTGCTCTGTTGCTGGGTGAATAGTTAAATCTCCTCTCTCCAGGAAAGGAAAATCTGTTTTCAGATCCTAAAATATGGACTTCACACATGTTCAAATATGCATGTCCAAAAGTTTGGCTGCTAAATCTCTACTAAAAAGAGAGAGGAAATATCTCTTAAAAGGATTGGCTTTCAGAAAATCATCAATGAGTATGGTGAATTGCTAGTTTTGAACCCTTGAAAACCAGCAGATAATTAGCAGTAACCATTTTGCTCACCTGATTTTGTTCTTAAAAGTTTCAGTGCGCTTAAAACATTTTGTTATTTTTGTAAAGCTTCTTTCTATATTCACAAATCAGGGTATATTTGGAGAGTGTTTAAAGACCTTTGCAGACTGTAGTGTGCCTTGTGAAAATGATCCCACCTGTGTAACATGTGGTCTTTTGACTTCAGTAAATCCTAGAGCTTCTATTGTTTGTACAGCAAATTGGAAATTTCAGTGGTAGTGTCCTAAGATGGTAGGTGAGTTGGGGTCAGGGATGTGGGTATTCTCTTCCAGGATTTTACAAAAGATATCACATCACAATTAGTTGTTATGGAGCAGTAGGCTGTGACAGTTTCTCGACTTTCCTTGTTTTTGATGACTTTCACAGTTTGGAGAAGTTACGGTAAAGTTAGTTATATTGTAGAATGACACCCAACTATGATTTGTCTGATTAGACTCGGGTAATGGGTTTGGAGGAGGAAGACCAGAAAGGTAAAGTGTCATTTTCATGACATCATATGTTTACATTATTTAAAAAATCTGACAATTAAGTTCACGAACTCATCCTAGAAAAAGTGCTACATACCTACCTCATTGCTGATTATCAGTACAGTCACCTTCGAAGTACTCCCCTTGCGAAGCTATGCACTATGCCAATGCCTAGACTACCCTTCAAAGGAATTTTGGAACTCTTTTTCTGGAATGGCCATCAGAGCTATATGTGTATCAATACCCTTGATGTCCTGAATGTCATGAAAATGGTTTCCTTTCAATATTTCCTTTATCTTTGGGTCAAGAAAGAAGTCATTGGTGGCCAGATCAGGTGAGTAGGGAGGGTGTTTCAATACAGTTATTTGTTTCCTGGCTAAAAACTCTCTCACAAACAGTGCCATGTGAGCTGGTGCATTGTCCTGCTGCAAGAGCCATGTATTCTTGGAGAAAAGTTCAGGTCGTTTTTGTTTGACTTTTTCATGCAGCCTTTTCAGCACTTCCAATAGAAAGATTGTTGAACAGTTTGTCCAGTTGGTACAAATTCATAATGAATAATCCCTCTGATATCAAAAAAGATTAGCAACATCGTACTGACTCTTGATTTAGACTGACAGAACTTTTATGGTCATGGAGTATTGGCTGACTTCCATTGTGCACTTTGATGCTGTGTTTCAAGGTCATATTGGTACACCCATGTTTCATGACCACTGATAACACAGCCCAAATCATTGTCTTGCCTCCCCAAAAGTCTTGGCAAGCTTCAACTCTCCTTTGCCTTTGTTTATCATTGAGCTCCTTCGGGACCATTTTTGCACACACATTTCTTGCCAAGATTTTCAGTTAAAAATTGCCTAACTGTTTCTCTATCAAAGGTTACATGCTCTGCTATGCTTCTCACAATCAGTTGATGATTTTGACACAGAATTCAATGAAACTTTACAATGTTTTTATCAGTTATGCTCTTTACTGGCCACCCTGACCTCTTTTCATCAGCGATACATTCTCTACATTCTCTCTCCTCAGAAAAACATTTAATCCATCTGTACACTGCTGTTTTCTTCATGGCATTATCCCCGTAAACTTGAACTAACATGTCCCTGATTCCACTTCCACTCTTGCCAAGTTTAACAAGAAATTTAATGTTTCTTTGTTTTTTTTAATTCAACCTCAGACATTCTCACGATGGCACACAAAACACACAACAATAATGAATGCCACTCAGCAGGACACCACCACATGTTGACATGAACACAGCTGTGAGACACTGATATACCAAGGTTATGAAACCTTACTGAGCTGTTTGTACAGTGTTGCCAACGTAAGCACACGGGGGCAAGTTTGTAAACTTAATTGTCAGAATTTGTATGTGCACCCATGCTCTATTTCCTTTTCAAAACAATTCCCAATGTGCATATACTTACCTTAAATTTATCAACTTATGAGGATCAGGGAGGCATTCAGACTATTTTTCAAATCACCATAATTTGAAAATAGTCACAAAAATCTAAAAATGTTTTCTGGAGTCTCTTCTAACTTGCTCTTTTCTTTGACACAAGGATTAGGAAAAAATGATGTATGTAAATATTTGTTTTTTCTAATTCAGTATACCAATGTTAACTATTTCATTTTTACAAACACTTAATTCACATCTTTCTGAAGCTCTGACCCTAAAGTAACTTAACAACTGTATGGCATTCCTAACTGAGCTCAGCTTTAATCAGTCATTACTCTTTTACTCCCCTACTCTAAAGTCATAGGAAATATGTTTTACTCTAGCAATTGCATCTTTTTTTTTTAAACAGAAGTTCATCTCAATGATGTTTCTGTAATATCTAAGATGAGTTTTTACACATTTATATACGCATTCTAAGATGTACTGTCACATTTATATATTTTTAAATCTGCGGTGCCTCTAACTGTCAATAAGTACATTTATTGAAACATCTTCCGTTAAAATGTTGCAAAATTATTGATGAACTTTATGAGCGATAACATTTATTTTCTTTTTTTCTTTTTTTAAAATTCATTGGGGTGACATTTGTTAGTAAAATTACATAGATTTCAGGTGTACAATTCTGTATTACATCATCTATAAATCCCATTGTGTGTTCACCACCCAGAGTCAGTTCTCCTTCCATCACCATATATTTGATCCCCTTTACCCTCATCTCCCACCCCAGCCTCTTTACCCTCTGGTAACCACTAAACTATTGTCTGAGTCGAGGAGTTTTTCTTTCTCATTTTGTTTCTCATTTGTCTTGTTCTTTTGTTGTTTTTGGTTTATATACCACATATCAGTGAAATCATATGGTTCTCTGCTTTTTCTGTCTGATTTATTTCGCTTAGCATTATACTCTCAAGATCCATCCATGTTGTCACAAATGTTCCTATGTCATCTTTTTTTACTGCCGAATAGTATTCCATTGTGTATATACACCATAACTTTTTTATCCATTCATCTATCGAAGGACATTTTGGTTGTTTCTATGTCTTGGCCACCGTAAACAAAGCTGCAATGAACATTTGAGCACACGTGTCTTTATGGATAAATGTTTTCAGATTTTTTGGGTAGATACCCAGGAGAGGGATTGCTGGGTCATATGGTAATTTTATTAATAATTTTTTGAGGAACCTCCACACTGCCTTCCTTAACGGCTACACCAGTCTGCATTCCCACCAAAAGTGTATGAGGGTTCCTTTTTCTCCATAGCCTCTCCAACACTTGTTACTATTTGTCTTGTTGATGATAGCCATTCTGACTGGAGTGAGGTGATATCTCATTGTGGTTTTTATTTGCATTTCTCTGGTGATTAGTGATGTTGAGCATTTTTTCACGTTTAGTTGCCATTTGTATATCCTCTTTGGAGAAATGTCTCTTTAGGTCCTCTACTCATTTTTCAATTGCATTTTGTTGTTGTTGTTGTTGTTGTTGTTGTTGTTGTTGTTGTTGAGTTTCATGAGTTCCTTGTATATTTTGGATATTAGCCCCTTATCGGAGGCACTGTTTGCAAAAGTCTTCTCCCATTCAGTTGGTTGCCTCTTTATTTTGTCGATGGTTTCTTTTGCTGTGCAAAAATTTTTAAGTTTCATATAGTCCCATTTGTTTATTTTAGTTTTTACTTCCATTGCCTTTGGAGACAAATTCATAAAATGCTCTTTGAACCCAAGGTCCATAAGTTGAGTACATATGTTTTCTTCTATGCAGTTTATTGTCAGGTATTATGCTTAAGTCTTTGATTCATTTTGAATTAACTTTGGTACATGGTGACAGATAACAGTCCACTTTCATTCTTTTGCACGTGGCTATCCAATTCTCCCAGCACCATTGATTGAAGAGGCTGTCTTTCCTCCATTGTACATTTTTAGCTTCTTTGTCAAAAATTATCTGTCCATATGTATGTGGTTTTATTTCTGGGTTCTCAATTCTATTCCATTGGTCTATGTGTCTGTTTTTCTGCCAATACCATGCAGTTATGATAATTGTAGCCCTGTAGTACAAGCTAAAGTCAGGGAGTGTGATACCTCCAGTATATTCTTAAGATTGCTTTGGCTATTCGGGGTCTTTTGTGGTTCTAAACAAATCTGATGATTTTTTTGTGTGTGGTCCATTTCTTTAAAAAACGCCATTGGGATTTTGATGGGGATTACATTAAATCGGTATATTGCTTTGGGTAATATGGCCATTTTAACTATGTTGATTCTTCCAGTCCATGAGCACGGAATGTCTTTCCATTCCTTTGTGTCTTCTTCAATTTCCTTCAAAAATATCTTATAGTTTTCAGCATATAGGTCTTTCACATCCTTGGTTAAGTTTATTCCTAGGCATTTTATTCTTTTTGATGCAATTGCAAAAAAAATGTTTTTTGTATTTCTTTTACTTAGATTTCATTGTTAGTATATAGGAATGCAGTGGACTGTTGTACATTGATTTTGTAGCCAGCAACTTTACAGTATTCGTTGATTGTTTCTAATAGCTTTTTGGTGGAGTCTTTAGGGTTTTCTCTATATACTATCATGTCATCTGCAAAGAGTGATATTTTAACTTCTTAATTCCCAATTTGGATGCCTTTCATTTCTTTCTGTTGCCTGATTGCTCTGGCAAGGACTTCCAACACCATGTTGAAAAGCAGAGGTGATAGTGGAGAACCCCTGTCGTGTTCCTGAACGTGGAGCAAAGGCCTTCAGCGTTTCACCATTAATTATCAGATTAGCTGAGGGCTTGTCATATATGGCCTTTATAATGTTAAGGTATTTTCCTTCTATACCTAGTTTATTAAGTGTTTTAATCATAAATGGATGATGTGTCTTGTCAAATGCTTTTTCTACATAAATTGATATAATCATATAATTTTTGTCCTTTATTTTGTTTACGTGATGTATCACATTGATGGATTTGGGGATGTTGTACCATCCTTGTGACCCAAGGATGAACCCCACTAGGTCTTGGTGAATAATCTTTTTAATGCATTGTGTTATTCGATTTGCTAGAATTTTTTTTCGGATTTTTGCATCTGTATTCATCAGAGATATTGGTCTGTAGTTTTCTTTTTTTGTGTTTTTCTTACCAGGTTTTGGTATCAAGGTAATGGTGGCCTCATAAAAGGAGTTAGGGAGTACTCTCTCTTCTTCAATTTTTTGGAAGAGTTTGAGAAGGATCAGTATTAGATCCTCTTTGAAGGTTTGGCAGAATTCACTAGTGAAGACATCTGATCCAGGACTTTTGCTTTTGGGAAGGTTGGATGACTAATTCAATTTTGTTACTGGTGATCGGTCTGTTTAGATTTTCCAGTTCTTCATGGTTCAGCCTTGGAAGGCTATATGTTTCTAAGAACTTGTCCATTTCTTCTAGGTTATTGAATTTGGTGGCATATAGTCATTCATAGTATTCTTGGATGATCCTTTGTATTTCTGTGGTGTCTGTGATAACTTCCCCTTTTTTATTTCTGATTTTGTTAATTAGTGTCTTCTCTCTTCTTATCTTAGTGAGTCTAGCCAAGGGTCAATTTTCTTAATCTTTTCAAAAAAACAGCTCTTTGTCACATTAATGTTTTCTACTGTCTTTTTGTTTTCTATTTCATTTAGTTCTACTCTGATTTTTGTTATTCCCTTTCTTCTGTTGACTTTGGGTTTAACTTGTTCTTTTTTTTTTTCTAGTTTTTTAAGGTGTAACATGAGGTTAGTTATTTGGGATTTTTGTTGTTTCTTGAGATAGGGCTGTAATGATATAAATTTCCCTCTTAAAACTGCTTTCACTGCATCCCAAAAATTTTGGTAGGATGTATTTTCATTGTCATGTGTTTCTATGTATCTTTTGATCTCTCCTCTAATTTCTTCTTTTACCCAGTCGTTCTTTAAAAGTACGTTGTTTAATCTCCATGTATTTGTGTTTTTTCCTGCTTTGTCTTTGCAGTTGATGTCGAATTTGAAAGCCTTGTGATCAGAGAATGTGTTTAGTATGATTTCAATCTCTTAAATTTGCTGAGGCTGATTTCATGTCCCAATAAAATCCTTGAGAATATTCCATGTATACTCGAAAAGAATGTATAGTCTGATGTTTTAGGATAAAGTGCTCTATATATGTCAATAATGTCGATTTCATCTAATGTGTCATTTAGGACTGCTATTTCATTATTTATTTTCTGTTTGGATGATCTATCCATAGCTGTCAATGATGTATTTAAGTCCCCTAGTATAACTGTGTTTTGGTCAATATCTCCCTTTAGTTCTGTTAGCAGTTGCTTGGTATATTTTGGTGCTCTGATTGGGGGCATAAATATTGATGACTGTTATGTCTTCTTGTTGTATAGTCCACTTTACCATTATGAAATGTCCAATTTTGTCTCTTGTTATCTTTTTCACCCTGAAATCTGTTTTATCTGATATCATTATGGATACACCTGATTTTCTCTGGGTATCATTTGCTTGGAGTGTCAATTTCCACCCTTTCACTTTGAGTCTATGCTTGTCCTTGTAGCTGAGATGTGTCTCTTAGAGATAGTATATGGTTGGGTTTAGTTTTTTGATCCAATCTGCTACTCTGTGCCTTTTTGTTGGTGAGTTCAGTCTTTTTACATTTAGGGTGATTATTGATATGTGAGGATTTCCTGTCATTCTATCTTTAGTTTTCTGGTAAGGCTGTGTCTCCATTGTTACTTTGCCTATTTGTTGTTGTGTATCATTTCTGTGTGGTGGTATTCTATGATGTTTCCCTCTGTTTCTTCTTTTATTACAGTATATGTTTCAGTTCTGGATTCTTTTTGAGTGGATACCCTTAAGTTTATGTAAAAGAAAGTTTGATATTTAGAGTATGCCATTTTCTTCAGCACGCTTACTTTCTCCATTCCCATATTCCAGTTGAGGACTTTACTCTCCCCCTTTTTATGTTGCCACCAATTGTCCATGTTGATAGTGGTCGAAATGCCTCCTTTAGTATTTCTTGTAGTGCAGGTCATGTGTTAGAAAATTCCCTCAGCTTCAGTATGTCTGGAAAGGTCTTTATTCCTCCTTCATATCTAAAGGATATCTTTGCTGGATATATCATTCTTGGCTCATCATTTCTCTCCTTCAATAGTTTGAATATTGGTCCCACTCCCTCCTGGCTTGTAGAGTTTCTGGTGAAAAATCTGATGATAATCTAATGGGCTTGCCTTTGTAGGTTACTGTCTTCTTTTCCCTGGCTTCCTTGAGGATTTTGTGTTTTTTTTTTTGTTTGTTTGTTTGTTTTTTGTCGTTGATTTTAGAATTCTTCAATACAGTGTGGCTTGGAGAAGGCCTGTTGAGATTGAGGTAGTTAGGTGTTCTGTTTGTTTCTTTGTTTCTTGGATTCGAGGATCCAGTTCTGTCCACAAGTTTGGGAAGTTCTC
The DNA here is from genome assembly GCF_964194185.1 of Rhinolophus hipposideros. NCBI lineage: Eukaryota > Metazoa > Chordata > Mammalia > Chiroptera > Rhinolophidae > Rhinolophus > Rhinolophus hipposideros. Next base: position 4,269,393 of record NC_138052.1, on the reverse strand, counting down.
ATCAACAATTTCTTTGAATATATTCTCTGTTCCCTTCTCTCTTTCTTCTCCTTCTGGTATGCCCATTATTCTTATATTGCTCTTTCCAATGGAGTCAGAAATTTCTTGTAGAGTTTTTTTCATTTATTTTAAATCTCAAGTCTCTTTCTTCTTCCTTCCACGTCATTTCCAGGTTTCTATCTTCGATGTCACTGATTCTTTCCTCCATCTGGTCAACTCTACTACCTAAGCTGATTATTTCATTCTTAATTTCTTCTATTGAGTTCTTAGTCTCCAGAAATTCTATTTGGTTCTTTTCTAAAATTTCAATCTATTTCATAAAAAGCTCATGTTGTTCTCTGATTGTGTTTCTGAGTTCATTGAACTGCCTTTCTGTGTTTTCTTGCATTTCTTTGAGTTTTTTTCAGAACTGCAATCTTGAATTCTCTGTCATTTAAGTCACATATTTCCATATCTTTAAGTTCCTTTTCTGAAGACTTTTCACTTTCTTTCTGAGCTGTCTTGTTTCTTTGGTTATTCATGGCAATTATTATTTCCCTTCCTAGACATCTACAGGAGTGGCTTCTGCAACCCGTTGATAGGAAGAGGTCTGTCTTTTGTTTTCCAATACTTGTTGGTAGAACGTTTTATTTTCTCTCTGACTGCAGCCTTTTTTTTCCTCTCTTACACATTAATGCTGTGTTTTCTCTGCACTATTACAGCTTCTCACACAATGGGGGGATTCCCTGGTAAACGGGCTTCTCCTCTGTTAAGTGTTTGCCTGGGTCATAGGGCACCACGTCCCTTTGGGGATGCAGAGAGCTTTTGAAGTTCTGCAACAGATTCAGAGCCCATATGTTTCAGCAGTTCTGTTTACTCCTGCAGGGATCTGCCCAGATAGTTGGGGCTAGGGCGGGGTGAGTTTTGAGAGGTGGCCCAGAGCAATGGCGGAGACCACCACCATATCCATTCCCGCTTCCACAGCTCCCTCCCCTTTGCCGGATCTAGTTGGGCTGCGAATCTGTGTCTGCAGTCCACAGTTCTCAAAATAGCAAATATTCTGTTCTTTTGATCAGACACTGCTACTTTTCTGCTTCTAGCACTGGGTTTTGGGGACGGGTTGAGCTCTGGGAGGTTAGGGAGGGGGCAGCTAGTCTCAGTGCCTAAGGCTTCCGTTCTCTGCTTGGCAGTGAGGGCTTAAACGACCATTTTCAGCCTTCTTCCCTCAGTCTTTTTCCTAGGTCTCTCCCATGAGCATTGGGTTCAGCCATGTTATATGCTGCCCTCTCAGCCTTGTGGGCCATAAGCTGAGCCCTAGCAGTCCAATTTCTTCCCTCTCCGGCAGCTGCGGTAGTTCCGGGATGCAGCGAGCTCGGAGCACTGAGTTAGGTCTGCATCCTGCGCCCGCACAACTCCGTCTCCCCACTTCGCCCTTCCCTCCTCCCCTGCCTGCGTGATTCTCCCAACTTTAGGCGAATTCAGTAGTGGGCCTCTTCGTCTTGACTCTCTGCTGTGCAGGGAATCCTTTTTGGAGTTATTGTTGTTCGATTAGTTGTAAATTCCAGGGGAGCTTTACAGAGGATCACCTCATGCCGCCATTTTGATGACGTCCAACGATAACATTTAGAATCAAGACTTTTCAGTATTTTTTTGCCAACTATAATTTTATATATATAATGTGATGGCTCAGTGTGAGGTCGGAGGGATAGTGGATGGGGGAAGGGGGGTTCACAGTGTGAGGGATATAAATGATGAACGTCTAAGTATTACCTTGTCTTTTACACCTGAAACTAATAAATTAAAAAAAAATTAAAAACAAAATCCAGTATTTTTTTGTTCCCACTTGGTATGTCTTATTCCATCATATTGATGGCACAAACAATAGTGAATTAATAAAGGCACAGATTTTAAAATCAGAGATAGATTTGGTTGAATCCTGGTTTTTTGACCTTGGACACTTTCCTTGTAAACTGTACATGTAAACTACACATACCAGTTAATTAATTCAGAGCATTGTTTTCAACATTGAACAATGTTAAAGTACAAATTAATCAGTACCTAAATGTCCCAGAACATGTTTAATATTTTTCTCATGTTCGGTATTGTAGGTATCTAAAAATGATATTATCTACGATATAAGTCAAATTATTCAATGGTTGCTTAAACCTTGAACATATCTAAACATATTGCAGAGAACAATGGAGTAAATGTGAAAGGCCACTGAGAAATGAAGTAAGATATGGTCAATTCACATGCTAGCACTAACCTATTTTAACAGTGGAAGAGGTTCTAATATTCTTATTTAAGGCACAACGCTAGCAACAGTTTTTCCTTTCTATTATATATTTTAGTCCACCATGGAGTGAACATTTGGGTACTGTATAGGTGAGGACATAGCTGAAATATGTAAAAGTCATAGCTACCACTCAAAAAAAAAAAAAGGAAGAAAGACATTTTGTTCTATATTTTTTATCCAGCTATAGAATATATAAGACACTGTCTAGAGTCTCTACATATTGGGATAAACAATTTTAAAAAGCTAGTTACTTCTAAAGGTATCCTAGCATGACAATCCAGAACAATCATAGAAATTACAGTGAGCCTCTGCCTTATCAAGAAAAGGCTATGTGGAGATTCATATACCTGGGGTGCCAAAAAAATGTACACACGACTTGTATTCATCTTTTGTTATCAGTATATATTGAGTATTAACAATTTTAATACATTATTTTTTTTTCCTTTTTAAATGTGTGTATACTTTTTTTTTGCATGTTCTGTAGTCATTCAGGGATCAGAAGGTGTGAATTATGTCTGAGGAAGACTTCTGTCCAAAGTGATTAAAATGTTTTGTTCAATTTAAATTTCAGTCATCTGGAAAATTCTTTTATGTGGACTATTTTAGTCTATGGTAAGATTATTGAAATAAAGTTCTATTTTGTTTACCTGATGAAGAAAAATGAGTTAATTACTTTAGAAAATTAATATGAAAATATGAACGTTAGCAAAAGATAAAAGAAGCATAGTATATAATAGTATGGTTCTGCCTAGAGAAATCTGGGAATTTGTATTTCAACTATCTAGCTTTAATATTTCAAAAGTATTTCTGTACAATGTATAATAATTCACAAAATATATTTTATATGAAGAACATGATCGAAACATTTGTATAATGAACTTAGCACTAACCATTCAGTTTTACACCTGAAACTAATACAAAATACTATTGAAGGTCAAGACTATTGAAAACTTAAAAAAGGGATGAAGGTGTAGGGGAATAAAAGGTTTAAATATCCAGGTATAAAACAAAGAAGTCATGGGAATGTAATGCACAGCATAGCAAATATAGTAAATATTACTGTGATAGCATAGTACAGTGTCAGATGGGTACTGGACTTATCATAGTAATTACTTCTTCAAGTGTATAAATATTGGTTAACTATGGTATATACCTGAAACTCATACACTACTATATGTTAGCTATATTTTAAGAAAATCTTTAAAAAAAATGGTAAAATCACCAACTTGGTGTATATATTACATTCCCACCAGCAGTTATGAGAACCCCAGTAGCTTCACATCCTTGCCAATATGAGGTACGGTCATTTTATTCTTTAATTTTAGCCATTCTATTGTATGTCTAGTGATATCTCACTATAATTTCCACGTGCATTTTCTTAATATTAATATGTGCTTATTGGTCATTTGTATATTTGTTGTGAACCATCAACTCAAGTATTTTGTCATTTTAAAAAATTAGGTTATTCATCTCATATTATTTCTGAAAGTTATTTATGTCTCTTGGCTACAAGTTCTTTTTCTGACAATATTTGGCTTGCTTTTTTGTTTTTATTAATGGTGTCTTTTAACAAAACAAAATTTCTAATTTTGATGAAGTATAATTTGTCAAGTCCAAAAAGGTTAAGAATTTCAATGTTAGCCAGTCAGTTCCAAAATCTTCTTGGTCTAAAACAGCAAAAGTCTGTTTCTTACTCACATTACATAATTAGTTTGTGTTGTCTGGGGAATTTCCTCACTGTAGTTACTCAGAGACCTAGAGTGAAGGAGCCTCACCTTGGCATAGTCAACTCTTATTTCTTCAGCAGGGGTTAGGGAGGATGCCAAACACTTATTGGCTCTTCACACTTCCTCTTGAAGTTGTTTCTACACATGACTCATTGCTCAAAGTAAGTCACATGGCGATACTTAATTCCCAGAGGACTGGGAAATTTCGGTATATGTAAATTGCATAGTATGGAAGTCACACTATTATTTCACATACAAAATGACATATGTGAAAAAGGCATCAGTGATCTCCATTTACAGATTTGTATGTTGTACATTAAACCTCCTAACAATATGGATTTGACCTTTGGACTATAATTGTTTGTGCATTGCCCTTCACTCTGGAATAGAGCTCTCTCTCTCATACATACACACATACACTCACATACATATTTAAAATATATGAATCAATAAGAAAAAGACAAATAGCACAACAGAACAAATGGGCAAAGAAAAAGATGTCAATTAAAAGAGGAAATTTTAAAGGCCTATAAACAAGTAAGAACACACTCATCCTTTTCAATAATGCATATCAAAACTGCAATATGATACCATACACATTTAACTGAGGGACAAAAATGTAAACAAAGAACTATATCAGAGATTCCAAGGGTATAGAGCCATGGGAATGATGGCACTGTAAATTGGTACTACCATTTTGAATATGTGCATAACCTATGTCACAGCAAATTTATTCCCAAATTTTTGCACCAGAAAAATTCTTGCCTGTGTAAACCAGGAGACATACAAAGGCATGTTTACAGCAACAATGTTCATAACTACTTAAATTTATGTTCACATAATAATAGCTAAATAAGTGATGATACTTTCATACATTTGAGTACAATATTACAGTGAAAAAGAACAACTTCATGACTTGTATCAACATGAATAAATTTTTAAAATACAATTGTGAGTAGAAAATGTAATCTGAAATAAGATATATACAGTGTGATTCCACTGATACAAATTTTAAAAAAGTAAATAAAACTAATATGTCATTTAGGGATATGTAATGAAAAAAACATTTCTTAAAAGGAAGAAAATGCATAAAATTCAGGATAGTGGTTACATATGCAGAGGACTCTAGAATAAACGTGGAGACTGAAGACTTAAATACACTGGTAACGTACTATTCTTTAACCTGGGTAGTGTTTATATAGTTTTGATTTATTATATTTTTATATTATATTCAGATTATATTTAATTACTTGTGCATGTGAATATTTAACAATTTAAAATATATGTAAAATAAACATGCTTGTACCTTAAATTTTCCAACAATATAGATTGACTTCCAGGTTGTACATATTTGGAACACTGTCTTTCACTCTGTAATAATAGTTGACACGATAGAGTGTAAAGAACAGAACAAAAGGCAATTAGGAGAGGTGAGCAGTAGAATGGTCAGAGCCTCAGAAGCAAACTTCAAGCAAATGGTTTAAAGCCTATAATTTTCCTTACTGGAAAAAATGAAGGAAATCTGACTAGGTGATTTTTTAAAGGATATTCCTACTATAATATCATTACTGAACATATTTTCATGAAGGAAATGGAGATAGAGTGCTTTAAGAATTGGGGGGAAGCATATGTCTCCCCTTTTCCATTTGCTAAAGCTTGCATAGTGTGGAGGTCACAATATTATTTCACATATGAAATAACATATATGAAGAAGATATTGTTGAGCCCCTTATTGAGATATATGTTGACTTAAATACGATTATAAACTCAGTAAATGTCACAGCAGGGCCTTCAATTTAGATTATTCAGCTGCTGTTCTCTTACTTTTTTTTATGACTACACATAAGTATTGTAGTTCTTTATTTATGCACTCTAAAGAACAAATATTAAAGTTTCAAAAGGAAAATAACCAAAGAAGAAATGCTTCAAAAATAGAAGAAAGAGATTATGATTTACTAGGTGACTGTGGAAGAAGGATTGGGCAGAAAATTAGATTAATCAAAAGCCTATTATATTCCAGACATTACAATAGGCATTGTCTAATGTTATCTCACTTAATCTACTTAACATTTTTAAGGGTAGTTATTTTAATCATTTATATTCTATAGATGGAGAAATTGAGAATTTGAGAGGTGATTTCCTTTAAGTTTGAGACCGACAGGTTGCATAAGAAAAAAATCTAGCCTAATTCAGACACCACACACAGTTAACTCCCAGAGCTAATTTTACCCCACCCCCATGACACTGAATTTAAGAAAAATTCCAAAATGATTAGATGAATAGTTGCAAGTACAGTAAGTACAGTAAGATTATTTGAGTTTTTAATCATGGAGATTAAATCTATCCTCAGAAATTGTTCTTCCATAAACACATCAGAAGAGTCTCAATGTCTGTCCTGCTTAGACAGCAAGGGTGGTCTTGAGCTCAGATAGCCAACAAGCTCATGAAACACAACAGACTTCATCCAGCCTCACTGATGCACAAATCAGAATAGCAGAGTGAGCGTACTTCCTAGCAGTCACATTATGAGAAATGAAGCTGAGGGCTTGTGTGCAAATCACTTCATGCTAGAGAAGTCACCAGCTCTGTGGTCACTGCAGTGTTCATATGTTGAGCTACTGCACTCGTTCCATTCTCTGGTGAAACTACATCTCATTAACTGCCAGTTCCTCATTGATTACCACTATAAATTACTTAATAAACAATCTTAAAAATGAAGAACACATACTCAATGATTACATAGTGTTCACCTTAGTATGCCATAGGTTGATTTAACCTTAGTCTACCATGGCTTGATTTATTATTTTTTTAGGAAAATTAGACCCTTTTATATGTTCACACTTCCTTTGAGGCTAAAGGAAAGCCACATGTCAGTATTCATTATTTTTTATTTATGTATAATGTTAGACAGACAGAAGGATTGTTCACTTTAAAAATGTTTACATTGTCCACTTCTTAATAGCTGACTCAGATAACAGAACGTTTATCTCCTCCATAATTGTCAATTGAAATCAATATTACTTCCTTTGCAAGGCTTTTACTTCCTCAAGTCTTTTTACTGTCCTAAATATGTCTTTTCATCCATGCATTTATTTATCATCATAGTTTTGTTAAGTATATGTTGAACACCTTCTCTTATAATTCAGAGATAAATCATTACCATGACCTCAAGGGTCTCACTGAAGTGAGTAGAGCTGGAATTATGATAGAAGAGCCATATCTTTTTTGGAACTGAAGGTAAGGGATGATGGTCAAGAAGACTGAGGTGGTAAATATTTTTTCTAAAGTTTTTGATCAGTAAAGATAAAGCAACAGCAGTTTAAGCAATAATATAATTACTTCATTATACTCAAGTGAATCAGCCTTTGTTGGTAGTTGAAAAAAATCTAGAATCATTAGTTTTCCCTAATAATTAAAGGAAACGATTTTTGATCTTACATTATGACCAAAATTGGTTTATCTACAGATGACCAAAGTCTAATAAGCTGCCTGAAAATATTGACATACTGGCTCTCTGAGCTTAAGATCTAAAATATCTCTCCTTTTCATTCAACAGTAGATTCTTATTAGTGACAAATATAAGAGCTCATTAAAGTGTTTTTTTTTTCTAATATGGGGAAAGTGTTTGAAACTAATTATCAGAATATTTCAAAATTGTTAAATTGAAAAACTGAGTAGTAAACTTAAATTTTCATGCTAAATTATCTTATCAGAATAAATAAGAATTCATTTGTACTGAACCAAAAATAGATGACAAATAAATACCTAACGGCACACTATGCACTTCACAGCTCAGCATAAGTCATCTAGTGTAATGGGAGTGGAGACGCAGCAGACTTATTCAAGATTACCTGATAATTTTGAATATTCCCAGGTTCCTGGGTTGTATAAATCATTTTTCTTTTTGTGTGTGTGGGTAGTAAGAAAATGTTATGTGGCTTAGGGAAATAATGGGATAACTATAGATAGCCAATATTGCTTGGTTTGAAATTAGAACTTCAAAGCAAAATGTTTTTTTGCTTTACCCCTCTTTTGATCTCTTAGTGCATAAAAAGAGTACACATCAATTGTATATAGAATCTCAAATTAATCACTATTTAAGTTGAAAGAACTTCAGTAGATACTGGAGGATCTAATCACTTGTTGCTAAGTATGATACACATTTTACATCTGTGAGATATACAAACTGGGTAATAATTAGAAGAAATTCAGACTGTCAAGTGGAATTTGGATATAGATTTGAAAGGACTAATACTATATTTCCAATTAGAAAAGCAAATTATAGTTAAGAATCCTCCTGCTTAGTGGAGGTACATCTCCCCCCAAACGTATCAATAGAAGAGGCAAAATAAATATCCAATATTCATGTACTTTTTCCAGACTTTCCCTACACTGATTATTTTGTTTCATATTTTTCTTCACACTATATATCAATTTTCCCTAAAATTTTGGGGTTTTTTTGGCTCTATTTCAGCCTGAAAAATTCTAACATGTGTCTCATGGAGTAGAGATGAGAGTTATAAACTGTGTGAAGGTACTACACTTGTGCTGTGGGTGATAGAAAGAACATATCTACACACCACTAAACATTTTATTACTTGAAGACAAAAGTCCTACAGAAAGTGAAGTAGCTAACCAGTACCAGACCACTTACAGTACACCCCAATGCACCTCCCAGTGACATCGCTAGGCCCAAATGGGGGCTGGTAGAAGCCAGTGATCTTAACCATGATTGAATCAGGAAACTGCAGTTTTTTATGTCACATTTCCTTCTTCAAATATCTGCTTCACATCAATTTTCTAAGATCATTCATACTAATAATTAATACATTTACTTTACGTACATTTTTCCTTGTTACTGAATTAAACTCAGCATTATTAGGGTCGCATTCTTATGGGAGTTGGGACTTGGAAATAAGCAAAGTGCTTTCTTCCCAATGTCTCTGAATATGACCCAGTTTTTCGGTATTCCAAAAAGCAGTACTCTGGAGATCACAGATGAATAGGAAGAGATTTTGTCAAATGGTTACTCATTACTTCAGGTTACACTATAAAGAGACATGTTTTCTGATTCCCTATTATTGTCAGGTTTCTCTGTCAGTATTCTTCATAGCACTTTTCCACCAGGAACTGTATTGGTGGAAGGTCTTCAATCGCAAAGCCTAGAACCCATTCAATATAGTTTAAGTAAAACAGGGACACTGACTGGATAGCTATAGGGTTATCACAGGGAAATCAAAGGCAGAGTGATTAATAGGGTCTACAAAAGACCAAAAGGAACAAAAGAAAAGCTTGAAGGAAACAGGGGTTCTCTCTGTCTTCCCCTCCTGACTCAGGCCAAGTGACCTCTCACCTCTGGTTTTCAATGTGCACCTGTTTTCCCTACGCTTATTCCTTCATGGAAGATCATATATCTCTATACTCTGGTCCAAAATGGCTGCACCTTCCCTAGGGTTATATAATTGCAGAGTTCAATTGTCTAGTCCATGCTCTCTGCATTCTTGTATAGCCAATTCCCAGGAAAAATAATCTGATCAGCCCAGTCTGGTTGAGCATTAAGTTTGCAAACTTAGTTTGCTAAACTTTTGATATCAGAGGGATTATTTACTATGAATTTGTACCAATTCGATAGTCAACCATGGTTACTCTTTGGAAGTGCTGAAAAGGCTGCGTGAAAAAGTTGGATGACCTGAGTTTTTCACCAACAATTCATGGTTCTTGCATCACAACAATATACAGCACTGTCTGTGAGGGAGTTTTATAGCCAGTAAACAAATAACTGTATTGGAACACCCTCCCTACTCACCTGATCTGATGCCCAATGACATTTTTCTTTACCCAACGGTAAAGGAAATATTGAAAGGAAGACATTTTGATGACATTCAGGACAACAAGAGTAATACAACAACAGCTCTGATGGCCATTTCAGAAAAAGAGTTCCAAAATTGCTTTGAAGTGTGGACCAGGCGCTGAGGTCAGAGCATAGCTTCCCAAGGGGAGTACTTTGAAGGTGACCATAGTGATAGTCAGCAATGAGGTATGTAGCACTTTTTCTAAGATGATTTCATGAACTAAATTGTCAAACCTTCTGTATATCAATAAACAGTGGTGTGGGGGTTACATGTCTTATTTGGGGGTCACAGTTCCCATCGGTCATTTAATAGGGACTGTGATAATTGACACCTTCTCAACTGAGGAGGGATGGCATGCAGGGTGCATAGTGGCTTCCTAACAAACATTTCTGAACCAATAGTATTATCACATTCTATCAATTGCCTGTTTATATGTCTTTCCCACAAACTTGTGAGTTCCCTGACGTTAACGATGATGTATTTCATATTGCATACTAGGATTTCTTCTCATCCTAGCACTTTCTTTCAGAGCTGCCACAATTAAGTTAATGTCTTAAATAAAATGTTTTGAAGTTAACTTTAAAACTTTCTTTTTCTTTGTCCCCCACAAAAATTCTCACATTATTGAGTCTTGCAATATCTTCTTCCCTTGTATATTTGTTATTCATTTCTTTCTTTTTTCATATTCTGTATGTCATTTTCTGGTATTGACCCTGATTACCTCATTTTGATAACTAGAATAGTTTTGTGATGATCCTCTCTATCTTCAATATCTTACTGCTCCAATTCATGCCTTGTTACCAGTGGAAGAAAAATAATTTAAACGTTGTATTTGATGATAATGTGTAGTAAAATGGTCATAGATTCAAAGAAGGCCAAGAGATGTGGGGACTGAGTCTTTAAGATGTTCAGTAAATCACTGAGCACACAGAGCATCATAATGGCTAACATGGATTTAAGCATATTTGCTTTGACTTCAGAAAAGCCTGCGGAAAAAACTTGGGAATTTTGTCCAGATGCATGTGACTTTTAATATCACTGACTCCATTTAGTTTTTCTGATTTTAACAAGTTACTTAACATCTCTTAATAGTTGTTTCTGTAAAGTTAATATTATAATATTTACCATCTAAGATTGTTTTGAAGATGAATACTAATGTTAACATATTGCATGGCCCTAGGAGGTATTTAATGAATAAATTTATTATTTATCTTAGTTAAATGGAATATCCTTCTGGTTCTATTAAATTAATGATCAATATACTTAATTTTGCATTGTATTATAAACTTGCAAACACTTTTGCAGATCTGTGTATGAAGCAGGCATGACATTGGCACCCATGTATTAAGTCATGGGTGAACTTTATTGTTCACAAGCCTTGATTAACTTGTTAGTAAAATGGATTTAAAACAATATTATGTCCCCAATGACACTGAAAGTTTCTAAATTGCAGAAGAATCTTTTTTAATCTTCAAAAATGCATGTCAATGATAGATTAGGCTATCTGATCCAGTGCTTAAAAGAATGGATTTTCATCTTTCAAAATCTCCTTTATGATCACGGTCACACTTCATTAACTTTTCCAGACTTTGGTTTTCTTATCAGTAAAACAGGCAGGGCAAGTAACATCAATTTACTTCATGTACCATAAAATAAATAATTTATAATATTAAAAATACTTAGCATACAGGAAATATAAATATAAGATCTATGGTATAAATGGGAAGGAAATAGTTGAGTAATGTCAAATGAATGTCAGACGGTTTCCAGTTTAATTAAACTTACACAAAGATGTTCTACCATGAAAATTAAAATAATTTTTAGTATTCCTTCAACATGAACCACTAAGAAATGAAAATGTTTTGAATTAATTTTCTATCAGAACTGTAGCGTCAAAAAATGTATCTGATTTAATTAGCTAAACATTCTTAGAAATATGTAAGCTGATATAGGACGTTTACAGGTACAATGAGAAAGAATTTGGTACTAAATGAAACCTGTGTCAATCTCAGAATTCCCTCAGTTACACAGTTGCATTTTCAGAAGCAAAGAGTAAATTAAACTAATTTTTCTGAATTTCACACGATTATTGTTATTGCCATGTCTATAGTCCCTACTGTTTAATGATATTATAATGACTTGGATGATAAAGTTTGTATTGAGCTGAATTAGAACTTGTCTTAATATTAGCTGTGCTTAAAAGGTCTACTTATAAGTGTGTATTTTATGTAAAACGATAAGAGAAATTCTTAACCTAATTCAGAAACCAGGCTGTCTTCATATCAATCCAAATAACTTTCATAGCAATCATTTGTAAATGACGTGCAAATAAACCCTAATTTGATTATTTTCAATGACTTTATTTATTCATAAAAGCAAGCAGAGCAGGGCCATGTTTTCAATATTTCCTTTAAACAACCCCTATTTAACAACATATAATAGAAAAGGATGTTATGCTATGCACAGCATATTCACAAAACCACCTCTAAAATTCTCTGATCTGACAAGCCATGATCTAATCTTAACAGACAAATGTCAGTTTCCATGTGTGGTTTTGTTCCCCTAACTAATCTATGGTGAGTTATTTTTTTTAATATAAAATCTACTTACCATAAAATTAATCATTTTATAGTGTGCAATTCAGTGTCACCAGGTACATTCACAATGTTGTACAATCACCACCTGCTTCAAGTTCTAAAACATTTCCATCACCCAGAAAGAAAACTCCATAAGCATAAAGCAGTTATTCTCCATTCCGCTGTCTCCCCAGCCCCTGACAACCACCAATTTTACTATCTGTCTCTATGAATTTAGCTATCTGCATATTCTGTGTAAGAGAAATCACACATTATTTGATATTTTGTGTGTGGCTTCTTTAACTTTGTATAACGGTTTTTGAAGTTAATCCATGTTGTAGTATGTATTATTACTTCATTTATTTTTATAACTGAATAATATTCCATTTTAAGTGCATATCACAATTTGTTTATCTATTTATTCTTTAAGGGACATTTAGCAAGTTTTTACATTTTTGCACTTGAGAATGCTACTATGAATATTTGTTTATAGGTATTTGAGTACATATTTTTATTTCTTTTGGATATATATCTCAGAGTGGAATTCCTGGGTCAAATGATAGTTGTATGTTTCACCTGATGTATTAGATTTTATTTCTACAGTAGTTTAAGATTCACAGAAAAAGTGAGCAAAAAGCACAAAGTCCCCACACGCCCATCACTCTAGCCATGTGTAGCCTGCCAACTATGGCCATCCTACACCAGTGTGGTAAAGCTGTGTGATAAATGCACACTGACACATGATATCACCCCATGTCCAGAATTTAAATTGGGGTTTACTCTTGATGGTGTACATCTGTGGGTTTTAACGAATGTACCCGGAGTGTCAAAAAAATGTATACATATGATTTGCATTCATCTTTTGTTATTGGTATACAGTTTTTTCCTTTCTCAAAATGTGTGTACATTTTTTAGCACCCTCTGTATATGACATGTCTCCTAATATTATAAAGAATAGTTTCATTGCCCTAAAATCCTCTAGATTCTACCTATTCACCTCTCCTTCTATCTTATGTTTTGCATTTCTATCAATGTACAAGGGCTACAATTTCTCCACATGCACAACACTTGTTTTTTTTTCTGATTCTTTTCAGTAATCCTCAATTGTGTGAAATGGTATCTCATGATTTGGTTTACATTTTTCTAAAGCCTCAGGATATTGAATTTCTTTTCATGTGCTTGTTGCCCATTTATATCTTTTTTTCTTTTTTTGAGAAATGTCTATTCAAGTTCTTTTCACATTTTTGAGTTATTGCCTTTTTCTTGTTGAGTTGTAATAGTTCCTTTTTTAAAGAGTGACAATGTGTTTATTAAGGGCTTTTCAACAAAAGCTGGGATAGAAATACTTATACTAAACAAAATAGACTTTAAAACAAAGGCTGTAATACGAGACAAAGAAGGACCCAGCAATTCCACTTCCAGGTATTTACCCAAAGAAATCCAAAATACTAATTTGAAAGACATTTGCATCCATATAGTCATTGCAGAATTATTTACGATAGCCAAGATATGGAAGCAACCTAAGTGTCCATCAATGGATGAATGGATATAAAAGAAGTGGTACATATATACATAGAATATTACGCAGCCATTAGAATGAAGTCTTGATCTGCAACAATATGAATGAACCTAAAGGGTATTATGCTAAGTAAAATGAGTTAGACAGACAGAGAGAAAAATTTTGTATGCTTTCATTTATATGTGAAATCTAAAAATACAAAATAAATGAACAAAGAAAACAGAACTAAACTCATAGACACAAAGACTATTTTGATGATTGCCAGATAGGAAGGGTTTTGGGGGAATTGGTGAAAAAGGGGAAGAGATTTGTAGAAGGATAAATTGGTAGTTGAAAAATAGTCATGGAGATGTAAATTATAGCATAAGATACAAAGGCAATAATATTGTAATAATTATATATGGTGTCAGGTGGGTACTAGATTTATTGAGGTGATCACTTTATAAGTTTTATAAATTTCTAATCACTATGTTTTATACTTGAAACTAATATAATATTGTATGTCATCTGTAATTTAAAAGTTTTTTAAATATATATATATTTATTTATTTAAATTTCCTGTTATGTGAGATGATAAATCATGTGTAGTTTGAACCAGATTGATTTTGTATTTCTGTTGGTTGTAACCCAAATCTTCAGATCAGATACCCAGTGATAAGGAAAAAAAAAAAAGGCTTTGTTTTGTCTGTTTGTTTTACTGCATTAATAGTAATAGTTTTTTATGTACTCTGGATACTGGGCACTCCAGAGATATATGACTTGCAAATATTTTCTCCACATCTGTGGGATTGCTTTTCAATTTCTTGATAGTGTCCTTTAATGAACAAAGTTTTAAATTTTTATAAAGTCCAATTTGTCTATGTTTTCTTTTGTTGCTTGTGCTTGTGGTGTCTCATCTGAGAAACCTTGCCAAAACCAAGATTATGAAATTTTACCCCTATGGAGTTTTCTAACAGTTTTATAAATTTAGCTCTTTCATTTAGGTCCTTGATTGATTCTGAGTTAGTGGGGTTTATGGTGAGCTTGGTTCTGACTCTCTTACACACTTGAATATGTTGCTTTTTTTTTTTTCCTGTCTTTTCCCCTCATGTATTCAATATATAGTAGTTACTCAAGCAGTTTTGGGGATTGTATCAGAGATAATTGTTCTGTATGTAGCTGTAGAATTTGGTGTGTCTGGAAGAGAGTGAGTTCAGGACCCTCCTTTCCCACCATCTTGAATCAGAAACTTACTAGATGTAGAATTATTTATTGACTTTGTTCCGTCTTTCAATTCTCCAAATATGTAATTTTGGCTTTAATAGCTTCAGGTGAGACATTGGTTTTTAAACATATTGAGATTCCATTGTACATGACGTGCCACTTCTGTCTTGGTGCAACATTGCTCCTTTGTTTTCATTTTTCTACAATTTGATTATGAAATGATTTGGTATGGGTTTATTTAATTTATCACATTTGGCATTCATTAAACTTCTTGGATGTACAGATTCATGTTTTCTCAAATTTTAGAAGTTTGCTGCCACTGTTTTTTGAATTTTTTTTTTTCTGGCCTTTCTCCCTTCTCTTCTCTGGGGTTCCTATAGTATGTACGAGTATATTGGTATGCATTATGTTTTCTCATAGGCTCCGTTCATTTTTCTTTACTGTTTTTCTTTTTTTTAATTTCTGATCATTCAAATAAATGAATTCTCTCATATGCCTGGTCAAATCTATTGTTGATACCATCTGGTGATTTTATTTTTAATTTCAGCTTTTGTACTTTTCATCTCCAGAATTTCTATTGATTTCTTTTTTATAAATACTACATTTTATTGATATTATCTAGTTGTCCATGCATCATTTTCCTGATCTTCTTTGTTTGTCTAGACCCTCAATTTACTCTTTGGGCACATAAATTTTAATGTGGTAAAATGCACATAATATAAAATTTACCAGTTTTAAGTGTTCAGTTCAGTTGTATTAAGAGGAGTCACATTGTTATGCAACCAATGCTACACCTTCCATCTCCAAATTTTTTTATGTTACAAAACTGAAACTGAATTCATTAAAAATAAATCTTACTCCTCCCTCTGCCAAGGCTCTGGAGCCCATCATGCTACTTACTGTCTCTGTGCATTTGACTCCTCTCGGCACCTCATATAAGTACAACCAGACGATATTGGCTCTGTTTTATTCCACTTATCATAATGTCTTCAAGGATCATTCATATTGTAGCATACGTCAGAATTCTCTTTTTCTTAAAAATTGAATAATATTTTTTTGTATGTAAAACTGCATTCTCGTTATTCATTCATAGACTGATGGATATATGGAATTACTCTACATTTAGTTATTGTGACTAATACTGTTATGAATCTCAGTGTACAGATATCTTTCTGAGCCTCTGCTTTCAAATCTTTTGAGCATATATCCAGAAATGGAATTGCTGGATGTTATGGTATTCTATGCTTAAATTTTGGAAGAACTTTTATACTATTTTTCACAGAAGCAACTCCATTTTATATGCTCACCAGCAATACACAAATGTTCCAATTTCCCCACATCTTCATCAATATTTGTTATTTTAGTTTAAAAAATAGTAGCCGCTCTAATGGGTGTGAAGTAACATCTCATTGTTGTTTTGATTTGCATTTCCCTAATGATAAGTGTCGTTGTGTGCCTTTTCATAAGCTTATTGGCCACTTGTCTATTGACTTTAAGGAAATGTCTATTTAAGTCCTTCACTCATTTTTCAATTTGGTTATTTATTTTTGTTTTTGTTGAGTTACAGGAGTTATATGTAAATTCTTGATTAATCCTTTAATAGAAATAGGATTTTCAAAATTTTCTCTTATTTTTTGGATTGCCATTTTACTGTTGTTTTTAAATTGCATTACATGTATTAGGGTAACACTGGTTAATAAAATTATATAGATTTCAAATGTGTAATTGTATAATACATCATCTTTATTCATCATTGGTTGTTCACCACCTAATGTCAAATCTCCTTCTGTCACCATATATTTGACCTCCTTTACCCTTTTCTACTTCTCCAACACTTCTTCCCTCTGCCAACCACTATACTATTGTCTGTGTCTATTAGTTTTTCTTTGTTTGTCTTGTTTGTTCATTGTTTTCATTTTATATTCAACATATGAGTGATATCATATGGTTCTTGACATTTTCTGTATGACTTATTCTGTTTAGCATAATATCTCAAGATCCATCCATGTTATTGCACATGGCACTATTTCATCTTTTCTGATTGCCGAGTAGTATTCCATTGTGTATACATACTACATCTTCTTTACCCTATCATCTATCAAAGGACACTTTGGTTGTTTCCATGTCTTGGCCACCATGAATAAGGCTGCAATGTACATCAGGGTACATATATCTTTACGAATCAATGTTTCTAGATTTTTAGGTGGTACATACCAAGAAGAATTACTGGGTCATATGGTAATTCCATTCTTAATTTTCTGAGGAAACTCTATACTCTTTTCCATAGTGGCTGTACCAATTCCCACCAGTAGTATATGAGGGTTCCTTTTCTCCACAATCTCTCCAACACTTGTTATTATTTGTCCTGATGATAGCCATTCTAACAGGTTTGAGGTGGTAGCTCATTGCGGTTTTGATGTGCATTTTCCTAACAACTGGTAAGGCTGAACATCTTTTCATATATCTGTTGGCTGTTTGTATGTTTGCTTGGGAGAAGTGTTTGTTCAGGTCATCTGCTCATATTTTAATTGGGTTGTTTGTTGATGTTGAGTTGCATGAGTTCTTTATATATATGGCATTTTCTTTTTTTTAATTAAAATTTATTGGGGTGACAATGGTAAGTAAAATTATGTAGGTTTCAAGTGTACAGTTCTGTAATACATCATCTATATATCACCATGTGTATTCACCACCCAGAGTCAGTTCTCTATACATCACCATACATTTGAACCCATTTTACCTATTAGCCCCCATCTGAGGTGTGGTTTACAGATATCTCCCATTCAGTTGATTGCCTTTTTATTTTATTAATGGTTTATTTTGCTGTGCAGAAGGCTTTTATTTTCATATAATCCAATTCCTTTATTTTTGCATTTACTTCCCTTGCCTTTGAGGTCAAATTCTTAAAATCCTCTCTAAGTCCAAGTTCCATAAGTTTAGTACTTATGCTTTTTTCTATGTGTTTTATTGTTTCAGGTCTTACATTCATGTCATTGATCTATTTTGAGCTAATTTTTGTGCACAGCAACAAACAGCAGTCAAGTTTCACTCTTCTGTATGTGGCTTCTTAATTTTCCCAGCACAATTTATTGCAGAGACTTTTTTTTTTCTTTCATTGTATGTCTTTGGCTCCTCTGTCTAAATCTAGTTGCCCATATGTGAGTATATGTGGATTTCTTTCTGGGTTCTCAGTGATGTTCCACTGGTTTGTGTGTTGTTTTTCTGCCAATACCATGCTCTTTTGGTTATTGTCACCTTGTAATATAATTTGAATTCAGGGAGTAGTATATCCCCGGCTTTGTTCCTTTTGCTCAGAATTGCTTTGGCTACTCGGGGTCTTATGTGGTTCAATAAAAATCTGATATTTTTTTTGTTCTACTTCTTTAAAAATTCTATTGGGATTTTGATCAGGATTGAATTAAATCTGTATATTGCCTTACATAATATGACCATTTTAACTATGGTGAGTCTTCCATTCCATGAACATGGAATATCTTTCCACTTTTTTCTGTCTTCTGCAATTTGCTTTAATAATGTCTTGTAGTTTTCAATGTTTAGATCCTTCACATCTTTTGTTGATTTTATTCCTAGGTATTTTACTGTGTTGATAGTGTCCTCGTATGCACAAATGTCTTTAATTTTGATGAAATCCAATTGTGTATTTTTCTTTTCTTTTGTTGCCTGTGCTTTTGCTTACAAACTAAGAAATCAGTGCTAAATCCAATGTAATATTTTTTCTTTGTTTACTCCTAAAAGATTTACAACTTTAATTCATATATTTATATCTTATTTTTTTCTTGCCAACCTATCTTGCTAGAACTTCTAATGCTTCAGGTTCAGTTGCCTTTGTTAGTTGCAGGGGGCACTGTCCACCATCCCTTGGTGGGAGTTGAACCAGCAACCTTGTGGTTGAGAGGATGTGCTCCAACCAACCGAGCCATCTGGAAGCTCAGCAGCAACTCAGCTCAAGGTGCCATGTTCAATCTTAGTTGCCGGAGACACAGCCCACCAAACCTTGCGGGAGTCGAGGAGTTAAACAGGCAACCTTGTGGTTGAGAGCCCATTGGTCCATGTGGAAATCAAACCGGTAGCCTTCTGCGTTAGGAGCACAGAGCACCAACTGCCTGAGCCACCGGGCTGGCCTAACTTATCTTTTGATAACTCTTTATCCTGAAAAATTATCTTGAAGAAAAAAAAATTAGCACTTCTGGTAATTCTTTTCTATAAGTAGTAAATCCTCTCAGCTGATTTTTAGTTGAAATATTATTATTTCATCTTCAAAGCTAATGTATTTTTGCTGTACATAGGATTTTGGTTCACTTTTTTACCTTATCTTCCATCACTTTAAAGAGGTTATTTCAATATGTAATGGTCCACATTGTGTCTGATGATTATTTTTTATCATTTTTACCCTATATGTAATTGTTGAGTTTCCTTGGGCTACTTTCAAGTTATTCTCTTAACATATGGATTTGAGTATTTTGATATGGATATGCCTATATGTAGGCTGGTTTTGGTTTTGTTTTCATCATATTTTCCTGTTTCAAGTACACTGATCTTCTTGGATCTTAATGTCTTTCATCAACATGGAGAAGTTTAAAAGTATTATATCTTGATTTTTTTTTTTTCTTCATTCTATGACTCTTGTTCTAAGATTCAACTTATATGATGTACAGGTTAGTATTTGCCTTGAAGTACTCTGAGGCGTTTTCAAATAATGGATTTTATCCCTCAGTTTATCAGATTGCATAAATCATTTTGATTTACCTTAATAATAGTGCCTTTCTTTTCACCATCTCCAATGTTCTGTTAATACCCCTCAATACATTTTCTTTTTTTTTTTAGTTTTTCTTCTCTGAAATTTTCAGCTTACTTTTTTTTTTAAACATAAATTTCTCTTTCTGCTGAGGTTTTCTACCTACTTGTTAATTATACATGTATCTTTCTGTAAATTCTTGAATATATTTACAATAGCTGCTTTCCAATTGTTATTTGTTAATTACTAATGAATCTTTATGGGGCTGGTTCTATTTCCTTTTTTTAAAAAAAATATTCTTGAGTAAGGCTAATATTTCCTGTTTCTTTGATCATTTTTAAATTTTAAATGGCATGCTATACATTTTTTTAGAGAATATATATTCTGCTATCTTTCTTTAACAAATGGTTTTGTGGTTGTTGTTGTTCCACAAAGTAATAATTTGACTTGATTCAAATTCCTAACTCTGTCTTAGCTGCAGTAGCCATGAGCTCTAATATTTCCCTAGTTCTTTCACGTTTCAGCTGCTTCTTTTTGATGATCTATGTGGAGTCATCTCAATGCATGCATAATTTAGCAATCACCCAAGGTTTGAGATGGACTTTACCAGTTGAATTTTGGGGCTCAACCCTTCTATAGCTCATTCCATTCTAGGATTCCCATACGACTTTCTCAACATCTGGAAAGTCTTAAAATCTGTCTTTGATACTTCAAACCAATATGGCATTTGCATATCATAGTGTCCTCAAGCATAAGCCATTATATTATAAATCTCACCTGCCTAATTTATTTTTTCAAGAGTAAATTTCTCACCATTTTCTGCCTCTCTGTTGCTACTCTCCAGTTTCATCAAATAGGTTACCAAATTTTTTGTCCAAATTTTATAATTATCATGTGGAAGAAATTAATCTCACTTACTCAACATTTACAACTCAATCAAGTTTTAATTTTAGTATAGTTCTAATAATTAAGTGGGTTGTTTCTTCAGTCAGCTTCTTAATTCTTTAAATTTCCGTGTTTCAAATAATTTCAAGCTCAACTGTTTTTCATTATTCATATTTAAAAAATACATAGTTTTATGATTCTATTTTGTTTTTACTTTGTGTTGGTTCTCTTTCATCTTGTCTTACTTCATTGTGGGTGTAATTACTCCTTTACTGTATGCTACCTATTTTCTATTTTATTTTTTGTGGCATGAATTCAAGTTAGTTTGATCAAGAGAATTTATGTGTTTGCTTCTTGTCAGTGTCTGTAGGACATTACTAATTTAGGTTATTCTAAATTGAATTCTAAACTTGGAAGTTTTTGAGCCTTCAAAGTTGTAAATATAACTTGATGATTGACTTATTTCAAATTTTCAATCACATTCCATCCCTCATTCTTTGTCAAAGTATTACATTTTTCAAGTTGCTTGATTTCATCTTGGAATGTATTTACTTCATTGTTTCAATGTGGCATAACTCTTTCTTGTTCCCATTTTGTGTGAGAGGAATTCCCATTAGATATTCTACCTTGTGTATGACCTAGACTGTCATTTATTATGTTTCTGTATGAGTCTATGAAGATCAAAGCACAAGTCCACCTGGCAAATATATGCCTTGATATGAAGCCCAAATCCTGAATTCAGCTTGATACTCTGGGTTTCTGCCTTCACTTATTCCTTGTTCTGAAATTTCCGTTTTTTATTACCAAGTCACCTATACTTTTAAGAGAGTTTACAATGGTTTTATCCAGTCTTGTAGAGTTATATTTAGGAGGAAGACCCTTAACTTTTCGGGAAAAAAAGATTTAGGCACTGAAAAGTACATTTTCCTTAATTCTCACAAGACTCCTATATTGTTGGAAAATGAAATTAGGTATTAGCATTTCCATTTTCAAAGCAAGAAACTTAAACTTACATAGTTTAAATAACACCTTTGT
This sequence comes from Rhinolophus hipposideros, assembly GCF_964194185.1. Lineage (NCBI taxonomy): Eukaryota > Metazoa > Chordata > Mammalia > Chiroptera > Rhinolophidae > Rhinolophus > Rhinolophus hipposideros. The sequence continues at coordinate 4,247,565 of NC_138052.1, read as the reverse complement.
AAGCTGCTTAGTAAGTGGTAAAACTATAATTGAAATTCATGTCTGTCTAATACAAATGCCTATGTTATTTCCAACACCAACCTAGGTTTGAGTATTTGCTTAATAAGTGACATATGGTGTAAATTGTGAGCTTTCTCAAAGATAAAATTGGGACAATAACACTTATCATGTGAGGTTGGTTAATGCTTAAATAAAATAATATATGCATGAATATATGGGATAATATGTGTGAATCATTTACCAGAAACCTAACACTAAATAATTACTATAAATCATACCGACAAAATTGGGTTCTACATATATAACATATACGTGTGCATATATTTGTAATTTAACTCATAATTATGTTATTGGTTGCTAAATAAGTGTTTGTTGAATTAATGCATGAACATACAAATGATGAATGAATTAACTTACAAAATTATTTACAATAGTCCCCATCTTAATTAACCGTTGCACCCTTCATTCTGCCTTCATTCGTTCCATGTTTGCCAGGCATTTGGAAAATCTCTGACCAGGAACACAGTTCAGAAAGTTTATGTTTCTAAGAGCAGTTGAAACCATTTTTTTTTAAACATTTGTGCTAGAAAACATTGTGATCAAGTGGTCTGAGCAATCAAACATTGATGTTGGAAGTCTGATCTTGACATTGGGTCATACTGCTGCTGCAAGGAAGTCACTCAACCTTGCGTTTCAAGTTTTTCATCTGTAAAATTGGGATAAAAACGCTTACCTGTCCCTCAGGATAATGTGAAGACTTCTGAAAGTAATTGTGTTAGAAAGTGCTTTGAATGTGAATGATACTCGAAATAGCACAAATGGATTACTTTCTTTATCTATCTATTCCCACTGGCACTCCTTTCCTCCATTAGTGAATAAAGTTTTGTAGAATCTGAGATGTTCAAAAGCCAGAAAACTGGCTTCTCGGGAAAATTTAACTGTTAATCACATATAAAACTTGTTGGTTCCTAATGCACTTCACTCTCAATCAAGCAGAAAGGTAAGGAAAATTTTTTAGATAATGGAGGCACCCCCACCTTTATAGAGGGTTTTCTGGAATCAGCTACTAAGGCTACTCTAATAATAATTCTACCAGAATGTTCGGAATTTTTCCCTAGAAACACGTTTGACTGTGGAAAATATCAGGGCATTTTAGAAGTTTGAAAAACTACCATCACAATAAACTTGCTGAAACTGAAATTTATCTCTAGCATCTACTGTGAGGAAAAAAAATAAAATAAAAGTAGTGAGATTTCTAAAGCTCAGTCTGCTTAGGGCCATTTGTATTTCTTATCACAAACCGGGGTACACAGCCTCCCACCTACATGTTTACATGCTTGCATTAGCCACTCTGCCCTGTCTGACTCACAACCTAGTGGAAACCCAGGATCTTCTGAGTGAGCAAGCAATTAGAATATATTCGACAGAGATGGGTACAACCACACACATTAACAGACCAAGACTAGGAAATTATGACCGGGGGGATCTCTGAGTACATGTGAGGAGTTGCAGCTTGCGGGAGTTTCCTGGACTGAGGAGGTAGCTACATACATCACGATGGATAAAGAGAGAAATGACACAACCTGTGTATACGCTAAAACTTTGAGTAGTGTTACCAACCTATATGCAGAAATTGTAAACTGTGTCAGTTTTCTGATCTATCTCCATGTCTGAGAATCAGTAAACAATCAGAATCTCCCTGTTTTCAATGTTTTGTTTTTTTTTTCTTTTTAATATACTAATGGGTAAACAATCCAAGGAACAACAGAAGAACACGTTGGGAAAGGCTTCAGACTATCACAAATATTACATCGTCATAGTCCTGACTTCTGGTTGAGAATGTAATTTGAAGGAAATTGCTCATCAAAACACTCAGGCCATTAGCTCCTTTTGACACAACCTTTAAATTCAATCAATGAGCACAATGCAATCAAGATGGAACAATCCTTATCCCCCTGGTCACAATTTTCAGCTCTTGAGCACTTTAGGACTTAGTGACAGCCACTTTTTTGAGTCTCTGATTTTGAACTAGAGAATGAAGGTACTCTGAATAACTTTCTGCTCACCTCTTAACACTGAGTAGAATATCAATAGAAGTCCAATAAAAGCAAATTTACTTAAGTCATTACTAATCTGTTTCTCCTCCCATGTGATATGTGTCCTTATATTTTTTATTATTTATGGAAACATAATCTTTTTTCCTTGTGTATTTCTAACAAAAAATTTTATTGAGCTTATTGAGGTGACAATGGTTAGTAAAATTATATAGTTTTCAAGTTTATATTTCTATAATACATCATCTATATATTGCATTGTGTGTTCACCACCCAGAGATAGTTCTTCCATCACCATATATTTGATCCCTTTTACCCTCAACTGCCACCTCCCTCCTTTTCTTATCCTCTGGTAACAACTATACTGTTAGTCTGTCTATGAGTTTTTGTTTGTCTTGTTTATTTGTTGCTTTCAGTTTTATGTACCACATGAGTGATATCATAGGGTTCTCTGCTTTTTCTGTCTGACTTATTTCACTGAGCATGATATTCTCAAGATCTATCCATGTTGTTGGAAATGGCAGTATCTCATCTTTTCTTATGGCTGAGTGACATTCTATTGTATATATGTACCAAATCTTCTTTATACAATCTATCGAAAGACACTTTAGTTGTTTCCATGTCTTGGCAACTGTGAATAATTCTGCAAGGAACAAAAGAGTACATATATCTTTATAGATCGATGTTCTCAGATTTTTTTGTCTAGACACCCAGAAGAGGAATTGCAGTGTCATATCTTAATTGCATTTCTAATTTTCTGAGGAAACTCCATACTGTTTTCCATAGTGACTGTACCAATTCACATTCCCACCAGCAGTATGTGAGGATCATTTTTCTCCACAACCTCTCCAACACTTATTACTTGTCTTATTGATAATGACTGTTTTAATAGGTGTGACGTGGTATCTCGTTGTGGTTTTGATTTGCATTTTCCTAATAGCCGGTAATTTAGCATCTTTTCTTATATCTGTTAGCCGTTTGTATGTCTTCTTGGGAGAAGTAGCTGTTCAGGTCCTCTGCCCATTTTTTAATTGGATTGTTTGTTTGTTTGTTTTTGTTGAGTTGCATGAGTTATTTATATATTTTGGATATTAGCCCCTTACCTGAAGTGTTTGCACATATCTTTTCCCATTTTGTTGGTTGCCTCATTGTTTTATTATAGTTCATTTAATTGTACAAAATCTTTTTAGTTTGATATCATCTCATTCATTTATTTTTGCTTTTACTTCACTTGTCTTTGAGATCAAATTTATAAAATCCTCTCTTAGACAAATGTCCATAAGTTTAGTACCTATGTTTTCTTCTTTGCAATTTATTGTTTTAGATCTCATATTTAGGTCTTTGATCCATTTTGAGTTAATTTTGGTGTATGGGGACAGATAGTTTCATTTTTTTTTTTTTGCATGTGATTTCTCTATTTTCCCGTCACCATTTATTGAAGAGGTTTTTTCTCCATTGTATGTTTTTGACTCTTTTGTCAAAAAGTATTTTTCCATATACATGTGAGTTTATTTCTGGGTTCTCAGTTCTGTTCCATGGGTCTGTGTGTCTAGGGAAACATAATCTTTGACATGAAAATATTAGAAGGTCTTGTAAATATATTTCAGGAAAGAAGGTCTTTACTGTGATTACATAATACTTGAAATAACAACTATTAGCTAGAAATAGGAATTGTTGCAATGTATCCTTTACATTTGATAATTTTTATTTCAAATATATTATAAATGCATATATATTAGTAGCTATCCTTTATGGAATATTCCTGAGAATATATGTGTGCTTGTATTGTGTATTGTTAGATCTTCATGTGAAGGTACACATAAAAACACAATTAGAGGTAAGACCACAGCACTCATGGTACCCAACTTGACAGTTAGATAGTGTTTCCCACTTTACTCTTGGAGTGACTACCAAGGTTCCCCAGACCAATAGCATTTATTTAACCTGAATAAAGAAAATAATTTCAAGCAGTAACAATGTTTACAAGTAATTATTTGAAAAATACACAATAGTCACAGTACAGAAAGATTAACCTCAAAAATATGTTTTAATGTGGTGGAGAATCGTTCTGATTGTGAAAACAATGATTCATAAAAGAAGTGAACAAAACATTCTGGTGAGAATTCTGCCTCCTCTGTCCCATGTGATCCAGAGGGTGTGGAATAATTGGAGAACAGTAATTATGGAAATTTCTATTTTTAGTTTGCACATGACAGTAATTCCTCACAGTGAAAAAAAAGAGGAAGAAGACATGCTGATGGAGAGAACTTCAAATATTGGGTCTTCATAATGTTTCTTAATTATTTACGTGAATAAATTAGCATCATGCTTTTACATATATATATATGTGAAATTTGTTAAACATTACCTTCACTTGAGAGTTGGATCCATTTCCCGTGTTTGACACAAAGTGAGCCAAAACAGAATGAAGCATGGCATTGGATATTGGAAAAACCACAGAAATAATGAGCACTTCCCAAGAGATTCTTAGTTCGATGGTAGGCCTTCCCGGTTTCATGAAGGTGATATTTAGGTATTACCTTGTGACTGAGAAAAAATGGTTCCATTTTTTACATTGTATATTTGATATCTCTGGGGACAAACACTGTTACTTTTTATCACCTTGCTTCCATTGTGAGAGTGGGCTAGAGTGGATTAAGGGTACAGGTGAGTGTGCACCTTAGAGATACAGAGGAAATGTAAACGAGACCTTTCTCTCAAAGTTCTAACAAAGAACTTCAAAAAATATATAAACATGTACTAATCATATAAGGCAGAAAGAAATGAGTAGTGTCATATTCCTCATGAAATAGGAACAGGAAAGAAAGAACTATTCCTTGCCTAAAGGAAAAGTTGAGAAATTGTGTACTGTCAAGGAGACTGGTGCTCAAAGACTGTGTCATTTAGTATAGGAGATAGGAATTAAAGGCTGAGAATATTCATGAATTATGAAAGAAAGTTCCTTCTTTGATGTAGCTAGTAGAGCAGGCTGCCTGGGTTTGCAAGGCTCAGGCTGTGTGCACCACGGTGTTCATGTCCCTTTTTTACCAATGACCCATGGTCACCTCTTCATTTTCTATTGGAAAGTCAGTTTGAACCCAGTTTGTGGTTTGGTTCTGCACTGGTCTGTTTTACATAAGTTTTCTCCATTTATAGTCCTACAATATCTTCTGAAGTCATTGTTATGATCATTTTAGAGATGAGGACCCTGAGATCAGAGGGCTAAAGGAATTTGTCCAGGGTTACACCATTAACAAGTGATGACATTAGGATTGAAACCATGGTCAGTGTTTTCCAAGACATATATTTTTTTGATCATGCACTGTTGCTTTAGATTGCAAGTCACCATTTGGCTTATCCCCAAGAGCAGAGGCTGGCACAATTACAACTGGAGTATAAACATTATTGATTCATTTGCCATTGAATGCTAGGTTGATGGTATAGACCTGAGGAGAAGAAGCATTGTAGTGACGACAATGAAGGGAATTGACATAAAAAATGAAGAAACACTTTTTTTCCCATGTCTCTATACATTACTTCCTCATTCTAATATTACGTGCAAAACTATTTTACATATGTCTCTTTATAAAGAAATTAATAACTAGAGTGTTCCATGTTCCACCTTATTACAAAGAAGCCAGGCAAGTAATTTTATTCCAATTTCAATGTAAATCCCAATAACAGCACAATTTGTTACTATTTAAAAAATATTTATATATTTGATTTTCTATTGATTTCTACCTTGTAATAGTCAATGTTTCTACTGTAGTAAAATAATGCAATTGTGTTGCTAAACTAGCAGCCTGTGTTAAAACTTTTTTTTTTTTACATTTTACTATATTAGTGGATATTTTAGATATATGTCTTTCATATCTGTTTGATGGGCAAAGTCATATCCTAATTTGGTTGGCCAATAAATGTCTTTTTGAAAATGGATATTTTCATAGAAACTTAGAATGCAAACGTATTTGTGGGAGATTGACTAACCCAGTCAATCTGAAGTGCTACGTCATTCAGTGTAACATAGCACCAGATTCCCTGATTTTTGGAGTAACTGTAGTACCCCACATCAGCACGGGAGCTCAGAGAAATAAATGCCTTCTCGAAGGCAGTCAAGAACAAAGGCAAGTGTAACCAACGTGGTAGCTGGGATCTTGTGCACTGTCTAATGTTGCCATCTCTTCAGCCTTAAGACAGCATCAGCCTTTTTGTTGTATTTTCAGAAGTGACAGATACTATTTGTCAAAAATCCAACGATAATGATTATACAAAAAATAAGGCACACTGAAGGTTCATTAAATTCAGAAATAAGATAGATACTTAGTAATCACTGAGTCAATCAATCTGCGGAGGATGATGGGGAATGCACCATGATTGCCACCTAGGGATTTTTTTATCTCACACAGGTTCTCAGCTCTGCTTTTGGCTCTTTTGCATATCCTGAACTGTTTCAAAATTAATCTTACCTGAACCTTGTGTGATCACCCATAGTTGTTTTCAGGATTGGTAGCAGGACCTACAAAATCCCTGTCAGCCTCTGCAGCTCTGAGCTGATTTTTCCTGGTGACCTTCACCCAAGCAGTGAATGGATTCAATTTGTGTCAGCAGCCACTTTATAATAATGGACACAAAAATGTGAACACTGAAAACTCAACACCAGATTTCCAGTTACTAACAGCTCATATTCTATCATTTGGGAAAGGTCATAGGTGTACTGTTTTCAGTTTTGATTATTGATTTAGGCGGGCACACTGTTCTTATCCCTCAGAGTTCTATGTTACTGCATTAGTTCTGGAAAATCCACTAAACATTTAGGAAGGAAGACACTGGATGTGTCCATATAATAAATTGTTAAGGGGGAGGAGGGTATTAGAGGAGGGTAAAAGGGTCAAATATATGATGATGGAAGGAGAACTGACTCTGGGTGGTGAAAACACAATGGGATTTATAGATGATGTAATACAGAATTGTACACCTGAAATCTATGTAATTTTACTCACAATTGTTACCCCAATAAACTTTAATTAAAAATAATAATAGGGTTGAATTATGTGAAATAAGTCCTTTTGTTTTCAATGTTTGATTTTAAAAGTTGTTTAAATTATATTCAGCAAATACATAAAGGGAATTGGCCTATTCTTTAACAATACTGGAGCTTGGGGCAAGGAGAAGACGAAGGCAGTAGAAAAGGTTTAGAAAAGGGATGGTAAATAATAATAACTGAATACTAACATGCATCAAGAGCTTTGCAGAAGTTATCATGTATAATCTTCAGAAGCACTCCCGGAAAGTATTATTTTGATTTTATAGTAGAGGAAACTAAGGATCAGAGGTTTGAGTTAATTTGCTCAACTCCAAAAAATATTGGTATATCTGGTGTTTATAATCCAGTTTGTTGATGCTAAAGAATGTATTTGTTGCATTTTATAGTGTGGCCTTCATAAGTAAGAGTAAAATCACACAAGATGACTATTTACCTTTAAAATTAATTAATGCTTTTGATTACACTGACCAGGCGGGCGGGGCCAAACTGTGTTTTTATTTGGACTACATGGCAAGGGGCTACTTCCTTTTGCTTATATGGTACTTCTGAAATGGTTAGGAGACCAAGACAATTATTGTGCTGGGCACCAGAGGAAGCAGGGATTTGATAGAACTGGGCATAAAACCTGAGGGGGGAGGAAATAATGTATTTCATGTTGTATTATTTCTGGACAATTTAATAAGAAAGGTTAGTGAATTTACTATATTTTCACTACTGAAATAATAACAAATTAATATCAAGTAATGTGTCAAAGCAGTCTTATGTTTTAATAAATTTTGTAGATTGCAATTGTACAAATTCTGGTGCGAATTTGGACCAATGGAGACTAGTTGTTATTGAATATTATAAAATTATAATTAATGTAAAATATATAATACATTATCTTAGTAGTTGCAAAGATACAGTCTTCGTTCAGTGACAGCCAGTCTGAAACACTAGGGGGATAAGGCTTTGGGACAGATGGGGAGAGGAGTCAAATCCCAGATCTATAAACTATTAGCTTTGTGGCACAGTTTCTTTAAAGTTTCTTTGACAATTGTGTAATCTTCTGAAAAATGGAGTCAAGTACTTATAAGTACTTGTAACACAAGAGCATTGTAAATAAAACAAGGTATTTGAAATTATCTTGCACAGTGTGTGGCCTGTTGTAAGCTCTCAGTAAACGTTAATTTCTCTTCTTTGTGTAATTAAGAAAGGTCTATGTCATTGGTAAATATCTTGCTTATATATTCTTAGCCAAGCTCCTTACAGTGAATTTGGTACACAATCCAAAGCAACAAAGGAATTTTCTGTTTCCTTTACAAATGTCTCTCTTTATAATAAATATACCTAATTAATGGACTTTTGAATTGATCCTTTACAATCTCTATCAGATTTTTTTATTAAAAAGTAAATTTCTTCAATTCTTGTTATCTGTCCTCATAATAAGTATTCTAATAACCTTAGAAAATCTCCTGAAATCTTAAACCACCAGCTGAAAGAGCAGACTTTTCACCAGAGACACCTGAACTTACTCAAAGAATGATGCACATTTAAATTACATTTGTATCGCTTCTCGGCCTTTTAGCTAAGATCAAGTGTAAATTACATTTGTAATCTCCTTGCTAATTTAAAACATCCTCTGAGTTTATAAAAAGGAATGTGTCATTTAACCATTTTCTTATTCAGACAAAAGAGACTTAAAATTAATGGTGGGCTCTGTGGTTTTGATTATAATGAGTTTATCCCTATAAAACTTACTCTCTTTTATTTTTGCCATTGAAGAAATTTTTAAAAATCTATCCAAGTACTTCTGATCTTTATCTAGAAAAAAATGTATTCAATCAGATTTTATTAATCTGAACTTGAGAGCAAAATCCCCGTGTCCCCAAGGATACCCAAAACCAGTAGCTTGTAAGAAAACGTAATTCAAAACAAGGATTAACTCATTGTAACAGCAAGGAAGAAGACAACCAGGCATGTTACATTTCCATCAGAATTTCTTCAAGCAGTAGGAATTTCTTGTCAATAAAGAAGTTTATGGGAAGCAAATGTCCATTGCAGCACCCATTCTTTTTTTCTCTTGGTGAAAAATAATCAGAATAACATAGAATAAGTTGTCTATAGCTGATATGGTAGGGACAAACCAAGCGTTTCAGAACACGATATGCTCTGGAGAGTATTTACTTCTAGTTACTTATTAGAATAAAAGTTTCTGAAAAATTATACCATTTAAACAGAGAACATCTATCTTATCAGCTAGATTTATTCTGAGAAACTATGGCAGAGAAAAGTTTACATTCAGTCTTCCTAGGTTCTCCACCCTGCTTTCCCAATCTTTCCCTCCTCTGCTTGCTTTCTTGATCTACCCCATGAAAAAAGAGCTACACTCGAATGTATCTGATATTATTATGCTTTTACTTTGAGATCTTCACATGTTTTATGATGTATGCTACATGTATTTTTATTTATGATCAAATAATAAATGATGGTGGTTTTAATATATATACAATAAATATATAATATATAATTATATATATAATTATAAAATATAGAATTATATAAAGCTTTATATATTTATTTTAAATTATAATTTTATAATTTATAATTATATAATTATATAACTTAAATTATAATTTAAACATATAAGTATATACAATTTTATACAGTTATATATTATATATAAATATATTACACACAATAAAATTCAGTTAAAAATCAATGAAGAAAGATGTAAATACAAAAGGTAAACAAAATTAGAATATTAAAATGTGATCAGGGAACAGTCATACCATCGCATGTCTGCACTGATTCACAAACTTGTTCTTGAGATTTCCAACAGAAAAGCATAGGGTAAAATATTTGTCACAATATTTAATAAGGAAAGCATTTGAAAGCTTGATTACTTAAAATCTGACTCTGATAATTTAAAAAAAGTTTGTTCTTCAGTAGTTTCAATGTCACTAAAATAAACACTGTATTCAACTTCCATTAGCTGTTTCTTTACTATTCATTCAATTCAAGCTAAAAGAATAAGGTAAAAATGTAATAATCCGTAAAAGTGTGTCCTAAATTTGCTATGATGGCAAAATTTGCTTAATATAAATTCTATTTTCTAGATTATGTGCCAGACCTATGGAATCTGGTCTGGAATTTTATTTTTATTTTATTTTATTTTAAATAATCTTATTGCAATTACTGGGTCTTTCTTTTTCTTTGTAAATTCTGTAAGACTGAATTATATTTGGATTCAAATCAAACCAAATTCCAATTTTCACTCTATTATTTACTACCTGGTTGACCTTACCCCACTTACCTAACCTCTCAGATTTATTTATAAATATAGATAGTGATATGTAACTGGTAATGTTAATGAGAAGTTGAAATGACAAGCAGAAGATGCCACTCGGGTACATAGCAAATACTTTGTAAATTTTGGCTCTTATTTTTATCTTTCTTTATGGAGAGTTTTGTTTCTCATTAAAAAATGGTTGGTATTGGTAAAGATCACTATACAATCAGGCTTCTCTTTGGCCTCCATTCACACCATGTGAACTAATAGATTATCTGCCTATATAGGCATCAATAACAGGACCTGGATTGGGGGGCTTGTCATTATTTAAAATATGCTGCCATTGTCATTCATAATTTTCAGATATCCTTTCCAAGTATTTGGTGCCAGATACATAATTATTGCCAGTGTCTGCTTAAGTAGATCCCACATTGAAAGAAAAGTCAAATCTTTTGGCTTTTAATCCATTTATTGCTAAGAGTGGATGAAGTCTAGGTCCTCTGCTAGGAGATTACAGAGAGGATACGATACAGATATTACTTTCTATGTTTTTATCTCAATATAATATAGTACAGGGAGTTTGATTGATTCACTCATGGTCATAGCACTTCTGGTGACTGAGCTGTAACTTATGAATGTGGTCGTCTAACTCTGACTCAATGTTCTTTCCATAAAGACATTCATTTTTTACCAAGCTTCTAACGGTGACATGAATTTCCTCTGCACAGAAATTCAACTTCATGGTTTTCCATGGGCTAACCAGTTCCCCAATGTATCAGCATTCCTAAAGTTCTTTCTCCCTAGCTTTATTGAGGTATAATTGACAAATTAAAATTGCAATGTATACAGAGGGTGCCAATAACTGTATACGTATTTTAAGAAAGGTAAAAACTGTATTAAATTATGCTTACGGTAACCCCTTTGAGCATCTCTTATAATTGCAAATGTCAAACATGACTTGTATTCATCTTTTGTTATCAGTGTATATTGAGTATTACAATTAATACAGTTTTTCCCTTTCTTAAAATGTGTATACATTTTTTTGCACCGTGTGTGTGTGTGTGTGTGTGTGTGTGTGTGTATGTGAGTATCAATGTGATGATTTGATATACCTGTACATTGTAAAATGATCACCACAATCAAGGTAATTTACATATCCATCATCTCACATAGTTATGTTTGTGTGTGTGGTGAGAATACAAGATTTATTAGTAATTTAAAGTATACAATACACTATAATTATCTAAAGTCACGATGCTTTATGTTAGATGCCCAGAACTCATTCATCTTGTGACTGAAAGTTTGTACCCTTTGACTGCCATCTCCCCATTGCTCCCACTCTCAGCTTCTGGCAAACAATAATTCTACTCGCTGCTTTTGTGAGCCTGGCTAAAATTCCACATACAAGTGACTTCATACAGTATTTACCTTTCTCTGTCTGACTTATTTTACTTAGATTAATGCTCTCAATGTCCATCGATGCTGTTGTAAATGGCAGGATTTCATTTATTTTATGGCTGTATAATAGTCCATTGTGTATATTTACCACATTTTTAAAATTAACTCATTCATCAACAGACACTTATGTTTTTTCCATATTTTGGCTATTGCTGCAATGAGCGTGGGATATAGATATCTCTTAAATTTAGTGATTTCCTTTCCTTTGGGTATACAGCCTTAAGTGGAATTGATGAATCATATGGTATGAATCATTTTTAAAATGTTAAGGAAACTCCATACTATTTCCCATAATGGCATGGCCATTTATATTCCACCAACAACATTCAAGGGCTCCTTTTTCTCCACACTGTCATCAACACTTGTTAACATTTGACTTTTTGACAATAGCCATCCTAACAGGTGTGAGGTGGTATCTCATTGTGGTTTTGATTTGCATTTCCCTGATGACTAGTGATGCTGAACACCTTGTTATACCTGTTGGCCAAAAATGTGCTTTATTTGGAAATATCTCTATTCAGGTGCTTAGCCCATTTTGCAATCAGATTATTTTGTTTGATTTGCTATTGAGTTGTATGAAATTCTTGTATGTTTTATACTAATGCCTGAGTAGATATGGGGCTCAAAAACAGTTTATCCATTTCCAGGATGCCTTTTCATTTTGTTGATGGTTTTCTTTGTTATGCAGAAATTTTTAGTTTGATTTAATCCCATTTGTTTATTTTTGCTTTTGTCCCTGTACTTTGGTGTGGTATCAAAAAAAAAAAAATCACTGCAAGATTAATTCAAGGAGCTTTTCCCTTGTGTTTTCTAGGAGTTTTGTGGGTTTAGATCTCAGATTTAAATCATTTACCCATTTTTGACTTAATTTTGTGTGTAATGTATTTTCTAAAAATATTGTGCTGCATGAAAAACAGGGGGGAGAGAGAGAGAGAGAGAGAGAGAGAGAGAGAGAGAGAGAGAGAGAGAGATTTCTTTGGTTAAATATGTTTGGGAAACACTTGGTGACACAAGTTAACCTGATGAGACTTTAAATTAATATTTTAAATTTTTGAATAGTTCTCTTTACCACAAAACTTTGAACCATTGGCTGAGCAGTGTATAAGATGCAGTCACCTTTTTCTGATTTGCCTCAAATCTTGATCCCCTCAATCCCTATCTGTACATATCTATCAGAGATATTTTATCAAATCTTAACATTGTGGCTCTCAGAGGACCCACACTGCCCCATGTCCCTTGGCTTGGTGTAGTCACACAGCAGCCTAGCCGTTCGACCCCTCCAGTCTTTCCTTAGGGAAAGATGACCCTGCGGAATTGTCCCTCATTGGGGTTGAGTTTATGTTATCCTAAGTCTCCATGTTTGGTCCTTGTAAACAGGGTCTGCAGTCAAAGACGAGTAAGTTTCCTCATGGGAGGGACAACTTAAGCCAGGCGGGACCCCCTAGGACCCCTATAAGTTAGCATAATAAAGTTAGGAGGTAGTTGTGCCCCTCCTCTAATTCTTTCTGAGATGCTGCTGACCCATGCCTCAACTATTGTTCTGCACCCTCAAGTGTAAAGGACCCATTGGAGCAATAAGATCTCGCTCTTCCCGCTTGGCTCATGGGAGAGTTTCACCTTGTGAGACTTACTCCCCCAGGGATTGTATACACTACACCTTGGTTACTTGGAGATGGTGTGCATCGGTTGGTATGGGACAATTATGGGAATTGGAAAAATGTTTGTCATGTGGTGTAAGAGTTTCACAGACCCTGCCCCTGATCATGTGATTTCTATTGTTAAAAATCAATAAATACCGACAGTGGCCCGATTCAGGGCTCCAGTCTCTTGAGGCTGCGAGTCCCTTGGTTCTCTGTGATTTAACTGTATTTGTTTATATGACCTCCCTACCTTTCTTGTGCATTCACTATTTTGTGGAAAGTTTTTTGATATACTTATGTCCTTGCTTGGGTTGTTTCATATATCTAGAATGGCTTTCTACCATTCCTTTACCTGACTGACAATGCAGGTGTTATCTCCTCCTGGAGAACCCTGGGCTGACTCACTATTTTAGGTACTCTTCTCATGTCATCACTTCTTAAGATAGTTAATATATTGTACAAAAATGTATGCCCTCCTATTTTCCAATATTTTTTTATCCCAGGGTGTGGTATATGGCTAAAAGTGTAGAATGCACATTATAAAGATTTATTAAACTGAGCTGCACATTATCTCTCTGTGTTTATGTGTATTCTCTCTCTCTCTCTGTGTCTCTCTGTCTCTCTCTCTGTCTCTCTCTCACACACACACACACACACACACATCTCTTTCTCATGCTATCATTGTGAACACAGACGTAAAGCATAAAGTCATGTAAACAAGATCATTACTGTTTTCCAACTAACCCAGGAAGCACTGACATGGGATGACATTTTTCTCTACATTCTATATTTTTTTATTAGTGATCTTTATACTTTATGCACTCAACAACAATATATAGTCACAGCCAGCTGTCTCTGAACCCCTAAGACATCAATCATGTCAAATCTAATTGAATCAAAGCATGAACAGTTATAAATAGAGTGCAGCTGGACGAATAAAATTTTTTTAAAAAGGAAAGGAAAAAGAGACGTGTATCTAGCTGATACTGTCACTTTAAGATATTCCCTTGTGGAAATATTTCATGGTTTCCTAAATGTTTCCCCCCATTTTTTAGCCTCTTTATTAGTAATTTTGTGATTTATTTAGAAACATTTATCAATCTTTGAGATCAATTTTGCTTCAGTACAAGTTAAATAGTTTCCAGGTGTAAACAACTTGCTACTCTGTGATATAAAATTACCTACACTCCCAAGTAGGCTAGTCTTGGGGTTTTCTGACAGTGCTGAGGGAGGTCAGAGAACACACCATAACATGTAATTCAATTTGTGGCCAGACAGCCAGACTCTATTTGACTTGGACATTTTATAGCTTCTAAAATCTCAAAATATTGTCCCTGAAAATTACCTGTTTCTCTCTGCCTGTGATGTGTGCCATGGATTCCATGCCATCTGCTCTGCTTAGCCAGTAACTGCCCTCTGGAGTAATTAGCTCCAGACTATGCCTACATTAGGCGTTCTGTCGACTGTCATTCTGACCAAAGCCCCTCTCAACACTAGCTTGCCTCAATCTCTGAAATTACTTTTACTACAACACTTCTCATTCTCAGGATAATGCTTACTCATGGCATGGGTGATTAGAGGGAAGCATGGTAAGGGTTTCCAGCATTCTGGTAATATATTTTTTTCTTGATCTTGATGTTGGTTATCATCTCTATTTTATAGAAGCTCACCAAGAACTGAATTTATTTTGTATTATTATTTTTCAAATTGCACATACATTTATTTCTCTTTTTAGGAATTCAGTATCATTTTATATTAATTTCAGGTGTACACATGGTGGTTAGACATCTATATAATTTAAGAAGTGACCCTTCTGACTAGGCGGGTACACACTTGGCACTATGCATAGTTATTACCATATTATTGACTATATTCCCTATGTTTTACTTTACATGTCCATGACTATTTTGTAACTACCCACTTGCACTTCTTGATCCCTTTAGCTTTTTCACCCTGCCCCCAAACCCTATCCATCTATCACCCCAATAAATCTAGTACCCATCTGACACCTTAGTAGTTATTACAATATTATTATTTATTATATTCTTATGAAGTATCACATCCCCATGACTACCATGTAACAAATTTGTGCTTCTTAATCCCTTCCCTTTTTTCACCCAACCCCAAATCCCCCTTCAAAATATTCTCTGTATCTAGCAGTTTGTTTCTGTTTTATTCATTTGTTTATTTTGTTTTTCAGATTCTACATATAAGTGAAATCACATTGCATCTGTCTTTGTCTGTCTGACATACTCCAATCAGCACAAACTCTCCAGGTCCATCCATGCTGCTGTAGATGGCAAGAACCTATTTCCTTCCATTGCTGAGCAGTATTCCATTGTATATATGTAGCACCTACTCATCGTCCATTCTTCTATCAATGGACACGCAGGCTGCCTCCACCTCTTGGCCATTGTAAGCAATTCTGTGGAGAACATATAGATGCACATGTTCCCTCAAAGTAGCGTTTTGGGTTTCTTCAGATAAATGCCCTGAAATGGGATTACTGGGTCCTTCTTTGTCTCTTGTTACAGCCTTTGTTTTAAAGTCTGTTTTATCTAATGTAAGTATTGCTACCCCAGGTTTTTTGCGTTTTGTTTTTGTTTCCATTTTTATGAAATATGTTTTTCCTATCCCTTTGCTTCCAATCTGTGCGTGTCTTTCGACCTGAAGTGAGTCTCTTGTAAAGAGTAAATGGAAGCGTCTTGTTTTCTTATTCAATCATCCACCCTATCTTTGGATTACAGACTTGAATCTACTTACATTAAAGTAATCGGTGATAGAAGTGCAGTTATTGCCATCTTATTTATTTATTTATTTATTTATTTATCTATTTATTTATTTATTTATTGTCCACAGTAAAGAAGTCCAGCTAAGATACCTTGTAATACAGGTTTGGTGGTTACACACACCTTTAGTTGTTTTGTTTGTTTGTTTGTTTTGTCTAGGAAGCTCTTTATCTGTCCTTTGATTCTAAGTCATAGCTTTGCTGGATAAAGTAATCTTGGTTGTAAGTCTTTACTTTTCATAAGTTTGAATATTTTGTCCCAATTTTTTCTGGCTTATAAAGTTTATGTTTAGAAATCAGCTGATAATCTAATGGGAGCTCCCTAGTAAGTAACTAACTGCCTTTCTCTCGCTGCTTTTAAAATTCTTTCTTTGTCCTTAAACGTTGGCATTTTGATTTTGATTTTTCTTGATGTGGCCTCTTTAGGTTGATCTTGTTTGGGACGCTCTGTGCTTCCTGGGCTTGCATGTCTACTTCCTTCACCAGGTCATGGAAATTTACCTTCATTATTCACATAAGTTTCCAATTTTTTGCTCTCTCTCTCCTTCTGATACCCTTATGATGCAAATGTTAGTACACTTGATGGGTCTCAGAAGGTTCTAAAACTACCCTCATTTGGGGAGAATTTTATTTAATTAATTAATTATTATTTTGCTGTTGTGATGGGGTGTTTTCTGCTACCTTAATATCTTAATCACTGATTTGATCGGCTTCTTCATCAAATCTAGAGTTGATTCACTCTAATGTTTTCTCATTTCAGTTATTGCACTCTTTATTTCTGAATGGTTCTTTTTTATGTTTTCTGTCTCTATTTTAATGTTTCCTATCTCTGTTGAAGCTTTCATTGAGATCACTGAGCATCCTTTTAACCAGTGTTTTAAACTCTGCATCTGCTAGATTGCTTGTCTCCATTTTGTTTATTCCTTTTTCCGGAGCTTTATTCTGTCCTTTCATTTGAAATATATGTCTTTGTCTCCTCATTTTGGCTTCCTCGCTGTGTTTGTTTCTATGTATTAGGTAGAGCTGGTATGTCTTCTGGTCTTAGAAGAGTGGCCTTATGTACTAGGTGTGCTATGGTGCCCAGTTTAGTAGTCTCCCTGGTCACCAGAGTGGGGTGCTCCAGATGTGTCTCTTGTTTGGGCTGTGTGTGCTCTCTTGCTGTAGTTGAGCCTTGGTTGCTATTTGCATGTCAATGGGGGGGAATGACTTTGGGGCTCATTGGTTGTAAGGAATGGCCATGACTATAGTGTAAGAGCTATAGTGCAGGGATTGACCCTACAGAGTTGTATTCATGTTAGCAGGCTGTCGTGCCAGCCCAGTCTACTCTTTGGGTGTGTCGTCCTTGGACGTAGCCAGGTGATACTTCAGCTGGGTCGGAAGTTGGACACTGGGTGTGACAGCTCCAGGGCTTCCTTGGAGGGGACATGCTTAGGCCAAGTTCAGTAGCAGCTTGTACCCTGCCCAGAACTGCCTGGCATGAGCCACAAAGCAATCTTCAGATGGTCCATTGCCTGCACTGGGCTTGAAGGTACCTCAAGAGACCAAACCATGAACAAGGCCAATTGTCACTAGTCTGGACTTACAGCTTCTCAGCAAGATGTACAGGATGTGCTGAAGCCAGGTGCTGCTTGTTCGTGGTTTGGGAAGCTTTGAGAGATTTGGGGAAAGTCTGGAGCATGAGCCAAGACACACTGTTTATACAGAAAAGCCCCTGGAAGAGGCTTGGATGGGCCCAAAAGTTGAGTCACATGGGGTCTCTGGGAATCACCAGGGAAGGGCAAATGGATGTTGTTAACCAGATTGATGGAGGCTCAGATACGGTGGCCACCTGCATTTGCATGCCAGGACTAGAGAGGGCTCAACAAAGAAACCAGGGCTTCCTCCAGCTCCTCAGTCTGGGAAAAAGATGCCCCTCTAGCACTCTCGCTAAGCTAGACAACTCAGTTCTTCAACACATGTCTCTTTCAAGCTGCTGCCCCACTGCTGAAGCTCAAAGTAAATGAATCTGTCATTGAGTAAGTCTGTGCATGGGCCCTTTAAGAAGAATGCCTGGGACTGTAGCTCCCTACAGGTTTTCAAAACCAGAAATTATGGAGATGTATCTCACTGGCATTGGACACCTGGACTGGGGAGCATAGTGTGGGGCTGGGACCTCCTTGCTCCTCCAGGGGGCACCTTCACAGCTGAGATATCACTGCTGACTTTTAACGGTCACGTGTAGCTGTGGGACCAGGCCATTCCGCATCTCTGCCCCTCCTACTAGTCTCTAGGTGGCTTCTTCTGTATGTCTGTAGTTGTTGGGCTTTGGTTCAGCTAGACTTCAGGGGATTCTCAATGGTTGTTCTGTAATTTTAGCTGTAATTTTAATGTGGTCATGAGAAGAGATAAGCACATCATTTACCTTTCTTCCATCCTGACCAGAACTTCCTACATTTATTTTTTTGTATGTAGAGCATGCTTCAATAAAAATATATTAAGAGATACTGTCTTTAAAAACCATGTATTTTAACCACAGTAAGACATTTTGTCTGGGAATGATATTACATTCTATATCTAGTATAAAAGGACTTGGCTTTGAGTCTCTTAGACCCCAATGAGAGTACCAAGTCTGCTCCTTACTTTCTGTGTGTTCTTCCCTCTTTGTTTATTTCCTTACCTGCTAAATGGAAATTATATTGCCATCTTAATAAGGTAATTGAAAGAATTGAATTGAATAAATCATATAAAAGCACTTAGTACAAAAAAAAACAGTATATGGTCGCTATTATTATTAATAACAACAATACAACAGCTTAATTAGAAGTGGATGAAAATATATGAGAATTGCTCCTGGTGTGGCTGAGGTTTGGTTGTAGCAGCAATATCAAACCTTGTTAAGAAGGTTAAAGACAGGAAATACAAGTGAAATATATGCTGTTATAAGACAGGAAAAAGCACTGAAATGCATACAAATACAAAAAAAAAATCAGAGTTCTCACTAAGGCTGCTCCTTTGTGAAGGAGGCCCCAGTGCTTGCCTCCTTGAGGTGTGTGTCCATGAGGAGAGTCTGTCCAAACCCAGTATGAGATTGTGTTTTTCCTTTTCTTATTTTGATAATTACTATTATATTTATTTTCATACTTTTCTCCATACTTTGAAAGTGTAGACAGTAAACATCATATAAATGTGATTAATTCAAGAATAGAAAACCCTTCCCTATGATAGTTTTCCTGCTCATTTTTTTTTTAACATTGAATTTTTTTTTTCCAATTACATTTGACAAACAATATTGTATTAGTTTCAGGTGTGCATAGTGATTATACATTTATATAACTTATCAGGTAATCATACCAATAAATCTAGTACCCATCTGACACCATACATAGTTATTACAATATACTATATTCCTTATGTTATACTGTATTCTGTATTCTGTAACTGCAAATCTGTACCTCTTAATCCCTTCATTTTTTTCTTCCATCCCCCAAGCCTCCTTCCATCTGTCATTCCTCAAAATGTATCTATGAGTTTGTTTCTGTTTTGTTTGTTTGTTTTTATTCTTTAGATTCTACATATAAGTGAAATAATATGGTGTTTGTTTTTCTCTGTCTGACTTACTCCACTGAGCATAATACCCTCTAGGTCCGGCCATGATTTTGCAGATGGCAAGATTTCATTCTTTTTTATGGCTGAGTAATATTTCATTACGTATATGCATCACCTCTTTTTTATTCATTCATCCATGAGTGGACACCAGGTTGCCTCCATATCATACTATAGTAAATAATGCTGCAATGAACATATAAATGCACATGTTCCTTTGAAGTAGTGTTTTGGGTTTCTTCGGATATATATCCAGAAGTGGGATTACTGGGTCTCTCTCTGCCTCTTATTAAACCGTTGTTTTAAAGTCTGTTATGTCTGGTACAAGTATTGCTACCCCAGCTTTTTGCTTTTATCCCATTTTCATAAAATATCTTATTTTAATGAAATTTATTTGGGTGATATTGGCTAATAAAATTATATAGGTTTCAAGTGTACAATTCTATAATACATCATCTGTGCATTTTGTGTTCAGCACCCAAAGTCAAATATTCTGTCACCACATATTTGATCTCCTTTGTGGTCCTCTATCCCCGTCACTTACCCTCTGTAACCACTAAAATGTTTTCTGCGTCTAATAGTTTTTTCTTGTTTGTTTGCCTTGTTAGTGGTTGTTTTCAGTTTATAACCCACATATTGTTCTAAACTTTTCCTGTCTGACTTATCTCACTTAACATGGTAATCTCAAGATCCAATCTATTTACTTTCAGTCTTTGTGTGTCTTTTGATCTGAAGTGAGTCTCTTGTAGGCAACATATGTTAGTGTCTTATTTTCTTACTCATTCAGCCACCCTATGTCTATTGATTAGAGCATTTAACCCATCTACATCTAAAGTGATTATTGATAAATATGTAGGTATTGCCATTTTACTATTGACATTTTATTTATTTATTTATTTATTTGTTTGTTTACTTACTTACTTATTTCTTACTTACTTACTTATTTCCCTCTTAAAGAGATTCCTCGATGATTCCTCATAATTCTGTTTTGGAGGTGATGAACTCCTGTAGGTTTCTCTTGTCTGGGAAGCCCTTTATCTGTACTTTGATTCTAAATAATTACTTTGCAGGGTAGAGTAATCTTGGTTGTAGGTCCTTACTTTTCATCATTTTGAATATTTTGTCCCAATCCTTTACGGTCTGTAAAGTTTCAGCTGAGAAATCAGCCGACAGTCTTATGGAAGTTCCCTTGTAGGTTAGCTAACCACTTTTCTTTTGCTGCTTTTAAAATTCTTTGCTTGTTTTTAAACTTTGCCATTTTAATTATGATGTTTCTTGGTGTGGGCCTCTTTGGGTTTGTCTTGTTTAAAACTCTCTGGACTCCTGGGCTTCTTTGTCTATCTCCTTCACCAAGTTAAAGAAGTTTCCAGTCATTGTTTATTCAAACAAGTTTCCAATTCTTTTCTCGCTCTCTTCTCTTTGAAAACCCATATGATGTGAATGTTGTTACCCCAGATGTTGTCCCAGAGGCTCCTTAAACTATCCTAATTTTTTTAAATTCTTTTTTCTTTGTGCTGTTTTTATTGAGTGTGTTCTCCTTCCTTGTCTTCTAAATCACTGATTCAGTCCTCTGTTTCATCTAATCTACTGTTGATTCCCTTTAATGTATTCCTTATTTCATTTATGATATTCTTTAATTCTGAGTGGTTCATTTTTATGTTTTCTATTGCTATTTTGATGTTTCCTATATCTTTGTCGCAGTTTTTCCTGAGATCACTGAGCGTTTTTATCACCAGTTTTTTTTTTTTAACTCTGCATCTGATAAATTGCTTTTCTCCATTTTGTTTATTTTTTTTCTAGAGCTTTGTTTTTTTTCTTTCAGTTGCATGTTTCTATGTTTCCCCTTTTTAGCTGTCTTTCTGGGTATTTTTGCTTTTTTTTTTCTTTGTTTGTTTGTTTTCTACATATTAGATAGCATTACTCTGTCCTGGTCTTAGTAGAGTGGTTTTATGTAGTAGGTATCCTGGGGAGTCCAGTGGCACAGTTTCCCTGGTCACCTGAGCCAGGCGCTACAGGTATGTCCCTTGTGTGGGTGTTGTATGCCCTCCTGTTGTAACTGAACCTTAGCTGCTGTTTGCATATCAATAGGATGGATTCACTATATGGCTGGATTGGTTGTGAAGACTGGCCTTGACTATAGTGGAGGAACTGTTGTGTATGGGCTGAACCTACAGAGCAGGATTCACTTTAACAGGGCTCTGGTGCCTGCCCAGGCTGCTCTTTGGGTGTGTCACGTTTGGGGGTGGTAGGGTGATGTTCAGTTTGGCCTGAAGCTGGCCACTCGGTGTGCTAACAATTAGGCCTCCTTTGAAGGGACACTATCACAATTCAGAAACTAGTTCAATTACAGTGTATGCCTTGCCTGGGGCCACCTGGCATGAGCCACAGAGCAATCCACTGAAGCCAGCAACCCACACTGGGCTTGCAGGTGCCTGGGAGAGGCTAAGCTGTTAAATGAACCTGACTGTCACTAGTGCTGGGCTTGAGGCCTCTTAGCAAGATGCACAGGTTATGTTGAGGCCAGATGTTCCTTGTTTGGGGTTAGTGAAACTTTGAAGGATTTTATGAACATATGCAGCATGAACAAAGGACATTTGAAAAAACACTGGGAACATCTTGCTTGGGCCTCCAAGTTAGGTGGGTCACGGTCTCAGGAAACCACCGGGTAGCCGATCTGTGTTAGCCAGGTTGACGGAGACTCAGATATGGCACACACCTGTGTGTGCAGGCTGGGTGGGAGAGAGCTCAGAAAAAGAACAATGGCTTGTTACAGCTCTACTGTCTGGACATTTATACACCTTAAAATATGTCCACCACACTAATTTCACAGTATATGTCTGTCACTGTGCAAACCTATCACAGTATTATTGATGACATTCTCTTTACATTTTTCACCCATCCTCCCACCCCCTCTTTTCTGGTAACAATTCTTTGTTCTCTGTTTCTATGGGTCTGTTCTCATTTTGTTTTGTTTGCTTATTTGGTTTGGTATTTTTTAGATTCCACATATAAGTTTTTTTTTGTTGTTTGTTTGTTTGTTTTTTCTGTTTTTTTTTTCTGCCTGACTTGTTTCACTTAACATAATGCCCTCTGGATCCAACAATGTTGCAAATGGCAAGTACCATTCTAACTTATTTTTTCATGAAACTAAAAAGCTTCTAACAGCAAAGAAAATCATCAACAAAAGAAAAAGACAACCTACTAAATTTGAGAATGATAAATTACATATGGTTTCAATATCTAAACTACATAAGAAACTCATATAACTTAATAAGAATAACAAAATCTGAAAAGTCGAAAAAGATATACAGATGTCCAGCAGACATATGAAAAGATGCTCAACATCACTAATCATCAGGGAAATCTAAACCAAAATCATAATGAGATACCATCTCATTTCAGTTAGAATGGCAATTATCAAAACGTCAACAAATATCATGTGCTGACAAGGATGTGGAGGAAAGGGAACCCTTGTGCACTGTTGGTGGAATGCAAATTGGTGCAGCTTCTACGGAAAACAGTATGGGGATACCTCAAAAAACTAAAAATAGATATACTATATGACCAAGCAATTCCACTTCTGGGTATTTATTCAAAGAAACCAAAAATACTAATTTGAAAAGATATATACACCCCTGTGTGCATTGCATCATTATTTACAAGACAAGATATAGAAGCCACCTAGGTGTCCATCAGTAGATGAATGGATATAGATGTGAGTAATATATCCTGTGTATGTATGTGTGTGTGTGTGTGTGTGTGTATACATTTATACATTATTGATCCTTTTATTTCTGGTTGTGTATCCTAAATAATTTTCTTCAATTTGAAACTTGCTATTCACTTCTCTCGATGAATTAGGGCCATTATTGTTAATAGCAATGAACATACTACTGTCTAAATTCTTCCTATGGTAAAGTTTTGTTTTCAAAGTAATATTTAAAATATCACATTATACTGTAATGTTAGCATGTATTTCCAGGTTCATGAAGTTGTTACAGACATATGGAGCAGCTCATCTTATTTCCCATCATCTCTCTTATCCCTAAAATATTAATATAATTTCTTACTGATGGCTGATTTTAATGAAGTTTTAAATCTAATGATTTTCTTTTATATATATTTACTGAATTTTATTCCATGATTATATAGAGCTTTGACAAATGTTGTATAGATGAAATAGTTCTGTGATTTTCTGATCCCTGTGGAAATTTTTAATTCAAAGTATATCTATTAAATTTATTGAGAAATTTGTCGAAATTATTTGTATCAGTACTTCTCAGAATTATTTAACTACAAGATACCTTATTCATTTGAATCTTAATATTTACTTGATTGTCAAGGGGAATCTTGTTTCCACTCAATTTTGTTCTGAAAGGCTCAGAGTGCTAAAAGAATTAGAGATTACAAAGTTAGTAGATCTTAAATGAAATAAAGGTAAAACTACTTACAACTTTCAAACACTTCCAAATATACTGTCTCATTAGATTGATGATTTGAATTGTGTACAATAAAAAGATTCAGTTAACTCTCTTAGGCTACTGATTATAAACATGAAGGCTTGAACATCTTCCAACTTGTTTGGAAGATATGAATAAATACTTTCCAGATAACTTGGAAAAAGTACAAATTATAATCAATATATAAACTGATGGAACATGATTATAGCTAAACTTATTTTACAAACAACTTTATTGTATGGTACATCATTGGTCATGTGAAGCATCCTTAGCATTTTTATGTCTGACATTTATTTATGACTTTTATAAAAGTGTCACTGCTGAATTCATATGGTAGTAAATCAGCTAGACTTGACATGAAATGTTAATAGCATGCAGAGGATATAATGGGAAATTTCTACCATGATACACTTTCCTATCTGTTTGTGGTTCTAATAGAATTATTAGCCAGCCAAGCTGTGGCTCTGTACACTTAATAGCATTTTTGGATTTTATAGACATGTATGTTTAAAGCTTTCACATTGCTTAAGAAGGTCCAAACTGTGTTTAAATGTGAAGATACACAACACTCTCCCCAGTATATACTATTATTAGTCAAATAAATGTTAAAATGTATTTTATGAGTAGAGTGCAATCAAGCCTGTTGAAAAACTACATGGATGGTGTAGTCAAAAATATAGTCATAAACTTTAAATTAATTGACATTCCAGATAAAGGTGAATCCATTCCCTGTAGTGTATAGGCTCCCTCATCATGTGCCCTTCACCTCTCTCTTTTTCTGCATGTCACCCCACATTATGGAACTACTTTTTCTTAACCAATTGTATTGTGCTTTCTCAGCTTTTCCTCTTGCCACGAAATATCCTATACCTTATAACATACTCTTTTCTGATTAATTAATTTCAGATAGCTTGTGTGGTATTCAGTTTAGAGGCCACCAATGAACCTAGACAATTTCCCACATAATAGTTTATCACTAATCACCCTCCATGTTATATATTAGTTGTTCAGTTCCAAGGCCTAAAAAAGTCATAGGGAATGGAAGGTACTCCAAAAGTATTCATAGAATGAAAGAATAAAACCTTTCAAGTGCCCTGACCTAGGATCCACTCCTGTTGTAACACTGGGACCAATGGCACAATATATAGTTAAACTTTTAACAGGAATATCAACTGCCTAAAAGTGAAAGACTCTCATATTCATCCTTGTATTCCAAGTGCAAGAAATAATTTGCAGATCATGGAATTCAACTTAATAGTTCTAATAGGAAAAGAAAACGTTATTAGCACCTACTATATACAGTACAATTCTACATACTTTGTTTGTAATAAATACTTTAACCAGGACAACTACCTTTTGATGGAGGGGCTATGATTAGCTCCTTTTTAAAAGAATAAGAAATAGAAGTCCAGATAGGTTATATAACTTTCCCAAGTTCCTGAGAGATAGAATTTAAATCTTAAAGTCCTGCCTGTCATTTCTAAGGGAGTCATTTTTAAGACAATTGAAAAGTTCACCTGAGGTCATACAGTTTGGAAGTGCCAGAATTGATGCTATAAGATAAACACCCAAAAACTCCACTGACACCAAGATTTTCTTATAAGCTCATGGATATGCAAAAATTATAACATAATACAATATTAATAATATATTATAATAAAGTATAATTGTATATGATATAAAATAAACCAATAAAGTATTATAAATAATTGTACAACTATTATAAAATATTTATTAATGAACTTTTAGAAATATTTTCTTTAACTGGAATATTTTCATGTTGTAGGGAATCTTCTTGTAAACGACTATATATATGAGTAATATCTATATATATTTTTTAATTTAAATACTTTATAGTTAAACATTTCACCCCTCGCATAATGATAACCTCCTCCCTCAATCTATTGTCCCTCTGACATCATACATATCTATTACAATCACATTGACTCTATTCCTTATAAGTCAATATTGCATGACTATATATATTAAATTATAGTTGACATGCAACATTATTCAGCTTCAGCTTCAGGTGTACACTGCAGTGGTCAGGCATCTACATCGTCCATGAAGTGGTTTCCCTAATAAGACATGTGCCCATCTGATTCCTACAAAATATTTACAACATTATTGATTATATTTCCCAAACTGTCTTTTATATCACTGTGGCAATACTGTAGTTACCAATTTGTGTTTTCTAATCCCCCCTCTTTCTCCCTCATCCTCACCCTCCTTCTATCTAGCAACCATCAGTTTTTTCTCTATATTTCAGAGACTATTTCTGTTTCCTTTGTTCATTTATTCAGTTCTTTAGATTACATATATGAGAGATCATATGGTATTTGTCTTTCTTTCTCTGACTTATTTCACTTAGTGTAATGTTTTTTCAATCCATCCATATTGTTGCAGATGGTAAGATTTCATTCTTCTTTATGGCCAAGTAATAGTCCATTGTATAAATGTATCACAGTTTCTTAATCCAGCTGTCTACCAATTTTGGTTGTTTCCATGTCTGGGATATTATGAGTGACACTGTAATAAATATAGGAGTGCATATGTGTATTTTTTTTTCAAATTAATGCCTTGGATTTCTTTGGATAGATGCCTAGGAATTGAATTTCTGGGTCATAAGTTCCATTTCCAATTTTTTGAGATATCTCCATACTGATTTCCATAGTGGCTGCACCAATCTGCAATCCCACCAACAGTACTCAAGAGTTCCCTTTTCTCCACAAGCTGGACTGCACTTGTTGATTGTTAATTTATTGGTGATAGCCATTCTGACAGGAGTGAGGAGGTATGTCATTGTGATTTTTATTTGCATTTCTCTAATGACTAGTGAGTTTGAGCATTTTTTCATGTCTGTTGGCCATCTGTATGTTCCCTTTAGAAAAATGTCTCTTCATGTCCTCTGCCCATTTTTTATTTGGGTTGTTTGATTTTTTGGTGTTGAGTTGAATGAGTGTTTTATAAATTTTGGATATTAACCCCTTATCGGATATATCATTGACAAATATCTTCTCCCATTCAATAGGATGCCTTTTTGTTTTATTGATGGTTTTCTTTGCTGTGAAAAAAAGTTTTAGTTTGATGTAATCCCTGTGTTTATTTTTTCTTTTACTTCCCTTGCCCAAGGGAATATATCAGTAAAAATATTGGTCAGGGTAATGTCAGCAAATTTACTCCCTATATTTTCCTCTAGGAGATTTACGGTTTCGGGTCTTACATTTAAGTCTTCAATCTATTTTGAATTTGTTCTGTTTTATGGTGTAAGGAGGTGGTCCAGTTTCATTTTTTTTTCATGTGTCTGTCCAGTTTTCTCAGCACCATTTATTAAATAGACTGGATGATCATATGTTTTTAATTTTAGTGTCCATATGTTCATCATTTGTGTGTGTTTATCTTGTATCTTGTGATCTTGCTGACCTGACTTAAAAGATTTAAGAGTTTTGGAGTTTTGTGGATGCCATGTAATATTTCACACAGACGTTCTTGTCATCTACTGAAAAGGCCAATTTTATTTCTTTGTTTCTCATCTAGATTCCGTTTGTCTCCATTTCATGCCACATTGAAATAACTATACTTTCTAGTACTATGCTGAATAAGACTGGTGAGAGTGGATATCCTTGCATTGTTCCTCATCTTAAAGAAAAAGTTTTAATGTTTTATAATTAATAATAATGTTAGCTGAAAGGTTGTTTATTTAAGATGCTCTTTATCAATTTGAAGTTCTCTTTATTTCAATTTTTTTCAAGAGTTTTTTATCATCAATGAATGCTGCATTTTGCCAAAGGCTTTCTATACAGTGACTGAGAAGATCATGAGATTTTTCTTTTTTAGCATGCTTATATGGCAGACTCATTTTTGAATATTGAACCAGTTCTGTTTGCATCCCTGAACTAAACTCACGTACTCCTTAAATACGTAGTAACCGTAAGACATATATACACACATACATTTATATAAAATATATATTTATATTTACATTGCTGATTTCTATGTGCTTGTATTTGTTAAGGATATTTGTGTCTATTTTCATGAATGATAACAGTCTGTAATTTTCTTTTTGTGTTTGTATTGTTTACCTTTTTATTTAATAATTTTATGAAATGAATTGCAAAAATTCTCATATTCTATTATTTGAAGAGATTGTGTAGAATTAATATTAATTTTTCTTTAAATATTTGGGAGAATACTCCAGTTAAAGCATTTGAACCTGGAGATTGCTGATGAATTATTCACTTAACAGATAGAGTGGTACTAAAGTTACCCTTTCATATTTAATGAGTTGGTTTACATTTTTCAAAAATCGATTAATTTCCTTTAAGTCATCAACTATGTGTTGAACTGTCCATGCCTTTTCCACATTATCCTTTCAAAGTCTGCAAGACAAAGAACTTTGTTTTTTGTTTTCTCTATTTGTGTGTGTGTTTTCTCTTTTTTCAGTCAGTTTTGCTAAAGGTTTGTCAATCTTATTAATTAAAAAAAGAAAACAGCTCTTTGTTTCATTGATTTTTCTCTATTTTTCCTGATTTGTTTCACTAATTTATGCTCTTTATCTTTATTTTAGATCTTTCCTCTTTTCTAATGTATGCATTTGATGCTATAAATTTCCCTCTCAACAGTACTTTACTGTGTCTCACAGATATTGTGTTTCATTTTGATTCAGTTCAATGTATTGTTTTTTCTTTGACACTTCCCTTTAAACTTAGAGTATTGTAGAGGTGTGTTTTTTAGGTTCCAAGTGTTTGGTGATTTTTCTATTAGGTTCATATTATTGATTTTTAGTTTGATTTAATTGTGATTGGAGAACACACCACATATGATTTTAGTTATTTACAATTAGGTGAGATTGGTTTTATAACCCAGAGTATGGGCTATTTTTGTATATGTTCTTTGAAAACTATGTATTCTGCTATTGTGGGTTGGAATATCTTATAGATGTCAATTGGGTGTCAGTTCTATAATCTTGCTGATTTTCTGTGCAGGTATAGTACTCACTATTGACAGAGGGGTGTTGAAATCTTCATGTATCATGTATTTGTCTATTTCCCATTTCAGTTCAATCAGTTTTGGCTTCACAGATTTTGCAACTCTATTGTTCAATGTATACACGTTTAAGATAGCTATATCTTCTGATAGATTGACCCTTTAATCGTCATAAAATGTTTGCCTCTGTTTCTGGTAATTTTCTGTTTTCTAAAGTTTATTTTATCTGATTTTAATATAGTAACTCCTGCTTTCTTTTGATTAACATTTGCATGATGTAACTTTTTTCATCCTTTCACTTATTTTCAATCAATCTAAATTGCTGTATTTGAAATAGCTTCTTTTAGGCAATTTATATTTTAGTTCATGTTTTGTAATCCATTTCTCTAATCTCTGTATTTTACTCCATGAATTTAGATCATTTGTATTTAATGTAATTATCATTATATCAGGGTGTAAGTATGCTATTTTGTTTATTGTTTTATGTTTGCTCCCTGTGTTTGTTGTTTCTGTAGTTGTCATCATTGTCATTGCTGTTGGCCTTTTGTTTCTTTTTTTGTTTTCTTATGATGTTACCAGAATAGTTGTTTACAGTTACATTTTGATTAATTAATAGAGTTTTGAGTCATTCTCTTTGGATGGAATATTTAATGGTACATTTGGAGTATATCATATACACATAATTCACTAGAGTCTACTTCTGCCATCATTTAAAAATTTGAATGAACTAAAGAATTAATTTTTCCCTTTATATCCTATCATTTGCTCCTCTTCCTCATTAATACTGTAATTGTCTTAAACGTTCCTTTATATTAATTTAAAACCACCTTAGACACTGTTATAATTTTGCTTCTATAGTCCAACATAACTTAGAAAACTTAAGAAGAGTAGTTTCATTTAATTGTATTTACCCATATGTTTTCCTTACTGTTTCTGTTTTCCCTTTCTGGTATTCCAAAGTTCCATATTTATCATTGACCCTCTGGTTAGAACAGTGTCTTCAACCATTCTTTTACCATTCAGATAGGAATAAGTTATCTTAGTTTTCACTGCCTTGAATTTTTTTCCCTTGTGAATTGTTTCATTAAATCAAGGATTCTGGGTTGCTTTTGTTATTAGAAGTTCAGTGTAGAAGTCCAGATTCTACATTCAGGCTCATTGACAGCTGAGCTAGTGAGCTCTTTGTTAATGCTGGTCATGGATGGGAGTTCCAGCTCCTCACCAGGTCTTCACAGATACCGCTCTGGATGGGTGGCACAGAATTGTCTCATTATGAAAATATTTATCTGTAAATATATATGTACCCCTATGCTCATTGCAGCACTATTTATGATGGCCAAGACATGGAAACAACCGAAATTCCCTTTGATAAATGATTGGATAAAAAAGATGTGGTGTGTATATACAATGGAATATTATTCAGCAATAAAAAAGTGAAATACTGCCATTTGTGACAACATGGATGGATCTTGAGATTATTATGCTAAGCCAAATAAGTCAGACAGAAAAAGTTGAGAACCATATGATTTCACTGATATATGGTATATAAAACTGAAAGCAACAAACAAGACAAACAAACAAGCAAAAACTCATAGACACAGACAACAGTTTAGTGACTACCAAAGTGTATGGGGTGAAGGGAGGAGGTAAAAGGAGGTAAAAGGGATCAAATATATAATGATGGAAAGATAATTGATTCTGGGTGGTGAATTCACAATGCAAAATGTAGGTGATGTATCATAGAATTGTATACTTGAAACATATGTAATTTTACTAGCCAGTGTCACCCCAATACATTTAATTATACAAATTGCTTCATTAATGGTCCCCACATAATGTTCATTGACATTAAGGAATAGTGGGAGGCTACTTGTTACTTCCTGATATGAGTTAAAATTATTGTTTCATACTACTTTGCCACTTTATTTGTGAAGCTTGGATATCCTATTAGTCTGACAAGGATGGAAATCTAAGTACTCCACTCAGCAATCCTGACATGGATAGGGGTGGAATTAGATTTTTATGTGTGGTGTTTGGTTGAGGTAGAGTAGTTGTCTAAACATTTTCATGCCTTACTAGGTTGCAACTCTCCTGTTTTTGTTTTTGTTTGTTTGTTTGTTTGTTTATTTGTTTTTGTCTAAAGACAAAAGGATTTGAAGAGGGATTTTATTGTCTGCACCCATTGTAATTATTGTGTTGTCACACTGTTTAGTTCCAAGTCTGGGATATATGGGGAAGAATAAAACAAACAAATAGGAATCTCACAACTGTGTCATTTATTGGTTTCTGAGGTGGTCTACCATCCCCTCTCCAGTATTCAGAGTCTTATGTTTTCTTTTGTTGTGTTTTTGTTTTGTTTGTGTGTTTGTTTCAATACAATATCTTGGAGTTATAGTTGCTCCTAGCAGGAAGGATAGGGAAATTATGTCTATGTGTTTTCCTGGGAGAAGAAAATCCTAACTACTTATTTAAATATCTCTTTATATGACTGTAAATTTTCACTATTGTCTTTTTTAAATTAAATTTATTGGGTGATGAATTTACTAAAATAATGGTTACTAAAATTACATATGTTTCTAGTGCACAATTCTGTAATACATCATCTGTATGAGGTCAGACAATTAAGTTCGTGAGCTTGTTGCAGTGATGTTGCTAACCTTTTTTTTTACATCAGAGGGATTATTCATTATGAATTTGTACCAACTAGACAAACAGTTAACCAAGTTTACTATTTGGAAGTGCTGAAAAGGCTGTGTGAAAAGAATTAGACGACCTGAGCTTTTCGCCAACAAGGTATGTCTCTCACATCATGACAATGCACCAGCTCACATGACACTTTCTGTAAGGGAGTTTTTAGCCAGGAAACAAATAACTGTATTGGAACACCCTCCCTACTCACCTGATCTGGCCCCTGAAGATAAAGGAAGTACTGAAAGGAAGACATTTTGATGACATTCAGGATATTAAGTGTAATACGATGACAACTCTGATGACCATTCTAGAAAGAGTTCCAAAATTGCTTTGAAGGGTGGACTAGGCACTGGTATCAGTGCATAGCTTCCCAAGGGAAGTACATCGAAGGTGACTGTGGTGACATTGAGCAATAAGGTATGAAGCACTTTTTCTAGGATGAGTTCGCAAACTTAATTGTCAGACCTCATATATCACATCTTGTGTTCACCACCCAGAGTCGGTTACTATATTTTCTATAGAAACAATGTAAAACTAATTCAGTCTTCCCTCTAGTGTGATTGATTTGACATTTTTTTTAAATTATAAATATAGATACTTTGTTAAAGTTTCCTAAAAAGCTTCAGAAACAAAGTTTAACAACCCTTTTTTGGCACTGCCACATTGATCTGGCTCCACAGTTTCTTGCTCAGAAACACTTCTTGCAGATAAGCCAGTCCTCAGTGGACTCCAGAGCATTGAGTTTACTTGTTTGGCATCAGAAGGCCTCCACCACAGCACTGGGTCAGCAGAGTGACCCAAGTCCCTTTCTTCCCAGTCACACCCAGCCCCATCACTGAATGATCATAGTGTCCCATGTCAACATTTAGTACAGAGTCTCCCCTTTGGGGACAAAGAGAGATTTCAGGTAGTCAGCATAGACCATGGACTTGTGGTCATTAAGTGCTAGGAGATGTGGCTGGGTGCACAAGTATGTCTTACAAAGGGTCATTGTAAATGAGGAAAGACAAAGCTTAAGGTTTCTGATATTCAAAGTTAAATCCAAAGGCACAGCCAATAAAGTGAAATGTGTTTATAAGGATCCCACCAATTCAATTTTTGGAGATTTCAACTTGTTTGAGGTAAAATTTCTTTTTTCATTCTTTTGAAGAAATGGTGTGATTTAACAAACTTCAGAGTAAATGCATTGTAGGGTGCGCATTTTATGAAAAGAAACAAAACAACTATATCCAAATGCCTTAAGCATTATTTGCAGATGTACATTGCTAATTATACAATCAAATATTTTATTTATAATTCTATTTATAATTTTGTTGTGCTTTTACACATACCATGATATTGAAATCCTTAAAATGGAATGTTATAATTAATATTATCAGATGCATTTGTCCTGATCTCCTCTGTCTCAACCCAATGCCTCCCACCAGCTGACCCACCACATTCTATGCCATCAAGTTCTTAAAAGGAGCCGTGAACAACATAATTACCAACATCCTTAACACATCGTGGTAGATGCTTTTCGTATTTATCTCATTTTACATTTTTTTTTTAATTAATTTTATTGGGGTGACAATGTTAGTAAATTTACATAGATTTCAGGTGTACAATTCTGTATTACATCGTCTATAAATCCCATTGTGTGTTCACCACCCAGAGTCAGTTCTCCTTCCATCACCATATATTTGATCCCCTTTACCCTCATCACCCACCCTCCACCCCCTTACCCTCTGGTAACCACTAAATTATTGTCTGTGTCTATGAGTTTTTGTTTCTCATTTGTTTGTCTTGTTCTTTTTGGTTTATATACCACATATCAGTGAAATCATAGGGTTCTCTGCTTTTTCTGCCTGACTTGTTTCACTTAGCATTATTCTCATTTTACATTTTTAAGACCTCTCTGATGCAGTCACTATTATTATCCTCAAATTGCTGAAGCATCATGGTTAGCAAGGTTACATTATTTGTGCAAACTCCAGAGTTGATATATGACAGCTAAGTATCAAATTCGAGCTCTGATTACAGAATGTGTGCTCTACAAAGGAGTCCTAATTCACTCACTCTGCTATGTGCTCTTGTACCGATATCCTGACCAAATTTTCTTCCAGTGTTTCACCCACTAATATTGTCTCTTGGTATCTCCTTTGTGCATCCTACCTCCCTACAGTGCTTGCCACTTCCACATTAGCACATAGACATGGAGGAGAAATCTGATGGATGAAACTTAAATGCATGAAAGTTAACAACCTTCTCTTAGGAAATAATAAATCCTTCTCAGAGTGGTTTCCTGTCTACTTTACTTTTCCACTATTCATACTGACTTCCAATTTCTTCCTTAAACTGGGTCAAATGTGCTGCCTAACTTCAAAATCATTCAAAATTGGAATTACCCTAGTGTTTGAAAATCACAAAACAGTATTTGTTTTAATACAGAACTCAAGCATCTCACAGATTCAGACTGACCTCTCCCATCCAATGAATTACTTGACAAAATTGTAAAGTTGTCTATTAATGTGGGGTGATGTAGAAGTGGTTTTAAATTCAAAGCAATGTTCCTTTGTCTTTCGAGTTAAATAATTTTTGTCAAGGCCATGAATATGAGTTACTCTGAAGCCTCTGAATTTCCTATTTAAGAGATTTCTTATGATGCTTTGAAAGGAGATAATTTATTGGTAGATATCTACATTTCATAAGTGGTACCTTCAAAATATTCTTATATAACTTTTTAAAGTGGGAAAGAGAGCAAGGAGAAAGGGTTTGCCCATCTAAGTAGTAACACACTTGTGTTGCAGATACACAGTGAAGATTCAATTTACACTCATTTAGTGGCTTACGTTGGCTCAGAGTGTAGTTAATGAGAAGGTCCTTTAGTCAGTGGAATCTTTTCATGGATGGTATTTTGTTGAAGAAGCTATCAGGAAAGCTTAAAATTCATGATTCTCTCCTGTTTCAGGCATCTCAGTTTGTCAGACCCTTCTAATAGAGCTGTATTATACCTAATACTTTTGGAATATAGACTCCATGATATGTTAGATAAAACTACTTTAAATCACATTTAATATTTATTTCTATTTTATAATATTCATGTATTATTGAAAGTTTTTATGTCAAAGGAATTAAGTTAAAACACATCAATGACTTTTTTAATATTTATAGAGGTGAGCATATGATTATTTTTTTCTCTTTTGTCCAACATGTGTGGTAAAACATGATAATAGATTGTCAAAATGTAAACAATCCACTCCTGAAGGGCATATTCTTCTCTAAATATACCACTAAATTATGTTTACTAATATTTTCTTTAAGGTAATTTTATTGAGTAAAAATATGGGAAATTTTCTACTTGTTACATGTTTTAAAATTGATATCATGCTAGCATCAAAAGATATAGTTAAGAGAAATCCTTCTTTTTCACAATACTGAAAAGCGAAATGGGCTTTGAATCAACTATTCCCAAATATTTGAAAGAATACTTCTGTGACAATTCTGAGCATTTTTTTTTTTTTTTTTAGGTAAGGTTGGACTGTGAAAACCTTCTTTTTCATCCATATTAATTGTCCCATTTAATATATTTTTCTTAGTTTTTTTTCTTTTTTCTATAAAATTAATTATATAATCCAGTGTTTTCAATTTTAATTAATTAGATTAGAACAGAACAAAGTAGCCTTATACAATTCATGTAATTTTATGTTTTTGATTATATCTTATGTTTTCAATTAATGCACTTGATTTTACTACTTTATTTTCTCCTTATGGCTTCCTTGAGCTCTTGTATACCTGTTTTGTGATCTCCTTTGAAAAAGTTAATTGTTTCATTAAGCTTTCTTATTTCATAGGAATTTATTTCATGTCATTTTTATTGATATATTAGGAATAATTTTTACTTAATATCTATTTTCTGTGTGTGTACTTTTATTTTTTATTATATTTATTGGTGTGACATTGGTTAATAAAATTATACATATTTTAAGTGTACAATTCTATAACACATCATCTACATATTGCATTGTGTGTAAACGGGGTCAAATATATGGTGATAGAAGGAAATTTGACTTTGGGTGGTGAACACACAATAGTAGCAATCATTTTATAGTGGATGTTAACTATTTCCCACAGATATGTCTTATATGTATTAAACATAAACTTATGCTTCTCTTCCTCATTCTTTGTTTAAGGTTAAGTGATTACTTAAAGGAAAAGGGAACAATATTGAGTGGCTTTATTCCATTATTTTAAACAATGAATCCAAAATTGAAAGAAGTTAAAAACATAGTAGAGACCTTTATAAACACTGTGACTTACGTAACTGGTGATACATGCTATGGTGTGCTAATAGTTTTTTATTTTCTCTTACCTCCAGCACCTTAAATATTTTGAAATCTGAAATGGTCTACCCCTGCATTCAGCCAGGACACTGAAGATGTTGACTCCACCTCATTTTTACAGCAATATGACTTTGTGCTATATCCCTGTTCTCATCAGCATGATTTTAATTCTCCTGTCCAGGCAAATAGTTTAACTGTTCATTACAGGAACTTTCCAAAAGATCCACCAAAAGTTTAATGAAAAATGTCCACAGATACTTTGTGTCCTATGATTCTTTGTATCTCTCATCTCAAAATCCTTCCCTGGAGGTTTCCATCAGTTCTGGATTATTATATCCTGGCCTTTACCCAATTGGAATGAAGAACCCTCCCCTCCAGCCATACCCCCCAACCTCTCTACTGCTAAAGTTTTGCAAGGTAGAAGATGGTGTTCTCCATTGTTGTGATAAGCAATACATTCAGTTTGCTCTTATCAATAGTTCATGTTGATAATTTTGGGAGAATCAGCCTTTTTTCTATTAAATTTACTGGGATGAAAATGGATAGTAAAATTACATAGGTTTCAAGTGTACAATTCTGTAATATATCATTTATATATAACATTGTATGTTCACCAACCAGAGTCAGTTCTCTTTCCATCATCATATATTTGATCCCCTTTACCCTCATCGAACACCCTCTTCCACCCTTACTCTCTGGTAACCGCTAAACCACTGTCTATGTCTATGAGTTTTTGTTTCTTTATTTGTTTGTCTTGTTCCTTTGTTGCTTTCACTTTTATATCCCACATATGAGTGAAGTCATGTGGTTCTTGACT
This sequence comes from Rhinolophus hipposideros, assembly GCF_964194185.1. Taxonomy (NCBI): domain Eukaryota; kingdom Metazoa; phylum Chordata; class Mammalia; order Chiroptera; family Rhinolophidae; genus Rhinolophus; species Rhinolophus hipposideros. The sequence goes on along the minus strand of NC_138052.1, from coordinate 4,210,452 downwards.
CTTTCTGTCTGACTTACTTCACTTAGCATAATAACCAGCGTTTGAGAACTTCATTTCCCTGCCACCACTTCTTGCTTTGCTTGGTCCCAGGATTATAACTATAACATCAACTATGTTCATAATTTATAGAACATTTCTTTTAAGTGAGCTTTGATAAATTTCAATATCTTTGCTAGACATTAGTTTAGGAGGTTACAAATTTCGATGCATTAGACAAAATCTACTAGCAGTGCATCCTACAAAATTTCTAAACAGTACTCTCCAAAGCTGTCAAGATCATTAAAAAAAAAAAAAGTCTGAGAATCTACCGCAGCCACAAAGAATCTAAAGAGAAATGCCAACTAAATGTAAAGTAGTATCCTGGAACAGTGAAAGGACATTAGGAGAAAACTAAGAAAAATTGAATAATCTACACAAATTAGAAAATGTACTTAATGTACCAATATTCACTTGACTATAAGGAAGTATCATACCAATGTAAAATGTTAATAATAGCATAAACTGGGTGTGGTTTATATGAAAAATCTCTGTACTATCTTTACAATTATTATTTAATTCTAAATGTTCTGAAAAATGAAATCTGAGAGTAAAAAAATATATGTATTTCTTGATCACTTTCTTATCAGTCTTTATATCTTTTATTTGAAAATAAACATTATAATTTCATTTAAATAGCCTCCTTCTTTTCTCCACTTCTGATAACAAACAAAAACTCACAGACACAGACAATAGTTAAGTGGTTACCAGAGGGTAAAGGGGGCAGGGGGCAGATGAGGGTAAAAAGGGTAGATGACGTTAAAAAGGTAGATGAGGGTAAAAAGGGGGTCAAATATATGGTGATGGAAGGAGAACTGACTCTGGGTGGAGAACAATATATGGGTAATGTATTATAGAAATGTACACTTGAAAACTATATCATTTCTCTGACCAATGTTACCCCAATACATTTAATTTTTTTCAAAGCAAAATTAATTCCTAAAACAACAAACATGAACCTCATGCATCCACACTAGTGACATGGACCCACGTGGAATCTCTATCTCCCTCTAACTCCCTGACCTCCATAAGTCTTATACTATATCAAAGTCTACTTCAAGTTGTTCTCCTTTTTGAAATATGTTTGGTTGATTCCTGGGGTAATGATTAACTCTCTTCCCTTTGTATCCGGGTAGTTATAATTTACATTTCCACAATTAGCAGAGAAAATTCTTTGGAACAGTGCAATTGTGTTGGTACTTGAAAGATGGGCAGGCAGGAATAGAGGTTAATGGAAAGTGCATGGGTTTTGAAGTTCAATAATTGTTATTCTTGTGGAACACAATTAACATCCTTGAGCCTCAGCTTCCTCTTTCTGTAAAATAGTAGAAATGACAGTTTCAGGATTATTGTGATAATTAATCAAACGAAGTTATCGCTTTTCTGGATGATCAACCCCAGCACGGAGATGGGTGGCAATTTGTCCACCTGAAAAAAAAAAAAAAGATCATGTACTAAATGTGAATGTATACTGATAGTCATTGCAAATAAAAGGATGAAAAGTATACAATTCCTGTTCTCAATTAATAGTTGGTTGAGATAGGTAGTTAAAATTTATCTCTAGCCAAAAATTTACGAGCATGTTACCACAAAGGAAAAAATGTTCTGTGGGTATATAACATTAAAAAAAAGGAAAAAAAAAGCATATAATTCCATAGTTTGAGGTTTAAGATTCTCTGAAGAAGATGACACGCATACTGAACAAAGTTATAAAGTTTTATTAAAGACAAATAGAACAAGATAAGCCAATGAATAGAATCATGAAACAGTCTAGAGCATTTGAACGTTTATCTAGTTCATCATCGTTAGAGCATGAATTACAAATAGGTGAGTGGCAGGAGGTGACATTTGGGAGGAAAGCAGGTGATGGAAGCTGTTGTAGGTTATACTGAAGTGCTTGAATTTATCTTGTATAGACTACTGAGATCAAATAAAGGATTTTAGGGAAGAGAAAGTAGGAGGGAATCATTTTTGTGGGAATAAATCCAGAGAAGTAAGAATTACAAAGACTTACAAAATGTTTTGGATGTGATGTTGAAATAAAGGGATACTTTTTCTCTAAATAAATCAATTACTGTAGGGGTGAACATAAAAGGAAACTACTTAATCTGGTTCATACTTGATGCCTTTTGAAGATTAATTGTTATTTCTTTGCAGTTAAAAAAATTGAAGTTTAATAAAATAGAACAAAGTCTCAAGCTAAGCATACCAAACTCATTAACAATGACCAACATTTGTTAAATAACGTCCTTTTCACCATATGAATAAGTACAGAATTCTGACTTCTCTCTGTTCTGCTCCATTTAATAACTTGCCCTATAAATCAGAATACAGAGTCATATTTTCAACTGAAGTTAAGAGACAGAAACTCTCAAGCCCATCATAATTGAAACGGTGTTCAGGTTGTGACAACTGTCTTTCATCTGTGTAGGAACTCTGGGCAGAATAATTAAAAACCAGCAAATATTTTGGGTGAACTGGACTTTATCTAACAAACAATGAATGGATTTCTAGCTGTTGCTGTTTTAGAAAGATGGCAAGGAGGTTTGTGGAAAATGGAAGTGGGAAAAAAGGAAACTAATATTTGTCTCACAATACCAGGTTCCTACTGCATTAGTTACTATTATCTCATGTTAAGAGAAGAAAATGAGGTTTTTCAAAGTTAGATAAGTTGCCAATGCCATTCAGGTATCAGAGTTTGACTTTAAATGCAGGTACTCCTAACATCTGACCTGCTCAGACACCTGAATGACAGAAACTGGATCTTTGGTACACACATGCTCTGACTCAGAGGTAATTAGATTGTTCTCGTCTGTGGTCCAAATGTAGACTTTGTGAAAAAGAAAGTAAATTTTACTTCATATTTCAGCCAGTTTTCTCTTACAAATCCATAAAGCAAATATTAGCACATTGGGAAAATCAGACAAATCATTCTTCACCTCTTCCAAAAAATTATTTTGGCCAGGTTTCGTTTGGCTCAGAGACCTTTTCTTAACCTATATCATTCAGATACTGTCCACATTTACTTTGGCAAAATTTGCCCAGGTTTAATATTTTTTGTTACAACATTTTATGATGATAAATTAATCAAGTATAAATTACATGTAAATGTGATTTTATGACATTTACAATTTTCTCTTCATCTAAGAAGCCACTGAATTTTGCATGAATCAGAACCCAAATTCAACTGAGAATGTGCACAAAGTATTTTTAGATTTTATTTTTCCAAAACAAATTGTAGACTATGCCTACACAAAATCAGTTTTAACTAAAAAAAAGTTTTGATAATTAACATTTTTAAAAGATACTTCAATTAAAAAATACTTTTACTAAATTATCTTTACACAAAATTGATTGCTTATAATGAATTTCTAAGAATGCATTTTTCTGATCTAACTTCTAAGAAGAAGCAGTCATAGTAAGAAAAGAAAATGGGGACAAGTTATGCAGCAATTTCTCTTACTATGAATTCCTATACACTTGATTTTTTAAAATAAATGTTTATTTTATAATATCTTTAGATATGTTGAATAGCTGCAGGGTATTGCAGACTGTTTCTTCATATATCACATATAGTTTCCCTTATTGTTAACATCTTATATTACTGTGACATTTCTTCACAACTAATGAATGAGATTGACACATTATGATCAACTAAAGTTTATATCTTACTTGAATTTTCATAATTTTTGCATAATGTCCTTTTTCTGTTCTAACATCTGAATATCATGCATAGGCTCCTTTAAACAGTGACATTTTTTCAGACTTTTCTTGTTTTTGATGAGTTTCCCATTTTTGGGTAGTTCTTTATGGATTGTTTCTCAATTTGGGTCAGTTTGCTGTTTCTCTCATGGATAAACTGGGACTATGGGTTTTGGGAAGCAGTATCACAGAGGTGAAGTGCCATTTTCAACACATCATATCGAAAGAACATACTATCAAAATGAGCTTTCACTGGCTGAGGTAGTGTGTGTTTTTCAGGTTTCCTATTGTAAATTCTCTCCCCCACTCCCTTTCCATTCTCTTTGGAAGGATGTCACAAAGCACAACCCCCACTTAGGAGAAGAGGAGTATGGTTTATTACTTGAGAAGGAACATTTACATAAATATTTGCAAAAAAATAAGCACCAGGTTTTCCTAGGCTGGGATTGACCTGGAGATACGGCTGTGTGTGATGGAAGTGAATTCAGAAGAAACGACACATTAAGTATAATGTATATAAGATTGGGAGCCTTATATACCAGTTATTCTCTCACGTTTTATAGGTAAGAAGATAAGATTAGACAAGTAAATTAAGTCCAAGGTAACAATGGTTTTAAGGTGTTAGGTGTTTTTTTTAACTTAACTTTATTTGACTCCAAATCAGTAACTTTTCCACAACCTTTTAATGGAGAGAACTTTGAGAAAGTGTGGTTTTTCTTTTGTTACTTAATTTGGTTTGTGTCCATATCTGTGAATTCCCTGGCACTCTCTTGGTTCTCCAGGTGGCTCCACGGTGTCATGGGACACCAGAGCTCAGACCACAGTCCCATGCTGCACGCAGGTGCACCCGTCTCCTTGGCAGGCACGACACAACCAGCTGCTGAATTAGGGCAGCAAGGTGTGCTCAGCCCTTTCCCACAGCCAGACTACATCCCTGCATCAGGGTCATCATTTCTTCTGTATAAGCCCCAGAGCTGATCTGCTGCTTGCAGAAACATACCTCAAGGAACAAGAAGGACTAATAGTCTTAGAAATATTAGGCATGTTTCTGTAAATATTTCCTCAGGCTCAAGAAGCAGACACTGGCCATGTGGATTTTGATGGGTCTCAAAAAGGCAACAAATAGAAGCCAGGAAAGGATGGGTTGCTTAGAAAAACAGAATAAGCAAGAAGTATTTCTGTAAACAAACATTGCTATATTAGGAAAATCTGTCGCCTGTGTGCATGGAGAACATAGAATAAATGAGAGGAAATTGCAGAGGGAAGGATTCAATTTACAATACAGCAAAAAAAAAAAAAATACTGCTTGATAAAAGAACCGAAAAAAATGTGGAGTGAGATTCTGGCATTTCCTGCCAGAATCCAGTCAGAATTATGATTTCCAATCAGAATTATGGAAGCCAATCACATATTTTAGTAGGAGGTTTATATACACATTTGCTTAAAATAGAAGAAAATATTTAGATAACTTTTAGAAGTCCAATGATGCTGAAGCTCCATGATTTTGAAAACAAAAATATGAAATAAAATAAAACAAAGCAAAATGAAAAAAAGAACAATGTTAGTGTGTGCTATATAGTGTTTTTAAATTAATGCAGACTGTATTCGGTGTCAAGTAGCTTTGTATTCAGAATTAGAAAAGGTTCTTTATAAGTTAATAGAGACACAGCATCTTTATGTTTTCATTTGCACTATCATTTATAAAAATATAATTTCAAAATGTAACAATTAATTGACAATAAGTCCCATACTTATTTAAGTCTGGTGCCTCTCTTTACATCATGGCTTCACGTCGTTATGAAACTTTCTTTGTTAATGTTTTTCCATGGCCTCTTGCAAACGGCTACAACTTTGTATTTCCTTCGCCTTGCATAACACCTGTATAGCCAGTGTATTATACATAGCAAACAAGCAAAAACGATTTGTCTCAAGTTCCCTGTAAACTCATGAAAACTGTCCTAACTCCATATACAGTTAGGTGAGACAGAGAATGAAGAAAGTTGTATTAGAAATGAGCAGGTCTGCTCTGCCCTTCATCAATTATGTTACTTTGGGAAATTTATTTAACTTTGTTACCTAATTTTTCTCATTTATAAATGGGACTAAATGTAACCATTTGGATGAATTAATTAAAAGATTAGGCATGTGTATGTGTATTTATCACAACACAACACACAATAGATGGGTAATAAAAGGGTACGGACTGTCATCACCCATTAGCGTGAAACTTTACTCAGCCTATGGACACATCTGAATACCACCACACATTATTTTTAATATCATCAGTTGCATTTTAATTTACCTAAAAACTTTAAGTCGTATTTTAATTTACCTGTTTTTTACCTAATTTTATCTCACCAGCATGAAAAGAAAAGCGATATCACTTGATTTGCTAGGTATAATTTTCCTGTATACTCATTAATTATAAAAAATAGGAATATACTCATGATTATTAGACTGTAAATAAACAAACCAAACTTCATCCTTGGAGCTTCGGGAAGAAAGCCTGCTATAAGAACTTGACCTTCACCCTTTTCCTAGATGCTACCATCACATGACTTCTGGTTACAGCAGAATTAATCAGAAAACCTAATTTGTTTCACTTATTACAGAAGCAAGTATTCTAGAACTTTCAGTATGTTGCAGAATAGGACAAGTATGATCTTTGCAATAAAGAAACCTGGGTCTGGATTTCTTGTTAATTCCTTTATGTCTATCTGAACTTAGATAAATCATTTTCCTTTACTTCTACTCAGATTTGACAAAAGAACAAAAAGGGGAAAAATGAGAACTCATTAATTCAAGGAAAAATAAAAATTGAAAAAAAATGCAACTATATATAGAATTGTACAGTTGAAATCTGCATAATTTTACTAAAAAAGTCACTGCAATTAATTTAATAAAAATTAAAAAAAATAAACTAAAACAAAATATTCTTTCGAAGTATAAAATAATTTAACTTGTTATATTATTTCACAATATTATGAAATTATTAACTGCCCTTCGATTAATAAAATAGGAGTTACACTTGAGCAAAATAGTCCTCCAGGAAAAGAGAACTTGGGACCTGATCATACTGAGCTGTAATGGTGGAGCAAGATACAGTATCCATCACAATCTGTCCTCCACCTCCATTATAGGTGAGTGGTACCTGGGAGGTGGTAATCCAGCCGCTGCATGATGGAGCCTTCACATTCCAGAAAGTGCAGCTGTGTGACTCAGTCTGGCAATGACATGTGAGTGAAGTGGCCACGTCCAGGGATAAACAACTGTTCCGGAGTGCCTATGCATATAATTATGAAGCAGAAAGTTATTCTTAGTTAGTATTATGCACACAACAAAATAGCAAGATATTATTACATAAATAAAACACTTCTTTTCTGAAATTTCCTGTTTGTTTTGTTTTTGTTTTTTTTTTTTTTTTTTTTTTTTTTTTTGAAGCATTTCATATAGGAAATTCCTTTAGGAAAGATCTTTACTGGTAATTTTTTAAAATGTGTTTCTATATCTGTGTATGCATGTATGTGTAGGAAATCTGTTTAATTATTTCTTAAATGTCGTTTAGTTAGTTAAACATTTTTTTCAGTACTTTGAAGGAATTTATTATTTTGGTATCCTTAGGCTTCCATTTTTGTTGATGGGAAGGGCACTGTCAATCTAAGTTCTATACCTTAGTAATAGTCTGTGTTTTCTCTTTGGCTGATTTAAAATTGCATTCTCTCTCATTTTTCTTTTCACCACAATGTACTTAGATGTAGATTTCTTTTTAATATTTTTCTACAAATATTTTATAACTTATAAACCTGAGAATCTTGTTTTCTTTAAATCTGAAAAATTTCCAGGCATTATTATTTTTAAAAATTTTCTCAGCCATTTTTTCTAACATTTCTGTCTCTGTATCAGTCTTATCCCAAATTTTCTACTTTTGCAATAATACCTTTCAGTATCCTCTTTTATTTTTCCCTTCTCTTTTACTCTTTGCTTAAATTCTGGACAATTTCTTTAGATATACTGTCTTTTTCACAAAATCTTACTTTGTCTCAACTGCTGTTTCACACTTCCTATTGTAATTATAAAAATTATAATTGTGTAATTTAAAATTTTTAGTATTTGTTTTTGTGTGAGTGTGTTAAACTAGTATTCTATTTCTGGCTCATATTTACAACTTTCTCTGTAAATTTTCTAAATATTTTGAACATATGCATTATTCAATGTCTGCATTCCTTTGAGTTTTTCTTCCTACTGATTCTCATTCATACTCATATTTTTCCTTTTGTTTTTAAAAACTTTGAATTGTATACTCATTTTCAAACAGCAGAACTTTATGAGAACACCATAAAAATGCACCAGCAGAGTGTATTTCCACTTATTTTGCCAGGTGTTCTAAAACGATCTCAATCTCTGAACGTTTAAAACTAATTTGTTGAGTTGAGATTAAATTCAAACTTCAGACCTATATGAGGTCAGGCCTATGTTTATGGGACCTGAGAGGGTATTGTGTCCCACCCAGAGCATAGCCAGCAACCCAACTTGTTTCTTTTAGTCATATTTTTCACTAAGGGTATATCTTTGACAATCCTGGCTTTATTATCTTGTCTTGTATGTTCTTTATCACCCTTTCTATTTAACTTTAACAGTTTTTAATTTTAAAATAATATACACATATTACTTTTGGACAAATATGTACTTAAAATAGATAATAAAATTTTAACATGAGAGGTCTTTTTGTTTTTCTTCTTCACATGAGTCTACTCAAACTCAATATGTGTCAGTTACTGATATTAGTCCACATGTCAATATGATTTTCCAGTCTTTCTTTATTGTTAGTGCTTAGGGATGTGTCTTAATAGTTTATGAGACTCAACCAGACTTATAAAATTTGCTATGCTATTCATACCCGTGATTTTTATTAGGGACTTTTTTTTTAATCAAGATATGTATATGTAATTTGCAATGGGAAAGTGTGCTCAGGAACTTTCATTTCTGAGACTGTAGAATTTACCTTAAATATGTGTGTGTATGTGTGTGTGTGTGTGTGTGTGTACACACACACGTTTAAGGTAAATTCTACGGTCCCAAAAATGAAAGTTCCTAAGCAGACTTTCCCATTACAAATTAGAAAAAAAAGAGGGAACATTGGTAATGTAAGCAAGTGTTAGACAATTATTGAGTAGGTAATAGCCAGTGGAGTCCAATGCACAAATTGAAGTTTGGGCCTTAGATAGGTACAGAGATCATACATCCATTGTAGCAGGATGAATGTGTGTGTGTGTGTGTGTGTGTGTGTGTGTGTGTGTGTAGACAGGTTGATATAGTTGGTAGTGGGAAGATGACACATACTTATCTGATGGTTTTTACTTTTCCAGTGAACTGAGAATGAAGTACAAACTGAAACAGTGCAAGGGGAAGATATGTTTAAGTTTTAAGAAGAAACGAGTGTATCAAATAGTTATGTCAAGCCATGGCAGATGAAAATAATTAAGAAAATACTGCATATCATCAGGCAGTGCTAAAGGCCCACTTGAAATCTGTTATCATAAACTTAGTCCATTCAGGATAGATAGACAATAGATACCCAGATAGATAGATAGATAGATAGATAGATAGATAGATAGATAGATAGATAGATAGATAGATAGATAGATAGGCAGGCAGGCAGGCAGGCAGGCAGGCAGGCAGGCAGGCAGGCAGGCAGGCAGGCAGGCAGATAGATAGATAGATAGATAGATAGATAGATAGATAGATAGATAGATAGGTAGATAGATATAGTTATATAGAGAGAGATGTAACCCTATTCAACTACACAAATAAATCTGTGTAAAGTGCATTAGTCAATGTGTTGCTTTTAGGGACTTGATTTCCACCGGGTATCAAGTATGATAGCAAGTATGATGTCACACACCGGGTATGTGTGACAAAAGGAGAATGAGGCATGGGAGTTGAGAATCTATGTAAAGAAGCATTTTTGTTTGTTTGTTTGATTATTGAATCTAAGTTAGAAGGGAAATGATAACACCAAGGAGATGAAAGCAGCAAAAAAGCAATTGGATCATCCAGTGGATGTTCCTGTGTGATTGAAATTCTGTTGGAGGTGACATTAAATCACAAGCAAGATTTAAATATAGGGTATGCTATTCAGAAGACAACAACAACAACAAAATGGAAATCAGTTTCTGACGTGGAAAAGTAGACTTCAAGAAGTAGAAGACCTGAGAAGTAAGAGTGCTGGATGAAATTACATGGACATTGTGTCATAAAAATGATATCGATGTAATTATAGATGAGACTACAGAAAGTAAGATGCTGAAATCTCTTGGGAATAAAAGAAATATCTATAGCATAATGCAAGATGAAATAATATACATTTGTTGGTCGTAGTCTGATGGCACATCAGTTGAATTAGCTCTTTAAGTGAGTGAAAATAAACTTCTAGAAGGGGAAATTAAGCTAGACAATTAGTTATTGTGGAAACAAAGGTAATATATCTAAAGTGCATTTCATATTGGTAAACCTAGCATAAATATTGGTAAGTTTCATTGGTAAGTTTTCCATTACTTTTACAATTAAAAAGTCAGCCTCTACACATATTTCTGAAATATATTATCACTACTTTGGGCTGCTTTGAACATCCAATGTATAGTCTTTCTAAGCAAAGTCAAGGCTCCAACAGATTATATAAACTAGCTCCTAAATAGGGGTAGATATCACAATATAGTCAGTTCCAATAAACAGCCCTCATGGATTTTGTTGTCTTTCACCAGCTGTCCCAGACCTCAGTGGAACATGTGAAGTATCTTTCAAATACTCAGATCCTGTGGCATCTCAGACTGGCAGAATTCTTCTCTACTAGATTTTCATTACCAGCTACATCGCAATGCTAAAACTGCTGCTCTTGGATGAATGTAAATTTTCTGAACCTGTTTCTCAACCTACCCCCTGTTGAGAAGGCTGAAATTTATTTCTAGCTCCTTTCAGTTGTGAAAAGGAATCAGCACAAATAACAGTATACAAAGAAGAAGGAGAAGGAAAAAGCAAAGGAGAAGAAGAGGAGAGGAGAGGAGCATAGAGGAGAGGAGAGAAGAGGAGAGAAGAGAAGGAAGGAAAATAAAAAAAAAAAAAAAGAAGGAAGAAAGAAAGGAAGGGAGAAAGGGAAATCAGCACTTGGGATTAAAAATCTAAGAATGCAGAAAGAAAGCCTCTCTAGTATGACAGGAAATAAATTATACTATATGCATCAAGAATTGAGGATTGGGCCTTTAGTATTAAGATTTGAACAGTTGGAATCACTGGAGACTTAAAAATGTGATACTAACAATGATGCAATTGGAATTGAATCAATACATGTGTTTATATACATATATATATATTTGTATTTATATGTGTGTGTATGTATATATATATATATATATATATATATATATATATATATATATGAATGTTATCATGCTTTTAAAAAGAATAAAATTCTTTCATATGTTACAACATGGATGAACCTTGAGGGCATTATGCTAAGGTAAATAAACGAGTCACAACAAGACATGTAAAGTATGTCTCCACTTTTGTGCGGCATCTAAAATAGTCAAACTCTTAAAAACAGAAAGTAGAATGTTGGTTTCCAGAGTTTTGGGAGAGGGGGAAAAGAAGAATAGTTGTTTAATGGATATTGAGTTTCATGTTTGTAAAATGAATAGGTTCCATAGATTTGTTGCACAACAATGTACATAAATTGAACACTAGTGTACTGTACACTTAAAATGGCTAAAATGGCAAATTTAATGTAATGTGTTTTTCCCCACAATTTTAAAATTACTATACCATGGCTAAGCATAAGATATTGTGAGGGTCACCAGAGGGAGTAGAAATAAAACAAACAAGAAAAGGTAATATGATGGAAACTAAATTCAAAGAGTGTGTGTCAAAAATGATATAATTCCCAGGAGTATCAAATGCTTTGCAAAGGTCAAGGAAGATAAGGAAAAGAAAACATCTGTGGGATTTAGCATCACAGGTGTCACTGATCCCTTGTCAAGAATATTTTCAGTAGACTAAATATGAGTTCAAAAGGTGGCAAAGGTGAGGATTTGACCAAACAATTTATCATTCAATCCTAAGTACTTTTGAGAATGAAATAGGTGCTAAAACTATTAACAAGCACATATTTTAAAAGTATTTAGTGTGCCATACACTGATTGCACTGTACTTATGGGACTACAAAACATAACTTGGCTGTTGCAGAGCTGGGAGTAAGGACATGGACACAGGTACTGTGGGAACCAACATCTATAGTCTTTGAGAAGGGAAAGAATTGTTAAGAGCCTTAGATCCCACTCATTCTTAGGTACTTCAGACTCAAAGACCTTTAGAAGAGTTAATGTGAGTGAATCTTTCCCAGTCTCCCCAGCTTCAAACAGGCTTGCCTGTTCTGTACCTTATGTACTGGGACTGGCAGAAAGGTAAATAAAAATTTGGGAGGAAATGGTGGGTCAGGGCAGGGAGAAGAGAGGTGAAATAAATAGCCTACTGGAACAGCTGGGTAAATGCTTGACCTCTGTTGTTTCTAGGAGCACAGAAGGGCCAATCCCAAAGGAAATGAATAACCACATCCATTTCTATGGATGTCCCAGACCTTATGCAAGCTTTTCTTCATGTCCATTTTCCTATGGACTGACGGCAACGAGGAACAGGAGGAAGTAGAATGTGCAGCAACCTGGAGAGTAGGACGTGTGGCTGCGGTGTTGGAGTGGATTCCCTCTATTGCTATCCCCTTCACCTAGCTAAGTAGTGTTCAGTGCCCTTGACCTTAGTACTTTCTCCTGAGAGCCTTGGACTCACTCCACCTTTCCAGATTAAACCTTGTGTTAAGTGTGGTGTATCTGGTACATGTCCTTATACACTGCTAGGCACAATCGTGACAGAAGTTGGAAATGTGAAATGGAGTTCTACCAAATTTATCCTATTTTATGTTAACTCAAAAACTAATGATCACTAGTTTAAAAGTAAAAATCTAGGACGAATGATAAACCAGACAGACAGATGACTAGACAACAGGCCTGAGAGGGTGTTATTCCTAGTAAAACAGTGTGAATGTTACCTTAGCACAAAACATGAGGAAATGAAAATGCCAAGTATAGTCAACGACCTTAAGAAGCTTCATGTTGAAGAAGTACAAAGCCAGAGGTGCTGAAGTAGGAGATGAATATGAAATTTTAAGATGTGAAAAAATTCACCATGTTGATCTAATTAAAAAAGAGCCAATGTGATTTATTTTTTAAAATTTTAATTACATTTATTGGGATGACATCGGATAATAAAATTATGTAGGTTTCAAATGTGCAATTCTATAATATATCACCTACATATTGCATTGTGTGCTCACCACCCAAAGTCAAATCTCCTTCCGTCATCATGTATTTGACCCCCTTTAGCTTCTTCTACCACCCTCCTACACCCTTACCATCTGGTAACCATTAAACTGCTGTCTGTGTCTATTAGTTTTTGTTTCTTTGTCTTGTTCATCTGTTGCTTTCAGTTTTATATCCCACATATGAATGATGTCATATGGTTCTCAACTTTTTCAGTCTGAGTTACTTGGCTTAGCATGATAATCTCAAGATCCATCCATGTTGTCACATATGACAGTGTGTCACATTTTATTATGGCTGAATAATATTCCATTGTGTATATATACCACATCTTCTTTATCCCATCATTTATCAAGGACACTGATTGTTTCCATGTCTTGGCCACCATGAATAATGCTGCAATGAGTATAGTACATGTATCTTTACAGATAAATGTTTTCAGATTTTCTGAGTAGATACCTAGAAGATGGATTGCTGGGCTGTATGGCAATTCTATTTTTAATTTTTTGAGGAACCTCCGTACTGTTTTCCATAGTGGCTGTACCAATTTACATTCCCACCAACAGTGTATAAGGGTTCCTTTTTCTCTACAACCTCTACAACATTTGTTATTGCTTGTCTTGTTGATACTACCATTCTAACATGTGTGAGGTGTTATCACATTGTGGTTTAATTTGCATTTCTCTAATAGCTAGAGAAGTTGAGTATCTTGTCATACGTCTCCTGGCAGTTTGTATGTCTTTTTGAGAGAAGTATCTGTTCAGATCCTCGCCCATTTTTTTTATTTGGATTGTTTCTTTTGTTGTGGTTGATTTGGATAAGTTCTTTATATATTTTGGATATTAGCCTCTTATCTCAGGTGTTGTTTGCAAATATCTTCTGCCATTCAGTTCTGCCATTCAGTTCGCTGACTCTTTGTTTGTTTGTTGATGGTTTCTTTTGGGGTGCAGAAGATTTTTAATTTGCTACAGTCCAATTCATTTACTTTGTTTTTTCTTCCCTTGACTTTGAGGTCAAATTTATAAAGTCTTCTCTAAATCCAGGGTCCATACGTTTAGTACTTATGGTTTCTTCTATGCAATTTATCATCTCAGGTCTTATATTTACGTCTTTGTTACATTTTATGTTAATTTTGGTATGTGACAACAGATAGCAGTCTAGTTTCATTCTTTTCACGTGGCTTTCCAATTTTCCCAGCACCATTTATTGAAGAGGCTTTCCTTTCTCCATCATATGTTATGGGCCCCTTTGTTGAAAATTAGTTGCCCATATAGATGTGGGTTTATTTCTGGGTTCTCAGTTATATTCCATTGGTCGGTGTGCCTGTTTTCCTGCCAATACCATGCTGTTTTGGTTATTGTCACTCTGTAGTATAAATTGAAGTCAGGGAGTGTGATACCTCCAGCATTATTCTTTTTTTCTTAGGATTGCTTTGCTTATTCAGGGTCTTTTGTGATTCCAAGCAAATCTGATGACTTTTTGTTCTATTTCTTTAAAAAATGCCATTGGGATTTTGATGAGGATTGCATTAAATCTGTATATTGCTTTGGGTAATATGGCCATTTTACTTATGTTGATTCTTCCAATCTATGAACATGGAATGTCTTTCCATTTATTTGTGTCTTCTTCAGTTTCTCATAATAATGTGTTATAGTTTTCAGTGTATAGGGCCTTCACATCCTTTTTAAGTTTGTTCTTAGGTATTCTTTTTTATTGCAATTGCAGAAGGACTTTTTTCCATTTCTTTTTCTGAAATTTTATTGTTAGTATATAGGAACACAATGGATATTTCTACATTGATTTTGTATCCTGCCACTTTACTGTATTCATTTATTGTCTCTAATAGTTTTTTGGTGGAGTCTTTTTGGTTTTCTATATAAAGAATTACATTATCTGCCAATGTAAGATAATGTATCTGCCAATTTTTTTTATCAATTTGAATGTCGTTTATTTCTTTCTCTTGACTGATTGCTCTGGCTATGACTTCCAATACTATGTTGAATAATGGTGGTAAGAGGTGCCATCCTTGTCTTGTTCCTGATTTTAGAGAAAAAGCGTTCTGTTTTTCACAATTAAGCATGATATTAAATAAGTATTAATTAAAGATTTGCCATATATAGTATAGACATTATTATATTCAGATACTTTTTTCTATACCTGTTTTATTGTTTTTAATTCATAAATGGGTGTTTTATCCCATTAAATGATTTTTCTGCATCTATTGATATAATCATATGATTTTTATCCTTTATTTAGTTTATGTAGTGCAACACATTGATTGATTCATGTATGTTGAACCATCTTTGCACTCCTGGGATGAACCCCATTTGATTGTGATGTGTAATCTATTTAATGCATTGTTGTATTCTATTTGCTAGTATTTTGTTTAGAATTTTTGCATCTGTATTCATCAGAGATACTAGTCTATAGTGTGTGTGTGTGTGTGTGTGTGTGTGTGTGTGTGTGTGTGTGTGTGTGTGTTGTCCTTACCAGGTTTTGGTATCAGAATAATGGTGGCCTCATAAAGTAAGTTAGGAAGCATTGCCTCTTCTTCAATTTCTGGAAGAGTTTGAGAAAAACAGTTATTGAATCATCTTTGAATGTTTGGTAGAATTCACTAGTGAAGCTATCTGGTGTTGGACTTTTGTTTTTTGGAAGGTTTTGGATGACTGATTCAATTTTCTTACTGCTGATCGGTCTATTCAGATTTTCTAATTCTTCATGATTTAGTCTAGGAAGGCTATATGTTTCTATGAAAGTGTCCATTTCTTCTAGGTTATTGAATTTGGTGGCATATAGTCCTTCATAGTATTCTTGGATGATCCTTTGTATTTCTGCAGCATCCATCATAACTTCCCTTTCATTTCCAATTTTTGTCTGTTTGTTTCTTTTCTCTTTTTATCTTAGTGAGTCTAGCCAAGGGATGTCAGTTTTATTAATCTTTTCAAAAAACCAGTTCTTTTTTGCATTAATTTTTTGTATTGTCTTTTTGTTCTCTATTTCATTTAACTCTGTTCTAATTTTTATTATTTCCTTTCTTCTGCTGACTTTGGGTTTCATTTGTTTTACTTTATCTAGTTCTTTAAGATGTAATGTTAGGTTGTTTATGTGGGATTTTTCTTGTTTCTTGAGATAGGACTGTAATTATATAATTTTTTCTCTTAATGCTGCTTTCGCTGAATCCCTGTAATTTTAATAGGATGTATTTTTATTCTCATTTCTTTTTATTTATCTTTTGATCTCTTCTTTTATTTCTTCTTTAACCCAGTCATTTTTTTTTAATACAATGTTGTTTAATATCCACGTATTTGTGATTTTTCCCACTTTCTTTTGGCTGTTGATATCCAATTTCAAAGCCTTAGGGTCAGAGAATATGCTTGGTATGATTTTAATCTTAAATTTGCTGAGTCTGATTTTATGTCCAAACAGACAGTCTATCCTTGAGAACGTTCCAGATACACTAGAAAAGAATGTAAAGTATGGTGTTCTAAGATGAAGTGCTCTGTAAATGTCAATTATGTCTATTTGGTCTAATTTGTCATTTAGGGCTGATATTTCCTTACTGATTTCCTGTTTGGATGATCTATCCATAGCTGTCAATGGAGTACTTAGGTCCCCCATTCTATTTGTGCTTTTGTCAGTTTCTACCTTTAGTTCTGTTAGTAGTTGCTTTATAGTTTTAGGTGCTCCCTGAAGGGAGCATATATATTGATGTGTTATGTTTTCTTAATGTATTGTCTCCATTATCATTATAAAACGTCCATCTTTTTATTTTGTTACCATTTTTATCTGGAAGTCTATTTCCTCAGATATAACCATGGCTACTCTTGTTTTACTCTGGATGCCATTTTCTTATAGTATCATTTTCCACCCTTTCACTTTGAGTCACTTTGAGTCTATTTTTCTTTGCACTAGGATGTGTCTCTTGAAGGAAGCATATGGTTGGGCTTTGTTTCTCGATCCAATCATCTCCCCAGAGTCTTTTTATTGATGAGTTTGTTTTATTTACATTTATTATAGGATGATTGTTGATATATGAGGTTTTTCTGTAGCAGTTTTATTTATTGTTTTCTGATAGCTTGGTGTCTCCATTGTTTCTATGACTTTGTGTTTCTCTGTTATTTTAGTTTGTTGGTATTCTATAAGTTTTGTCTCTGTTTCCTCTTTTTTTTAATGTTATGTGTCTCAGTTCTGGATATTTTGAAGTTGTTACTATTAAGATTATGTAAAAGTAAGTTTCATATACACAGTTGTCTTTTTTATTTAGCCTGAATTTTATCTCCATTCCCTTTTGCAAATTCATCCCCTTTTACGTTTTTCTTGTCACAAATCATGCTGTGAGTTGTCACAATTATATTGCCACAAATTATGTGCCCTCTATTTATGCTGTGAGTTCATTTCTGTGTTGCAGTAGCAAATTGTCTTCTTCTCTTTTTCTTTTTTAAGTTTTTATCTCCTTTAACCTTTATGTAATATATAAGTGCATTGTGTTCTATTTTGAATAGGAGTTGCCATTTCCTGCTTCTGTCTGTCTTTTAGTCATCTTACTCATAGTTTTGCATTTTTCTGTCTTTTTTTTTCAGGTTGAATAACCCCTTTCAGTATTTTCTGTAATGCAGGCCTTGTGCTGAAAAATTCCCTCGGCTTCTCTATATCTAGAAGCACTTTATTACTCCTTCATTTCTAAAGGATAATTTTCTGGATAGATTATTTTTGGATAGATTTTTCTGGATAGTTATTTCTTTGTGGTAATGTCCCTCTTTCAATAGGTTGAATATTTCATCTCACTCCCACCTAGTTTGTAGTTTATGTTGAGAAATCTGATAATAATCTAATGGGCTTTTTAGGTTACCTTTTTCTCTTCCCTGGCTTTCTTGAGAATTCTTTCTTTATCGTTAATTTTGACAGTTTCAATATAATGTGCTTTGGAGAAGGCCTTTTAGGATTGAAAAGGCCTAGGTGTTTTGCTTGCTTCTTGGATTCAAGGATCCAGTTCTTTCCAAAAGTTTGGGAAGTTCTCATTAACTGTTTGTTTGAATATACTCTCTGCTCCCTTCTCCCTCTCTTCTCCTTCTGGTATACCCATAATTCTTATGTTGCTCTTTATTATGGAGTCAGATAGTTCTTCTGGAATTCTTTCATTTCTTTTAACTCTCAAGTCTATCTTTTCTACCATCTGTGTCATTTCCAGACTTCTATTTTCTGTATCACTATTTTTTTTCCCTCCATCTTGTCAGCTGTATTTTCTAAGCTGGCTATTTCATTCTTCATCTCTTTAATTGAGTTCTTCAGCTCCAATTTC
The DNA here is from genome assembly GCF_964194185.1 of Rhinolophus hipposideros. Lineage (NCBI taxonomy): Eukaryota > Metazoa > Chordata > Mammalia > Chiroptera > Rhinolophidae > Rhinolophus > Rhinolophus hipposideros. The sequence continues at coordinate 4,192,050 of NC_138052.1, read as the reverse complement.
TATTTTTTTTTAAATAAAATTTATTGGGTTTTTGAGTTTTTGTTTCTTCATTTGTTTATCTTGTTCCTTTGTTGTAAAAAAAAAAAAACTCACAGACACAGACAGTAGTTTAGTGGTTACTAGAGGCTTGGGGGGTGTGTGGTAGATGAGGGTAAAAGAGATCAAATATATACTGATTCTGGGTGTGAGCACACAATGTAATATATAGATGCTGTATTACAGAATTGTACACCTGTAACCAATGTAACTTTACTAACAATTGTCACCCAAGTAAACTTTAATTTAAAAAAAAAATTATTGGGTTGACAATGGGTAGTAAAATTACACAGATTTCAGGTGTACAATTCTGTAATACATCATGTATGTATCACATTGTGTGTTCACCACCCAGAGTCAGTGCTCCTTCCATCACCATACATTTGACCCAGTTTACCCTCATCTAACACTTCCCTTACCCCTTACCCTCTGATAAACACTAAATAGTGTCATTTGCGACAAAAATGGATGGATCTTGAGAATATTATGCTAAGCGAAGTAAGTCACACAGAAAAAGTCCAGAACCATATGATTTCACTGACGTGGGATATAAAACTGAAATCAACAAAGGAAGAAGACAAACAAAGAAAGAAACATAAACTCATAGACACAGACAATAGTTTGTTTGTTTTTTCTTTAATTCCAATATTTTTGGTAAAGTATTCATTTTGTGTTTTTTTTCATTTTATTTCTGAATTCATTAAACTGCCTATCCAAATTTTCTTGCATCGAATTGAGTTTTTTTCAGAACTGCAATCTTGAATTCTCTGTCATTTAAGTCAAATATTTTCACATATTTAAGGAAAAACCATAGGATTTCTATTAAAAAAATAAGATATGAAGCCTTCTCACAATACTTGTCTTGTTCGATGCAATCCCAATTTAAGTCATAATGGCATTTCTTTGAAGCTTGATGAATATTTCCAAAGTAAAGTGAAAATATAGAACAAACTTCAAAGAAACTGTTTAAATACAGCAAGTTATAAGACATAAGCACTACATTATATCAAAAACTTGTAAAGCTACAATTTGACTGGTCTTATAGAGTCCTGGCACTATTATTTTGTCCTTGGTCACATAATACTTCTGTTAGCTTATGTACATTTTTTTTAATGCCACAAAAAAACATGTTGATAGTGGCTAAATAAATGACACAGATAATTCTTGATTCAAAAATTCAGAAATAAGAGATATCACTTCAAGTTACATTGGTCAGAAATAGCTGTTTAAAAAAGTAGAAATTAAGCTAGGTCTGATCTTCCACAGTCCAATGTTTTTAAATGAGAAGAAAAAAGTGATATCTCTCACATAAAAAATAAAGGAGAAAATGCATCATCATAAGATTGAATTAACCAAACTTAAAAACAAAATTGAATATCATCAACTGAGTTATAAGTAATTTATTCTTTCTTGCATTAGAATATGTAAGAGGTAGACTACATGTAAGATATGATACAAGCTATGAAATTTCATAAGAACAAAAAATGGAAAAAATGACGATGGAAGTAATTCGCAGAGAAACTGAAAGAGCCTAGTTTTAGGTCAATAAACCCAGATCTCTTCCACATGAAAAGATTTATAAATCCAGCTGTCTTCCTCAAGCTTCCAAATGATAAGAACCTTAATTAAGTCACTGCCAAAAACAAACTTCTTTGAGATCAGTGGTATATTTACAGAATACAAATTAGAAACACCAGTATGTCAGGTGACAGCAAATGTATGAATAATTCTTTCTCTCATAATCACAGAATCTGTTGCTCCACACGCCTTACTTCCTCTAGTGGACACACATCCCATATCATCTTAATGAGAACGCTCTTCCTATGTTTGGAGAACTTCCTGCTGCATGATTATGTCCTCCACACACTCCCAGTGGTTGAAGATATACTTTTCCTTTCACCAGAACTTTTTCCTTATGTCTGACACATGAACATGACTGCAGCACTTGTCTACATCTGTGTTGGATTTTATTTTAGAGAAAGTAATATGAGGAAGCATTTGTTGTACAGAATTTATCTTTTAGAAAGGATTGTGAAGGGTAAAGGTGAATGGTTTTGGAGAGCTGCTGATGTCAAGTGTTGTCATCATCAAAGTTATTCATTGGGCCCAGTGGCAGCACAAGCAGTGCCTTTGACACAGGAGTGCCATGGTTGTGACTGAGGGTGGCCCCTGACTGCAGATATTCAGAGCTTGACTGTCTGACCCTCAGGAAGATTCTGAGATTTATCTAACAGTCCTTAACATTTTTTTGCATAAACATGTTAGAGTAGATTCTGTTTCTTGCAAAATTAATATCTAACATATATTATAAATAGAACTCCAGCTGGCCCATGATCAAGTCCTTTTTATAAAAATAAACTAGGCTCACTGAAGACTTCCATAATAGCAATAATTTCATCTACAAAACTAAACATTGAAGCACTACGCAAAGAGACAGGAAGGCTGACCCTTACTAAATACAGCAAACTCACCATATTATACCCAAGAAAAAGAATTTGAGCTATTGGGGGGTTTCAAAAGCATTTTTTTTTTAAAGAGGAGGAAGGGTAGTTTGTAGTCATGCAACACTGGATTTGAATTCCAATTCTGACATTTAAGAGAGACAAACTTTTGGATTTTTATTCAAGTTATTTATCTCCTGGGCCTTAATATCCATCTTTGTAAAGTGGTATATAACACCACCTTAGAGTTGTTATAAGGATCAGTGGATATTTATATGTCTAGTGCAGTGCCTAGCTTAAAATAAATCTGTTGTAAATAGTACACGTTATAAATCCATGGGTAAAGATGTACTTTAGTCTAAGGAAAACAGCTGACAATCAGAGCTCCTGAGCACTGGAGTTTCTCAGGTTATGGTGAACCTCTTTCATTGAACATATTTATATATAGCAGGGGGAACCATCTGTAAAGATTTTATAGATAGGATTGAAATACTGGATGGAGATTGGCCCTGATGATATCAAGATTCCTTATAATACATGAAATCTATTTATAATTCCAAAACATAAACAAAATTTAGACACTTGCTCTATTTTAATCAGGTGTTTCTTATGAGACCAAAGCACAAATTTCACCTATATGGATAATGAAGCAGAAAAAAAAAGTCATATCTATGTCCACTTCTCTCTAGATTCCTTCAACAGCAAATATTACCACTATTATCCTCCCTAAAATGTTGGCAGCTAGAAAAGTCAGAGCTTAGAGAGGCCTTAGATTCATGTCTTATTGGAGATACTTTGACAGATATCATCGTCTATAGGTTATAGGTTTCCTACTAATGCTACAACTTGAAGTCTGATCTTTATTTAAAAAAAAAAAAAGTTATTTAGTTCCCTTCCACACACATATACCATTAATAAGACTGACCTATTGTAGAAAAGATAAATCTAACCTGGAAAGTTGTTATGTCCTTGATGAAAGAGAGTTCAAAATGTAAAGATATTTTTGATGTTAAGGAAATTGATAATGACAGAAGTAATATATGATGAAAACATAGGAGCTAATCATGGTACAATGCAAAGAAACGCAGAGTTTATGATTAAATCCCTCAGCTTGATTCTTTTCTGGTAAAAGATAATATTCAACAACAACAACAAAAGAACAGGAAAGAAAGAAAGAAAGAAAGAAAGAAAGAAAGAAAGAAAGAAAGAAAGAAAGAAAGAAAGAAAGAAAGAAAGAAAGAAAGAAAGAAAGAAAGAAAAAATAAGATCATGATTCTCATGATTCTATAAAAATGAACATGTTTTAAGTATTTTAGTTTACTCTTTCATTAGAATATTGGTAAGATGTCATGACAGTTCAAAGAAGAATCCAAAGAACAGACATGTCTATAGATAAGAAACATTGAAATGGGCAAATGGGAGAGAGACTTGGCATTTTCCACCGAGGGCAGGGAAGTAAATTGAACTTCCACTTGACAGAATCCGCATGTCTATATAAACTGAAATTATTTGTTTTGCTATCCATTATTCATTGTAAAAACTGTACAATCAGATAGCCTGGAAAGTGTGCATAAGACATTGCATACTTTTCCCTCGAAGCACAAAATTTTCCCTTTACTTCTTGTGACCTGATTAGCTGTTTAAATTCATAACATTTTCCTTAATATCTGATGAGCTTCAGTTTTCATTTCATTAATAAACTTCACCTTGAATTATTATTAAGAGAAAATAATGAGGCAATGTGTGTAGAACATGCCCAGTGCATGGCCTAGCAATTCTCGTTTAAAAAGTGTTCATGATTTCCATGAGAACCTCTTAGTGTTTTCAAATTCCTATAGTATTGACAAACTCTGGTAAGGTAAAGGAAACTGAACTTCAATGTTGAGAATATATTAAGAAATATTGATAAATGCAACAATATGTTAATAACACAAATCATAAAATATTATTCTGAGTAGATGGATACAGACACAGAGCTAGTCCATTTATATGAGATTCCAGAAAGCACAAATGTATAGTGTCAGAAACCAAAAAGTGGTTGTCAGGGGCCAGGGGGTAGAGAGAAGGGATTTTATGTGGATGGGAATGCAGTACTTGGGTGTTTACAGATAGATATATTCTATATCACATTTGTTAAAACTCACCAAACTGTGTACTTTCAACTCAGTAATTTTATTATATATAAATTAGACCTGAACAAAGATGATTTATTTAAGGAAGCAAGAAGTAAACTATTTTTATTCATAGACAACTGATTATCTTTGTAGAAATATAGAACCTACTAGAACTAAAACCTGAGCTCCACAAAGTTGTAAGACACAAGATCAATATACAAATATTGATTGCATTTCTACACACTAGCAATGGGCAATAAAAAATTGAATTTAAAAATAATACCTTTACAAAAGCTTCAGGAATATGAAATACTTAGAGATAAATCTTACAAAACATATAGAAGTCATATACACTAGAAGCTAATTGAATTTAATACCTAAATAAATGGTGTGATACCAACAGATAGGTCAGAAGACACAAATGTGTAAAGATGTCAGCCTTCCCCAAATTAATCTACAATTTCAACCCATTCAAATCTCAGTGAACATTTTTGTAGAATTGCAATATGGTTCTGAAATTCACGTAAATTCAAAGGATCTAAAGTAGTGAAAAATCTGAAAAAGAAGAACCTAAGTTGGAAGGATAATGTTACCTGATTTCAAGACTTATTAAAAGTTGCATTAAACAAGTTGCCATAGTATTAGCTTAAAGATAGACAAATAGACCAATTGAACAGAATAGACTCAAGAAATATAATCTATATATACATATGTGTATATATATATATATATATATATATATATATATATATATATATATATATATATAATTATAGCTGGCATTCATTATTGTTCAGCTTCAGGTGTACATTGCAGTGATCAGGCATTTACATCATCCCTGAGGTGGTCTCCCAAATGGGACACGTGTCCATCAGATACCCTACATTCTCTTTACAACATTATTGATTACATTCCCCAAATTAATTTTCAAAACCCCAGCCATCTTGTGGTTGCCAACAGTTTTCTAATCCTCTCACCTTCCTCTTTATCCCAGCCCACCCGCCCATCTAGCAACCCTCAGTTTTTCCTCTTTGTCTCCAAAACAGTTTCTGATTAGTTCATTCACTTCTTCTTTTCTTTAGATTCTGCATATAAGTAAGATCATATGGTATTTGTCTTTCTCTTTCTGACTTATTTCACTTAACATAATGTTCTCTAGGTCCATCCATGTTGTTGCAAATGGTAAGATTTCTTTCTTCTTTATGGCTGTATAATACTCCATTGTATACATGTACCACCGTTTCTTAATCCAGTCATCTACCGACGGGCATTTCGGTTGTTCCCATGTCTTGGCTATTGTGCATAGTGCTGCAATAAACATAGGAGTGTATAAAGATTTTTGAATTGGAGTTTTGGATTTCTCTGGATAGATACCTAGGAGTGGAATTGTAGGATCATAAGGTAGGTCCATTTTCAGATTTTTGAGATACCTCCATACTGTTTTCCATAGTGGCTGCACCAATCTTCAATCCCACCAACAGTGCACAAGCGTTCCCTTTTCTCCACATCCACGCCAGCGCTTGTTGTTTGTTGATTTATTAATGATAGCCATTTTGAATGGGGTGAGATGGTATCTCATTGTGCTTTTTATTTGCATTTTTCTGATGGTTGGTGAGGTTGAGCATTTCTTCATATGTCTCTTTGCCATCTGTATGTCCTTTTTTTAAAAAAATAGTCTCTTCATGTCCTCTTCCCATTTTTTAATTGTGTTGTTTGTTTTTTTGGAGTTGGGTTGAGTGAGTTTTTTTATAAATTTGTGATATTAACCTCTTATCAGATATATCATTGGCATCTTTTCCCATTCAGTAGGATCCCTTTTTATTTTATTTTGTTAAATTTATTTTAACAAATTTATTTTATTAAATTTGTGATATTAACCTCTTATCAGATATGTCATTGGCATCTTTTCCCATTCAGTAGGATCCCTTTTTATTTTATTGTTGGTTACCTTTGCTGTGAAAAACCTTTTAGTTTGACGCAATCTCACATGTTTATTTTTTCTCTTACTTCCCTGGCACGAGAGGATATGTCAGTAAAAATCTTACTCCAGGTAATGCCTGCAAAGTTTCTTCCTATATTTTCTTCCAGGAATTTTATGGTTTGAGAGCTTACATTTAAGTCTTTAAGCCATTTTGAATTTATTTTTGTATATGGTGTAAGAAGGTGGAACAGCTTCATTTTTTTGCAGGGGTCTCTCCAGGTTTCCCAGCACCATTTTTGAATAGATTGTCTTTACCCCATCGTACATTCTTGCTTCCATTGCCGTAGATTAAATGGCCATATAGGCACTGGTTTTATTCTGGAATCTCTATTCTGTTCCATTGATCTATGTGCCTGTTTTCATGCCAGTAGGATCCTGTTTTGATTACTGCAGCCTTGTTGTATAATTTTGGTGTTGTTGTACCTCCCACTTTGTTCTTATTTCTCAAGATTGCTGAGGCTATAGGGGTGTTTTATGGTCCCATATAAATTTTAGGATTATACTAAATGTCGTTCTATTTCTGTGAAAAATGTCATTGGTAGTTTGATAGGAATTGTGTTGAATATGTATATTGCCTTAGGCAGTATGGACATTTTAATTATATTAATTCTTCCTATCCATGAACATGGTATGTGTTTTCATCTATTTGTATCTTCTTTCATTTCTTTCTTCAGTGTCTTACAATTTTCTGACTACAGATCTTTTACTTCTTTGGTTAAATTTATTCTCGGGTATTTTATAGTTTTTGTAGCAATTATAAATGGGATTGCTTTTTTTAATTTTTTCCTTCTGATGTTTTATTATTGGTATATACAAATGCAACTGATTTATGAATATTAATTTTGTATCCTGCTACTTTACTAAATTCATCTATCAGCTCTAATAGTTTCTTGGTGGAGTCTTTAGGATTCTCTCTATATAGTATCATATCATCTGCATATAATCACAATTTTACATTATCCTTACCAATTTGGATGCCTTTTATTTCTTTTTATTGTCTGATTGCTGTGGCTAGACCTTCCAGCACTAAGTTGAATAGAAGTGGAGAAAGTGGGCAACCTTGCCTTGTTCCTAATCTTAGGGGGAATGATTTTAACTTTTTTCCATTGAGTATGATGTTAGCTGTGGGTTTATCATATATGGCCTTTATTATGTTGAAATATGGTCCCTCTATTCCCACTTTCTTAAGGGTTTTTATCATAAATGGCTGCTGGATTTTATCAAATGCTTTTTCTGCATCTATTGATATGATCATGTGATTTTTATTTTTTATTTTGTTAATGTGGTGTATCACATTAATTGATTTGCAGATGTTGAACCACACTTGCATACGAGGGATGAATCCCACTTGATCATGGTGTATGATCTTTTTTATGTGTTATTGAATTCTGTTCACAAATACTTTGTTGAGGATTTTTGCATCTATGTTCATTAATAATATCGGCCTGTAGTATTGTTTTTTTGTGGTGTCTTTGTCTGATTTTGGCATCAGGGTGATAGTGGCTTCATAAAAGGTGTTTGGGAGTCTTCTGTCCTTCTGTATTTTTTGGAAGAGCTTGAGGAGAATAGGTGATAATTCTTTTTTGAACGTTTTGTAAAATTCACCGGTAAAGCCGTCTGATCCAGGGCTTTTTTTTGTTGGTAGATTGTTGATTACTGATTCAATTTCCCTGGTGGTAATCAGTCTATTCAGGTTTTCTGTTTCTTCATGAGTTAGACTTGGAAGGTTGTACGCCTCTAGAAAACTGTCCATTTCTTCCAGATTGTCAAATTTGTTTGCATATAGTTGCTCATAGTAATTTCTTAATTTTTTTTTTTGTATTTTTGCGGTGCCTGTTGTCACTTCTCCTCTTTCATTTCAATTTTATTTATTTGGGTCCTATTTTTTTCTTTTTTTTTTAATGAGTCTGGCTAAAGGTTTGTCAATTTTAAGAACCAACTCTTGGATTCATTGATCTTTTGTATTGTTTTTCTTGTTTCTATTTCATGTATTTCTGCTCTGATCTTTATTATCTCTTTCCTTGGCTCCCTTTTCGCTTATTTTGCTATTATTTTTCCAGATGCCTTAAGTGTGAAGATAAACTGCTGATTAGTGATTTTGCTTGTTTCTTTAGCAATGCTATGAATTTCCTTCTTAGGACTGCTTTCGCAGCATACCATACATTTTGGGTCGCTGTGTTTTCATTTTCGTTTGTCTCCAGATATCTTTTGATTTCTTCCTTGATCTCCTACTTGACTCATTCGTTATTTAGTAACATGTTATTAGTCTCCATGACTTGGTGTGTCTTCCAGTTTTTTTCGTGTAGTTCATTTCTAATTCCATAGCATTGTGGTCAGAGAAGACAATTGGTATGATTTCAATTTTCTTAAATTTATCAAGACTTGTTTTGTGACCTAACATATATCTTGGAAAATATTTCATGTGCGCTTGAGAAGAACGTGTATTTTGCAGCATTGGGGTGAAATGCTCTGAAAATATTGATTAAATCCAAGTGGTCTAATATGTCATTTAAGGCTGTTGTTTCCATATTGATTTTCTGTCTGGAGGACCTTTTCCTTGTTGTCAGAGGTGTGTTCAAGTCCCCTACTATGATAGTGTTATTGTTGATCTCTGTCTTTTTGTCAGTCAATATCTGTTTTACATATTTAGGTGCTCCCATGTTGGGTGCATAGATGTTTACTAGGGTTATGTCCTCTGGTCGGATTGATCCCTTTATTATTATACTGTGCCCATCTTTGTATTTTAATACGTTCTTCATTTTAAAGTCTATTTTGTCAGATGTAAATATTTTTCTCATTTCCATTTGCATGAAATATCTTACTCCAACCCTTCACTTTCAGCCTGTGTCTGTCTTTTGATCTAAGATGAGTCTCGTGTGCACAGCATATACAAGGGTCTTGCTTTCTTATCCACTCAGCCACCCTATGTCTGTTGATTGGAGCATTTAATCTGTTTACATTTAAAGTGATTATTGACATATACATAGTTATTGCCATTTTTGAATTTGTAGTTAGATTGTTTTCATCTTTCTTTTATTTACAGAAGTCCTTTCAGTATTTCTTGCAATGCTTGCTTGGTGTTAATAAATTCCTTTAGTTTATTCTTTTTTGGGAAGCTCTTTATCTCTCCATCCACTTTAAATGATAGCCTTGCTGGATAAAGCATTCTAGGTTGTAGGCCTTTGTTTTCCATCACTTTGAGTATCTCCTGCCACTCCTTCCTGGCCTGCAATGTTTCTGTGGAAAAGTCATTTTGATAGTCTTATGGGAGTGCTCTTGTATGTAACCCTCTTTCTTTCTCTTGCTGCTTTTAGGATTTTCTCTTTGTCTTTAACCTTTGCCATTTTAACTATAATGTGTCTTGGTGTGGGCCTGTTTGGATTTATCCTGGTTGGAACTCTGCACTTCCTGGGCTTGTATGTTGGTTTCCTTCATCAGGTTAGGAAAGTTTTCAGACATTATTACTTCAAATATGTTCTCAATCCCTTGCTTTCTCTTTTTACCTTCGGGTACTCCTATGATGTGCATGTTGTTGCACTTGATGTTATTCCTGATGTCACTTAAACCATCTTCTTTTTTTTTTTTTCTTTCTGTTGTTCTGTTTGGGTGATCTCTGCTAACTTGTCTTCTAAGTCGCTGATTTGATCCTCTGCTTTATCTAACCTGCTGGTAATTCCTTCAAGTGAGTTCTTAATTTCGGTAATTGTATTCTTTAGTTCTAACTGGTTGTTCGTTATGATTTCTCCATCCTTCTTTTTGTCATCTCTAAGCTCCTTAAACATTCTTATCATCAGTGTTCTGAACTCTGTCTCTGATAGGCTGGTTACCTCTGCTTCATTTGGTTCCAGTTGTGGAGGTTTCTTCTGTTCTTCTATTTGGGACATGTTTCTTTGTCTCCCTATTCTGACTGACTCTCTGTGTTTGCTTTGATGTATTAGGTAGATCCCCTAGAGTTCTTAGTTCTTGCTGGATTATCTTATGTAGTATGTGTCCTTTATATTTGACTTGCACTACTTCGTTCTTCTCCTCTGCATGTGCTCCACAGGTGGCTCTTGTGTTGTGTATATTGTCCTGTTAAAGAAGATCTTTAATTGCTTTTTGCTTGTGAGTAGGTGGGGTTAACTCCTAGGCTGACTAGTTGTGAGACTTGGCTCTGCGCACTGCAGGGTGGTCTGCTGCGTGAGGGTTGACCGCTTAAATGTGGTTTGGCCTCTATGAGCTCTTTTGCCTGTAGAGAATTCCCTTTGTGTGTGTGACTTGTAGATCAAACCCGGTAGTACTCTGGTTTGGTCTGGTGTTGGCCTCTGGATATGTTGAATCTTGTCCCTCTTAAGCTGGGCCCTGGTAGGGCAATTTCAGAATAAAGCAAATTACCAAGCACAACAACAACAACAAAGAAAAAAATCAAATACCTTCACACCTAAAAACAACCGACAACCCCCATTCAACACAGGCAAAGATATCAAAGATAGAAAGACAAAACAAAACAAAGCAAAACAAAACAAAAAGCAGAGCCAGTCTTGGCTTAAGCCCCCCAAGTAATCTCAGATTGTCCTCTGCTGTACCAGAGTCCCCTGTGTATTGTTCAGGCAGAGCTGGTCACCTGGTGCCCAGAGTGACATTGGGACTGCAGATTTAGAGGCGTGGGGCTGATGGGTCTGGATGGTAGTTTTTACAAACTCCGTGCAGTTTCTGCCCATGCCTGCACATATGCACACTGAGAGTAGCACCACCAGCCCTGTGTCCAGTACTCCTGAGCCTTAGGGCACTTCTTGTGTGTGTGTGTGTGTGTGTGTGTGTGTGTGGCTGGCGGGAGATTTCTGAGCTGCTCTAAGAGGAGAGCTGCGTCTGCTACTTACTGCTGATCCCTGGGAGTGCCTTTGCAATTGTAATTGCCCTGCCCTAGGCAGGCCAGAAAGGTGGGGGCTAGAGATGGAGGGGTCTTCTCTCTCCCAGCCCAGCCTTGTCACACTCTTCCCCCAGGCCAGGAAAAATGGTGGCTGGGAGTAGAGGAGTCTCTTCTCTCCTAGCCCAGCAAAAATCGCACTCTTTCCAGCCTCTTCCCTGGGTCAGAGCTGCCTGCCAGTCTTCCCAGGGCCTGAGCACTAAGGCTCCTCTGTAATCTGACACTACTCCTCAGTTCAGGGACCAGTTTAAGTCTCTGGAAGCGTTGGATAGGATTGGAAGAGTGGGGGGAAGGGCCCCAGTAATGGAGTTTGTGTTCTTTGTCTGAGCTAGGGCCCACCCAGCTGCCCCCTCGGTGGGAGAGATCAGCTGTGGGATGCTGGGAAAGGGCCCACCTCCTGGCTTTTCTGTGCTCTGTTCCGTCCTGGGATCCCCTGCGTCTCTGCAGCTGCGGATTCGGGCCGCGTTTCCACAGCCACAGATGCGAGCCACGTCTCCACTCCACCCCCTTCCCTCTTCCCCTGCTTGCCCAATTTGCCCACCTGCAAGTAATTCTTGCACGAGTCTATTAGTTGTTCTGTGTGACGAGCAGAGAGTCCTTGATGGGTTATATGTCCCGTTTGTGATAAGATCAAGAGGAGAACTCAAAAGTGCGCCCTGCTGCCACCATTCCTAAAACATAACTCAAGATGATTTTTTTTAAGTACATGTGATTTGGACCTCTTTTTTAAAAAAATTAAGTTTATTGGGTTGACAATAGTAAAATTACATAGGACCTCTCTAAACACATCCTCTACGCATTTCTTTTATCATTTTGTCTGTGCATAGTTAAGTTTATATTAAAATCTTATTTTGGGGTCATCAGTTTACCACCAAATGCCCTATCAATTTTATTAAACTTGATGTGATCATGAACAAATAACTTCTGAGGCCTTGATTTCTCTAAAGGTTAAAAATGAAAAATGAGTTTCATTATCATTTGAGATCCTGACCTACTGATAATGAGCATATTGAAGACAAAACTAACTAAATATATCTGATATTCTCCTTAATAATGTATTTATTAATTTGTCAATAGATAAAAAAAATCAAATCTAAGTGGGTGAGTTCCTTCTGACTAAATCCTGGCTGTGTACATGTTTGTATTTGGTTGCTGTTTTCATATTTCCTTGTTTTATGTTGTCATGCAGGATGTCTGGCGGAGTCTCGGGTCCCGCTCCCCACATAAAAATACAGCATATGGCTAGGCCAAAAAGGAACACCCACAGAGCCATAGATAGGGAAGTCAAACCACTATATTCTCGCTGGAGGCTGGGTTGGAGACACAGGAAACAGGAGCCACACTATCTGCGACCTGCTGTCCACTTCTCTGCAATCTGTAACCCGCACTCTGCCGTGCTAGCTGCAATTAGCTTTTGCCAGCTCAGCCACCATCTCTTGCTAGCCCCCATTTTTCTGCTAGCGTAGCCATGGCAGTTATATTAGTGCCCAATGGCTCACTGGTTACAGCTGAGGGCCAACTAGCCACAGCTGACGGCCATCCAATCACAGTTAATGGCCATTTACTACCTGAGCCAGCACCTTTCTATGTGAGGCCGAAAGCCTGGAAACTGCTCTCTGGGACTCTATCCCCACACTCCACCCCTATAGGGTCTCGCCTCACAGTCTACGCAACAAGCGTCCTCCGCAAGGGGTCCTTTGCGAGGAGCCTGGAGGTGAATGCAATATCCTGGACACAGCCAGTCTCTCTGGGCACAGCCGGACTTCCTGGGCACAGCCAGGGCTCTCAGGGCACCACCACTCTCTCTGGGCAAAGCCAGGGCTCTCAGGGCACTGCCACTCTCTCTAGACTTCTCAAGGTACCGTGCTGGAACAACAGCAGCTCACAGTCAAGGTGTTTACATATTCTCGATGGTGGCCAGTCAAGACATAAAAGCAAACATCCGCCCGTTCCACTACATGGTGGTATGTTCCCAAACAGTCAAGTGATCCATTAAATTAGGGATGGAAGGCAATTCTCCATAGTCCATAGTCATTCGCCAGGGCTGTCCTGGGGGCAAGGGACTACCGTGACCTCACCCTCATCTCCCACAGAGGACTCAGCGAGCCTTCACTCCTGGGACTACAAGTCCTGCATCTGGGCTGCGTCAGCAAGCACTTCCCAGCCCACAGGGCTGCAACAACATTTGCTTTCTCTGTCCTATGCTGGTTGGGGAACCGTCCACGTCTTTCCACGCCTCCACAGGGGTCCAGCTCTCCGGCAGCTGCTCCTCCTGGTTTTCCTGAGACTGAGTGTTCATACACACAAACTGTTCCAGCACCCTTTGGGGAGCTTTGGCCGGCACCATACCCTGCTCGCTGTGCCATGTGTCATGCAGGGCGTCCGGTGAGGTCTCAGCTCCCGCTCCCCACATAAGAATGCATCATATGGCTAGGCCAAAAAGGAACACCCACGGAGCCATAGATAGGGAAGTCACACCACTATATTCTCGCTGGAGGCTGGGTTGGAGACACAGGAAACAGGAGCCACACTATCTGCAACCTGTTGTCTACTTCTCTGCAATCTGCAACCTGCACTCCGCCGTGCTAACTGCAATCCACGCTTGGCAGCCCAGGGCACTGCCACTCTCTCTGGGCACAGCCAGACTTGCTGGACTCAGCCAGGGCTTTTTGAATTGAAAGGCTTTTCCTCCAGATCTTCTTTTCCTCTTTGAGAAGCAAGCATTCCCCTACTTGGATATTAGCAGCAACTGCCTTTGGCTTGAGCCCAGGTGCAGAAAACAGATGATGACTCAGTCTGACAACATTTCCATTTCCTTCATAAGTATCACTTATGAAGTGTCTTTAATCATTTATGAGTATGTTTTATTTGCTCTTTGCTGCAAACCATTCGAGTATGCGGGTTTGACAGCTTTCTGACATTCTGCAAGCAGCTGCAATAATAGCTGTGACAATGTCATTTACAAATGAGGTGCACGCAGCACTAGCAAAGCGACTTACACACTCTGAGTAATAGGATAATGGAATGGCAACTTGTATGGAAAACAAGATCTAAATGAGATTGCATCACCCTGTAGGAGAGGTGAATTCCTAGACAGAGGAAAGAATTGCTAACATGCATTGTCTCTAATCATGTAAACACCATCTTCCCCAAGTTTTCAGAAATATTGGCTCTGGAAAACTTGAAGGGTACTTTACATTTTCTTATCAGTGCTGCAGTCCATTTCTGCTGCTGACTCCAAATTGTCCACCTTATACTGTTTCTCCACTCAGATTTTGAGCTTCCTGAAAATGAGCCTTTCTCTTATATTTCTTTGTATTTCAAATGTCTAGCAGCGTGTTCTATGTATATCATATGATTAGTACATCTCTGATCACATTGCTACTATCCATTCTTTCTTTAGATCAATAAGCTTTTAAAATTATATATATATATATATGTATATATATATATATGAATTTCTTTAAAAGTGACATATGTGTGTGTGTGTGTGTGTGTGAGTGTATGTATAGCTTTGAAACATATGTGCACTAATGTATGGTTTTGAAGTCTGAGATTTAATGTGTATAATCTCTTTTGCTTAGTATAGTGAATTTGAAAGATAAGCATGTTATTAAACCATGTGGTTTGAAGGACTGATCATTACCATTGGGATAGGTCACATAAGTGAGTAACTTTGAAGCTTTGGCATTCCCTCATCATATATTTAAAAAATAGACTTTATTATTTAGAGCAACTTGGGATTCACAAAAAATTTGAAAGGAAGGTAGAGAGATTACCCATACTCAATTTGCCCCCATATAAATACAGCCTCCCCAACTATTAATGTCTTTTTCTAGAGTCGTACATTTAACACAATTGATGAACCTACATTGACACATCATTATCATCCAAAGCCAATAGTTTAAATTGGGGCTCACTCTCAGTGTTACATATTCTATGGGTTTTGAAAAAAATGTATAATGGCATGTATTCACCACTGTAGTATCATTCAGAATAATTTCACTGCCCTAAAATTCCTCTGTGCTCTGCCTATTCATCCCTGCCTCATAATTAACCCTGGCAACCAATGGTCCTTTGACTATCTCCCTGGTTTTGTCTTTTCCAAAATCATATACAGTAGTACCTCAGTTTTCTAATGTTTCCATTGATGAAGATTTCAGTTTACAAATGCCGTAAACCTGGAAGTAAATGCTTCGAGTTTTCGAACATGCTTCGGAAGTCGAACATGTCACGCGGGTTTTGCTAAGTGCAAGATCCTGACTCTTAGCTGTCGGCTGTTTTTGAGCATTTCAGAACTTTAAGGTCTTCCAGAACGCATTATATTAGAAAACCGAGATACCACCGTAGTTGGAATCATACAGTAAATAGCCTATTCAGATTGGCTTCTTTCACACAGAAATATGTACTAAAGTTTCCTCCATGTCTTTCCGTGACTCAATAGCTCATTTGTTTAATCGCTGAGTAATATTATATTGTCTGGATGTACCACAATTTATCCATTCACCAACTGATGGATGTCTTGATCACTTCTAAGATTTAGTAATAAAAAATAAAGCTTCAATAAGAATCCATGTATATGTTTTTGTGTGAACACAAATTTTCAATTCTTTTGGGTAAATAAATACCAAGGAGTGAAATGGCTGGATCATATGGTAAGTACCATGAATCTTTCTATTTCTTCTTGTAAATTTGTTTTATAAAGGTAACATTGGTTTATAACATTATATAAGTTTCAGGTTCTCAACATTATAATTAAACATTTTATGTACTGTATTATGCTCACCATCAATCTGATTTCCAACCATCACCAAGCAACTGAGCCCTTTTACCTGTTTTGCCTTCCCTTTAACCCATTCCCATCGTCTGGTAACCACCAATCTGTTGCCTGCTTCTGTAATTTTGAGTTTGTTTGTTTGTTTGTTTAATTCACTCCTTGGTTCTGTTTTTTTTTTTTTTTTTTAATATTCCCTATATGAGTGAAATTATACAGTACTTGTCTTTTTCTGTATAATACCCTCAAGGCCCACCCATTTGTCACAAATGGCAGGATTTCACCTTTGTTATGGCTGAGTATGTGTATACATATACCACATTGTTTTTACACACTTACCTGTTGATGAACACAGTTTGATTCCATTTCTTGGCTATTACAAATAATGTTGCAATAAAAACATAGGCGATAAGCTCCTTGGCATCAACCTTAGTGATGTTTTCTTGTTTTGATTCCAATGACAAGGAAAACAAAAGTGAAAATAAACAAATGGGACTACATGAAACTAAACAACTTCTGCACAGTAAAGAAATTATCAACAAAATCAAAAGACACCCTACCAAATAGGCAAAGATCATTGCAAATCATACATCCAATAAGGGGTTTTTAGCAAAATCTTCGTTTGCCAAGGGACCTAATCTCTAACATGAAGTATGGCATACATGTGATACATCCTTCTTATGTCACAGGCAACATTTTGAGGTCCCAAAGTAAACTGTGTATTTGGCATATTTCCCATTCTGCCATTAAGAATACCTCTGTGTTGATATTAAATTCCACTAGAAATGCTTAAATTCAAAACAGCTATTTACACATGCAATACATGCATATAAATAGCTAACATGGCAACAGTGATAATCCCACAGTAGCCTCCAATTAGATTTACATTTTAATTTTAAAACCAAATGGCAGACAGTTGGAAATTTCATTCCACACAAAACAGAAATGTGAAAGATACCACATAAAACCATAATTACATGATTTAAGAAATATCGTTCCCCTGCATCTAGGGAAATTATAGGATGCTGCCAGTAATTATCTGTTTATGATCTAAATATACAATCCATCTCCGTGTTCTCTCATTCTCCAGGCAGTGTGAAATTTAGGCGAAGGGAAGAGCAAGAGAGGAAAAACTGCTGAGTTGTCCAAAGAGAAAAGTAGTAGATATTCAAGGACAATATCATTTTTTAAATATTAAACATTAATTTGATTATTGCCTCTGTGTAGTATTCCTTCATTAGCAACAATGCACTAAAAAGTACCTGAAGGTATTTACAAAAATTAAAGCAATAAAAATTACATTTAACATCTTTTTTAAAAATATCAGCAGGCAAACAAAAACACAGAGGGAGAGAGTATATCCTAAAAGTAATAGTACGAAAAGAATGTGTAGAAATCATTAAGAGACATCGTCAAAAAAAAGGCATGAGGTGAGGCTCTGTAAAACTCCCCTGGAATTTACAACTAATCGAACAATAACTCCACAAAGGACTTCCTGCACAGCAGACAGGCAAGACGAAGAGGCCCACTACTGAATTCACCTAAAGGTGGGAGAACCATGCGAGCAGGGGAGAAGGGAAGGGAGAAGTATGGAGACAGAGCGCAAACACAGACCTAGCTCAGTGCTCCAAGCTCGCTGCATCCCAGAATTACCGCAACTGCGGGAGAGGGAAGAACTTGGACTGCGAGGGCTTCACTTCCGGCCCACTGGGCTGAGGGAGCAGCATATAAAAAGTCTGAACCCAGGGCTCGCAAGCAGAGACCTTGGAGAAAAGACTGAGGGAAAAAGGCTGAAAACGGTGGTTTAAGCCCTCACTGCTGAGCAAAGAATGGAAGCCTTAGGCACTGAGAATAGACGCCCCCTCCCTACCCTGCCAGAGCTCTCCCCGCCCCAAACTGCCCGGTGCTAGATGTGGAAGAATAGCAGTGTCAGATCAAAAGAACAGAATATTTGCTGATCTGAGAACTGTGGACTGCAGACACAGATTTGCAGCCCAACTAGTTCCGGCAGAACAAAGGCAACTGTGGAAGTGGGACAGGCTGTGGTGGTGGTCTTGGCCATTGCTCTGAGCCACATCTCACAACTCACCCCGCTGCTGGCCCTACCTATCTGGGCAGATCCCTGCAGGAATAAACAGAATTGCTGAAACATACAGGCTCTGAATCTTCTGCAGAAATAGCTTTGGAACTTCAAAAGCTCTCCGCATTCCCACAGGGACGTGGCGCCCTATGACCCAGGTAAACTGTTAACAGAGCGGAAGCCCGTTTCCCAGGGAATTCCCTCATTGGGTGAGAAGCTGGAATAGTGCAGAGAAAACATAACACTACTGTGTGAGAGAGGGAAAAAAAGGCTGCAGTCAGAGAGAAAATAAAATATTCTACCAACAAGTATTGGAAAACAAAAGAAAGACTTCTTCCTATCAATGTGTCACAGAAGCCACTCCTGTAGATGTCTAAGAAGAGAAATAATAAGTCAGTAATTGCCATGAATAACAAAGGAAACAAGAGAGCACAGAAAGAAAGTGAAAAATCTCCAGAAAAGGAACTTAAAGATATGGAAAATGTGACTTAAATGACACAGAATTCAAGATTGCAGTTCTGAAAAAACTCAACAAGATGCAAGAAAACACAGAAAGGCAATTTAATAAACTCAGAAACACAATCAAAGAACAACATGAGCATTTTATGAAAGAGATTGAAATTTTAAAAAAGAACCAAATGGAATTTCTGGAGATTAAGAACTCAATAGAAGAAATTAAGAATGAAATAACCAGCTTAGGTAGTAGAATTGACCAGATAGAGGAAAAAATCAGTGACATTGAAGATAGAAACCTAGAAATTACACAAATAGAAGAAGATAGAGATTGAGACTTAAAAGAAATGAAAGAACTCTACAAGAACTTTCTGACTCTATCAGAAAGAGCAACATAAGAACAATGGGCATACCAGAAGGAGAAGAAAGAAAGACGGGAACAGAGAATATATTCAAACAAATTGTTGACGAGAACTTCCCAAACTTGTGGACAGAACTGGATCCTCCAATCCAATCCAATCCTCCATCCTCCAATCCAACACCTAATTACCTCAATCCCAACAGGCCTTCCCCAAGGCACATTGTATTGAAGCTGTCTAAAATCAACGACAAAGAAAGAATCCTCAGGGCAGCGAGGGATAAAAAGACGGTACAAAAGAAGCCCATTAGATTATCATGAGATTTTTCAGCAGAAACTCTACAAGCCAGGAGGGAGTGGAACCAAATATTCAAACTATTGAAAGAGAAATTATGAGCCAAGAATAATATATCCAGCAAAGATATCCCTTAGATATGAAGGAGGAATAAAGACCTTTCCAATATATAGAAGCTGAGGGAATTTTCTAATACACGACCTGCACTACAAGAAATACTAAAGGAGGCTATTCGACCACCATCAACACGGACAATTTGTGGCAACGTAAAAAGGGGGAGAGTGAAGGTCTGAACTGGAATATGGGAATGGAGAAGGTAAGCGTGCTGAAGAAAATGGAATACTCTAAATATCAAACTATCTTTTACATAAACATAAGGGTAACCACTCAAAAAAAAAAATCCAGAACTGAAATATATACTGTAATAAAAGAAGAAACAGAGGGAAACATCATAGAATACCACCAAACAGAAATTATAGACAACAAGCAAAAGGCAAAGAAAAAATGGAGATACAGCCTTACCAGAAAACTAATGGTAGAATGACAGGAAATCCTCACGTATCATAATTACCCTAAACGTAAATGGACTGAACTCACCAATAAAAAGGCACAGAGTAGCACATTGGATCAGAAAACTAACCCAACCATATGCTGTTTCCAAGAGACACATCTCAGCTACAAGAACAAGCATAGAGTCAAAGTGAAAGGATGGAAATTGAGACACCAAGCAAATGGTGCCCAGAGAAAATCAGGTGTAGCCATAATGATATCAGAGGAAACAGACTTCAGGGTGAAAAAGATAAGAAGAGACAAAGATGGACATTTCATAATGGTAAAGGGGACTATACCAAAAGAATACATAACACTGATCAATATTTATGCCCCCAATCAGGGAGCACCAAAATATACCAAACAACTGCTAACAGAACTAAAGGGAGAGATTGACCAAAACACAATTATACTAAGGGACTTAAATACATCATTGACAGCTATGGATAGATCATCCAAACAGAAAATAAATAACGAAATAGCAGCCTTAAATGACACGTTAGATGAAATTGACATAATTGACATATATAGAGCACTTCATCCTAAAACATCAGACTGTACATTTATTTTTCTAGTGTACGTGGAACATTCTCAAAGATAGACCACAGATTGGGACATAAAATGAGCCTCAGCAAATTTAAGAAGATTGAAATCATACCAAGTGTATTCTCTGATCACAAGGCTTTCAAATTGGATATCAACTGCAAAAAAAAAAAAAAAAAAAAAAAAAGCAGGAGAAAAGACAAATACATGGTGATTAAACAACATACTTTTAAAGAACGACTGGGTTAAGATTAAATTAGAGGAATCAAAAGATAAATAGAAACAAACGACAATGAACATACATCCTACCAAAATTTTGGGGATGCAGCAAAAGCAGTTTTAAGAGGGAAATTTATATCATTACAGGCCTATCTCAAGAAACAAGAAAAATCCCAAATAAATAACCTCATGTTACACATTAAAAAACACCTAGCAAAAGAAGAACAAGTGAAATCCAAGGTCAGCAGAAGAAAGGAAATAACAAAAATCAGAGCAGAACTAAATGAAATAGAGAACAAAAAGACAATACAAAAACTTAATGTGACAAAGAGCTAGTTCTTTGAAAAGATTAATAAAATTCTAGCAAATTGAATACAACAATGCATTAAAAAGATTATTCATCACGACCAAGTGGGGTTTATCCCCGGGACACAAGGATGTTTCGACATTCGCAAATCCATCAATGTGATACATCACATAAACAAAATAAAGGTAAAAAATCATATGATTATATCAATTGATGCAGAAAAAGCATTTGACAAGATACAACATCAATTTATGATTAAAACACTTAATAAAACAGGAATAGAAGGAAAATACCTTAACATAATAAAGGCCATATAGGACAAGCCCTCAGCTAATCTCATAATTAATGGTGAAAAACTGAAGCCCTTTGCTCTACGTTCAGGAACACGACAAGGCTTTCACTTATCCCCTCTGCTTTTCAACATAGTGTTGGAAGTCCTTGCCAGAGCAATCAGGCAAGAGAAAGAAATAAAAGCCATCCAAATTGGGAATGAAGAAGTTTAATTGTAACTCTTTGCAGATGACATGATGCTACATAAAGAAAACCCTAAAGACTCCACCAAAAAGCTTTTAGAAACAATCAACGAATACAGTAAAGCTGCTGGCTACAAATCAACGTACAAAAGTCCATTGCATTCCTATATACTAACAATAAAATTTCAGAAAAAGAACTACAAAAAAGAATTCCCTTTGCAATTACAGCAAAAAGAATAAAATACCTAGGAATAAACTCTACCAAGGATGTGAAGGACCTATAGTGTGAAAACTATAAGACATTTTTGAAAAAAATTGAAGAAGACACAAAGAAATGGAAAGACGTTCTGCGCTCATGGATTGGAAGAATCATCATAGTTAAAATGGCCACATTACCCAAAGCAATATACAGATTTAATGCAATCATGATCAAAATCCCAATGGCATTTTTTAAAGAAATAGAACAAAAAAATCATCAGATATGTCTGGAACCAGAAAAGACCCCGAATAGCCAAAGCAATCGTAAGAAAAAAGTACAATACTGGAGGTATCGTACTTCCTGACTTTAGCTTGTACTACAGGGCTACAATAATCAAAGTAGCATGGTATTGGCAGAAAAACAGACACATAGACCAATGGAATAGAATTGAGAACCCAGAAATGAAACCACATAAATATGGACAGATAAATTTTGACAAAGAAGCTAAAAACATACAATAGAAGAAAGACAGTCTCTTCAAGAAATGGTGCTGTGAGAATTGGATAGCCACGTGCTAAAGAATTAAACGGGACTGCTATCTTTCACCATATACCAAAAATAATTCAAAATGGATCAAAGACTTAAGCATAAGACCTGCCAAAACAAACTGCATAGAAGAAAACATAGATACTAAACTTATGGAACTTGGGTTCAAAGAGCATTTTATGAATTTGACTCCAAAAGCAATGGAAGTAAAGGCTAAAACAAACGAATGGTACTATATGAAACTTAAAAGCTTCTGTACAGCAAAAGAAACTATCGATAAAATAAAGAGGCCATCGCCTGAATGGGAGAAGATTTTTGCAAGAAGTGCCTCTGATAAGGGGCTAACATCCAAAATATACAAGGAACTCATGAAGCTCAACAACAAAAAAACAAACAACCCAATTGATTTCACTGATATGTGTTACATAAATCAAAAACAACAAAAGAACAAGACAAACAAATAAGAAACAAAAACTCATAGACACAGACAATAGTTTAGTGGTTACCAGAGGTAACGGGGGTGGGTGGAGGGAGATGAGGGTAAGGGGGATCAAATATATGGTGATGGAAGGAGAACTGACTCTGGGTGGTGAACACACAATGGGATTTATAGATGATGTAATACAGAATTGTACACCTGAAATCTATGTAATTTCACCAACAATTGTCACCCCAATAAATTGAAAAAAAAGAATGTGTGTCATATCTTGGTATTAGAAACAGGCCACAATTATAAGAAATAAACAAATGTTTGTTATATAAATCCTAATTTTCATTTCTATATGTTGAAAAACTAAGTGGAAAAAAAAAAGATAACAAGAAATTATACTGGCTGGCCAGGTGGCTCGCGGTTAGAGCTCCATTCTCTTAACTCTGAAGGCTGCCACGTGGGCCAATGGGCTCTCAACCACAAGGTTGCAGGTTCAATTCCTCGAATCTTGCAAGGTATGGTGGGCTGCGCCCCCTGCAACTAAGATTGAACACGGCACCTTGAGCTGAGCTGCTGCTGAGCTCCCAGATGGCTCAGTGGGTTGGAGCGCGTCCTCTCAACCACAAGGTTGCCAGTTCAACTCCCGCATGGGATGATGGGCTGTGGCCCCTGCAACTAGAAAAAACGACAACTGGACCTGGAGCTGAGCTACGCCCTCCACAAATAAGACTGAAAGGACAACTTGACTTGAAAAAAGGCCTGGAAGTACACATTGTTCCCCAATAAAGTCCTGTTACCCCACCCCCAAGAAAAGAAATTATACTACTGAAGATTATACTTTTGGGGGTTTCAGAGATTGGTCTTTCATTATAAGTACATCTCAGCCAAATGCTGAGCATGAGTCTGTGATTTGTTAATAGTTGAGAACTGGGTCTTTTGAAATCAAGCACATGTCAGGGTTTCAATTATCCATCAACTATTAACTGTATTATCTGTTTGTTCCTGTGCTAAGTGTTTTAAATATACCCTATCTTCTTTCTCTTACAATGTGATAGTTGATTTTGCCATTTCAGATCAAAGTGGAATCAATAATATACTCCACATTGAAATGAAAGAACATTGATTAGATTTATCAGAGTGGATGGACTCTGGGGAAACAATAGAGCAAAACAACATAGGTAGTGTTTTATAGCATAGAACAATGTAGCCATATAGTATAGTGGTCAGAAGCACACACTTTGATGTTGGGTGGACCTTAGTTCAAATGCTACCACTGGCTAATGTGACCTGAAGTGAGTTATTCTCTTCGTGCCTCAGTGTCCTCCTTTGTGAAACAGGTATAATCACCTAATTAACAGGGATGAAGTGATAGTTAAAGGAAGCAATATACATAAAATACCTAACATGGAGTCAGACTCACAAGGGCTATAACACATTAGTTATTATTACTATAATAAAGGATATCATCGTAGTTGAGGTATTATATGTTCAGTGTTCCGTGTATTAATCAAAGACTTGTGAAATCTACAAACATTATTTATCTGTCATATTTAAGTATTTAAGGGTCCACATCATTTATCCACTGGATAAAGATGTACAGAGGAATCAGTGCTCTGGTTACAGCTAGCTAAATGAGAAGTAGACCAAATCTTCTTAAACTTGGCAACTTCCTCTGAACGATTTTTAATGTCCTCATTTACAGGAGACAAACTGCCGTCTAAGATTAGTCTTTCTATTCAGCCATTGGTGGATTGGTGTTTGTTCCTTCAACTTCTAAGGAGTAGTCAATTCTGTTACTGACTGCACAAGAAAAAGCAGGGATAATTTGGAATTGTTACAGTATGACTTTGCTATTGACAAGCTTCCAAAATGAAACTGAATAAAAAAGGAAAACTAAGCAGAAACAATTATTTACCTCAAACCCTCACCAAAAATTCCAGTACTTGCAGAAATATGATGGGAAAACAGAAATGTCATAAAATCTATAGGAAACAAGAGTGTATTCCTTCTGAGGATGAAAAAAAGGAATATCAGATGTCACTAAAAATATAGGATAACAAGAGAAAGACTGCTATGGAAGGTGAGATTAGGTCAACAGGTGCCTCAAGCTCAGAGACAAAAGATGCTCTTCAGACACAGTTCTTGAGCAATTATTTTGGCATTTGATGTTGATGAACATTATTTTCCATATTCTTACATGAATCTGAGCCATAATTTGTTCTTTTAGTCAACATTTAAGGTGTTTACTCTCAGGATACAATAGTGCATATAGGTATTTGGGACAGTTGCAGATCAGTGTTCCAGGAAATAAAGGAAAACCATCAGCACAATAAACAATGCCCAAACTGAAAAGATCCTCTAACGGTGCATGTCTATTAGCAACACACACATGTCCTTTCATAGAGTCCAAAGACGTAACCTTTTATATATGTAAAATACATGCACAGGCTGACAGCGAGTCTCTAATACAAAAATAAACATACAAACAAAAATCACCAAATATTAACAGAAGAGCAACTAAGAAAAAAACAATAAAAAATTATCTGAGTCACCCAAAAGAGAACAGCTGAGTGAGTGGTTGTTATTAAGAAACAGAAGATTTACAATATGTAATCAATATCTCCAGAGTTAAAAGATAAAATATTATAATCTCAGAAATAAGATATTATATCCCAATTTGTTTTGAAAAAATCAATCAAAACTCTTGGAAATGAAAATTATTACCATTGAAGAAAAAGAGAAAAATGGATTTAATGAAAAGTAGTAAGCACTGAACAATAATGAATGTTAGCTACAATTTTATATATATATATATATATATATATATATATATATATATATATATATATATATAGTCACAAGAAGCAGAGGACAGCATTAGGAATAGACAGTTGAAATGTAACGGCTGTGTGTGATGTCAGAGGGGTAGTGAATGGGTGTGAGGGATATAAATGATAAATGTCTAACTATTACATTGTTTTGTGCACCTGAAACTAATAAAAAATGTAAAAATAAAAAAGATTGGCTCAATGATTTTTCACCGCAGTGGTACAAAAATTATGGAAGCAAAATATGAAAAATAAGCAGTTTAAAAGAAAAATACAAGGGAAAATATCATTTATTCAGTACATACCATATATGAATGGTATATTTTTAGGGTAGACTGGCATGTTTCTAGGAAATTAACCATTTTATCTACGTTAAATTATTTGTTGGTGTGTAATTATTCATAGCAGTTTCTTTCTTTCTTTCTTTTTAACAATCTATCCTGTAGTTTATTGGTTGAAGCCATCACAGACTCTCTTAAATTCAAAGGAAGGGGATATAGATATTTACCTTTCCATGATAAAGAATTTGTGGTCACCAACACATCTTACTGAGTCTTCCATTCCAAGTATATGTGTGTGTTTGTATGTGTGTGTGTGTGTGTGTGTATTATTCGATGTACTTAGGTTGTCTTTAATTCTTTTTTTCATTTTTTTTAATTATTAGTTTCAGGTGTACAAAACAATGCAATAGTTAGACATTTATCATTCATATCCCTCACACAGTGATAACCTCCCTCCCTTCATCTACTACCCCTCAGACATCACATACAGCCATTATATTTTCACTGTCTCTATTCCTAATGCTGTACTCCACTTCTTATGGAGTACCGTATATACATACACACACACACACACACATATGTAATTGTAGTTGACATTTGTTATTGTTCAGCTTCAGCTTCTGGTGTACAGTGCAGTGACCAGACATCTACAACAGCCCTGAGGTGGTCTCCCTAATGAGACAAGTGTCCATCAGATACCCTATAAAATCTTTACAACATTATTGGTTATATTCCCCAAATTGACTTTCTTATCCCTGTGGCAATCTTGTGTTTACCAACGGTGCTTTCTAATCCCCTCATCTTCCCCCTTATCCTAATCCCCCTGCCCCCATCTAGCAACCTTCAGTTTTTCCTCTATGTGCCTGAGACTGTTTCTGATTAGTTCATTCACTTATTCTTTTTTTTAGATTCCACATATAAGTAAGATCATATGGTATTTGTCTTTCTCTGTCTGATTTATTTCACTTAGCACAATGTTCTCTAGGTCCATCCATATTGTTGCAAATGGTAAGATTTCATTCTTCTTCATGGCTGCGTAATACTCCATTGTAAAAATGTACCACAGTTTCTTAATCCAGTCATCTACTGATGGGTATTTCGATTGTTTCCATGTCTTGGTTATTGTGTATGGTGCTGCAATAAACATAGGAGTGCATATAGATTTCTGAATTGGAGTTTTGGGTTTCTCTGGATAGATACCTAGGAGTGGAATAAGTGGATCATAAGGTAGTTCCATTTTCAGATTTTTGAGATACCTCCATACTGTTTTCTATAGTGCCTGCACCAATCTGCAATCCCACCTGCAGCCAATCTGCAGCCACTGCAATCCCACCAACAGTGCACAAGCGTTCCCTTTTCTCCACATCCGCGCCAGCAATTTTTGTTGGTTGATTTATTGATGATAGCCATTTTGACTGGGGTGAGGTGGTATGTCATTGTGTATTTTATTTGCATTTCTCTAATGGTACTGAGGTTGAGCATTTTTTCATATGTTTGTTTGCCACCTGTATGTCCTCTTTAGAAAAATGTCTTGTCATGTCTTCTGCCCATATTTTAATGGGGTTGTTTGTTTGTTTGTTTGTTTGTTTTCAAGTTGAGTGATGTTATATAGATTTGTGATATTAACCCCTTATCAGATATATCATTGACAAATATATTCTCCCATTCAGTATGATCCCTTTTTGTTTTATTGATGGTTTCCTTTGCTGTGAAAAAACTTTTTAGTTTGATGTAATCCCACATGTTTATTTTTTCTCTTACTGCTCTTTCTTCCCATATTTTCTTCTAGGAATGTTTTGGTTTCAGATCTTACATTAAAGTCTTTAATCCATTTTGAATTTATTCTGTATATGGTGTAAGGAGGTCATCCAGCTTCATCTGTTTTTTTTTTTTTTTTTTTTTTTTTTTTTTTTTTTTTTTTGCCTGTCTAGGTTTCCCAGCACCATTTATTGAATAGACTGTCTTTACCCCACTGTAAAATCTTGCTTCCATTGTCATAGATTAAATGACCATACAGGCATGGATTTATTTCTGGGCTTTCTATGCTGTTCCATTGGTCTATGTGTCCCTTTTTATGCCAGTACCATGCTGTTTTGATTACTGTAGACTTGTAGTATAATTTGATGTCAGTTAATTGTTATATCTCCCACTTTGTTCTTATTTCTCAAGATTGCCGAGGCTATCCGGGGTCTTTTATGGTTCCATATAAATTTTAGGATTCTATGTTCTATTTCTGTGAAAAATGTCCTTGGAAATTTGATAGGAAATGTGTTGAATCTGTATATTGCCTTAGGCAGTATTGGCATTTAAACAATATTAATTCTTCCCATCCATGAGCATGTTATCTGTTTCCATCTATTTGTATTTTCTTTAATTTCTCTCTTCAGTATCTTACAATTTTCTGACTACAGATTTTGACTTCTTTGGTTAAATTTTTTCCAGGTATTTTATAGTTTTTGAAGCAATTGTAAATAGGATTGTTTTATAATTTCTCCTTTAGATATTTAAGTATTGGTATATACAAATGAAACTGATTTCTGAATTTTAATTTTGTGTGCTGCTATTTTACTAAATTCATTTATCAGTTCT
The DNA here is from genome assembly GCF_964194185.1 of Rhinolophus hipposideros. Lineage (NCBI taxonomy): Eukaryota > Metazoa > Chordata > Mammalia > Chiroptera > Rhinolophidae > Rhinolophus > Rhinolophus hipposideros. The sequence goes on along the minus strand of NC_138052.1, from coordinate 4,163,648 downwards.
AATAGTTTCCAGTAGGAGTCTTTAGGGTTCTCTACATATAGTATCATGTCATCTACATATAATGACAATTTTACTTCCTTTTTACCAATTTTGCTGCCTTTTATTTCTTTTTCTTATCTGATTGCTGTGGCTAGAACTTCCAGCACTATGTTGAATAAAAGTGGATAAAATGGGCAAGCTTGCCTTGTTCCTTAAGGCGAATGGTTTTAGCTTTTCTCCATTGAGTATGATGTTAACTGTGGCTTTATCATATATGGCCTTTATTATGTTGAGATACGGTCCCTCTATTCCCACTTTCTTAAGAGTTTTTATCATAAATCGCTGCTGGATTTTGTCAAACACTTTTTCTGCATTAATTCATATGATCATATATTTTTATTTTTCATTTTGTTAGTGTGGAGTGTCACACTAATTGATTTGCAGATGTTGAACCACCCTTGCATACCAGGGATGAATCCCACTTGATCATGGTGTATGATCTTTTTAATGTTTTGCTGAATTCTGTTTGCTAATATTTTGTTGAGGAGTTTTGCATCTATGTTCATTAGATATATCGGCCTGTAGTTTTCTTTCTTTTTTTTTTTTTGTTTTTTTTTGTTTGTTTTTTTTTGTTTGTTTGTTTGTTTTTTGGTTTTTTTGTGTGTGTTTGAGAGCCTTTCTTCCTTCTGGATTTTTTGGAATAGTTTGAAGAGAATAGGTGATAATTCTTGTTTGAATGTTTTGTAAAATTCACCTGTAAAGCCATTTTGTCCAAGACTTGTTTGTTGGGAGATTGTTGATTACTGATTCAATTTCCCTGGTGGTAATCAATCTATTCAGGTTTTCCGTTTCTTCTTGAGTTATCCTTGGTAGGTTGTACGCCGCTAGAAAATTGTCCATTTCTTCCAGATGGTCTAATTTTTGGCATATAGTTGCTCTTAATCATTTCTTAAATTTTCTTGTATTTCTCTGCTGTCTTTGTCACTTCTCTTCTTTCATTTCTGATTTTATTAATTTGGGTCCTCTGGTTTTGTTTTGGGTTTTTTTTGTTGTTGTTGTTGTTGTTGTTTTTAATGAGTCTGGCTAAAGATTTGTCTATTTTATTTATTTTCTCTAAAAACCAGCTCTTGGATTCATTGATCTTTTGTATTGTTTCTTTGGTCTCTATTTCATTTATTTCCACTCTGATCTTTATTATCTCCTTTCTTGTACTCCCTTTGGGCTTATTTTGCTGTTCTTTTTCTAGATCCCTTAAGTGTGAAAATAAACTATTGATTAGTGATTTTTCTTTTTTGTTTAGGTAGGCCTGCAATGCTATGAATTTTCCTCTTAGAAATGCTTTCCCTGTATCCCATAGATTTTGGGTCGTCATGTTTTAATTTTCGTTTATCTCGAGATTTATTTTGATTTCTTCCTTGATCTCATAGTTGACCCATTCATTATTTAGTAACAAGTTATTCAGCCTCCATCTGTTTCTGTGTCTTCCAGTTTTTTTTTTTTTTTCCTGTAGTTGATTTCTACTTTCATAGCACTGTGGTCAAAGAAGAAAACTGGTATGATTTCTATTTTCTTAAATTTATCAAGACTTGTTCTATGGCCTAACATATGGTCTATCTTAGAAAATGTTCCATGTATGCTTGAGAAGAACGTGTATTCTGCAGCCTTGGGGTGAAATGCTCTGAAAATATGGATTAAATCCAATGGATCCAATGTGTCATTTAAGGGCATTGTTTCCATATTGATTTTCTGTATAGAAGACCTGTCCCTTGTTGTCAGAAGTGTGTTGAAGTCCCCTACTATGATAGTGTTACTGTTGATCTCTGTCTTTATGTCCATCAGTACCTGTTTTATATATTTAGGTGTGCCTATGTTAGGTGCATAGATGTTTACTAGGGTTATGTCCTCTTGTCGGATTGATCCCTTTATTATTATGTAGTGCTCATCTTTGTCTTTTAATACGTTCTTCATTTTAAAGTCTATTTTGTCAGATATAAGTATTGCAACTCCAGCTTTTTTCTCATTTCCATTTGCATGAAATATCTTACTCTAACCCTTCACTTTCATCCTGAGTGTGTCTTTTGATCTGAGGTGAGTCTCTTGTATACAGCATATACAAGGGTCTTGCTTTCTTATCCTCTCAACCACCCTATATCTTTTGATTGGCGCATTTAATCCATTTGCATTTAAAGTGATTATTGATAGGTACGTAGTTAATTCCATTTTGTTATTTGTAGTTAGGTTGTTTTCATCTTTCTTCTGCTTACAGAAGCCCTTTTAATATTTTCTGCAATGCTGGCTTGTTGTTCATAAATTCCTTTAGCTTATTCTTTTCTGGGAAGCTCTTTATCTCTCCTTTAATTTTAAATGATAGCCTTGCTGGGTAAAGCAATCTAGTTGTAGGCCTTTGGTTTTCATCACTTTGAGTATGCCCTGTTACTCCCTCTTGGCCTGCAAAGTTTCTATAGAAAAGTCATTTGATAGTCTTATGGGAGTTCCCTTGTATGTAACCCTCTGTCTTTCTCTTGCTGCTTTTAGGATTCTCTCTTTGTCTTTAAGCTTTGCCATTTTACCCAAAATGTGTCTCAGTGTGGACCTGTTTGGGTTTATCCTAGTTGAACTCTCTGTACTTCCTGGGCTTGTATGTTGGTTTCCTTCACCAGGTTAGGGAAGTTTTAGGTCATTATTACTTCAAATGTGTTCTTGATCCCTTGCTCTCTCTCTTCACCTTCTGGTTCCTGTGATAAGTATGTTGTTGCACTTGATGTTACCCCAGAGGTCTCTTAAACCATCTTCATTGTTTATTATTATTTTTTTCTTTTTGTTCCATTTGGGTGATCTCTGCTAACTTGTCTTCTAAGTTGGTGATTCGATCCTCTGCCTCATTTAACCTGCTGGTAATTCCTTCAAGTGAGTTCTTTATTTCAATTGTTGTATTCTTTAGTTCTAACTGGTTGTTCATTATGAATTCTCTATCCTTCTTTATGTCGTCACTAAGCTCCTTAAACATTCTTATCATCAGTGTTCTGAATTCTGCCTCTCATAGTTTGGTTACCTCTATTTCATTTGGTTCCAATTCTGGAGGTTTCTTCTGTTCTTTTTTGGGGGACATGTTTCTTTTACTTCCCCATTCTGGCTGACACTCTGTGTTTGCTTCGATGTATTAGGTAGATCCCCTAGGGTTCTTGATTTTTGCTTGGTTATCTAATGTTGTATGTGTCCTTTATATTTGACTTGCACCACTTCCCTATTCTCCTGTGCATGTGCTCCAAAGGTGACCCTTGTGTTGTGTGCATTGTCCTGTTAAGTTGAACTCTAATTGTTTTTGGCTTGTCAGTAGGTGGGATTGACTCCTAGGCTGACTAGTTGTGAGACTTGGCTGTGTCCACAGTGGATGATCTGCTTCGTGAGGGTTGACCACTCAAATGAGGCTTGGCCCCTATGGGCTCTTGTCCTTGTAGAAATTCCCTGTGGGTTTGTCAGTTGTAGGTCAAACCGGTAATACTCTGGTTTGGTCTGGAGTTGGGCTCTGGGTGTGTTGAATCTTGTGCCTCTTGAGCTGGGCCCTGGAGTAGGGCAATTTCAGAACAAAGCAAATCACCAAGCACAACAACTGCAACAATAACAGCAAAGAAAAAAATACACTCACATGTAAAAACAGCCAATAACCCACACTCCACACGGGCAAAAACATCAAAAATACAAAAATAAAACAAAACAGAAAAAGCAGTGCCAGTCTTGGCTTAAGCCCACCAAGTAATCTCCAGGTTGCCCTCTGCTGTTCCAAAGAGTCCTCTGCATCTTGTGCAGGCAGAGCTGTTCACCTGGTGGCCATAGTGACCCTGGGACTGCAGTTCTAGATGAGTGAGGCTATGGGGTCTGGATGGTAATTTTTACAAAGTCAGGGCAGTTTCTGCTCTTGCCTGCACATATCCGCACTGAGAGTAACACAGTCAGCCCTGTGCCCAGGTCTACTGAATCTTAGGGAACTTCTTTCATGTGTGTGTGAGTGTGTGTGTGTGTGTGTGTGTGTGTGTGTGTGGGTGTATGAAGAAAGTGTGAGATTTCTAAGCTGCTGAAAGCCCTGAGCTGCCTCTGCCACCTGATGCTGACCCCTGGGAGTGTCTCCCCAGTTCTAATCGCCATGTCCTAGGCAGGCCAGAAAGGGTGGGGGCTGGGGATGGAGGAGTCTTTTCTCTCCCAGCCCAGCAGTGTCACACTCTTCTCAGCCTTTTCCCTTGATCACAGCACCTGAAATCTGGGTCCTTCTAGATCCTGAGCACTATTGCTCCTTTATAATCTGACACTACTCCTCAGTTCAGGGGCCATCTTGAGTCTCTGGAAAGGCAAGGGTAGGATTAGGAGAGTGGGGAGAGGGTCCCAAGTATGGTGTTTATGTCCTTTGTCCAAACTAGGGCACTGCTGGAGGTCTCAACTGAGGTTACTGACTCAAATGCTGGATATGCTGCTATCTCGGCAGGAGAGACCAGCTGTGGGAAGCAGGGAAAGAGACTACCTCCTTGCTCTTGTGGTCTCTGTTCTGTCCTGGGACCCCCTGCGTCTCTGCAGCCACAGATGCGGGCCGCAGTCTCCACTCCTCTTTCTTCCCTCTTCCCCTTCTTGCCCAGTTTTCCCACCTTCAACTAATCCTTGTAGGAGTCTCTTAGCTGTTCTGTGTGATGAGTCCTTTGATGGGTTATAGATGTTCAATTTGTGGTAAATTCCAGAAGAGAATTCAAGAAGACCACCTTACTGCCGCCATTCCTATGAAGTCTGTGCAATCAGTAATTGAGCTGAGCTCTCTCAGATGGTTCTAAGATTTGCCCATAGCTTCTCTTGGTTTTTATATGTAGACCATCTTTTATCTTCCACAGTCTTACACACCAACTAACTGAATATTTTTGTCAAGCTGGATCCTGTCAGTCCAAGCGCATTTACTGTATGCCTAAAGTGTCAGGCCGTGTGCTAGGCACGGGATACACAATGACAAACCAAAGTCTCACTACCTAGGGTGATGTAAAATATGATGAGCGGATAAAAGATATGCCAAGCTTGACTCCCTAGATTGCTTTCGAGTTATAGATAATGACTGAAGCCTGGCTACCTTTATGCTTGAACTCAGTCATTAATCCAGAGGTGACCTTTGTCAGTCAGTGGATGTTTTCTGATTCTCTGAACACAAAGGAGTACACAGTGTATTTGAATGGCTCTCTCTGTCTGGCCTCATAGTAGTTTCTTATGATCCATAGTATTTCTATATCAATTATAATGTGTCTTCTCTCATTTCTGATTTTATTTATTTGAGTTTTCTCTCTTAGATAATCTAACTAAAGGTTTTTACAATAGCAACATCTATGTAATATGTGGGCAAATATACATATATAAAAAACACCTGACTAAAAATGGGCAAAGAACATGAATAGACATTGTTGCCAAGACATATAAATGGTCACTAGATATATTAAAAGATGCTCAACATCACTAATAGTCAAGGAAATGCAAATCAAAGCACAATGAGATACACTCACTCCTGATATGATGGTGATTATCAAAAAGAAAAGAGATAATAAATGCTCACAACATTGTGGAGAAAAAGGAAACTTGCACAATATTGGTGGGAATGTAAACTTGTATAACTGCTATGGAAAAAATAAGATGGTTCCTCAAGGAATTAAAAATAAAACTACCATATGATCAAGCAATCCCGCTTTCCAGTACATACCCAAAAGGAAAAACAATCTCAATATTTCACACAGAATCACTACTTCCATGTTTTGCAGTTTTATTCACAACAGCCAAGAAATAGAAACCTTAAGTTTCCATCAACAGATGAATAGATAAGAAAAATATATATAATACTTATTATATATAATAATATTTATTAAATATATAATATATTATATTTATATAATAAAATATGTGTATATAATAAAATATAACTATGATATTTATTATATTATAATATGATTATATATATATATATATATATATATATATATATATATATATATATAGTTGCAAACAGAGTCACTTAGCTAATGAAGAAGATTCAATAAGACTAGTAAGTGTCCGTATCTCCACTAATGACTTTCTTGAATTTGGCAAATTATTAAAGTCTCACACACCTCTCTCAAAAATGTCAACTTCCTGTTATACATCAAATAGTCAGAAACCGGGTTTATGTTTAGTTTTCACATAGTCCAGGTAGTGAAAGTAAAATGGAACATGTATGACTAGATTATTAAAATACTTAATTAAGTTACCTCTTTAAAATCAAGACATCAGTTATTAAGTTGAAAAATTATCAATACCAATTTCTCTTAATGTTTGCCCTAGTACTATACAATTTTTTCCAAGCAGCAATTTGGGGGGGTCGGGGGGGAGGATATTATTCTACTAAAAAGATGATTAAGAAGAATGTTAAAATAAGTGCCTGAGGGAGAATTATATAGATGATGGAATATTTAACCAAGAGTTAGAGACTGCAAATCTTGACCTTTATTCACAAGCTCTTTGGCACTTTGACTCTGCCTCAATCCCCTCTTGTATAAAATTAAAATAATAAGACATGTCCTGTCTTCTGGGTAACGGTAAAGCTCTCATAAGATGTTATTTAACTAAGTGTTTTTTTTGTTTGTTTTGTTTTGTTTTGTTTTTTAAGTAAAATGTACAGAAAGACTGCAAATAACATTTAAAAATCAGCGTTTAATTCTGGTTTTCAATCCAGTGCAGGAATGTCTCACATATCTTTCTCCTACTGAAAAGTGCATTGTGGGTAAGGAATTTTAAATGAGAGCATCTTATCTTTATGTTTTCATGTAGAAATTATCATTCTTTTTCCATTAAAAGGCACATGTGTTCTGTGTCTTAAAGAGAAGCACCCAACAATTTTTTTAATTAAAACTTATTGGGGTGACAGTGGTTAGTAAAATTACATAGTTTTCAAGTATACAATTCTGTAATACATCATTTATATATCACATATATATTCAATACCCAGAGTAAGTTCTCCTCCCATCACCATATATTTGACTCCATTTACCCTCATCTACCACCTCCCTCCATTCTTACTCTCTGGTTATCACTAAAATAATAGTTTTGTTTATCTGTTTGTCTTGTTCCTTTGTTACTTTCAGTTTTGTATCACACATATCAGTGAAGTCATATGGTTCTCAACTTTTTCTGTCTGACTTTTTTTGCTTAGCATAATAATCTCAAGATGCATCCATGTTACTGCAAATGGCACTATTTCATCTTTTCTTATGGCAGAACAGTATTCTATTGTGTATATGTACTACATCTTCTTTATCCAATTATTTATCTCACCTCCCACCAGTTATAATGGCTATCATCATCAAAACAAATAATAAGAAGTGTTGGAGAGACCGTGGAGAAAACGGAACCCTCATACACTGTTGGTGGGAATGCAGACTGGTGCAGCCGCTATGGAAGGCAGTGTGGAGTTTCCACAAAAGCATAAGAATAGAATTGCCATATGACCCAGCAATCCCTCTCCAGGGCATCTATCCAAAAAAATCTGAAAACATTTATTTGTAAAGATATATGTGCTCTGTTGTTCACTGCAGCTTTATTTACGGTGGCCAAGACTTGGAAACAACTGAAGTACTCAATATTTATTCGCACCCAGAATTTAATATTTTTCTTTTCATTTGAGATATAATGGCAAGTGAAAATTTAATATTACTCTCAGTATAAAATGCTTATTAAAAAAGAATTCATCACCATCAGTCTTATGCTTTTAACAAATCCTTCAATATTAAAAAGAAAAATGTGTTTGTGTGTGTGTGTGTGTGTGTGTGTGTGTGTGTGTGTGTGTGTGTGTGTGTATCAAGAAGCCAAGTAGAATTCTAGGGACAAACAAGGATGTTTTGTGACCTTCACATCTCTGAATGTGAAATGATGTGGCCATAAGGTTACATAAGAACATTTTTCCTACAGTCAAGAAAAGTTAGAAATAATGCTTTTCTCATTGGCTGATGTTGGTACTTGGCTGATGTTGGCAACTAAAGTGGTAGAATCCTACTGAAGAATTAATTGCTAGCCTTGATATTTCTGTCACTTAGCAAGGTAAATTTTTATGCCTTGGTAGACACTCCCAACAAATGGTTAGTATCTAAGGATTTCCAAATAAGCATAAATACTTTCTGAATCAAAGAAATGGTGTTTTTAGAAGTTTTCTGGACCAATGGATTAAAACACCTACATTTCTTCAAAAAAATTAAAATAAAATAAATAAAACGTTACATTCATACTATTGCCCAATCAAAGTCATTAAAGCAGTGCTCCCCTTTTCAAGTTACATTGATCTGTGTACTATTTCTTCCACTGCCCACTGATTTTGATCTAAGATCACTAATAGCTTCTAATTATGTACTAAAGCTTACTTATGAATTTCCACTTTAGTTAATTTCCCTCTTATTTTACAATGCCTGTTGCTTTCTCTTTCTGGATTTCCACATTAGAATATATATATATATATATATATATATATATATATATATATATATATATCCTCTCATGTACTGAACATTGCTTTTAAATTTTCTTTAGTGTTTTTAAATCCCTTGAAAATGCAAGCTTTCTAGGATGCATCCTGCATTTCTCTTGCTGCAGGAGATGCAAGCTCTCCCATTACTTCAGTTATCACTTATAACACCTTTGATTGTTAGCCTATTTATTCAGCTTAGTACTCTCTCCTACGATTCACTGCCACGTTTTCTATTGCCTGCTGGCAGAGCAAGCTTCATGGGCATTCAGTCCATGGAGTCACACTGAGCCCCATGTACAGAAGAATCTGATGCTTGCTTTAATACACTGCTGTCACTGTCTTTAAACTTTCAGTATTTCTTAAACAAGGGCCATGCATTTTCATTATTTACTGGGCTTCATAAATTGTGTAGCCAGTCCTACTACAGACCACTTCCTCCAACATGCTTCACAGAGACTTCTATGTGTCCCTAAATACTTAACATTTTGGTTCTGTTTTATCTTCTACTTCTCAATAGTCAAGTAATATAATCAACATATATCCAGCTAAAATCTAGAAGTCATTAATTACTACTTCCCTCACTAAGTAACAATTGATCAAATTTGGTACAAATTTTACTGTCTTAGAATTTTCTAAATCCAATTTCTTCTCTCTGTTTTCATGACTAATTCAGGCCCTTATCCTCTATTTCCTAGAAGACTGTGACACCATTATTACTGCCAAAGCACTGGACTTGAAATCCATACAGGATCGTGTTACCTGTAACCTGAAAAGTAAACAATGGATCCACGTTGACATTATCCAAATGCATTAATAGGGGACACTTAGGTTCTTTATAATTTGTTTCCTGCATACTTGTACCTCTTCTTGCTCCATTTCTGCTACTTTAAACAGTACAACAGAATTCCAGATATACTTAATTATTCCTACCTCAAAAGCATTTTTCTACATATTCTTGTGATTATTCCAATGATGACCTGTCTGCCGGAAAAGTCTTTAGTGAGTTTGTTCTCCAAGTAGATACCAATGTACTCATCAAGAGTTAATTTAAATTCCATTTATTCTCCCAGAGACATATACTTACCCTTCTCAGTGCTCACCTAGCACATTATATATTTCAGTCATAGACATTATCACTTGAGTTGTTGAAGCAGTGTCTATTATTTTTTATTGTATAGTTTGCTTTACCACAGAGCTCAGCATAATGTGGGCAATAAATGTTTCTTAAATATCATTGTGCTACTGGTAATTATAACATTATTCTAATTTTATAATGTTCTAGAACTAAATATACAACTAGATAATTTAAATAGTATTATTCTTTAAATAAAATGTTTCATACTAATTATAGGAGGTCTGACAATTACATTTGAGAACTCATCCTAGAAAACGTGCTACATACCTCATTGCTGAATATCACTATAGACACCTTCGAAGTACTTTCCTTGGGAAGCTATGCACCGACGCCAGTGCCTAGTGCACACTTCAAAGCAATTTTGGAACTCTTTTTCTGGAAAGGCCATCACAGCTGTTTTATTGCACTTGATGTCCTAAATGTCATCAAAATGTCTTCCTTTCAATATTTCCTTTATCTTTGGGTAAAGAAAGGAGTCATTGGGGACCAGATCAGGTGAGTATGGAGGGTGTTCCAGTACAGTTATTTATTTACTGACTAAAAACTCCCTCATAGCCAGTGTCATGTGAATTGGTGCATTGTCGTGATGTAAGAGCCATGCATTATTGGCTAAAAGTTCAGGTCACTTTTGTCTAACATTTTCATGCGACCTTTTCAGCACTTCCAATAGAAAACTTGGTTAACTATGTGTCCTATTGGTACAAATTCATAATGAATAATCCCTCTGATATCAACAAAGTTTAGCAACATCATTTTGACTCTTCATTTGGACTGACAGAACTATTTTGGTTATAGAAAATTGGATGACTTCCATTGTGCAATGTGATGCTTTGTTTCAGGGTCGTACTGGTCGTACTGGTCGTACTCATACACCCATGTTTCATCACCAGTGATAACATGGCCAAAAACATTGTCTTGCCTCTCCAAAAGGTCTTGGCAAACTTTAACTCTCCTTTGCTTTTGTTCATTGGTGAGCTCCTTTGGGACCAATTTTACACACACCTTTCTCATGCCAAGATTTTCAGTTAAAAATTTCCTGTTTCTCTATCAATTTTAACTTAGTCTGCTATGCTTCTCACACACAGCTGATGATTTTGATGCACAATTTGATGAATTTTTGCAATGTTTCATCAGTTCTGTTCGTTACTGGCTGCCTTGACCCCTCTTCATCAGTGACGCATTCTCTTCTTTTCAGAAAAACGTTTAGTCCATTTGTACACTGCTGTTTTCTTCATGGGATCATCCCCATAAACTTGGACTAACATGTCCGTGATTTCACTTCCACTGTTGCCAAGTAAACAAGAAATTTAATGTTTGTTCATTGTTCTAATTCAATCTCAGACATTCTGGTAATGGCACACAGAAACACACAACAACAATAATGAACGCCACTCAGCAAGACACCACCACATGCCGACGTGAACACAGCTGTGAGACACTGATATACCAAGGTTATGAAACCTTACTGAGCTGTTTGTATAGTGCTGTCAATGTAAGCACAAGGTGGCAAGTTTGTGAACTTAATTGTCAGTCCTTGTAATTCAATGAATGCAATGTTTCATAGTGCTTTTTTAATTATAAAACAATACATTATGCAATATGTGATATATACTATTTTTTAAAAACATGAAAATATTTTATATACAAAAAGCACAAGAAGAGCTATTCAAGTAACAAAAAATCTAAATGACAATAAAACTCCATATCTCTTCATACTATTAACTTTAAAATTTATTAAATTTTTCCTTCCATTTGTATATTGACTTTTATATAATATTCACATAAAACCTGTGAAGACGGGTCAAATCAGTACCACTAATTATAATTAGTAGAAGAATAAACAGGAGAGTTTAATAACGTTTTTTTTGCTATTATATTCTTTTTTCCCTTATAAATAGACTTGATTTTTTTCAAGCAGCTTAGGTTAATTAGCTTAGGTTAATAGCAAAATGGACATATAACCCTTGCCCTCACTACACACAGCCTGTCAAAATATACCTGAGTGGTATACTTTTTATAATTACTGGTCCTATATTAATACACAATGATCATCAAAAGTCTGTAGTTTACATTAGGTTTCAGGCTTGGTGGTGTACCTTCTGTGACTTTTGATAAATACACAATGACATATATCCAGTATTTAAGTATTATACAGAATAATTTCTCTTTTGTGCTCTGTAATGTCTTGTTTTTTTTATTGTAATATAGCAAATTATTGGAAGAGCAGAGTCTTGTCATAAAAACATGTTTTGTCATAAAAACCTTACACAATAGCTGCTATGTTCTCAGAGTTCATGAAGCCACTTATAGACATTTATTTAGGTTTCATAACAATTTTGCAACACATGTATGCTAATTATAGTTCTTTGTGTTAAAACAGATATAAAGATATTCTAGATTAATTAAACAAAATAGTCAATTGATTGGAGGATTATGAGTTTATAGTCTCCTAGAAAAAACTTTCACTATCAAGTCTTGGGAATGAGAGGAAGCAGGAGTGTTCCAGAACGCTCAGCATAGGAGTTCATTCGATTGTGTCCCCAATGTTGCTATTACATTTGTCAGCAACAATGACTTAATATTTGCACCTTTCTATATAATATTTCAAGTTTCTGGGATTAAAAAAAAAAGAAGGAGAAGAAAAGGAGATGTAGAAAACATGTGGTTATCTCGTAGGAGTCTTGGACTAATCATTTCTACAAACAGAGAACAATAGGAATCGTCAACCTTGGGGCCATGGCAACCATAGGCCTGCCCATGTATTCAGGTACTTTTCACAGAGAAAGGAGAATCAGACAAGCTCTTCAGCCAGCCAGGCACATTTCATCTTGGCTGCCCAGACGCATGTGTCTTCTATCTACTACACGAACCATACATACATACTTATTTCTATATATCTAGTGATATCATCCAATTGAGAAAAGATTATCAGCACCACACAGATTCTCACTGCCCTTTCCCATGGGAGAAAATGCAAAGTCATATCTCCACCAAGAACTGATCATATAGGCTAGCTTTCCCAAAATCAGAAAGTTGTGGATGATGACTCTCACTTCTAAAGTCACAATGATATTCACTTTCAATATTCTTCAATTTATATTATTACAAAACCTAAAATATTATATATAATATATTATATTAGTATATATATATATATATATGCACAGCCTATAAAATATATTAGCCTATATTAGTGTATATATATATATATATATATATATATATATATATATATATATGCACAGCCTATAAATACAGCTTGATGAATTTTCACTAACTAAACATACTATATAATGGCACCTGGAGCTCAATAAACAGAACCTGGTCAGCTTGCCAAAAGACTCTTGTCATATTCTCTTCCAGTTATTTTCTCTAAGAGTAGTCACTATTTGGACTAATAGTGATATATTTAATCAGCTTTTGTAGTTTACAAAAATCTTCACATACTTATATAGTACATACCTACATCAGTTTGCTAGGACTGCTGTAACAAGCTACCACTCACTGGGTAGTTCCACAAAAAGTAATTTAGTTTCTCACTATTCTGGAAACTAGGAGTCCGAGAATAAGGTGCTGGCAGGGTTGGTTTCTTCTGAAGATTCTCTTCTTGGCTTCTAGACAGCCATCGTCTCTCTGTGTTTTCACATGTTCTTCCCTCCATATGTATCTGTGCCATAGTTTCCTTTTTTTATAAAGACACCATTCATATTGGATTAGGACCCACACTAATGAACTTGTTTTGACTTAATTACCTCTTTAAAGACCTTATGTCTAAATACAGTTTCATTCTGGGTTACTGGAGATTAGGACTTAAACATACAAATTTGGGAGAGGGCAAAATTCAGCCCAAAACCATACCCAATTTTGGCCTGGCATTTTTTGCTGCTCACCATTATGTTGATGTGATACATCCAGATTATTCCCTGTAACTTCAGTTCTACATTCTCAAAGTTGTGTGTATTCTGTGGTGAGACTATACCATAATTCATTTATACTGTTAATACCGTGTTTCCCCAAAAATAAGACCTAGCCAGACCGTCAGTTCTAATGTGGCTTTTGGAGTGAAAATTAATATAAGAACTGGTCTTATTTTACTATAATAGAGACCATAGGCAAAATAAAAAGGCAAGCAACTGAATGGGAGGAGATTTTTGCATACAATGCCTCCAATAAAGATCTAATATCCAAAATATATAAGGAACTCATACCACTCAAACCAAATAAACAAACATTCAGAATAAAAAATGGTCAGAGGATCTGAACAGACATTTCTCCAAAGAGGACATAAACATGGCCAATAGATACATGAAGAAATGCTCAACATCACTAATCATCAGAGGAATACAAATAAAAACCACAATGAGATATCACCTCACCCCAGTCAGAATGGCTATCATCAACAAGACAAATAGTAACAAGTGTTGGAGAGGCTGTGGAGAAAAAGGAACCCTCATACACTGTTGGTGGGAATGCAGACTGGTGCAGCCGCTATGGAAGGCAGTGTGGAGGTTCCTCAAAAAATTAAAGATAGAATTGCCATATGACCCAGCAATCCCTTTCCTGGGTCTCTACCAAAAAAAATCGGAAAACATTTATCTGTAAAAATACATGTTCTCTCCTGTTAACTGAAGCTTTATTTACGGTGGCCAAGACATGAAAAGAACCAAAGTGTCCTTCAATAGATGTTTAGATAAAGATGTTGTATATGTACACAATGGTATACTATTCTGCCATAAGAAAAGATGAGATAGTGCCATTTCCAACGATGTGGATTCATCTTGAGATTATTATGCTAAGTGATAATAATCTCTAATTATTAGAGAATATAGTGGAATAGCTCCCCCATCTATGGCTCCATGGGTGTTCCTTTTGGCCTCACCATATCCTGCTTTCTTATGTGGGGACGGGGAGCTGAGCCCCGCAGGCCGCCCCTCACGACACATGGCACAGCGAGCAGGGTGTGGTGTCGGCCGAAATTCTCCAGAATGTACGGGAGAAGTTTATAGGTATAAAAGCTCAGTTTCATAAGCAGGGTATGGTGCCCGCCAAAACCTACCAAAGCATGGTGGAGTGGTTTGTGCATGTGAGAGCCCAGCTTCGGGAGGCCCATGAGGAGCGACACCAGGAACGGGAGGCAAGGTCTGCCTGGGAGACTCAAGTCTCCAGCTGGCACACCACCCTCTTGGCCATGGAAGGCTTTGCCTTCATTTAGGTAATCTGAGACGGCCTTAGGCTCCAAGGGTTGTGGACAACTTACACAGAGTCCTTCACCCACTCAGACACCTGGCATGGCGAGCAAGATTCCACCCAGGTAGGAATGGAGTCTGACTCTGGGCAGGAGGACATATGGCCCCCACACAGTGTGTGGTGTCCTGTGGCCCCTGTTCTCAAGAGTTGAACCCCCAAGGAGGGGTGGGAGGACATGGACAGCTCTCCAAACAGCATGGAGAGGGCCCTGAAGTCTCTGGCTGAGCAGTTGCCAGAGGAGGAGAAGGCTACAGCCGGCCACGTGGGCTGGATGTTCCTCATGGCCTTGAGTCTCAATACAGAAAACACACTTAATGGAATGGCCCAGGTGCTGGACCAGGTGTCCCAGCTGGAAGCTCTGAAAGCTCGGGTCCGCCTGTTAGAAGAGGGGCCCCACAGTGGAGACTCTGAAGCAGAGGCGGAAGAAGCGAGTGGAGACAATATAGCTCCCAACCCCCAGCCCAGCCAATCTCGAAGCAAAGGGTAAAACCTGAGCAAACTTTAGGCCCTGGGGGCGTTGCTGCCAGCAACCCAGCTGTGACTGAGTTCACAACCCACACCCCTTACACTCCTACTGAGTTGCAGGATCTGGGGAGGCAGTACAGTCATAGCCCTGGAGAGCCAGTCTCGGCTTGGCTACTACATTTATGGAATGAGGGAGCAGACAACATTCTCTGCTCCCCAGGCGAGATGGAAAAGCTAGCGTGTATCATCCCAGATGGAAGGGATTTGCCATTGTTGGTTCCTAAGACTGCTGTTTCTTTTCATCCGTAGGTGCCAATAGGCTAATATGGCACAGGGACCGTCACGGAAGATGCTTGTCGCGTAGATTGTGAGGCAAGACCCTGTAGGGGTGGAGTGTGGGGACAGAGCCAGGAGTGCAGTTTCCAGGCTCTCGGCCTCACATGGAAAGGTGCTCACTTGGGTAGTAAATGGCCATCAACTGTGATTGGATGGCCATCAGCTGTAGCTAGTTGGCCATCAGATGTAACCAGTGAGCCATTGGACAATAATATAACTGCTGTGGCTACGCTAGCAGCAAATGGGGGCTAGCAAGAAGATGGTGGCTGAGCTAGCAAGAGCGGATTGCAGAGAGGCGGATGCCTCCAGCAATAATCTATGGTTTGACTCCCCCATCTATGGCTCCATGGGTGTTCCTTTTTGACCTCACCATATCCTGCAGTCTTATGTGGGGAGTGGCAGCTGAGACCCCGAAGGGCACCCTGCACGAAAGGTCGTATGGACACTTTAACAATGTTAATTCTTGTACATGAGCACAGTATGTACTTCCATTTACTTGCATCTTCTTCAATTTATTTCTTCAGTGTCTTACAATTTTCTGAGTACATGTCTTTTGCCTCCTTGGTTAAACTTATTTCTAGGTATTTTATTATATTTTTATGCAATTGTAAATGGGATTTTTTTTTTAATTCTTAGGGAGTCACTAGTGTGGGATGAGGAATGTTCACTGGGTAAATATAGATTCTGCTTTGGTGCCAGTTCTTAGTCTCGTACTACTCAGGAAAAGTCTCAGAGCACACCAAGACTAGCTGCCACTTGCCTACTGACTGTGGTCCCCCGAGAGTGGTCCAAGAATGAATGTAGCATGGCAGGACTGTCTACTGACTGAGAAAGTGACTCCGATGTTGTGCAATTTAGGTGAGGTGGGGTCCTAGGGAGTCATCAGGATGGAGTGAGCAGAGCTCACCTGGCCACTGAAGAATCCGATATGACCATGTTGGGGAGGGCTCAACACAAGAAATATGCCCCCACTATCCCCAATTGACTTCATGGGAGAATGAATCTACACAGTGAAAATAGTGACTATTCCTCCAGTTCTTTCCATGAAGCCACACAACGCAGTCTCTCCTTGAAGCCACACAACTCAGTCTCTGATGCCTCTTGAGTCATTGGCCCTCCACGAGAGCCCAGGGTGAACATGAATGTTTGTGAGCCAGTGAGTTTGTGCATGAGCCATTTAAGAGGAAATCTGGCTTTCTTGTTGCCTTCCTTTTCTCCTGGATGGTCATAACCCCCATTGTTTTTCACAGCCAGTTTTGTGGCTCTGCTTCTCAGCACTGGTACTATGGGCTTGGGAGCCCATTGTGGGTCTAGGGTCTCTTGTATTTCTGGGGGAACCTTTGTGATTGAGATATCTCTCCCAGTTCTCAACCACCACAAAGCCAGACTGCCTCCCATCTCCGCCTCCCCTACCAGTCTCTTCTTTATACTCTTAGTTGTAGGACTACTGTTTGGCTAGTCTTCAGATGGTTCTCCAAGTTGATTGTTCCATAATTTTGTTGTGATTTTAATGTGGTCACAGGAAGAGGCAAGCACAGAGTTTATCTACTCTGCCATCTTGGATCCCCTCCCACAGTATCTTTATTATTGTGACCAGGTAATGTCTTGAAATATGTAGATTGATGTGTCCCATTTTATTGTTTTCTGTAATTGCTTTAGCTATTTTAGCTACTTTTAAATAACAAATAGAATAATCTTGCTTATATCTACAAAATTCTTTTTGATATTTTGATAAGAATTGAGTTAAACTTGTATGTCATTTTAGAGTAAATTTTTGCTATTGAATTTTCCAATTCATAAACACGATCTGTTCCTCTATTTATTATTATTTTATTTCTTTCATCGGTGTTTTGTAGTTTTCAGTGTGCAAGCTCTGCTCATGTTTTGTTAAATTTATACAAGTATTTTATAAGTGTTTGTGTGGGTTGCACATGTCCATTTCTATTATTTAAAAATTATTTTTGTAATATGTTTATCTTGTAGTCTGCAATCTGGAAAATGCATGCATTCATTCTTGAATGATTTTTGTAAATTTCATAGAATTTTGTACTTAGACAGTCATATTACGTGGAAATATAAAATTTTAGTTCTTCCTTCCTGGTATTTATGCCTTTTATTTTTTTTCCTAACCTTATTGCACTGTCAAGAACTTGTGGCAATGTGCTGTATTGGAATAATGAGAATGGAAATTTTCTCTTGTTTTCTATCTTAGAGGTAAAGCATTTAGTTTTGCATCATACAGTATAATGTGAACTGATGGTTTATTCTAGAATTTGTTCTCTACTATTCTTTTCTTTTGCCTGAGAGTTTTAATTACGAATTATGTTAAATTTCTTCAAATGCTCTTTCTATGCATTTTCATATAAGATGTTTTTCTGTTGTAGCCTATTAATACAGTAAATTATAGTGAATTTTGAATATGTAATTATCTAGCCCAGTAATTTTTGTTTGAGAGTTTCTTAATTATTATTTCAATTTCTTTGATAGTTATACAATTACTCAAATTATCTAGTTTATATTGTGTGAGTTGTGGTAATTTGTGCTTTAGGACAAATTGATCAATTTCATCTAAGTCATCTAATTTATGTTTTTAGAATCACTCTTTGCATTATTATTTATCAGTTTGATATACACAAGGTCTTTAGTAATATCCCTTATTTCATCCCTAACATTAATATTTTTTTTCTTACTCTTTCTCTCTCAGTCTTCCTGGAGGTTTGTCAATTTTATTGATCTTTTCAAAGGAACAACTCTTTGCTTTACTGTTTTCTCTATTCTCTTTTCAATTTCTTTTATTTCTAGTCTTACTTTTTATTATTTCCTTCCTTCTGCTTGTTTTTCATTTATTTTGCTATTCTCTTTCCACATTCTTGAAATGAAGTTCAGATTGATATAAGACCTTTTCTCTTCCCTAAAGTGTGCATTTTGTGCTACATACTTCTCTCATGGCACTAGTTGACCTCTGTCCTGCAATTTTTAATATGTTGCATTTTCATGTGTATCCATTTTTAATTTAAAAAAAATCCTTGAAATTTTCTTTTAGATTCATGGAGTATTTAAAAGCATGTTTTTTCTGGCTAAGACTTCTAATATTATGTTGAATAACAGTGGTGAAATGGGGTATCTCTGTCTTGTTCCTCATCATAGAAAGAAAGCTTTCAGTTTTTCTCCATTAAATATGATATTAGTTGAAGGTTTGTTGTAAAATATATGGACCCTTATGTTTATTGCAGCATTACTCATGGTGGCCAAGACATGGAAACAACCAAAGAGTCTTACAATGGATAATTTGATAAAGAAGAGGTGGTACATATATACAATGAAATAATACTCAGCCTTAAGGAAAGATGCCATTTGTAACAACATGGATGGATCTTAAGATTATCATGCTAAGCAAAATAAGTCTGAATAAAAAAGTTGAGAACCACTTGATTTCAGTCATATGTGGAATACAAAACTGAAAGCAACAAACAAATAAGACAAATGAACAAAACTCATAGATACAGACAACAGTGTAATGGTTACCTGAGGGTAAGGGGTGGGGGTGGTAGAAGAGGGTAAAGAGGTCAAATATATGGTGATGAAAGGAGAATTGAATTTGGGTGGTGAACACACGATGCAAAAGAGAGATGTTGTATTATAGAATTGTAGACTTGAAACCTATATGATTTTACTAACAAATGTCACCCAACAAATTTAATAAAAATTTATAAATAAATAAATAAATAAATAAATAAATAAATAAATAAATAAATAAATGTGTTTTTGTGTTTTTTTCTAGTTTCCACATGTTTGGAGATTTTACTGTTATCTTTATGAATGTTATTTCTAATTTAATTTTATTGTGGTCAAAGAATAAACTATGATTTTAATTATTTTAAATCGATTGTAGCTTGTTTTATTACTTAGGATATGATTTATTTTGTTCTATAGCCTATGAGTACTTGGAAAAAAAAGTGTATTCCCCTATTGTTGGATAAAGTGTCTTATAACTGTTAATTAGATTTTGTTTTTTGATGGTGTTGTTGAATTCTTTTACATCCTTGCTGATTTTCTGTCAAGCTGTATTATCAATTATAGAGAGGGTGACGTCTTGAATTCTCCATGTATTTGTCTTTTCTCCTTTCACTTCTATCAATTTTGCTTCTTATGTTTTGCAGCTCCATTGTTTGGTACATACACATTTAGGATTGGTATGTCTTTTTGGTGAATTGACAATTTAATCATTATATAAGATGTGATCAAAAAGTACAGTGAATATTTAAATTAAAACAAAATATACAGTAAAACAAACATTGCCATTAATTCCTCTCACAATATTCCTTACTTGGATACACTTATCCCATTGTTCTGTCACTTTCTGAAACAGTTCTGGAAGTCCTCTTTATTGAGGGTCTTTAGTTGCGCTGTCATGGCTGCCTTGATATACTGAATCAATTCAAAACATTTACCTTTCATGGTCATTTGGACTTTGGGGAAGAACCACAAGTCACACAGTGCCAGATTTGGTGAAATAAGGTGGATAAGGACATACTACAATGTTTTTATTTGACAGAAATTGCTGGATACCATAAGCAATGTGTGACGGGATACATTGTCACGAAGGAGGGTGATTTACGACACACGTTAAAACACACCTATGCTCAACTGTAGCTCACACCTGACTGACAGCACTGAACAAGTTGAAACTTATCACACATTATTACTAAGGTTCGAAGTGCTGCTTCCCATATCGAAGATCCTGCCTTTCCATTGGATGACACTTGGCAGCAAAATTCATTGGGTTTTATAATCACAATAGAAAGGCTCCATGTCATACATCACTTCTGTTATACGGCGATTTCTATCAAATACACACATTATAAGTGCAGCCAGATGGCTCAGTTGGTTAGAGTGTGAGGTCTCAACAACATTGTCAGTTCAATTCCCGCATGGGATAGTAGGCTGAGCGCCCTGCAACTAAGACTGAAAACAGTGACTGGACTTGGAGCTGAGCTGCGCCCACCACAACTAGATTGAAGGGGAAAAAATTGGAGCTGATAGGCCCTGGAGAAACACACTGTTCTCCAAAATTCCCCAATACAATTTAGAAGAAAAAGAAAAACAAACAAACAAACAAACAAATAAATAAATAAATAAATAAATAAATAAAAACATTGTAGTGTTTCCTCATCCACCTTGTTCACTGGATCTGGCACCGTGGAACTTCTGGCTCTTCCCCAAAGTCCAAATGAATTCAGGACATCAAGGCAGCCATGACAGCATAACTAAAGACACTCACAAAAGAGGACTTCCAGAACTGCTACAGAAAGTGGTAAGAGCAATGGGATAAGTGTGTTCAAAGCAAGGGGGAGTATTTTGAGGGGGATTAATGGCAATGTATCTTTTACTCTTTTTTTTTAATTTAAACATTCAATGTATTGTTTGATCACACCTTGTATAATGTCCATCTCTGCCTCACATAAATTTATTTGCTCTGAAGTCTGCTCTACCTAATATTAATATAGTACCTCCTGCTTTTTTTAAGCATTTGCATAATATAACTTTTTCATACTTTTACTTTCAAACTGTGTATACCTTTGTATTTGATGTGATATCTTCTAGACAATATGTATTTGGGTCATATTTTTTAATGGTGATTTTAGAAATTTGCATTTAATGTAATTATTGATATGTAAGGATTCGTAAGTATGCCATTTCTTTTTCTTTGTTATATAGGTCTCTGTTTACTTTTTCTTGACTTACTGTGGGTTATTTGAAGGTTTTTTTAGAATTCCATTTTTATTTATCAATAGTGTTTCTGAGTGTGTATACCTTTGCAGATTTTTTAGAATTCCATTTTTATTTATCAATAGTGTTTCTGAGCATATCTCTTTGCATATCTTTTTTACAAATATTACATAACATATACATATTATGTATATGTATCCAAATATTTTCCAAATATTACATAACATATACATATTATGTATATACATACATATACATACATATGTATACATAATATTCTCCAAATATTACATAACATATACATATTATGTATACATAACTATGTATACATATTATGTATACATAACATATACATAACATATACATAGCTTATCACATTATTTCTATTGATGTGATTTCTTTACTAGTTCAACTAAAGTGTAAAATCGTAATCGCTTTTTACATTCTTTTATTCTATATCCCTCATTTATAGCATAAATATCTTAACTATTTCATCTATATACCTTAGAACTACCTCAGATAGTATCATATTTGCTTCCACAGGCAAACATAATTTAGAAAACTCATTAGGATAAGAAATGTCTACGGTGTTTACTCTTACATGTGCATAATATAGTTTTTCTTCCTTCCTAATGTTCAATATATCTTTTTTTTTTCTTTGCTTTCTGTTTAAAGAAATTATTTCAGTCATTCTTTTACAGTAGGCATGCTGGCAACAATTTTCTTATTTTTTATTTACCTGACTTTTCCTTTATACCTAAAGGATATTTTCAATGAATATAGAATTCTGAATTGACAGTTATTTTCTCTCACAATGATAAAAAACGGTTCTGCTACTCCTTGCTGTCATACATGGCACTTGAAAAATCTACTGACATTTTAACTGTTTGTTTGTTTGTTTGTTTGTTTGCTTATAGGCTAGGTTTCTTTCACTGTTTTCAAGATATGTCTGTCTTTTTTTTCATAGGTTTAATATGAGGTGTTTTGATGTTGGATTATTTGAATTTATAATTTTTTGTCATTTGCTCTGCTTCTTGATTATGTAGGTTTATGTCTTTTGCAATTTTTTTTAAAGTTTTCAGACATATTTCTTTGAACATTATTTTATCCCCATATTATTTCTCCTTTCAGTTTATAACTCAAAAAAATATAAAAGCTAGATTTTTTTCTGGTCCCATGGGTCCCTGACATTTCTTTTTACAGTCTATTTTCTTTTTGTTATTCAGATTGTATACACACATACACACACGAATATATATACTTTTGTTCTATCTTCAAGTTCACTGGTTCTTTCCTCTCTCTCCTTCATTTTGTTTTTGAGCCCACTGATTGAATTTCTATTTTGTACTGGATGTTTGAGTTCTAAAATTTGCATTTGGTTCATTCTCATATCTCATATTTTTTGCTGAGATGCTCTATTATTCTCCTGAATATTTCAGTTTGTTTGTTGGTTGGTTTGTTTGTTTGTTTGGTTGGTTGGTTGGTTTCTAGTGTTTTCACAATAGTTTATCAAAGAATTCTGATGATGCCTCCTTGAAAATCTTTATCTGATAAGTCTTTGTTGTTTCAGTACTTTCACCCATTGAACATATTTTTTCATTCTGTTGCATATATCCTGGTTCTTGATATGAGGAGTGATTTTCAATTTAAACCTAGACATTTTGGATATTATGTATGAAACTTATATCTTATTTAAATTTTCTGTTTTAATCAGCTTCCTCTGATAGAGTTCCAAAAGGGAGAGGTGATGTAACCTTTAATTACTGACAGATTTATGTAGAATTCCGGTTTCTCAACTCGACCTCCATTGTTACTCAGCAGTGGTGTTCTCCAATTAAGAGTTGCTGTCTAATTTTCCATACAGTTAGTCAGGAATGGGACTCTGGTTTCCTTTTCCCAACAGAAAACAGCATATCCATGTGCGTTATGAACCTTTGCCTCAAGAAGATTAGTTGAGCTTGGTGCAGACCAGAAGCACTGCCCAAATGAGTCCAGCCCAAATTGAAAATTTGCAGAATGATATGCTAAATAAATGCTTAGGTATAAGCTACTAATATTTGGAATGGTTTGATACACAGAAAAAATTACTCAATTTAGTGATGTCAGTAAAAATAGTGGAATAGGGAATCCTGAGGGCCTATCCTTCCATACAAACCCCAAAATATGAGCAGAAAGTGTCAGAATAAACTTTGTCAGGACTCTGAAAAACATCAAAGGTCTACAGCAACCAGGTGAGTGTTGAATTAGGAAAAATAAGAGACTTGGATATTTTAACTTAGGCCCACATCCACAACATGGCAATAGTCTTGAAAATAGCAATCTGTGTCCCTAATGTGAGATAGCAAAAAGACACTTGTTCACCAGCAATTATTTTTATTTTTATTTTTCAAATCTGTTTGTGAGTTCTCTGAACAATCAAAATAAGGTAATTGCTTTTATATTACCTAACATTGGACCTCTCTCAGGACAGAAAACAAGGCTAATCAGAGGACATTCCTAGAAAAAATTGATAGACAAATAATCTTCCAAGATGGGAACAAGCTTATAGGTAGGGAAAACAACAGTCATGCCAAAATCTTGGTAGGAAAAGCTGGGAAGTGAGTTACTTTAAGGGAAAACCAAAGCTTTGAAAAGTTCCCAAATATAATGGAGAATCTAGATAGCCACACACATGCCTGTGACATACTCAGAAAAGACTTGAGAGACCATAAGCTTTTTAACCCCTCATTGATTTTTAGTTTCCCTGTACATAAGAAGATAATGCTAAGACAGAGTTGTATCCATTTATTTATTTTTAAGTGTTAGCAGAGTGCCCCAACACAGAGCCAATTTTCAAAGACTGAGTGTTGTTGTTGTTGTTGTTGTTTTCTTCCTCCCTCCCCTTTTTTTGTGGTTTCATGCATTTAAGGAAATCTGTCAAACCACTATCTGACCCCAAGATAAATGAAGAGAGGCTTCAGCAACCACTGCAGCAAGCAATACAAAACAATGAGGAGTGGAAGAATCTGATTACAATTGTTGCCATATTATAATATTTTAAATGTCTAGTTTTCAAAAAATATATATGAGGCATACAAGGAACAATAATACATGGTCCATTCACAGAAACAGTACATAAGGAAGACCAGACATTGGATTTATTAGAAAAAGTCCTTACACCAACACTCAAGTATATTCAAAGAGCTAAAGAACAGTATGGACAAAGAACTATAAGGAAACAAAGAGAATGATGTCTCAACAGAGAGTGAATATCAATAAAGAGACAGAAGGCATCAAAACGAACCAAACAGAAGTTCTGGTAAGAGAAGTTACATTAACTGAAATTTAAACATCATTAGATGTTTTCAACTCCAGACTCTAGCAGGCAGAAGAAATAACCAGTGAACTTGAAGATAGGCCAATTAAAATGACCCAGTCTAAGGAGAAGAAAGAATAACAGACTTAAGAAAAATGAATAGAGCCTAAGAGACCTGTGGGATACCATCAAGTATATCCACATAAGCTTTATCAGTGTCCCAGAAGGAAAGGTGAGTGATAAAGGGACAAAACAAAGATTTGAAGAAATGGTGGCTGAAACTTTTCAAATTTGATGAAAAACATAAATACCCATGATGAGATGACCACACACACACACACACACACACACACACATGCATGCACATGCACATGCACATACACAATTAAGTTCATGAACGCATCTTAGAAAAAGTGCCACATACCTCATTGCTGAATACCACTATGATCAACTGAGAAGTACTCCCCTTGTGAAGCTATGCACAGATGCCAGTGCCTAGTCCACCCTTCAAAGCAATTTTGGAACTCTTTCTAGAATGGTCATCAGAGCTGTCATGCTATTACTCTTGATATTCTGAATGTCATCAAAATGCCTTCCTTTCAATATTTTCTTTATCTTTGAGTAAATAAAGAATTAATTGGTGGCCAGATCAGGTGAGTAGGGAGGGTGTTTCAATACAGTTATTTGTTTACTGGCTAAAAATTCCCTCACAGACAGTGCCATGTGAGCTGGTGCATTGTCATGATGCAAGAGTCATGAATTGTTGGAGAAAACTTCAGGTCGTCCAACTTTTTCATGCAGCATTATCAGCACTTTCAAATAGTAAACTTGGTTAACTGTTTATACAGTTGGTATAAATTCATAATAAATAATGCCTCTGATAGCAAAAAAGGTTAGCAACATCGTTGAAACAAGTTCGCAAATTTACTTGTCAGACCTTGTATGTATGGTACAATCAAAACTATGGTGAATGCTTAACAAATATTAAAGTAAAAGGCACATTGTCATTAATCACCCTCAACATACTCCCTGTCACATCAAACACACTTATCCCATCATTTTTGCCACTTTCTGAAGCAGTTCTGGAATTCCTCTTTTGTGAGTGTCTTTAGTTATGCTGTTGTGGCATTTTGACTTTGGGAAAGAGCCAGAAGTTGCATGGTGCTGAATCTGGTGAATAAGGTCTATGAGGACACACTGTAATGTTTTTATTTGACAGAAATTGCCATATACCAGAAGTGATCTGTGACATGGAGCATTGTCATGATGGAGGATGATTTATGGCACACTTTAAAACACACCTTCTCTCAACTGTAGCTCACACCTGACTGACTGCACTAAACAAGTTGAAACTTGTCACACACTGTCACTAAGGGTCAATGCACCACTTTCCATATTGAAGATCCCTGTCTTTCCTTAGGATGGCACTCAGAAGCTGCATTCATGGTATTTTGTGATCACAATGTAAAGGTTCCGTGCCACACATCACTTCTGTTACAGCAATTTCTGTCAAACAGAAACATGACCATGTGTCCTCATCAACCTTATTCACTGGATCTGGCACCATGCAACTTCTGGCTTTTCCCCAAAGTCAAAATGACCATGAAAGGTAAACATTTTGAATTGATTCAGGACATTGTGCAGCCATGAATGTGCAATTAAAGACACTCACCAAAGAGGACTTCCAGAACTGCTTCAGAATGTGGCAAGAAAAATGGGATAAGTGTGCTCAAAGCCTGGGTAAGTATTTTAAGAGGAATTAATGGCAATTTATCTTTTATTGGATATATATATATTTTTAATTTTAACATTCACCATATTGTTTGATCTATCTATCTATCTATCTATCTATCTATCTATCTATCTATCTATCTATCATCTATCTATCTATCTATCTATCTATCATCTATCTATCTATCTATCATCTATCATCTATCAATCTATCTATCTATCTATCTATCTATCATCTATCTATCTATCATGTATCTATCTATCTATCTATCTATCTATCTATCTATCTATCTATCTATCATCTATCTATCTATCTATCATGTATCTGTCTATCTATCTATCTATCTATCATCTATCATCTATCAATCAATCTATCTATCTATCTATCTATCTATCTATCTATCTATCTATCTATCTATTTATCTATCTATCATCTATATATCCCACTCATAAAAAGCAGAAAACACATTCTTTTCAAGTGCACATGGTGTATTTCTTAGGGCACAACATATATTAGGCTCCCAAAAAATCTCAATGAGATTTAGAAGGTTGAGGTTATACAAAGTATCTTTTGTGACCGTTATGGAGTGAAACTAGACACCAAAAGAAAACCAAAAATTTTCAATAGGTCAAAATTATCATTAGATAATAAATAAATCTCAAAGCAAATTAGAAAATACTTTAAGATAAATAAAAATAAAACACGATACATCAATATTTATGGGATGCATTGCCTGCTATGCTCAGAGGGAAATTCATAGCTGAAAATGCCTATACTAAGGACAGATCTGAAATGAATAATAACTCTATATCCTAAGGAACTAGAAAAAAGTAGCAAACTAAATGCAAACCTAGCAGAAGTTCGAAAATATTAGAGTGTAGGTAGAGACAAAATGTAAAAGAGAAAAGCAACAGATAAAATTAATAAAATGAAATGTTTCTTTGAAAAAGATCAATAATATTTAAAAGGCTTTATCTTAGATGATTAAGAAAAAAAGAGGAGACTCAAATTACTAAAATCAGAAATGGGTATGGAGACGTTACAGACATTATAGAGTTAAGAAATAAAGAAACATTAGAAAATATTTTGAACAATTTCATGCTAACAAATTAGATAACGTAGATGAAATGAAAAAAAAATCCTAGAAACACACAGACTACAAATATCGACTCAGAGAGCAATATAAAATATTAACAGACTATAACATTAAATAAATCAAATGATTAATTAAACCAACAACAAAAACAAAAACCTCCTAACAAAGCCTAGAACCAAATGGATTTATCAGTGAATTCCAGCAAACATTTAATGAAGATCAACACCAACCTTCCCAAATGCTCCTCCAAAATAGAAGAGGATGGAATAATTCCTAACTCATTTTATGAAACCAACTCAACAATAAAAGGCAAATAAGCCAATCAAAAAATGGGCAAAGTTCTTGAATAGATATTTCTCCAAAGAGGATATACAAGTAACCAATAAGCACTTGAAATAATGCTAAACTTTACTGTTGATTATGAAACGCAAATAAAAACCACAATGAGAATAATTTACAACTACTAGAACATCTATAAAGAATAAAAAAGGTAACAAGGGTTAATGAGAATGTGAAGAAATTGGAACCATCATACTTTGCTGTTTCATGAAACAGAAACTTTAGAAAATAATTTGGTAGATTGCTAAAAAGTAAAACAAAAGTTCACCATATAATATAGCAATTTTACTCCTAGGTATAGCTTTTTAATGTAATATACACAAATAACTGAGAATAGGTATTCAAATAAACAATTGTATATAAATCTTCATAGCAGCATCATTCATAATAGTCAAGAGTTGGATAAAACAAAATATAGTATATCCATACAATGCAATATTATTCAGCCATAAAAATAAATGACATACAGATTCATGCTGCAATCTTTATGAACCTCAAAAACATTATGCTAAGTGAAATAAGCCAGGTACAAAAAATCACATATTAACTAGTATGATTCCAGATGTCTGAAATTTCAAGAATAGTAAATCTATAGAGACCAAAACAAATTAGTGGTTGCTAGAGGCTGGAAAAAGGGGAAACGGACAGCCACTGCTTACTAGGTACAGGGTTTTTCTTTGGTGTAATGAAATGTTTTGGAATGGAAAAAGTTGTTAATATAATAAATGTCACTGAATTTTGTACTTTAAAATAGTTAACTTTATGTTAATTGAATTTCAACCTTAAAAAATAAAAAAATAAAACCCTAACACTGATTCAATTTTGTCTTAACATTATTTAAATATTCTATATACTGGCTAAGCCCTGTTTAGGAATACTCATTAATATTAACTGGGTTAATAAATAAATGTTAATTTTAATTGATTTTTGAATGACAACCCTGCACAGCTGAAATAAGCCCACTTGATCATGATGTTCTGTGAATTTCATACATGAATATGCTAATATTGGCTTAAAATTCATCACTATATTAAGAGATGTATTGAAGTATTCAAAGAGGATGATTGTTAATTTTTATATTTCTTCTTTTTATTCTTTCAACTTTTGCTATATATATGTATATTAAGATGAACATATAGAACAAATATATATGTATATATGATATATGCATATTTGATAAATAAAACTATATTTACATATATTACAAACAGGCTTATTTTTTATGTTACAAAATACACATACATTAAGTATGAAGATGAATCCGTTTCGACAAACACTTAACTCATTTACAAATTTGGTCCTATGTCTGCATGCTGCTATGTCTCAGCCTTTAGACATTGTCTCAGCTGGTTCATATTTTGCTATTCAGATGCAACAAGACTTCATTTTTCAGAAATCGATGCTCTGCCTATAAACAATGCAGTAGTGCTGTGGTTTTTAACCCTGGACAAAGGATTTCAAAGGAAGTGCCCTTACCCAATGTATGTTACAAACTTTGGTTCCCTATGTGCTCTCTTTTCACTTCCTTCTCTGAATTATAAGAAGCCTGAAATAGCCCTGTGACAAATTCAGCTTCTGGGTGAAGTAGTATAATTTATTGAGTCTAGTGGTGGAAGTATTCCTCCCTTGGGTTAATAAAACATCTACCGAAACAGAGCAGAGATGCACCAGAATGGGAAAAAATCATTTTAAGAATAGGTGAATAGATGTAATAGACAGATATTTTTCCCTTGATCCTAAATTCCGTTACTTATTTCATGGACCTATCTATTTGTGCTATATAAAGTTTGCTAAAACAGAGCTATTGTGCAGAATAGAAGACAGTATCTTCCAGAAGAGTGGGAACTGTTAATCTGTTTTTCAGTTCACAATATAGCTAGATCTTCAATAAAGAATTTCAATTTTTCAGAAGACTATTATATGATAATAATGATAGAAAATAATCAAGTGCTAACTATATGCTAAGCACAGTTCCAAGAACTTTACATATATCAATGTATTTATTCCCCACAATAATCCTATATATAGTATCATAGTCATATTTTTTGCAGATAAGAAAAGTAAAGCACAGAGAGATAAACAAGCCACCCAGGGTACATACCTTGTACGAGTTAGTTTAGCTTATAAGCCTAAGTTAAGAGTTTATAACACTGAGAATTTGAACTCAAGTAATCTCTTTATAAAAATGTATAAAAAGTAGGCTCTTAACCACTACTTTTTTTCTCCCTTTCTAGTCTTTAATAACATCAAGAATTTCCAAGGGCATTAGTACATTGTCCTCCTTAAATGTTATGTGGAATCCTTTTTTCAAAACAATGTTGCATAAGATACAATACAAAGAACAAGTGCTGATAGACTCATAATGCTCAGGAAAAAGTGGTTCAAAATACTGTTTGGACATGCAGGATGTGTCAAGGCCAAATGCTTTATATACTTAATCGATTTGATGGAGGTGTTATATGAGGAAAACTCGCCTTTATGGTTTGAAGTACAACATATAAGATGACCTATACTTATTACCCTGTCAAAACACTTTTGAGAGGAAAGGGAGATGATTAACAACTATGCAGAGGCCCTATGTGGAAACCATTTCTGTACTGGCCAAACTGAGATATATGGCTACCTTAATCAGATTATCACCTGATTCATGATAGGTGCTTCATGTGATAAAGTCATTTGGGTCCAAAATGGCAACTCCTTCTGCTCCCTGATAAGTTAATATCAAGTTGCCAATATCAGTCACTGTATTTCTCACAGAACATTTTCACTTAGGAGGAATTTGCCTTGCTTCAAAACCATAGGGTGTCTTCATGGCATTTTCTCTCAGGCTTGTGATGCTCATGACAGATCATCACCATCAGGTCCGTCAGAGTCCGTGAGTGAAGGATACAGAATCAAATATTGGCTAATCTTCTCTTGCTTTCGACCACATTCTAAAATGCCACTTTCTGAGTCATCTTTTGAAAGATTAAGTATTAAACATATAACTGTCATATATGCTGGCTCCAAAATTCAAAATGAACCTTCAGGCATTTTAAAGGTAAGATTCACATTTTTCTTTCCTTGGAGATAATTTTACACCGTGCTTTAGACCACTTACCTCCTAGAATTTCTCCTGTGGAAGTTAGGCAAGGAAAATATTTCTCTTTCGATTTTTAGTGCTAAGAAAAATGACATGTAACAAACATAAATTTTAGTTCTTTGTCAAAAAATTCACAAAATAAAAATTTATCATCTCACACAGTATGATAGTTTCAATCTATTTTACACCCACTATACACCTGATAAAATATCAACTTATATAAATTTATTCTAATGATGATTTGTAAAGAAAATGTATTTATACTTGTATACTTCACATAATGAAGAACTTAACATCAGAGACGTAATTTTTCACTGTGACTGTTAGAGAGTTGTACAATTAGAAATTGCACACAGAATTATATAAATCCAGTGTTTCTAGTCTTTCAATATAATTGCTTTAATTAGTTATGTGACCTCTATGTTTGCTTCTGTTTTGTTGTTGTTTCTACGTATCATTTGAAAAGATTGTTTGGTGTAGAAAAATCATTTGACTTCCAGCAACACGGTCTAGTTCATCACTGTAGGGCAAAAGTCTAATTAAAGTAGCCAATAAAAGACTTTTAACTCATGTACTGTTTTTCCCCCCAGTACTAGCAGTGTATTTTTTTTTCTTAAAAATTTGTTTTCAATTGTAGTTGACATATATTATATTAGTTTCAAGTGTATACCATAGTGATTAGACATTTATACAACTTATGAAGTGATCACCCTGATAAATCCAGTATCCACATGACAACATGCATATTTATTACAGTACTACTGACTATATTCCCCTGCTATAGTCTACATCTCCATGACTCTTTTGTAACTACCAATTTGTACCTCAAAATCCTCTCTCCCCTTAACCCATTGCCCCAAACCCCCCACAAGGACCCATCATAGTGCTCTCTGTATCTATGAGCTTGATTCTCTTTGATTGTTTGTGTATCATGTTCACTAGATATCACGGTAAGTGAAATTATATGACATTTGTCTTTCTCTGTCTGACATACTCCATTCAGTACAATAACTTTCAGGTATGTACCTTCAAGTATGTCCCTTGTGTGGGTAGTGTGTTCCCAGATTGTTCCAGATGGCGAGATTTTATTCTTTTTGATAGCTACATAATGATCCATTGTACATATGTACTTCCTGTTCTTTATCCATTCATCTATTAATGGACACCCAGAATGACTCTATATCTTGGCTATAGTAAACAATGCTTCAAAGAACATATGGGTGCACATTTACTTTCAAAGTAGTGTTTTGGGTTTTTTTCAAATAAATACCAAGAAGGGGGATTACTGGGTCCTTCTTTGCTCCTTGTTATAGTTTT
Source organism: Rhinolophus hipposideros (assembly GCF_964194185.1). NCBI lineage: Eukaryota > Metazoa > Chordata > Mammalia > Chiroptera > Rhinolophidae > Rhinolophus > Rhinolophus hipposideros. The sequence goes on along the minus strand of NC_138052.1, from coordinate 4,131,389 downwards.
TGTTTCAAAGTCTATTTTGTCTGGTATAAGTATTGCTACTTTAATTTTTTTTTCCATTTTCATGAAATATCTTTCTCGATCCCTCTACCTTCAGTCTTTTGATGAAGCATTTAATCCTTTTACAATTAAAGCAATTATTGATATATATGTAGTTATTGCCATTTTATTATTCACATTTTTTATATATTTTTTCTTCTTCTTAAAGAAGTTCCTTTAACATTTCTTATAATAATGGTTTGGTGGTAATGAACTCCTTTAGCTCTTTCTTGACAGACAGCTCTTTATCTGTCCTTTGATTCCAAATGATGGCTTTGCTAGGTAGAGTACCTTGCTTTTCATCACTTTGAATAAATTTCATGCCAATCCCTTCTGGCCTGCAAAGCATCTGTTGAGAAATCAATTGACAGTCTTATGGGAGCTCCCTTACAGGTAACTAATTGCCTTTCTCTTGCTGCTACTCAGATTATCTTTTTGTCTTTAACCATTTCCATTTTAAGTATGAAGTGTCTTGGTGTGGACCTGCTTGGGTTCATCATTTTTGGAAATCTCTGTGCTTCCTGGGCTTGTAATAACTTCACCAGGTTAGGGAAGTTTTCCATCATTATTTCTTCCAATAGGTTTTCAATTCCTTGTTTTCTCTCTCTTCTCCTGGCTGATATCCCTATTATGTGAATGTTTTTACCCTTGATGTTGTCCCAGGAGCCCCTTAAATTATCCACATTTTTTAAATTCTTTTTTTTTCATTTTGCTGTTCTGATTAGGTGTTTTCTGTCACATTCTCTTCCAAATTGCTAATTCAGTCTTCTGCTTCATCTACTTTGTTGATTCCCTCTAATGTATTACTCATTTCTGTTATTGTATTCGTCATTGATGACTCTTTTTTTAAAAAAAAATGTTTTCTTTCTCCATTTTTAGGTTTCCTTTCTCAATTGAAGTTCTCACTGTGATCATTCAGCATCCTTATAACCAGTGTTTTTAACTCTGCTTCTGGAAGATTAATTTCCTTTATTTCTTTCTTTTTCTTTCTTTCTTTCTTTCTTTCTTTCTTTCTTTCTTTCTTTCTTTCTTTCTTTCTCTCTCTCTCTCTCTCTCTCTCTCTCTCTCTCTCTCTCTCTCTCTCTCTCTCTCTCTCCCTTTTAGTTATTTTCTGGAGCTTAGTTCTGTTTTTTATTTTTCATTTGGGACATGTTTCTTCATCTCCCGATTTTGGCTGTCTCCTTCTGTTTGTTTCTATATATTAGGTAAAGTTGCTGTGTTGTCCAGTCTTAGTAGAGTGACCTTATACAGTAGGTGTCCTGTGGGGTCTAGTGGTTAGTCTCCTGGTCAGATGAACTGGATGCTCCAGGTATGTGTGGGTGGTGTGTTCCCTCCCATTGTAATTGAGTCTTGGTTGCTGTTTCCACATTAATGGGAGGGATTGACCCTCTGTGTGATTGGTTGTGAGAACTGGCTGTGACTACAGTGGAGGAGCCGTTGAGTAAGGACTGACCCTGTGGAGCTAGATTCAGTTCAGCAGGGCTCTGGTGCCTCCCCAGTCTGCCCTTTAAGTGTGTCTTTTTGTAGAGATGGTAGGGTGGTGCTCTAGTGTGGTCTGAAACTGGTCACCAAGTGTGTTGGTTCTGGGGCTTGTGAGTGGCTCTGTTGCAGAGTTCAGCCATTGACTGTACTCTGCTTAGAGACACTTGATATGAGCTACAAAGTGATGTGAAGATGATTTTTACTTGTGCTGGGCTTGGAGGTGCTTGGGAGAAGCTAAGATATAAACTAAAGATGACTGTCACTAGTACCAGGCTTGGGGCTGCTTAGCAAGATGCACAAGGTACACCAAGGCCAGATACTGTTTGTTTGGAGTATGTGAAACTTTAAGATATTTTAGGAAAGTCTGCAGCACATGCCAGGATAGGCCATTAGTATGAAAAAGCCACTGGAAATGGATTGGGTGAGCCCACAGGTTGGATGGGGCAGGGTCTCAGTGGATCACCAAGGCAAGGTGTCAGTGAGTTTGACACAGACTCAGATATGTTGGCCACCTAAGACTGCATGCTGGGTACAGGGAGTGCTCAACAAAGGAACTATGGGTTTTGCTAGCACTTATGTCTGGGAGACAGCTGCCCCTCCTGCCCTTGCTCTGAAGCCAAACAATTCAGTTTCTCTCTGTATGTCCCTGGCACCACTAGAGTTGCTGCCCCATTGTTGGAGCTCAGAGTGAGTATTTCGATCAATAAGTAAGTCAATGTGTGGGCCCTTCAAAAGGAGCACTGGTACTTTAGCCACTCACTCAGCCACAATCTCCACTGGTTTTCATAGCAAGAAGTTGTGGGGACATCTCTTCCTGGCACTGGAACCCTACCCTGGATTGCCTGGTTTGGGACTGGGACCTCTCACTCCTCAGAGGAGACTTCTGCAGCTGAGATGTCTCTTCCAATATTTAACCACCACACATAGCTGTGGGACAGCCTGTTCTGCATGTCTGCCCCTCTAGCAGTCTCAACAAGGCTTTTTCTGTATATCCTTAGTTATAGGACTTCTGGTCAGCTAGAGTTGATGATTTTTTCTGTAGTTTAATGGTAATTTTGATGTGGTCATGAGAGGAGGCCAGAACAGCATTTACCTACTCTGCCATCTTTACTGGAACCCCATCAGTGTCAAGTACTCTATTTTAGTTGATAGAAAGATAAATATCTATGAGACCATATTAGTGTAAAATTAATAATAAAAATAAATACATGGGACAATAGAGATAACTGTTTCTTAGAGTAGAATCCTATTAATAAATGCAGAAGGAAAGCAGAAAATGGAGAATCACAATTAGTTAATCTTCAAAGTGAAAATGGAAGACAACCCATTAGTAGCTGCTAAAATTAGAGGGGGAATGATTGTAAAAACACAGTTTTGAAATACTCTCTCAAGGTAATTATTAACTACAGAGGCAGAGATAAGTAACTTTACAATGGAGAAATCTGATATATACAAATTTATACAAGTGATCACTGTAAATTTCACTAGTAATAATATATACTGACATGATTAATCCCTTGATTTGATGTCCTGAGAAGAATATAGTCTTCTTTAGCAAAATGCATGAACACATTCAAATTAATACTATTCAAATGTGTGAAGCTCATGAAAGTGAAAGAAAAACTGAGGAATTGTTACAGATTAGAAGAAATAACAAAGAAATAACAACTAAATGCAGTGTGGAATCCTGAATATGACCCTGAATAGAAAAAGAATATTATTTAAACAATTTGTAAAAATTTTTAAAAATGTTTTTTAGTTCATATTATTGTGTTAATGTTAATTTGCTGCTCTTGATAATTGTACTGTGGTTATGTAAGATGTTAATATTAGCAGGAGTGTGTGACAGATATAAGAGAATTACTTGTACTACATCTGCAACTATTCTGTAAGTGTAAAATTAGTCCAAAAATTGTTTTAAAAAGACTCTCAACTCTCAACTCATCAAAACAAATTGCTATGGCTCTACAGAGATGCATCATGTCATTCAGCTTGGCATATCACATTTGTAATATACCCACTTTATTTGGGGCATTTGACAGCCATCTACCATACATTTTCTCATTTAGCCACACAAATGACCCTATATAATAACCACCACTATTCCCCCATTTTAAAAACGACAATTTTAAGGCTAACATAGTTTACATAACTAATAAATATCAAAGGTTGGGGTTCACTTTAAATATTTTTTATTCCAAGAAGAGATTCTTTTTACTGTACCATTTTGCCTAACAATCACCAATGCTTATAGACAAACTGTATCACATTCTAATTTTAATGTCCAAAAATATTTTAAAAGTACACAGTAAATGAATATATTGTAGAATGACAATCATACTATTTGGAGCTTAACTTTAATATTTGAAACATTGGATCTACACTTTGTCTACTGAAAGTGTTGTGTTTTTTTTTTTTAATTAATATTCTGCCCCATCCTGAAAGTATTGGATCAGAAATGTTATCAAACGGAGTCTGGGAATTGGTTCTTATAATAAACATCCCAGGAGAAAAGTATCTACACTGAAAGTCTAGAAACACTTCTTAATTGATTTACTGGTATGTTGTTTCTTGAGCAAAATTTGTTTCCTCTATGAAATCTGGCTCTGTATGTTTATAGGAACCCTTCTGTTAAATTCCACAATTACTAAAAACAAGCGAAATTTTGCAATGTCTCGTGGTTTCATGGACACATCATTGCCCAATTCATCTCAACTGACTTGTACTGCACTTCCATAATTTTATTGAACACTTCACTACAGAACCCAGGTTTCACTTCATCCACACAGCTAATCCTTATCCCCCAAACTTTACTCTGCAATATTTTGGGTGCAGCTTTTTATTTCCTTTTTTTTTTCCTTCTTGTCATACTAAGCAAATACCTCACTAGATTCAGCCCTTTTTGTGGAACCCTATCAAGTACCAGTCTAAATTTCATCATCCTGAAAATGTCTGCATGACTAACCTTAAAATGGGAAGTAGATGTTAAATTTATTTGTCCTATGTCATCCTGTACTGACTAGAAGAGTACAGGCACTCAACTGAATGAATTGAATTCTAAACAATATTATAGTCCATAATTTTCATTGTGGTACTGAAGATTAACAGAAAGGATAATGATTTTATAAGTCCCTATATTATGTTATACACCATGTTAGAAAAAATGTAAATTATAATGATGGCGACAAATTTTAGATAATTCTATCTCCCTGATAGTGATCAGTTAATTCTTTGCATATATCCCTTCTGGAACCAGAAATTCCAGGAATATTTTGCACTGGTTATTATTTTTAATGGCAATTCAAGCTTGAATCATTGTGAATATCAAATACATACAGGATAATCTGTCACAGTTGTCTCAATTTGTTTTAGATAGTTAACAATATAAAGCCAATGAACTGCACTTCTTCCTCAACCTGAGTTAACAAACAAACAAACAAACAGGAAATGTCTTTATAATAATAGGCACTGAGCAGCAGAAAAAGGTTTGATGGTTTGTGTGTGTGCGTTAATCACATGAAAAAAAAAACTGCCAAGTGAGAGATTAAATCAAGGTTGCAATCAGAAGAAATTCTGAGTTACTCAGGGTTTCATTTTCTCTTGAGATATGTCTGTTTCATTTTTACCTTTACTCATAATCTTAGTCCCGCACATTCACTTTCTTTCTCTCCTAAGTAAAACTTATTTTTGGTTAAAAAAATCTGGGAAACATATTTATATTAAATCTTATATTTCTGTCCCTTCTGATAACAGATTGCATGGTGCCCCTGAAACCTGAATATCTCCATTAAAAGATTAGATCCCTTGGGAACCTATGGTGTAAAACAGAATACAAAGACCTTCCCTCAGGTACTAACTTATAAAATGTTCTTTAATTTTTGAGGATTAATAATTTGCATACAATAAAATTTATACAATTTAAATGTACAGTGCAAGGGCTTTGGGCAACTTATCTGACAGTATAACCACCATCACACTCAAAAGAGAACATTTAAAAACACTTTTGATAACAATAATATGCCTACCACTATCATGAGAGCTGTAAAATACAAAATTTTAGCCTAGATCAAAATAGGAAATACAAAATGTTTTCTCCAATTGCGTTATCGCACAGTCACTTTACTTTGTAGTCTAACCTTTAAAACTATTATATTCCATATACCATGACGCATAGTAGGGTTCTTATCAAGAGATGCATGCAAGGCAGTGTGACTGTTACTCTCCATTTGGCCTTAAAGATATCTTATCTTCTTCTAGTGAATTCTTGGAGTCTAATGACACATGGGAAATACCTACAATCACTAAATGACTTCCAATAAAATCTGAAATATTCTTAAAATCATGGACCAAGAATTATATGTAGTCCTCTAAAATACCCTATGTCCTTCCACACCCAGAATAATTATACTAGACAACACTAAAATTGCACAATGACAGATATCGACTAGAGAAAACAAGAAAATAAAAGTCCTTTTATATTAAAAAAAGCATGCAACTTAAAACCTATTGTATTTTGTACGTGTGAACAATAAATGAGTTAATACATGAGAAACATATTAAATAAAAGTAAATTTGTTTGGATCACAAACTGAGGTAAAGGAGAAGTTATAGTAGTGTCCAGTGTCTTGACAATAGACCCAGTACTAGTCCCATTACACTAAGCCATGTCTGTGTATTTGTGAAAATCAACCTTCTAGACTTTTTCTTGAAAATGAACGTAGACATAATTGGTTTATTTTGTTAATATCAAGCACTTCTTCTTGCTTTCTTTTTTTAATTAAACTTATTGGGGTGATGATAATCAGTAAAATTATATAGGATTCAAGTGTACAGTTCTATAATACACTTGTATACTGCATATTTTGTTCATCATCCAGAGTCAGTTTTCCTTCCATCTTCCATCACCATATATTTCTCCACACTTCTCCACACTCTGGTAAGCAATATACTGTTGTCTATGTCTTGAGTTTTTGTTTGTTTGCTTGTCTTGTTCATTTGTTGCTTTCAGTTTTACATCTCACATGTGAATGAAATCATATGGTTCTCAACTTTTTCAGTCTGACTTATTTCAATTAGCAAGATGATCTCAAGACAGATCCATGTTGTTGCAAATGGCAGTATTTCACCTTTTCTTATGGCTGAGTAATACGTTATGTACCACATCTTTGTCTAATCATTTGTCAAAAGACATTTTGGACCTCACCCCCACCACCCCCAGTCCTTCCATACACACGAAGTTTTGTCTTGGAGATGGCATTGCCGGCAGCGCTGTCTTCGTGATTTTGAGACCCTCATATTCTTTTGTATGCACACGTTTAGTGTGTCTTTTTTAATTGAGGAGGGGATTTAAGGCAAACCGAAAGTCTTGGGGAGGGGGAAGTGAGTGGAGCCTGGAAATGAGTGCGGAGTCGCTGGAGTTGAGAGATCCACGTTGAAGATTATTGCCCAGAAGAAAAGATGTTTGGTTTTCACAAGCCAAAGATGTACCGAAGTATAGAAGGCTGCTGTATTTGCAGAGCTAAGTCCTCCAGTTCTCGATTCACTGACAGTAAACGTTATGAAAAGGACTTCCAGAGCTGTTTTGGGTTGCATGAAACTCGTTCTGGAGACATCTGTAATGCCTGTGTCCTGTTTGTGAAAAGATGGAAGAAATTGCCAGCAGGATAAAAAAAAAAAAAAAAAAACTGGAATCATGTGGTAGATGCTAGGGCAGGAACCAGTCTAAAGACTACACTGAAACCAAAGAAAGTGAAAACTCTGTCTGGAAACAGGATAAAAAGTAACCAGATCAGCAAACTGCAGAAAGAATTGAAACGTCACAATTCTGATGCTCACAGTACCACCTCAAGTGCCTCCCCAGCTCAATCTCCTTGTTATAGTAACCAGTCAGATGATGGCTCAGACACAGAGATGGCTTCTGGCTCTAACAGAACGCCAGTTTTTTCCTTTTTATATCTTACATATTGGAAAAGACAGAAAATATGTTGTGGAATTATCGATAAAGGCCGTTTCGGGGAAGTCCTCATTGACACACATCTATTCAAGCCTTGCTGCAGCAATAAGAAAGCCGCTGCTGAGAAGCCGGAGGAGCAGGGGCCAGAGCCTCTACCCATGTCCACTCAGGAGTGGTGACTGAGGTTTATGGAGAAGGGGAACAAAAAGCGATTTAAATTTTAGGGGGGAAAAAAAGGCAACAAAATGACCCTCCTCTTGTTAACGTGGATCCTTGCTATTCTGCCAAAAGACAATTTCTAGAATAGTTTTGAATGGGTTGTTTTCCTCACGTTCCACAACTCTGAAGCCAGTATCTAGCATACTACAAGAAAAAAAGACGTGTACATAATATTTAAGATGCTGAGTATTTCATAGGAAAGCTGAATGCTGCTGAAAAGTGCTCTTTAAGTTTTTTTTTTTTTTTAATCCCTTTCTAATGAATGAAACTAGGGGAATTTCAGGGGACAGAGATGGGATTTGTTGTATGATAAACAAACGTATGTAATTTTAGTCTTTCTATATTGAGAAGCAGTGGTTGGGGCATTTTTAAAGATGGCTGGCTACACTTGTTTTCCTTCATGATAATAAATTTGTCATAACTCAGTAACATGGACTTGCCCCTAGAGGTAGTTGTTAATAATTTTGAAATATTAAGGTCTTGCCAAGGTTCTGATGATTAGAAACCTGTACTACTGAATATTAAGCAGGACAGACTAAGCTCTGGTGCAAATACCTTGAAGGAGTAATTTCTGAATATATACAAAGAAGTAACTGGACTGTATATGTTGTATCCTGTGTCACCTCCCTCATAATGATATTTGATATTTTAATTTATATGAAACTTCTAAAGCAGAATCAAAGCTCCTCTTGGGTGGAAATATCAAGTCTTTAGGATGGGCAATCTTATATGAATAGTACCAAAGCATTACCACATTGTAGAGAACACACTCTATTAAAAATATTAAATTATCTGAAAAATAAAATGTGTGCAAGCCTTCAGGATGGCACACACACAAAAAACAAAGGTTAATGCTTCTTGGGGCACATTTCTTAGAGGCCTTGCTGAGTGTGTAAATAATTGACTTTTGTTTGTATTGCATGACTGGTGACTTCATTGAAAATCTGCCCAAATCAATTTTAGCTCTGGATTACTTCAGTTGACCTTTGTGAAGGTTTTATCTGTGTAAAGTGGTTGTTTGACTTGTTTTAACCTATTAGGGTTTGGGTTTTTTTTTCACTCTTAGTAAAATAAGAGGTGTGTGTGAATGCTCAGTGGGATGGTTTTGGTTTGGCTTCTTTCAGTCAGGCTTTCTAAACATTGAGATGTTAGATGTTAAGGCCTAAACGTAGAGCCCTTCAATTCTAAAATCTATTAAAAGCCTCTTACTTGAATCCAAACCAAAGTATTCACATTGCCTCTTTTCTCAAAGTTCAGAAAAAATATATTACCAGTTCACGTTTATCATAACAAGGGAGGGTCATTTGCCTACCTTATAATAAAATGAATCAGTGCTTATTTTTAAAGCTGGATTTTAAAAATTGGATAGTATAAATAACGAGTGAGGCACATTTTATGGGCAGCCTGTAGTTTTATAGTTCTTGATCTAAACTTAAAATTTTGTATTTTTTCCTTTTGGAGAAAACTACAAGCCACCATATGCACAGATTATACAGTCAGTTGGGTCGGCTCTCCCACAGCTGTGTATCACAAGAGTCCCAGCCATTATCACCTTCCTCCTGAGTTATTTTGAAATGGTTCTTTGTCTTTTTTTTTTTTTTTTTTTTGTACATTTTGGCTGCAGTATTGGTGGTAGAATATACTATAATATGGATCATCTCTACTTCTGTATTTATTTATTTATTACTAGACCTCAACCACAAGTCTTCTTTTTCCCCTTCCACCTCTTTGCCTGTAGGATATACTGTATGTAGTCATGCACTTTGTATTAATATATTAGAAATCAACAGATCTGTTTTGTACTTTATATACTGTTGGATAGTTATAATCAAAACTTTTACTATGTTATTGAATAAATTTAGTCTTATTAGAAAAAAAAAAGACATTTTGGTTATTTCCATGACTTGGCCACTGTGAATAATACTGCAATGAACATAGGGATATACATAATTTTATAGACAAAAGCCCTCAGATTTTTGGGGTAGATACCAGGAAGAGGGATTGCTGGGTCATATGGTAATTGAGAATAGTCTCAATTTTTTGAGGAAACTCCATATTATTTTCCATAGTGGCTGCACCAATTTACATTCCCACCATCAGTGTACATGGGTTTTTTTTTCTCCACAACCTCTGCAACACTTGTTATTTGTCTTGTAGACAGTAGTCATTCTAAAAGTGTAAGGTGATATCTCATTGTGGTTTTTATTTGAACTTCCCTAGAGGCTAGTGAAGCTGAGCATTTTTTTCATAAATCTATTAGCCAGTTATATGTCTTCTTGGGAGAAGTGTCTGTTCAGGTCTTCTGCCTGTTTTTTAATTAAATTGTTATTGTTTATTTGTTTTGTTTTGTTTTTGAGTTGTAGAAGGTCTTCATAAATTATATTTTGGATAGTAGCCCTTTCTTGGAAGAGTTGTTTGCAAATATCTTCTGCTATTCAATTGGTTGCCTCTGTTTTGTTAACAGTTTCTATGGCTGTCCAGAAACATTTTAGTTTGATATAATTCCATTCATTTATTTTTGCTTGTACTTTCCCTTGCCTTTGAGGTCAAACTAATAAAATCCTCTCTGATAAGTTTAGTGCATACACTTTCTTCTATGCAATTTATTGTTTCAGGTTTTATATTCATTTTGACTTAATTTCGGTATATAGTGATAGATTGCATTCTAGATTTATTCTTTTGCATGTGGCTTTCCAATTTTCCCAGAACCATTTATTGAAGAGGCTTTAATTTTTCCATTGTATATTTTCAGCTCCTTTGTCAAATTTAGCGCCCTCTCTCTCTCTTCTCTCTCTCTCTCTCTCTCTCTCTCTCTCTCTCTCTCTCTCTCTCTCTCTCTCTCTCAATTAAATGTAATTAAATTATTTTCAAAAACCCACAACATTCAAATTAATAAAAGCATGCTTTCTGTGCTGTGAAAATAAAATCCATTTTAGTAAAATGCCACGTGCCTAGCAGTGACGTGCTTGTTTTTTTCAACAAGATTTATGAAGTGCCTGTTTTTTTCAACAAGGCTTAATTTTTAAATAATGTAAGTCATGTCCATTCAGCTAATGTGTATGAGCTAAATGAACGGAAAATAATTAAATTGTTATCTTTAGACCATGGAAATGTGATGTATGCCCAAGTGTCATATCTATCTATCTATCTATCTATCTATCTATCTATCTATCTATCTATCATCTATCATCTACGAGATGTGATCAAACAACACAGTGAATGTTTAAATTTTAAAAGATTATTACATCTTCTTTTTCCAATCACCTATTGAAGGATACTTTGGTTGTTTCCATGTCTTGGCCACCATAAATAAGGCTGCAATAAACATTGGAGCACACCTGTCTTTATGTATAAATGTTTTCAGATATTTTCGATAGATACCCAGGAAAGTGATCGCTGGGTCATATGGTAATTCTATCCTTAATTTTTTGAGGAACCTCCACACTGCCTTCCATGGCAGCTGCACCAGTCTGCATTCCCACCAACAGTGTATGAGGGTTCCTTTTTCTCCACAGCCTCTCCAACACTTGTTATTATTTGTCTTGTTGATGATTGCCATTCTAACTGGTGTGAGATACACAATGCAATACTATTCTGCCATAAGAAAAGATGAAATAGTGCCATTTGTGAAAACATGCATGGATCTTGAGATTGTCATGCTAAGTGAAATAAGTCAGACAGAAAAATTTGACAACCATATGACTTCACTGATATGTGGGATATAAAACCGAAAACAACAAAAGAACAAGACAAACGAAGAAACAAAAACTTACACACACAGACAATAGTTTAGTGGTCATGAGGATAAAGGTGGAGAGGGGATGTAAATGGATCAAGCATATGGTGATGGAAAGAGAACTGACTCTGGGTGGTGAACATACAACATGATATATAAATGATGTAATACAGAACTGCACACTTGAAACCTATGTAACTTAATTAACAATTGTCATCCCAATAAACATTAATTTTAAAAAAATTATTACTGTGAAAGACACACTGCCATTAATTCCTCTCAAAATACTCCCCCTTGCTTCGAACACACTTATCCCATCATTTTTACCACTTTCTGAAGCAGTTCTGGAAGTTCTTTTTCATGAAAGTCTTTAGTTGCACTGTCGGGGCTGCCTCAATGTTCTGAATCATTTTGTTTGGGGAAGAGCCAGAAGTCACATGGTGCCAGATCCAGTGAATAAGGTGGATAAGAACGCACTATAATGTTTTTATTTGACAGAAATTGCTGGATTCCAGAAGTGATGTGTGACATGGAGCATTGTCATGTAGGAAGATGATTTATGGCACACTTTAAAACACACTTTCTCTCAACTGTAGCTCACACCTGACTGACAGCACTGAACAAGTTGAAATTTGTCACACACCATTACTAAGCTTGGACGTGCCACTTCCTGTATTGAAGATCCCTGCTTTTCATTAGATGGCATTCGGCAGCAGCATTCACTGTGTGTTTTGATCACAAAGGTTCTGTATCACACATGGTTTCTGGTATGGCAATTTCTGTCAAATAAAAACACCCACCCGTTTACTGGATCTGGCACCATACAACTTTTGGCTCTTCCCCAAAGTCAAAATGACCTTGAGAGGTAAACATTTTGAATTGATTCAGGACAGCAAACAACCAGGACACCACAACTAAAGACACTCATGACAGAGGACTTCAAAACTTTTCCAGAAAGTGGCAAGAATGATATGTCAATGTGTTCGAAGCTAGGGGGAGTATTTTGATGGTGATTTATGGCAATATGTCCTTTACCATAATATATATTTTTTAAATATAAACATTCACTCTATTTTTTATTACACCATCTATCTATCATCTGTCTATCTATCTATCTATCTATCTATCTATCTATCTATCTATCTATCTATCTATCTCTCTCTCTATCTATCTATCTATCCATCCATCCATCCATCCATCCATCCATCCATCCATCCATCCATTTATCTATCTATCATCATCTATCAATATTAGGTCATCTGATGTATAAGACTGTTGAACCTCAAATATTACAGTATTTGTGTGCAATCACTCAGGAAAATAATAGGTGTAACCCTTTTCCCTGTCTCCCTGCACAATCTTTAAATAAAATAACAGAAGTGAACATTTTATCCTCATATCTATCTTATTTGTTTATATTGACAAAAATCAAATACCAAGAATATCTAATATCTAAACACCTACTCAGGGGAAAAGTGTACTTGCTTCTGCCTTGAATCCTTACAAAGGATTCTTGGGGTACGTGCTTTTTTTTTCTAATTTGTTAGCTTCAGGTGTACAAGACAAGGTAATACTTAGACATTCATCATTTATATCCCTCACACTGTGAACCCCCCGCCCCCTATCCACTATCCCTCCCTCCGACCTCACACCGAGCCATCACATTATATATATAAAATTATAGTTGGCATTCATTAATGTTTAGCTTCTGGTGTACAGTGCCATGATCAGGCATCTACAGTATCCCTGCGGTGGTCTCCCAAATGGGACGCATGTCCATCGGATACGCAACAAAATCTTTACATTATTGAATACGTTCCCCAAATTAATTTTCAAAAAACCCTGAGGCCATCTTGTGGTTACCAGCTGCTTCCTAATCCCTTCACCTTTCCCGGTATCCACCCGCCCCCCATCTAAAACTCTCGGTTTTTTCCTTTTTGTCCCCAAAACTGTTTCTGATTAGTTCATTCACTTATTCTTTTCTTTAGATTCCGCATATAAGTGAGATCATATGGTACCTGTCTTTCTCTTTCTGACTTATTTCACTTAACATAATGTTCTCTATATCCATCCATGTTGTTACAAATTATAAGATTTCTTTCTTCTTTATGGCTGCGTAATATTCCATTGTATAAATGTACCGCAGTTTCTTAATCCATTAATATACCGATGGGCATTTTGGTTGTTTCCATATCTTGGCTATTGTGTAAAGTGCTGCAATAAACATAGGCGTGTATACAGATTTTTGAATTGGGGTTTTGGATTTCTCCGGGTAGATGCCTAGGAGTGGAATTACTGGATCATAGGGTAGTTCCATTTTCATATTCCTGAGATACCTCCATACTGTTTTCCATGGTGGCTGAACTAATCTGCAATCCCACCAACAGTGCACTAGCGTTCCCTTTTCTCCACATCCGCGCCAGCATTTGTTGTTTGTTGATTTATTGATGATAGCCATTTTGACTGGGGTGAGACTGGTGGTATCTCATTGTGGTTTTTATTTGCATTTCTCTGATGGTTAGTGAGGTTGAGCATTTCTCCATATGTCTTCTTGCCTTCTGTATGTCCTTTTTAGAAAAGTATCTCCTCGGGTTCTCTGCCCATTTTTTAATTGGGTTGTTTGTTTTTTTTGGAGTTGAGTTGAATAAGGTTTTTATAGATTTGTGATATTAATACCTTATCAGATATATCATTGGCAAATATCTTTTCCCTTTCAGTAGATTCCCTTTTTGTTTTATTGATGGTTTCCTTTGCTGTGAAAAAACTTTTTAGTTTGATGTAATCCGACATGTTTAGTTTTTCTCTTACTTCCCTCGCACAAGGGGATATATCAGTGAAAATCTTACTCTGGGTAATGTCTGTGAAGTTTCTTCCAATATTTTCTTCTAGATATTTTATGGTTTCAGATCTTACATTTAAGTCCTTAAGCCATTTTGAATTTATTTTTGTATATGGTGTAAGGAGGTCCAGCTTAATTTTCTTGCATGTGTCTGTCCAGGTTTCCGAACACCACTTATTGAACAGAATGTCTTTGCCCCATCGTATATTCTTGCTTCCATTGTCGTAGATTAGATGGGTATATAGGCAAGGATTTACTTCTGGACTCTCTATTCTGTTCCATTGATCTATGTGCCTTTTTTTATGCCAGTACCATGCTGTTTTGATTACTGTAGCCTTGTAGTATACTTTGAAGTCAGGTATCGTTATACCTCCCACTTTGTTCTTATTTCTCAAGATTGCTGAGGCTATTCGGGGTCTTTTATGGTCCCATATAAATTTTAGGATTATATGTTTTATTTCTGTGAAAAACGTCGTTGGTAGTTTGATAGGAATTGTGTTGAATATGTATATTGCCTTAGGCAGTATGGACATTTTAACTATATTAATTCTTCCTAATCCATGAACATGGTATGTGTTTCCATCTATTCATGTCTTTTTTCATTTCTTTCTTCAGTGTCATATAATTTTCTGAGTACACTTCTTTTACATCTTTGTTTAGATTTATACCCAGATATTTTATAGTCTTTGGAGCAATTGTAGATGGAATTGTTGTATTTTTTTTTTTAATTTCTCCTTCTGATATTTTATCATTGGTACATACAAATGCAACTGATTTCTGAATATTAATTTTATAGCCCTCTACTTTACAAAATTCATCTATCAGTTCTAATAGTTTCTTGGTGGAGTCTTTAGGGTTCTCTCTATATAGTATCATATCATCTGCATATAATGATAATTTTACTTCCTCCTTACCAATTTGGATGCCTTTTATTTCTTTTTCTTGTCTGATTGCTGTGGCTAGAACTTTCAGCACTATGTTGAATAGAAGTGGAGAAAGTGGGCAACCTTTACTTCTTCCTGATCTTAGGGGGAATGGTTTTAGCTTTTCCCTATTGAGTATGCTGTTAGCTGTGGGTTTGTCATATATGGCCTTTATTATGTTCAGCTATGATCCCTCTATTCCCACTTTCTTAAGGGTTTTTATCATAAAAGATTGCTGTATTTTATGAAATGCTTTTTCTGACTCTATTGATATGATCATGTGATTTTTATTTTTCATTTTGTTAATGTGGTGTATCACATTAATTGATTTGCAGATGTTGAACCACCCTTGCATACCAGGGATGAATCCCACTTGATCATGGTGTATGGTATTTTTAATGTATTGCTGAATTCTGTTCGCTAATATTTTGTTGAGAATTTTTCCATCTATGTTCATTAGAGTCATCGGCCTGTAGTTTTCTTTTTTTGTGGTGTCTTTGTCTACTTTTGGGATCAGGGTGATAGTGGCTTCCTAAAAAGTGTTTGGGAGTCTTCCTTCCTTCTGGATTTTTTGGAAGGAAGAAATAGGTTGAGGAGGAGAATAGGTGATAATTCTTTTTTGAACATTTTGAAAAATTCACCTGTAAAGCCATCTGGTCCAGGGATTTTGTTTGTTGGGAGATTATTGATTACTGATTCAATTTCCCTGATGATAATCAGACTGTTCAGGCTTTCTATTTCTTCTTGAGTTAGCCTTGGAAGGTTGTGCGCCTCTAGGAAATTGTCCATTTCTTCCAGATTGTCAAATTTGTTGGCATATAGTTGCTCATAGTAATTTCTTAAAATTTTGTGTATTTCTGTGGTGTCTGTTGTCACTTCTCCTCTTTCATTTCTGATTTTATTAATTTGGGTCCTCTCTCTCCTTTTTTAAATTAGTCTGGCTAAAGATTTGTCAAATTTGTTTATCATCTCTAAGAACCAATTCTTGGATTCATTGATTTTTTGTATTGTTTTTCTGTTTTTTATTTCATTTATTTCTGCTGTGATCTTTATTATCTCTTGCCTTGTGCCTCCTTTGGGTTTATTTTACTGTTCTTTTTCAAGATCCCTTAAGTGTGAAGATAAATTGTCAATTAGTGATGTTTCTTGTTTCTTTAGTTAGGCCTGCAGTGTTATGAATTTCCCTCTTAGGACTGCTTTCGCATCATCCCATAGATTTGGGTCGTCGTGTTCTCAATCTCATTTGTCTCGAGACATCTTTTGATTTTTTCTTTGATCTCCTGCTTGACCCATTCATTATTTAGTAACATGTTATTCAGTCTCCATGAATTGGTGTGTCTTCCTGTTTTTGTTTTTTTTCTTTTTTTTCCTGTAGTTCATTTCTAATTTCATAGCACTGTGGTCAGAGAAGACAATTGGTATGATTTCTATTTTCTTAAATTTATCAAGGCTTGTTTTGTGGCCTAACATATGATCTATCTTGGAAAACGTTCCATGTGCACTTGAGAAGAACGTGTATTCTGCAGCATTGGGGTGAAATGCTCTGAAAATATCGATTAAATCCAAGTGGTCCAAAGTATCATTTAAGGCTGTTGTTTCCATATTGATTTTCTGTCTGGAGGACCTGTCCCTTGTTGTCAGAGGTGTGTTGAAATCCCCTACTATGATAGTGTTGCTGTTGATCTCTATCTTTATGTCCATCAGTACCTGTTTTATGTATTTAGGTACTCCTATGTTACGTGCATAGATGTTTACTAGGGAATGTCCTCTTGTCAGATTGATCCCTTTATTATTATATAGTGCCCATCTTTGTCTTTTAATATATACTTCATTTTAAAGTCTATTTTGTCAGATATAAGTATTGCAACTCCAGCTTTTTTTCGCTTCCATTTGCATGAAATATCTTACTCCAACATTTCACTTTCAGCCTGTGTATGTCTTTTGATCTGAGATGAGTCTCTTGTATACAGCTCGTGGAAGGTTTGCTTAGGGGACCGCTAATTGGGCGAGCAGGGGAGGAGTGAGGAGGGCGAGAGGAAACGCATCGTGCACTCATTCTTACCTGTTCTTTGTCTCATGCATATTAGTTTGTGAGTATGAGGCAGGGTGAATATGTGTCATTGTTGTTGCTGGTATTCTTCACCAGACCCACACTCAGCTGCATTAATAATTGTCCCTAATATTTTTCAGATTTTATATATTACCTAGATTCATGCTGGAAATATAAAAGAATAAAATAAATTTGACTGAGAAAAAAGGCAATGTGCTTATATTACATAATCACAAATTTTAATTCCATGTACCCAACGTAACACCCAAACATAAGGTTCCTTATCTGTAAAACAGGAACAAAAACACGTACCCCAGAGATGACATCATAGGAATGGTGGCAGCGGGGGGCTCTTTTTGAATCCTCCTCCAGATTTTCTGGCAATCGGGACATATAGCCCATCGAGGAGTTCTTTGCTCATCACGCAGAACAGCGGAGAGACTTGTGGAGGAATTACCTGAAGGTGCGAGCTGATTGCGAGCACGGGAGGAGGCAGGACAGCGAAGTGGAAGTGCGCCATCCCCCACGGTAGAGCCGAGGCCTGACAGCGACCGCAGTGTGGCTCCCAGGACGGAGTGGAGACTTGAGGAAGGTTTGCTTTGGGGTGCGCTAGTTGGGCGAGCAGGGGAGGAAAGAGGGGTGCTAAGTGGAGACGCGCCCCCCCCCCCACCGCGGAGCCGTGGCCTGGCGCCGCCGCAGCGGGGAACCAGGGCCGAGCAGAGAAGATAGAAGTCAGGAGTACAGCTGACACAATAAACTGCATAGAAGAAAACATAGGTACTAAAGTTATGGACCTTGTGTTCAAAGAGCATTTTATGAATTTGACTCCAAAGACAATGGAAGTAAAAGCTAAAATAAACAAATGGGACTATATGAAAATTAAAATCTTCTGCACAGCAAAAGAAAACATTGACAAAATAAAGATACAACCGACTGAATGGGAGAAGATTTTTTGCAAACAGTGCCTCCGATAAGGGGCTAATATCCAAAATATACAAGGAACTCACAACAAAAAAAAACAAACAACCCTATTGAAAAATGGGCAGAGGACCTGAGGAGACATTTCTCCAAAGAAGACATACAAATGGCATATAGACATATGAAAAAATGCTCAATATCACTAATCATCAGAGAAATGCAAATAAAAACCCCATGAGATATCACCTCACCCCAGTCAGAATGGCTATTATCAACAAGACAAATAGTAACAAGTGTTGGAGAGGCTGTGGAGAAAAAGGAACTCTCATACACTGTTGGTGGGAATGCAGACTGGTGCAGCCGTTATGGAAGGTAGTATGGAGGTTCCTCAAAAAATTACGAATAGAATTGCTATATGACCCAGCAATCCCTCTCCTGGGTATCTACCCAAAAAATGTGAAAACATTTATCCATAAAGAAACGTGTGCACCAATGTTCATTGCAACTTTGTTTACGGTGGCCAAGACATGGAAACAACCAAAATGTCCTTCGATAGATGAATGGATAAAGAAGTTGTGGTCTATATACACAATGGTATACTATTCGGCGGTAAGAAAAGATGATATAGGAACATTTGTGACAACATGGATGGATCTTGAGAGTATAATGCTATGTGAAATAAATCAGACAGAAAAAGCAGAGAACCATGTGATTTCACTGATATGTGGTATATAAACCAAAAACAACAAAAGAACAAGACAAACAAATGAGAAACAAAAACTCATAGACACAGACAATAGTTAATGGTTACTAGAGGGTAAGGAGGGTGGGGGTTGAAGATGCGGGTAAGGGGAATCAAATGTTAGGTGATGGAAAGAGAACTGATTCTGGGTGGTGAACACACAATGGGATTTATAGATGATGTAATACAGAATTGTACACCTGGAATCTATGTAATTTTACTAACAAATGTCACCCCAATAAATTAAAAAAAAAGTTTCTGCTAGTCCTACTTACCCTTCCCTATAAAAATAAAGCTTTACCAACTATACTACAATAAATAATAATTTTCAAAAATAAAATGAAAGGTTTTTTTTTTTTTTTTCTGGTTCCTTTTGAGAGGCGTGTAAATCCCATATTTGCAGTGTTCTCTAAATTGCAGTCTTTTCAATGCAATCTCTCCTTAACTGGATCGATTTCTATTTGGCACCTAAAAAACAGAGTGAAGACACCAATTATAAATATCAGAAATGAAAGCGGGGTCATTTCAACTGATCCCATGTACATTAAAATGATAATAAAAGAATTCTATGAACTATGAAAAACAAATGGCCACAAATTTGATCACCGATGAAATGGACCAATTACTTGGAAGATAAAAAATTACAAAAAGCCACTCAAGGAGAAGTAAATAATCTGAAAAGGCCTATATCAATGAGAGAAATTGAATCAAGATTTTCTAAAGTTCCAAATAAGTAAAGATGTAGAAGGAAATTTTCAGGTAAGGGATAAACATAAACCAAGATCCTGAGATGGAAATTAATAGGGTATGAACAGGAAAAATGTAAGTGCTATCTGATTAGAGCAGAAGAGAGAAATATTAACACTTAAGGAAGGTCTCTATTTGATAACAGATGCCAGTAAGCTATTTCCTCCCCATTGAGCTCTGGAATTACAGGCCAGAGGTCTCTAGGGGACACTTTGCTTGTCAGCATGAGGAGTTACCCAGGAGAACAGCTTCAGTTGATTTGATTGCCAGCTTCTTGGCAGTCTGAGAAAAGAGAGAAGGAAACCATTTGTTCACAAACTGTGACATCTGAGCTTCAGCGGGATGCCATGAATTGGTAAAAGCACAAAGCAGTCAGCTCTTACAAAGAACAGTCCGTTGAATGGCTTTGGCACTTTGATATAGGATTCAGAACAAAGGAGCATTGTGAAGCTGACATGATTCAGAGCTGATTCTAAGAGCTCAAACTGGGGGCGTGGTAATATGTCTAGAGCATGTTTCAAGCATGAATGTCTTTGCTTCCCCTTACAAATTAGTTATAATCCCAAATTAGTACCAGGTCATTTCTCTACTGTTTCATTTTGTTGTTGATCTTTCGGGTTAATGAGTCCTGTGGCAAATTTTTCCTCACTAGAAAAGTAAAAGTCAATCTTCTAAGTTAACTTATAATTAAAAGTGTGCATGTGTGTTGAGTATATGTATGTGCGTATTGTTGGGGAATGAAGGGTGATGGTGGTATTATTCTTGAGAGAGAAAGAGAGAGTGAGAGAGAGAGAGAATCTTTTCCAAGTGGCTTTTTAGATTCATGGATTAGAGGGCAGTCAACACAGAGAGGGAAAAGTCATCAGGGTAGGAATATAGATAGATTAGCATGGCCTCAACTTGCACAATTTTAAGAAATTCTGAAACTCAGGGTCCTTGTGACATTGATTATTAAACTTTTAAATCCTAGCTCTAGAAATCACCTCTCTGTCTCTCTCTGTCTCTCTGTCTCTCTGTCTCTTTGTCTCTCTCTCTCTCTCTCTCTCTCTCTCTCTCTCTCTCTCTCTCTCTCTCTCTGTCTCTCTCTCTCCCCCCCCCATATATACAGAGGATGTCTTAAAAATGTATACACATTTTAAGAAAGAAAAACTGTATTAAAATTGTAATACTCAATATATACCAACAACAAAAGATGAATCCAAGTCACATTTAATTTCTGCAATTATAAGAAGTGCTTAAAGTGATTACCATCAGTGTCCAGACACTTTTCCGATTATAGTGAACTACTGCTTGAGCAACGCTGACCAAAGTGTCCACTTGTATACATTTTTTTTGGCTCCCCAGTATATATCCCTCAGAGACCTAGCGTTTCCCCCAGATAATCAGCAACCCTTGAGGCAACAAAGCCAGTAGCCACGACTTGACTAAAGGTCAAAGGGCCCGACCTCTATCAGGCTAAAAATAACATCTTGACCTAAGTTATGTTTCAGCTCCTGAGTCCTAAGGTGAGGCAACCCCCTGACTACTTTCCCATAAGACCAAATAGAGGGATGCAGGAAAAGACTTCAGAACTGTCTTCAAGACAAGAAGAAAGGACTCATTACCTTTACCTCCAACCAATCAGCTTCCAGCATGACCCCTAACCCCCAGTGTCTTGTGATATTGCCCTATACAATTTGTAACCTACAACCAACCCATCAGGGAGTTTGGGCTTTTGAGCGTTAGTTTCCCATTCTCCTTGATGGAACCATTCATCAATAAAATAGCCAATATTTATCCATAGCAATTCTGTTTAGTGTTTGGCTCTGCTAGAACTCTTTCTGTTCTATAGCAATGATAGGCCTTTGAGAATACATCTGTGTGGTACGTAGAATTCCAAGGATGGCCTCCCCTTCCCCTTCCTTGGTTATTCAAACACAAATCTAGGCATTTCTGTAAGAGGACTTGCACCTGTAATTCAAGATTCAAATCAGTTGACCTTAAAATTTGTTGGCTATCCTGGTGAGCCTGATCTAATTATGTAAGTCTGAACACTTGCTCTGTGATGTTCATCTATAGATGAATGGTATTTCCATGCTGCTGACAGCGACATTCGACTTTACTCCATGAGCTCAGCGTTTCAGAAAAGAAGTTTAAGAAAGCATATGTACATTTTTCTACATTTTCGTTTTTCCAAGAATGAATAACAACAGGAAATTTTTATACTTTAAAGTAATCATTTATTTTAAGAAAATGGAGCACCTTACTGGTATTTACTTAAAAACATAAATACTGTAATTATTTTTGACACATTTTTGAGAACCAACTTGAAATCAATTAACACAGTGAAAAGGTTTTAAAAGGCAGAAGGCAGTAGCAGAAGGGGAAGTCAGAGTGATTTGAAATACAAGAAGTACTAAAAGTGTTGTTGCTGGTTTAAAGATGGACGGAGCAATGCAAGTGCCCTCTAAGAACAGTGACCCTCGTAGCCAGCAAGAAAATGGAAATCTCCATCCAGAGCCACAAAAAAATGCATTTTGTCAACAACCTGCTTCAGCTTGTTAATGGATTCTTCATCCAGTTCTCCAGATAACTGCTCAGCTTGGCTAACACCTTGATTCCAGTTTTGTGATACCTGAACAGAAACAAGTGGAGCCTACCTGGACTTCTGACCTACAGAAACAGATCATAAGTTTTGTTTTAAGCTGCTAAGTTTGTAGTGATCTGTTAGGCAGCAATAGAAAATGAATGCAATTTCTTCTTCATGTTCATGGAAAAATGTAGATAATGTATATGTATTCAAGTAACTTATATTAATATAATATTTGTCAATAGATAAAAGCTAAAATTATTATTGTTACATTTGAAAGACATTTAGAAAATCTAATTTCATATCTCTTTTAAAGTAGGTTTTCTGAATATCTTTTTTAATGTAACAATAATAATGGTGGTATGGACTCAGTCAATTACAAGAAGCCAGGAAATTTAGTTAGTATTATATGCTGGACATATTTGGTGAACATCATTCATAATTATCACATTCCCTAAGAGGAGCAAGAAATCAGACACGATTAGTTTGATGTAGAAATAGTCTAATCACAGGAAAGATTAATCTGATCACAGCATTATTTTCTGACTCTCAGATTGGTATTTCAGCTCTATCCCGCTTGAGCTCACATCCAGACCTAGGCCTGTGATGATAACAGTAGGGGATGGAAATAAAGCTTAATGAACCCTTTATAAAAATTTCTAACATAAAAATTGCTTCTATTCCATGCTTCTTTTTTTTTAAATGTCTCCAAAGTTGGAAAAGGCAATCGTCCCCTTTTCCAACAGAATCACTCACAGTGCTGTCATCTCTAGTGCTCCATGGACTTAATTTTATTTCTGTCATTCTGTATCCTTTTTCTTAAAGAGGGTGCACAAAATTTCATAACCTTTAAGGATCAAAAAACGTATATCTTTCCTTGCCAATGGGGGAGTTTCGGGCTGGAAATTTTATTCCAGAAGTTCAAAAATGGTGAGTGCGTGTGAACTGGTTTCTAAAGGTACAGATTGCAGTGAGACTTTGTACCACTGGACAAATGAAAAATCTCAATGGTTAGTTTTCATTCGGAGACTATTTATGCATCTCTATGAGGGAAACATAATTGAATTTGTAGTAATGTTATTAATTTTAGTAAAAATATTATTGTATTTGCTAAGCACTGTGATTATAGGGAATATATACAGAGGGTGCAAAAAATGTAAGAATGGAAAAAAAACTGTATTAAAATTGTAATATTCAATATATACTGATAAGAATAGATGAATACCAGTCATGTGTATACATTTTTTTGATACCCCTGGTATATATCTCCCAGAAAATATGTTTCAAACAAAGAAGTCAGATATGATTTCTTCTAAAAACTATTAACATATTACTTTGTTCCTCAAAGACGGGAAAGTGATATCTAACTAGGGACATTGGAAAGATTTTCTGCAGAAGGCAATTTCAGAGATCTCAGGAGGATAGGAAGTTCAGACATTCTGCAAGAATAATCAAAACAAGATGACATTCTGTTCAAGATATTGGTAGGGTGGGAAGAGTTTTATACCTACTGATTTTAAGAAATGGGAAATTTACATATAGGTTGTGGCTACTCCATCAACTTGGATATTGCATTAGTCAGAAGCCCAGGGCCCATCCCACTGCTTTCCTCACTTGTTAGTTTTTAATTGAACTTATTAGACAATAACACAGGCCAGTTTTATGCACAGTGCATATCTGACATCTCCTCTGTATGACATGTGCTTTGAGAGTGGTAGAAATACATTAGCTTTGGTTCTCATGCTAAGCAATTTAGATTTTAAAAAATCTCCTTCACATCTATTTACTTACTTAGTTTCCATGTCTCCCTGTGAGTTTCACGTAAGTGAGAATATCTTTTTCATCAGCTAGCAAAGGAAGATATAGTGATTTCCCTGAACATTGGCTACAGGTAGACCAGGGATGGGATATTCAGTTGGCTTCTTAACTGGCAGCATACCCTTAAGCAGTTTATTTAACTTTTCTCAGACTCACTTTGTTTAATCTTTAAAATGAACAATAAGTGTATATATCATAAGCTTGTCGGGAATATTAACTGTAATAATGTATGTAAAGCACTTAGCACAATTATTGACACATGAAATTTTAATAAATGGAAGATCAACATAAAGTATTTCTGACCAACATAAAATATTTCTGACCAACATAAAATATTTCTGAGGACTAGATTTTACTTTGCACTTCATTCCATTTCTGAGTTCCTGCCATCATCTTGTAATTGCATTGGTATAAAATAGCCACTTGAAAGGAAAATGAATTATCTTGAACATAAGCTTTTCACAAACTGTTTATTTTTCCTCCAAATTGGTCAGAAGATGTGCCTTCCAAGGCCAACTGAGATGCAGGCTTAGTGGTTCAGCAGCAGCTGCAGGATTCTCCTTCAAAGGGCTCAAAGTAAATGAAGACTTTTTTTGTTTTTCCCTGGCCCAGGTCTTACTATAGGTGTGCTGTCTAATAGACTAATGGTGTTTATTCATAGGAGTAATTATGACCAGTATCACGGTTAATGGAGAATTGGTGTTGCTCTCAGCCTGGGTTTCCTTTTGTCACTTTGTCACACTAGAGCACAGAGCAGTCATTAAAAACTTCAAATGTAATGAAGTTCCAAACAAAATTGTTTGATGAGGTCATCAAAAGAAAAGTCTCAAGTCCATTTACTTATTATTTCCTTTGCTACATTTCCAGTCCACAAAAGCATGTGCTGATCAATCCTTTGTGAAGTCACCATCATCATCAAACATTCATTACCTGCTTACTATCATGTAGAAAATGGAATAATAAAAAACAAAACAAACAAACAAACAAAAAACTAACAAATGCTGAGTACCTACTGTGTGCATGAATCACAGGATAAATGTATTTTCATGTACTTTGTACCAACTGATCATCAAAAAACCTTTCAAGGTGACTTTTGTTGGTCACATAACATCCTACTTCAAGAGATCAGCTTTGTGCAGAAATGGCCTGCTTCCAGAAGAAGGTAGCGCATACATCAGGAGGGTTATAACGAAATAAAATTTAAAATTATATTTGACTTAGGCTTCTTCTCTTGGAAGTAGAAATTGTGGCACTGACACAGGACATGGCCACCTGGTTATTAGTCATGAATGAGTCAGCACATAACTGAGCTTGCGTTCATTTAGATCCTCTGGAAAGCAAGACCTAGGAGATTCCAGATGAAGGAACTGCTTCCTTCTCTCAAGTCAGGTGAGGTCATTATATTCCGGGACATGCAATATTTTACAACAAAATTTGACTAATATTCTTCATTTTCCCACGAAGAAAATCTAAGTTACAGGATTCACTCAAAGACACAAGCCTTTGGGAGAAAAACTGAAGTTGAAACTGGGACTAAGGAAGCTTCAAATTGCATGCCCTTTGCCCTACACACACTGAAGCCTACGTCCATTATAAGCATAAACAAAAGGTCAGGACCTTTCCCCAGGGGTGGAGTGAGGGAGCAATTCCATAGGAGCAGGTTCAAGTATAACGAACAATGCCCTCCCCTGTGGAACCCTAAGAAAGCATATGTAACAAACCACTGAAGAAATGGTGTGGAGGAGGTAGTTATTGGGGACTATAGGGCCATGACTGAGCAGGCCAGGACAATTTGCTCCAGAGGAGGAGCCAGATGTGTTTCACAAACCCCAGAACTCTCCTGTCAGGGCTACGAGGACTTCAGGTGCTGTCAATTTTTACTTAGAAATGTGAAAAGCATTCCAAAAGTGACCCCTTCCTCCTGGAGAACTCTTTTCAACTTTCAAGCCAACATCCCAGAAGCTTCCTCACCAGCGTACAAACTCCGGATGAGATCTGTGCATGAAATATTTGCCAGTAGGCCTACTTGCTTCATGTCAGTAAGGCCTCTGATTTAAGAGCTAACCCTGCTCTTCAGAATTACTAGTCATAAAAATTGGCATGTTCAATCACTCATGTTACAATTATCCTGGTTTTTTAATGACCAATTCTAAAGAAATTTCTAAGAACTTTCTAATACATTCAATGTTTAAAGCCTGGTATAAACATGGCAATTAAAGTAAGACCCTGTTTTTATAGTCAGTCTTAGGTTTGTTGATTTGAATAGTTCCCAAACAGAGATTCCTTAAAGGCAGTCCTTCCATGATGCCTGATGTCACCTTTTTGTCCCCCTTCCAACAACAATTGTTGTGCTGAGTTTTCAACTGTTCAGCACCTTACTCTGGGCTAGAGGTCTCTGGAATTAAATCAAAATACCCTAGGTTATCTTGACCCAACCATACCCTGGAGAAAAGGGAACATGCTGGTTCACTGGAATCTCTTCTTGCCTTCAAGATAAAATTCCTTAGTAAAACTGTTCACATTATAGTCCCTTATACCTTTCAGTGTCATGTTTTTCCCTCCTGCCTGACTATAGACCTATTTCCCAAATTCTAATGTCTTCTGAGGCATGTGGCAACGCTGACATTGCTTCTCCCATTTAGAATTTCCTATTTCCCCTCTGCCTCCATCCACATTCACCTGGGTAATATGGATCCTGAAAAGAAAGATTCATTTGATGTGAACCACAAGAAGAAATTTATCTGCTGAAATGGACTGTCCATAGTCAACTGAGGCCCCCATTTTATGAGTAATAAGCGTCTAGTGGCCATTTGCTGACAGGGATTCCTTGCACATTCTACACCAGAAAGAAGTTCAGACTGAACTCTATGCCCCACTTATTTATATCATTTGGTCAACCTCTGCAGGGAAACCCTGCTTTCATCTTTCTACCATAGGACTGAGACCTGCCTTGTCCAGTCAGAACTGCACAATTTGGTACCTCATTTACAGGAGACAGATCTAATTGGGTACCCGGGTAGGAATTTTCACTATAAAAAGCGCCCTTTCCTTTGTGGAAAACAATTCAGGTTGCTACCTGAATCTGTCTCCCAGGCTACAGCTCCTTTTTGTTCAAATAAATGCTTTCTGTTCCTTATTACAATCTAAAATTAATTTTGGAATACAGTAAGATACACTTGTCCTTGGAGGTTCAGTTCTAAACTTAATCTTTGAGAAGTCCTTCTGATGACTCACCACTGTCATTACTCAGTTTGAGATAAAAATACCACAGAATTTACAATTTGCCATAATATATTGTAATTATTTGTAGATTTCTCTTTCTTTTCAATTAAGGAGTGAACAGTTTGAAATGAGCAGTGATATAATCTCAACAAGTAGAGATCTGCAGTGTCTGTCAAATGGTAGATACTTGGTAAATGACCGATAAAGGGAAAAGCAAGTCTAAACATTCACAGCTAGTGATGGTGACTCAGGGACTTCTCCCAGACATGGTTAGAGAGTACTTAGGCCGTGGTCCTAGATTTGTGAAAATAGTGCCAAAGTGTCAAACGAGTTATAATATAATATGAACATCTGACTCAATCTCATTCTTATTTTATCTCTGCCAGAATTCATAGTCTGATTTTCTGACTCTAAGATAAATATACTAACATATTCCTAGGCACATTGAAAATAAACATTCATGAAAGGCAAACATCCGGAACCATGCCTTGGTTGACCCCTAGATGGAAAACCAGCCCAAAGGAGCAACTTGATGTCACATGGAAACAGTGGGGACATCCCATTTTTCCTTTTGTGTGAAAGTTGCACAAATAGAATTTTGGTCTGCCTTTTCTCCTTAAAAAGTGTTTTTTCTCTCCTTTTGTTATTGGAGGCAGGTTAACATAAATCCTTTTTATTCTTTCCAGAGCCCTTCTTATTCTTCCTACAGTCATCTTTGTTTCTTACCTTTGTAAGTTATTCAGTTCTGGCCCGTATTTGAACATGGTCCACCAGGCCCTTATTTCTTATGACTTCTCAGTCTGGCCAAGAAGATCCCAATTGCCCCACTGCGTGGCCTCTGTGCAGGCTGTTTGTCTGACTGTGCCAGCTTTCCAGGCTGCCCCCTGCTTTGGTATTCAGCAGTCGCTTGCCAGTGGGAAGCTCCTTCCTCTCCCCATACAATACAGCCATCCACAGAAACCTGACAATTCAAACAAGCCATTTTTTTGGATGCTGCTTCCCTCACCTACAGTTTCAAACAACTTTAAAATATCAAATTTTCCAGGCATGCAATGCAGTTAGAATGAATCACTGATCAGAAGGAGACATTTTAATGGTTTTTTCTCTAAAATGCCCAAAATGATCTTTGAAGTAAGAGCCTAGACCAGCCAAATTGTTTAATTCTGTCTGGGCAAAACAATATCTTTGTATGAGGTTTCTAAAAGTCATCAGAATATAAAATGCATATTTATCCTAACTTGTTCACTCTTTCATCAACTATCACACTTGGTAATGATTGAACACATGATAATTAGGTGTCTTGAATTCTGACAATAGTGCAAAATGGTAGATCATATCATAGTCATTTTACTTTTTTATTCACTGCTGTAATCAAAGCCCTGGAAATTGTGTCTGGCATACATGATATACCCTGAATAAATATTACTTGAAATAATTATTTAATTTAACACAAGAGAAAAAATTAAAATTGACTATCTCACTACTAATTCCACATTTTCATCATGAATGCCATTTGTCCAGTGGATTTCACCTGCTGCCAAACACACACTCACACACACATGCACATGAACAAGCACAGGGAATTCAAAAGCTGCCTCAATTATGTGGTCAGATTAGAGCAGAGAAGCTGAGCCAACATCTCCATCAATGTCAATTCTATTCTACACATCCATTAATAAGCTTGAGATGGAGCAGAGATGTACAGCCACATTGTTGGTCATATTACAATTTGACCAAAAAATCCCCAGATTTGTGCTTCCCAAATTTACTTTGAAATCAAGATTCATAATAGTCTATTTGTTTTCTTTTGAATTTTGTCAAATTTAAAAGATACAGACATATCTTGGCTATTGTAAACAATGCTGCAATGAACATATGGTTGTACACGTTCTCTCCAAGTAGTGTTTGGATTTCTTTGGATAAGTACCCTGAAGTGGGATAACTGGGTCTTTCTTTGTCTCTTCTTATAGCCTTTGTTTTAAAGTCTATTCTGTCTGGTATAAGTATTGCTACCCCAGATTTTTGTTTGTTTGTTTCATTCCCATTTTCATGAAATATCTTTTCTCATTCTTTTACTTTCAGTTTGTGTGTGTCTTTCAATCTGAAGTGATTCTCTTGTAGACAGCACATGTAAGGGTCTTGTTTCTTATCAATTCATCCGCCCTATCTTTTGATTGAAGCATTTAATCTATTTACATTTAAAATAATTGTTGATAGATATGTACTGTTTACCATTTTATTATTCACATTTTTTATCTTTTATTTTCCCCCTGTCTTAAAGAAGTCCCTCTAAGATTCTTTATAATACAGTTTGGTGGTGATGAATTCCTTCAGCTTTTTCTTGTCTGGGAAGCTCTTTATCTGTCCTTCAATTTTAAATGATAGGTTTGCTGGATATATAAGATATAAAGCAAACTGGATGTCTGTTGATGGATGAATGGATACAAATTAGGTGGTACATATAAACAATGGAATATTGCTTGGCCATAGAAGGAAATGAATTCTTGCCATTTGAGGTGGCGTGGATGCACCTGGAGGATTTGTGCTGAGTGGAGTGTGTCAGAAAAAGAGATACAATGTGATTGTGCTTACATGTAAAAACAAAGAACAAAATAAACAAATAAAACAGAAACAAATTCATAGATATAGAGAACATTTTGATGGTTGTCAGATTGGAGGGGTGGCTGGGGAGGGTGGAAAAAGGGAAGTGAATAAGAAGTACAAATTGTTGTTACACAGTAATCATGGGGATGTAGGGTATAGTATAAGGAATATAGTCAACGATATTGTGATAACTATGGATGGTATCAGATGGGTACTAGACCCATCTGATTAGGTGGATCACTCCTTAAATTATGTAAATGTCTAACCACTATGCTGTACACCTGAAATTAATATAAAATAATGTTGAATGTCAACTCTAATTGAAAAATTTTAAAAAGGCGGGGACAGGTGAAGGGGGATAGGTTCAAATTTCCAGGTATAAAGTAAATAAATCATGGGGATGTAATGTACAGCATAGGGAATATAGACAATAATATTGTGATAGCATGGTACAATGTCACATGGCTTCTAGACTTACCACGGTGATCACATCTTTAGGTATATAAATATTGAATAACTATTGCGTACACCTGAAACTAATATAATATTGTATGTTAGCTATATTTTAACAAAAATTTTTAAGGAAACTAGTAAATCACATTCTATGTGTTTGTATCATTCCTCTCATAAATGTTAGCCACACACTCTGTTTTTATCAATATTTTTTAGACAAAAAAATACACATGTTCATATTAATTTCTGCTGAATTTCAAGTGTTTACTTGTTCCTATATTTCTAGCTTGGAGTGATATTTTGAGTATACCATCCAATATATAAAATATTTATCTTTCTCTGTATTATGTCTGAATTTGATAAGAATATGCTATGCCTTCACTCAAGCTGTACTTCATATTATAGAATGACACAGAGCCCTCCGTCATATCAACACAACACTCTTTCCCATTAGAAAGTGAAACACTCCTTGGGTGTGGCTGTTTTAATATCTGCAACTCCATGTAGCTACATTATTAGCCAGCCAATGTTTCTGAATCATGTGTACAAGACTGTTTAGAGTCATCATTGGAAAACAAAGAAAATTGTTAAATATTAAGCAGAATTTTGTACAGTGCCTTCTTACGTATTCTTCATTTTCATATCCCTGACCTGTAGGCCTTGCTCAGTGTGATGGATTCTGTGTGTAGAAGCAGGATATGTTCAGAAAGTTTCTTTTTTCTCTGGACAAGCCTCAATTTAATTATCCATCAAATGAGAGTACTGATAATCATCAATATCAAGATAAATTGTACATGTTAAGAGCCAAGAAAAGAGCCCAGGCCATACTAGTGCTCAATATGTATCAATATAATTTTTGACCCTTCCTTTGCTCCCATCAGTCCCATGGATCCTATAAACTTTCAACAACAGTTTTGTCTGCAGGACCATCAGTTAAGCCAGACATCATAATTATAGGCATTTATAGTTAAACCAAACTAAAATAGACATTGCTTTTAGCCAAACCAATCCATTATGTATTTTATAATTGTTTTATTTTTTATTTATATAGAGCAGATTTGACTCTTCATGGTAGACAGCTCTATGTGTTCTATTAATGCATAGTATCGTATATCCACCACCACAAGCCAGACAAGTTCCTCACCCCAAATAATTTCCTTATGCTCCTCCTATGGTCAGATGTTCTCCAGTTCCAAATCCTGACAACCACTGATCTGTTCTCTATTCCTATGAGTTTATCTTTTCCAGAATGCCATATAAGTGATATAAGAACATAAGTTTATATTTATCTTGGTAAATACTTGGGGGGGGGTGTGTTGCTGGGTCATATGGTAAATATATGCTTAACTTTATACAAAATTATCTTTTACTTTTCTTCCTTTTATTTTTTTTAACCAAAGTGATTGCCCCATTTTTTAATCTCACCAGCAATGTATGAAAGACGTCCAGTTGCTCTGCAGGCTCATCAATATTGTGTAATGTGAGATCTACATATGTGTGTAAGTAATTTTAGCCATCTTAGTAGGTGTCTAGTGCAATCTCATTGTGGTCTTAATTCGTATTTGGTTAATAATGCTGAGCATCTTTTCATATGTTAATTTGTCATGCATTTTTCTTCTTTGCTAAATTGTCTGTTGAAGTGTTTGTGCATTTTCTAATTGGATTTTATTGATGAGTTTTCAAAAGTCCTCTATATGTTCTGCATATAAGTTCTTTCACAATTATGTTTTGCAGATGTTTTCTCCCAGTCTGTATGTAGAGTGTCTTTTATTCTCTGGCCACAATTGTTTGCATAGCAAAAGGTTTAAAATTTGGAAAAATTCAATTTATTATTATTTAAAACTTTTATAAATCATGCTTTGGAGTCATATAGAAGAACTTTCACTTAAACCAAATCACAGATAGTTTACCATTTTCTTTTTCTAGAAGTTTCCTGGATTTTATAGCTTATCTGTATATTTATGATTCATTTTTAGTTAATTTTACATAGACATAATGAATAGGTTGAAGTTTGTTTTTTCAAAACAGATGTCTAATTTTTCCAGTACGACTTACAAAAAAGGCTCTTATTTTTTCATTGAATTGATTTTCCATTTATGTCAAAAAATAGACTATATTAATGTGGACATATTTCTGGACCCTCTACTATGTTCCATCAGTTTCTGTGTCTATTCTTTCTTCTAAATATAGTTAGTGTAAAATATTATATCAGTTTCAGGTATACAATTTGTGATTCAATATTTACTTACCTTATGATATGATCATCACACCAAGTCTATTAACTGTTATCGTGTAAATATATCACAATATATTGACTATATTCCTCTTGACATTTTCACCTATCCCTCCACCTTCCTCCCCTCTGGCAAACATCAGTTTGATCTCTGTTTCAATGAGTCTGCTTTTTTTTGTTTGTTTTATTTTGTTTTTTTCACTTGCTTTGCTTTTTTTAAATATTTGTTGGATTCCACATGTAGGTGAAATCAAATGGCATTTGTCTTTCTCTGACTTATTTCACTTAGCATAATACCCTTTAGGTCAATCCAAGTTGTCACAAATAGTAAGATTTAATTTTTGTTAATTGCTGAGGAATATTTTATTGCATATATCTACCACATCTTCTTTATCCATTCATCTACCGATGAGCACTTAGTGTGCTTCCACATGACTATTGTAAATAACGTTACAATGAACATAGGGTTGCATATATCCGTTCAAATTAATGTTTTTGTGTCTATTCTTTCACCAATTTCATACTGTCTTGATTACTACAACTTTATAATAAGATTTACAATGAGGTAGTGCAAGTCTTCCAAATTCATTATTTTTTTCAATATGCAGGTGACCATTGAACAACATGACGGTTAAAGACACTGATCACCACACAATTGAAAATCCATGAACGACAGTGTCCCTTGACACCTGCCAGAGATTGGTTCCAGGTCCCCTGCAGATTCCCAAATTCATGCATGCTCATGTTCCTTAAAAATGATGTAAAACAATGCATATAGTTGTCTCTCCACATCTGCAGACTCCCACCTGTAGATTGAAAATACTGTTTATCATCTGCAGTTGATTGTCTGAGAATGCAAAACCCTGGATACGTAGTGCCAGCTGTATATTTATTGAAAAAAATCTTCTTGTGAGTAGACCCATGCAGTTCAAACCTCTGTTGTTCAAGGGTCAACTAAATTTTTTTTTCCCACATACATTTTAAAATCAGATTGTTGATAACTACAACATCTACCTGGATTTTCATTAGGATTACATAGAATCTGTAGGTTTCCCCAGCTATACTGACCCATGAAGTGTTTTATGGAGCTATACCATCCCTGACCTTGGCCATTCCTGTATGATCACTCTTTTTTTCTGTTTCCAAAGTCACCAGCAATAGCCCCTCTCCCTCAATCCCTTCCTTACCCTGTCTTTCATTCACATCTTTCAGTATTAGTTATAATTAGAATATGGTGAGCAAAAGATCCATCTGGACTCATACAGAGCCCAGGACAGAGAGATCAAAATGAACACTAAAGTGAAGTGACATGGAATTTAGTAATCTCTATGTAAGCTCATTACCAATCCAGGCAAAAAAAACCTCTATAATATGCTAGCCTAAATCTACATAAACCCTAATTAACCCAAACACTTATTCAATAATAATTTCCTCAATTCACCAAATTCAGCAAGTTGCTTTGCATAAAGGTAAGCTTAACATAGTCAGTGATGGACTCTGCTATACAAGGTATCAGGACATCAGAAGGCTACAACTTTCATAGTCAGATTTGTCAATCTTTGAAGTAGCCCCAACTTTTCTCTTTGGGTACAAGATTATTTGATTCCCATTTCTTATGTGATAAACTCTCTAAAGGCAATAGTATTATGTCTTAGGCCAGCAAAGTATGTATTGAATCTTAACAAGCCCCTTAGAGGGGAACGATTCAATAAACTACCTTTAATAAAACAAACCACAAAATGCAAACCAATACTGTTATAAGAGAAGATTGATGTCTCTGTTATTTTTATGCAGGTCCTTTAGTTCACTTTACTAAGAGAAGGCTACACATCAGATAATTAAACTGGCCCATCCTGCACTGCTGCAGCTGTGGCCCTGGGCCCATCTACTACACCTTTCTGATATGGCTATATTCTTCCTCTCAGAGCCTCCTGAGGTGACATGCACTCAAGATTTGTTTTCTTCTCAAAGCTCATTACTCATCTTAAAAAGGAGCCTCTTCAAATTTGACTTAACAAGCAGTCGTTTTCTTTAATAATGTAAGGAACAAGGAAGGAATGGTGGAAAATAGAGATATTTATCCTCGGGAGCTGCAGTGAGTGGTGAGGTGAAGGGAGGACAGAAGGCAGGAAGGGAGTAAACTGCTGAGATGCTTCAGTGAGTCATATGACCTTGAGGTCTCCTGTGTCTTTAAATGAAACTTTCAGATGTAGAATAAAATGTAGAAAAAAATGAATTTTATTAATAGACCCAAATGAATCAAACTGTTCCTAAAATACTGAACCTATCTTCTTTGTAATAGTAGAGATGTCATTCTTTCGACCCATCCTTTGAGTATGTGCCCTTCCTGGATCATCCTCTTCCTGGTAGAAATTTCCTTACCAGCATTTCAGTCATGAGAAATTTGCTTGTTGGGCCTAAAATTTGTGCAAGGGGAGGCAAACAGTCTTGAAAGATATATGATCAAGGTTGTGATTACTGACTTACTAAATTGTCTTATCTTTGTTTCTCTGTCCTGCTTGATGCTGGGCATACACAATCAAAGATGGCTTCTTAAATTTCTCCATTGCATTTACATTTTATTGATAACCCTTTCCTTTCTGGTGACTTATAGTTGTCTTTTGATTATATTAACATCATGGAATTATCTGACTTTTAGGCACTGCCTTATGGTCCTTAGGCAGTAGCTATCCTCGCTATCTTGCCTAGAGTTGCCAGACTGCCTCCCAACCCACCCTTTCCCAAACACCCAATCATTCATTTGTGGCTCCTGGATAGCTTAGGTGCCCAAGAAAAATCCAACCTGATACCTAAGGTAATTGACAAGAACATGCACATGATAGTATGTTAAGTTATTCATTTATCCATTTAATCTATATTTACTGAGTACCATATATCAGAAACTGGGTGATACAAGAATGAATAAATCGTGTGTGTACTTTAAAGGTGATCCCCTATCAGCTTCCAAACCTCAAGGATCTGAACTTTTCTTAGCCTATATCTTCCTATAGACGTTACCTAGTTCAAACATTCTTCTTGCATCCATTCATAGCAAGAATTTAGCTAAAGTCCTAACATCCATCTCTAGCACATTTTCCTTCAACCCTCTATACACTCAGTATAGATAGGATTTTTTTTTCCCCCTCAGAATTTGATCTTTAGATGTTGAACACTCCCTTTAAGACTAGGCTGCACTTTTTCTATGTATTTCCTTTGTATAGGTCATGTTGATCTGCCCATGCAACCTCAATGTTATTTTGTAGCTAGGAATTCTACTACCCTATTTTGGAGACATATCTTGCCAATGGAGAGTATTTGGAAACAAGGCCAAAAAGTTATGTTAGGTCCTGGTCTTGGAGAATGCTCAATGTCAAGCTAATGACCTCAAATTTCTTTATTAGATAACAGAGAACTAATAAAAAGGGTGTGTTTTTTTTTTAACACGTAATCATAACGACGTGTATAGCCAGATTAATCTGATGGAAGTATTTCGTTTAGGTGTCTATATAGGAGAGACTATATTCAAGGAAATTGTTTGGAAGTTAATGGAATATTCCTATTTAAAATAGGATTCTCTTAATCATCATGGAAACAAAATGGGGTCAAATATATGATGATGGAAGGAGAACTGACTGTATGGTGAACACACAATGTGACATATAGATGATGTATTACAGAGTTGTACGCTTGAAACCTATGTAATTTTACTACCCATTGTCACCCCAATAAATTTTAATTAAAAAAACAACCAAACAAACAAAAAAACACTGAGACAAACAAAAAGTATTTCCTGAATGAATAAATAATTAATTAGGTTCTTCAATCATTCATTAACCACCTCTCCCTTATTTCATTCCCTGAAGGAGTTAAAGCTGACTAACTGTGGAGCATAGTGGAGACCCAAGGAGCACAGGATGACTCTTGTTAAGTAGATGACTGAGGCAATGTCATCTCAGTGGATCTGATTTGATCATCTTTGCCCTCACTATAAAAATGATACTGAGGCACAGGAAAAGAAAAGTAAGTTTCTATTCCGTATATGATCACACTATAAAATTCAGATCACTAAACTTTACGTAAAATGCAAAGTTATTTCTACCTCAGCATGCTTCCAGAACAAAATACAAAAATCAGAGGGAGTGAAAGAAATAATATTTTGTATATTCTTTGATAAACAGACACACTCTAGAGTTTTGATCATTAGAGGAATAAAGATGAAAATTACAGATGTGGGGGGAAATAATAAATTTAAATGATTAAAACAGTTAACATCCAGTCCTGAAATTGGCCCATTCTAACTAATCATATAAAACCCATTTGTAATGCATTCTAGTTAATGCCTAGCTCCCATAGTTATTGTGAGTCTTTAAAATTGCAATTAAGTGACTAATTTAATTTCTAAAATTGCTATTACATTTTATTTTTGTGCAGCCTGAATTTAAATTATTAATACACTTGAAATTTGTTTTTCTTTTCATTTTCATGAAAAGAGTACAGAGCAGATGTACTCTGGTTTTCATAAGGACTATTGAATTTAGTGTTCTAGATGTTTTATGAGTTTATTTCATAGTATTTTAAACTCTTTTATTCTATGTCCTATTTTGATAGGCACATTTTCTTTTTCTCCGTAGATTTGCAAGGACAATCAAAGTATGTATTGAGTCTTAATATCCAACATGTAAAGGATCATTGGTTGTCCAAGAAGCCTTTTATTTCTTTTCTACCCTTGCAATTACTTTTTCTCCCCAAATAATATTTCCTAAAATGCTAATTAAGTCGTGAATGACCCAATGGAGTTTTAATGCCTCAAGAACAATGGCTCAGTTCACTTTTCAGTAGTTCAGTGAAAGTTTAGAAGGCAGTGTTTAGTGTCCTTTCAGATGACAGTGAGGTGAAATTTGAAAGGCTGGGGCTGTGAGAAAGGAAGTAATAGTTCAGGGGCCAAGATTTATTGCTCCCCAGTGAAAAATGAAAAGAAAATAGACAAACTAAAATCAGAACCCAGAAGAACCCTTCCCATATGTCAGAATTGATGAGAAAGGAAAGGGTTGGGGATTACAGCTACAGCTACAGAGTCTACATGACATTAAACATCTGTTTAAAAATCAAAGTAAATTTTTAAATGGATATTTCCAAATAACTTCAGAGTTAACAAAATAGAGACAAAATAATTTTATTTTTTCTCTTTTTCTCAGTTTTGTTAAAGCAAGTACACACACACACACACACACACACACACACACTCACGCACACAGATTTTGTGTTCTATTTTTCTAACTTTTCAATTCCTATAACCAAACACTTCTGTGCTAAATAATACCAATGACACATGCTGATAACTTGTGCTACCTTGTAGCATGTGAAGTATATGATTAGACATATATGTAAGCACATATACATGTATACAAACACACACGCTGAGGAAGAATTGGTTATTTTGCTTGATTTTTAGGACTTGTCAGAAAAATTCTTTTTTAGATAGTAATGACAAATGAAATCAAAATAGAAGTGTTTTATTTAAACTAATCTATGAAGCATAAATTTACACTGCTTCACACTGGACTTCCAGAGAGGCAGCACGGTGTAACTAAGTTATCAGTTGGAATTATGAAAAAATGACCTGTAGGAAGAAAAGTTATGAGGAAGCTTTTAAGCCACCCCTCAGAAACCTTTTAAGTAAATGTCATGTTTGACAAAGCAGTTCATGTTGAGAAACACCATCTGTGAGGAATATCAAAGACTAGGAGGAGATGCCATGCTTGATAAAGCCGGTAATGCCTATGCTCATCACAAGAGCTGACTAATGTTTCACAGGTTCAGGGAAAAGACAGTCTAGAGGAAAAGAACCATGAGTTTGAAGAAAACACCTGAGACCATTGCTAATGAAAACAACCACATGAATATCATTCTATACACAGATGTTTCCCATCCAGACAAGTTATTTGCATTTCTGTTAGGTAACCACACTTTCCACATGTTTAATATTTCTTCTGTGCTTCTAGTAACAGCTTGATTTTCCCTCTGATGCTCAGGAAGTATTGTTTTTGTGCCCATACTAATATACAACAGCCTTGGAGATTGAAAAAATAGGAGCTAACAAGTCTCATTCCTTCATTCTGGACACACCACTATCGTTCAATTCAGGAAGTACGTTTTGAGGGTGTTTTGTGTGTCAGGTCCTGTGCTGGATATTCAGTAGCAAGAATCTAGACAGGGATGTGAATCATGCATAAATTTCCATAAAGGTACTTCTATATGTGTATTTCCCTGAGACCCCAGACCAGTTCCACTAACAGTCATCATCAATGCATTGTACTCTTGTAGTTGTTTGTAAAACATTACTATTCAACTGTCTCCACTAACTACAGATTTCATGTTGGTGGTGACAACTGTTTTGTTCACAATTTTATCTGTAGAAATTAGGAAAATTCACTAGGTTAAATCAGGTAACTGACAGATTTTTCTAGAATACCCTTAGTTAGTTATTCCTGTGAAGATCTCCTGATACCCACTCAATAATTAATAATACTTTACTCAAAAAATAAAAATAAAAAAGACAATGTCTATTAAGAAAATTGGTGCCCCAAGATGGATTATAAAATTAGTTGATATAACTCCTTCCCGTTGAAGTGTATTCTTCAGTGTGAGAGAAAAGCTGTTTGTCTTTGTTCTCTTTAAAACTGGGAGTGAAGAACTGCTCAAAATTTGGGGAAAGAAAGCAAAATCTTAACAAAGCAAAAGTTAAAACATGTCAATAAAGGGCTGGATTTAATGTACTTTCTGATTGTTGTTTAATATCAATTGGCAAAGGACAAAGGACAATCGCTCTGTACCTAACCTCTGGCTGAAATCACCTCTGTCATAAAATTCCTCTTATTTGTTATTTTAAAATCAATCAAAATTAAATTTGGCCAGAATTTAGGCCAGCACTTAAAACTTTGAGTGTGTACCTAGGGATTAGTAAATAAAGCATAATAAAAGTAATCAATATTATTTTCTGGATAATTTCTTTGTACTAGTTAATATGCTGGAGGAACAGCATTTACCCTCATGGAGCTCTGTTCAGTTATGTGAGAAATTGTTAATTCCAGATTGAATTGAGAAGTGTGTGTACTAGGTCAAAGAAACAGGCGGGGTGTTGATAATCTATACAAAATGTGAGATACGTGACTAGTAGGACAAATAAAATCTCATAGTGTTATGTGATTTTCTGGAGTTAGAAAGAGATAAAATTACATCTTTCCTATGCTGTGAACATGGAAACACAAATAAAACTAAAAGTGAGCATCTATTGTATTTCAACTTAAGATCTATTTTACTTTTTTTAAGGCAAGCTTTCTGACAACAATATTAGGCTTCATCTTTTAATAAGTGATTTAAGAGATACAGTTTCTAAGTGTCTCGACTAAGTACATCTGCCTACTGAAACAGGATGCAGGCATATATTCAGTAAAGTGGAGAGAAATTAAAAAAAAAAAAGAAGTTTTGCCTTATAGTCATTTTGGTATAAGAGCAAAATATTTCAGATTCCATAACTCTGTGTTTGGTTTCCTCCAAATTTAGTCAGTAGTGGGATAAGACAATGAGAAGTCAAATGTAAATACCTACTTGCAGACTTTCTGTGAATATTATAACAGTATCCTGTACACAATAGATGGTCAATAAAATTCACAGTGAATTGGCCTCCATAAAAAAAGGATTTCCATCCCATTCTCTTTATTTTTCATTATGACGCCTCTCTTTTTTAGTTTTTTCCTTTCTTTACTACTCCTTTCCCACCTCTGAAGGCTGGTATAAAGTATATAGAGGATGGATCATGGGGATCTTAGGTATAGTTACTAATGTATGATGTTTTACCCAGGAAGTAGTCAGCAAGAGAAGTGGGGAATCTATTTTTGGTTCAGAACTGAATACACAAGAGACTCTTCCAGCTGAAAGGGGTTTAAACTGCCTCCTGCTCACCACATCTCACAGAGTTTATTAATCCCCTAAGAGTGGGAGCTGGCAAAGAGAACATATACATAGATAATTGTGATGGAAAACAGAAAGGTGCATTGAGCCCCAGTCCCATACAATTATTCCCATTAAGGAAAAGAACAGGAAGTTATCATTATGTAAAGCATATTTTAGAAAAACAAGTAGAAAGTAAAAAATCAATTAAGACTGTTTGGAGACTGTGAGAAAAACTAAAACCTTTTAGTTATAGATAATAAAGGCTAAGAACAAAGAAATGGTCATATAAAATGGCCAGAGTATGTAAACAATACATTTTTAAAAGGGATGTTAACATGTAATTCTTATTTGTGGGATTGTTGCACATTAAATGTTTTCTATGAATCCAGTCATGTGCTTCAGTCATGTCTCTCCCATCTAATCACTGCTTAACTTTAGGCAATGTCTGTTCTCTGTCTTCTCTTCTCAGAAATCAATTAGCTTTTAAGGATTAGTCTGATAAACTCTATCAATGTAAGGCACTCTTTTTTCTATGTATAATCATTTTGTAAATATTACATGACTAGCTGTTTGGGGACTCTTTAAGAAAACCATCAAAATATGGTAAAACCAAACATTTTAAATGCCATTCCATCATCTTCAAGCTTCCATCTGTTCTTCTTTTCATTGTTATTTTTTTAAAAATATGCATATTCTATTCTATGGATGCTTTTACAATTTTCACTTTAATTGGCTTTCCTCAGTTTTGTTACAACATACCTGTTTATTTATTAGTTCTGTGTGTGTTTATCCTATTTGGTATGGTAGCTCTTCTTGATATCTTTCTTCAACTTTTAAAAATTCTGACCATGTAGTCTTAAAATACTGACTTATTCAATCCTAGGATTTCGATTTATTCTCTTTGTATAGATTGCAATTCTCTGCTTAAAATGCCAATTGTTCCATCTATTTTTTTATTATATTAATTGTGGTTATTTTAAAGTTATTCATAATGACTCTAATACCTAGATCACTTGTGAATCTGTTTCCATTGTCTGTTTATCCTTATAATCCCGTTACTGACATGACCGCTTCCTTTCTTTGTTTGCTTAATGCTAAACTTTTGGACTGAAAAATTGTAGGGGTCCCAATACCTCCTTAGCATCTGGCAGGTAGTTTGAATAGAGGCACATCATCTTAACTAATTGGGGCATGAGTAAAGCAGTATAGTTTATCAGACTTTTTTTTTTAATTAAATTTATTGGGGTGACAATTGTTAGTAAATTTACATAGATTTCAGGTGTACAATTCTGTATTACATCGTCTATAAATCCCATTGTGTGTTCACCACCCAGAGTCAGTTCTCCTTCTATCACCATATATTTGATCCCCTTTACCCTCATCACCCACACGCCACCCCCTTACCCTCTGGTAACCACTAAATTATTGTCTGTGTCTATGAGTTTTTGTTTCTCATTTGTTTGTCTTGTTCTTTTTGGTTTATATACCATACATCAGTGAAATCATAGGGTTCTCTGCTTTTTCTGTCTGACTTATTTCACTTAGCATTATACTCTCAAGATCCATCCATGTTGTCACAAATGCTCCTATATCATCTTTCCTTAATGCCGAATAGTATTCCATTGTGTATATGTACCACAACTTCTTTATCCATTCATCTATCGAAGGACATTTTGGTTGTTTCCATGTCTTGGCCACCGTAAACAAAGCTGCAATGAACATTGGAGTACACGTGTCTCTATAGAGAAATGCTTTTATATTTTTGGGGTAGATACCCAGGAGAGCGATTGCTGGGCAATATGGTAATTCTATTCGTAATTTCTTAAGGAACCTCCACACTGCCTTCCATAGCGGCTGCACCAGTCTGCATTCCCACCAACAGTATATGAGAGTTCCTTTTTCTCCACAGCCTCTCCAACACTTGTTACTATTTGTTTTGTTGATGGAAGCCATTCTGACTGGGGTGAGGTGATATCTCATTGTGGTTTTCATTTGCATTTCTCTGATGATTAGACATGTTGAGCATTTTTTCATATGTCTATTTGCCATTTGTATATCCTCTTTGGAGAAATGTCTCTTCAGGTCCTCTGTCCATTTTTCAATGGGTTGTTTGTTTTTCTGGTGTTGAGTTTCATGAGTTCCTAGTATATTTTGGATATTAGCCCCTTATCAGAAGAACTGTTTGCGAAAATCTTCTCCCATTCAGTTGGTTGCCTCATTATTTTGTCAATAGTTTCTTTTGCTGTGCAGAAGATTTTCAGTTTCATATAATCCCATTCGTTTATTTTAGTTTTTACTTCCATTGCCTTTGGAGTCAAATTCATAAAATGCTCTTTGAACCCAAGGTCCATAAGTTTAGTACCTATGTTTTCTTCAATGCAGTTTATTGTGTCAGGTCTTATGCTTA
This sequence comes from Rhinolophus hipposideros, assembly GCF_964194185.1. Taxonomy (NCBI): domain Eukaryota; kingdom Metazoa; phylum Chordata; class Mammalia; order Chiroptera; family Rhinolophidae; genus Rhinolophus; species Rhinolophus hipposideros. Next base: position 4,088,485 of record NC_138052.1, on the reverse strand, counting down.
AGTTTGATCTATTTTGAATTAATTTTGGTACATGGTGACAGATAGCAGTCCAGTTTCATTCTTTTGCATGTAGCTATCCAATTCTGCCAGCACAATTTATTGAAGAGGCTGTCTTTCCTCCATTGTATGTTTTTAGGTTCTTTGTCAAAAATTATCTGTCCATATTTATGTGGTTTTATTTCTGGGTTCTCAGTTCTATTCCATTGGTCTATGTGTCTGTTTTTCCGCCAATACCAAGCTGTTTTGATTATTGTAGCCCTGTAGTAGAAGCAAAAATCAGGGAATGTGATACCTCCAGTATTGTTCTTTTTTTTAAATATTGCTTTGGCTATTTGGGGTCTTTTGTGGTTCCAAACAAATCTGATGATTTTTTGTTCTATTTCTTTAAAAAATGCCATTGGGATTTTAATGGGGATTGCATTAAATCTGTATATGGCTTTGGGTATTATGGCCATTTTAACTATGTTGATTCTTCCAATCCATGAGCACGAAATGTCTTTCCACTTCTTTGTGTCTTCTTCAATTTCTTTCAAAAATGTCTTATAGTTTTCAGCATATAAATCCTTCACATCCTTGGTTAAGTTTATTCCTAGGTATTTTATTCTTTTTGCTGCAATTGCAAACGGAATTGTCTTTTCTATCTCTTTTTCTGAGATTTCATTGTTGGTATATAGGAAAGCAATGGACTTTTGTACGTTGATTTTGCAGCCAGCAAATTTACTGTATTGATTGATTGTTTCTAATAGCTTTTTGGTGGAGTCTTTAGGGTTTTCTATATATAGCATCATGTCATCTGCAAAGAGTGACAATTTAACTTCTTCATTCCCAATTTGGACGCCTTTTATTTCTTTCTCTTGCCTGATAGCTCTGGCGAGGACTTCCAACACTTTGTTGAAAAGCAGAGGTGATAGGGGACAACCTTGTCGTGTTCCTGAACATAGAGCAAAGGGCTTCAGCTTTTCACCATTAATTATGAGATTAGCTGAGGGTTTGTCGTATATGGCCTTTATTATGTTGAGGTATTTTCCTTCTATACCAATTTTAGTAAGTGTTTTAATCATAAATGGATGTTGTATCTTATCAAATGCTTTTTCTGCATCAGTTGATAGAATCATATGATTTTTGTCCTTTATTTTGTTTATGTGATGTATCACATTGATGGATTTGCGAATGTTGAACCATCCTTGTGCCCCGGGGATGAACCCCACTTGGTCGTGATGAATAATCTTTTTAATGCATTGTTGTATTCGATTTGCTAGAATTTTGTTTAGGATTTTAGCAACTGTATTCATCAGAAATATAGGTCTGTAGTTTTCTTTTTTTGTGTTGTCCTTACCAGGTTTTGGTATCAGGGTAATGTTGGCCTCATAAAATGAGTTAGGGAGTACTGACTCTTCTTCAATTTTTTGGAAGAGTTTGAGCAGGATTGGTATTAGATGCTCTTTGAAGGTTAGGTAGAATTCACTGGTGAAGCCATCTGGTCCAGGACTTTTGATTTTGGGAAGGTTTTTGATGACTGATTCAATTTCGTTACTGGTGATTGGCCTGTTAAGATTTTCCAGTTCTTCATGGTTCAGCCTTGGAAGGCTATATGTTTCTAAGAACTTGTCCATTTCTTCTAAGTTATTAAATTTGGTGGCATATAGTCCTTCATAGTATTCTTGGATAATCCTTTGTATTTCTGTGGTGTCCGTGATAACTTCCCCTTTTTCATTTCTGATTTTCTTAATTAGTGTCTTCTCTCTTTTTATCTTAGTGAGTCTAGCCAAGGTTTGTTGATTTTGTTAATCTTTTCAAAGAACCAGCTCTTTGTCACATTAATTTTTTCTATTGTCTTTTTGTTCTCTATTTCATTTAGTTCTGCTCTGATTTTTGTTATTTCCTTTCTTCTGCTGACCTTGGTTTTCGCTTGTCCTTCTTTTTCCAGTTTTTTAAGGTGTAACATGAGGTTATTTATTTGCGATTTTTCTTGTTTCTTGAGATAGGCCTGTAATGATATAAATTTCCCTCTTAAAACTGCTTTCGCGGCATCCCAAAAATTTTGGTAGGATGTATTTTCATTGTCCTTTGTTTCTATATATCTTTTGAGCTCTTCTCTAATTTCTTCTTTGACCCAGTCGTTCTTTAAAAGTATGTTGTTTAATCTCCATGTATTTGTGTTTTTTCCTGCTTTTTCTTTTGCAGTTGATATCCAATTTCAAAGCTTTGTGATCAGAGAATATGCTTGGTATGATTTCAGTCTTCTTAAATTTGCTGAGGCTGATTTTGTGTCCCAATATATGGTCTATGCTTGAGAATGTTCCATGTACACTGGAAAAGAATGTATAGTCTGATGTTTCAGGATGAAGTGCTCTATATATGTCAATTATGTCCAATTCATCTAATGTGTCATTTAGGGCTGCGATTTCGTTATTTATCTTCTGTTTGGATGATCTATCCATAGCTGTCAATGATGTATTTAAGTCCCCTAGTATAATTGTGTTTTGGTCAATTTCTCCCTTTAGTTCTGTTAGTAGTTGCTTGGTATATTTCGGTGCTCCCTGATTGGGGGCATACATATTGATGACTGTTATGTCTTCTTCTTGTATAGTCCCCTTTACCATTATGAAATGTCCATCTTTGTCTCTTGTTATCTTTTTCACCCTGAAGTCTGTTTCATCGGAAATCATTATGGCTACACCTGATTTTCTCTGGGTATCATTTGTTTGGAGTGTCAATTTCTACCCTTTCACTTTGAGTCTATGCTTGTCCTTGTAGCTGAGATGTGTCTCTTGGAGATAGCATATAGTTGGTTTTAGTTTTTTGATCCAATCTGCTACTCTGTGTCTCTTTATTGGTGAGTTCAGTCCATTTACATTTAGGGTGATTATTGATATGTGAGGATTTCCTGTCATTCTGTCTTTAGTTTTCTGGTAAGGCTGTGTCTCCATCGTTTCTTTGCCTTTTTGTTGTTGTCTGTTATTTCTGTGTGGTGGTATTCTATGATGTTTCCCTCTGTTTTTTCTTTTATTACAGTATATATTTCAGATTTGGATGTTTTTTGAGTGGTTACCCTTGAATTTATGTGAAAGAAAGTTTGATATTTAGAGTATTCCAGTTTCTTCAGTACGCTTACTTTCTCTATTCCCATATTCCAGTTCAGGCCTTTACGCTCCCCCTTTTTATGTTTCGGTTGCCACAAGTTGTCCCTGTTGATGGTGGTCTAATAGCCTCCTTTATTATTTCTTGTAGTGCAGGTCGTGTATTAGAAAATTCCTTCAGCTTCTGGATGTCTGGAAAGGTCTTTATTCCTTCTTCATATCTAAAGGAGATCTTTGCTGGATATATTATTCTTGGCTCGTGATTTCTCTCTTTCAATAGTTTGAATATTTGGTTCCATTCCCTCTTAGCTTGTAGAGTTTCTGCTGAAAAATCTGATGATAATCTAATGGGCTCCTTTGTAAGTTACAGTCTTCTTTTCCCTGGCTGCCTTGAGGATTCTTTCTTTGTCATTGATTTTAGACAGCTTCAATACAATGTGCCTTGGTGAAGGCACATTGAGGTAATTAGGTAATTACCTCAATTGAGGTAATTGAGGTAATTAGGTGTTCTATTTGCTTCTTGGATTCGAGGATCCAGTTCTTTCCACAAGTTTGGGAAGTTCTCATCGACAATTTGTTTGAATATATTTTCTGTTCCCTTCCCTCTTTCTTCTCCTTCTGGTATGCCCATTATTCTTATATTGCTCTTTCTGATGGAGTCAGAAAGTTCTTGTAGAGTTCTTTCATTTCTTTTAAGTCTCAAGTCTCTTTCTTCTTCCATCTGTGTAAATTCCAGGTTCCTATCTTCGATGTCACTGATTCTTTCCTCCATCTGGTCAACTCTACTACCTAAGCTGGATATTTTATTGTTAATTTCTTCTATTGAGTTTTTAATCTCCAGAAATTCTATTTGGTTCTTTTTCAAGATTTCAATCTCTTTTGTAAAAGGCTCATGGTGTTCTTTGATTGTGTTTCTGAGTTCATTAAACTGCCTTTCTGTGTTTTCTTGCATCTCGTTCAGTTTTTTCAGAATTGCAATCTTGAATTCTCTGTCATTTAAATCACAAATGTCCATATATCTAAGTTCATTTTCTGGAGACTTTTCACTTTCTTTCTGAGCTATCTTGTTGCCTTGGTTATTCATGGCAATCACTGATTTACTATTTCTCTTCCTAGACATCTACAGGAGTGGCTTCTGCAACAGGTTGATAGGTATGCGAAGAGCTTTTGGAGTTCCAAAGCTCTTTGTGCACCAGATTCAGAGCCCATATGTTTTAGCAGTTCTGTTTACTCCTGCAGGGATCCGCCCAGATCGGTGGGGACAGGGGCGGGGTGAGTTGTGAGAGGTGGCCCAGAGCAATGGTGGTGACCACCACCACAGCCAGTCCTGCTTCCACAGCTCCCTCCCCTTTGCCGGAACTAGTTGAGCTGCGAATCTGTGTCTGCGGTCCACAGTTCTCAGAGCAGCAAATATTCTGTCCTTTGATCCGACACTGCTACTTTATCTCTTCTAGCACCGGGCAGGTGGGGGCGGGGCGAGCTCTGGGAGGGTAGGGAGGGGGCGGCTAGTCTCCGTGCCTCAGGCTTCCGTTCTCCGCTCGGCAGTGAGGGCTTAAACCACCGATTTCAGCCCTCCTCTCTCAGTCTTTGCTGCCGGGAGCGTTGGGTTCAGCCGTTTTGTATGCTGCCCCCTCAGCTCTGTGGGCCGTAAGCGGAGCCCTAGCAGTCCGAGTCCTTCCCTCTCCCGCAGCTGCGGAAGATCCGGGAGCAGCGGGCTCCGAGCACTGAGCTAGGTCTGCGTCCTGCGCCCGCGCGGCTCCGTCTCCGCACTTCTCTCCCTCTTCCCCAGCTCGCGCGATTCACCCACCTGGAGGTGAATTCAGCAGTGGGCCTCTTCGTCTTGCCTGTCTGCTGTGTAAGGAGTCCTTTGTGGAGTTATTGTTGTCCGATTCGTTGTAAATTCCAGGGGAGCGTTACAGAGGCTCACTTCACGCCGCCATTTTTTCCCCTCTCCAGTAATAAAAAGACTTTTTTTTTTTTTAGTCTATTTCCTGGTCTTTTTTTATTATTATTAAATTTATTGGGGTGACAATTGTTAGTAAATTTACATAGATTTCAGGTGTACAATTCTGTATTACATCGTCTATAAATCCCATTGTGTGTTCACCACCCAGAGTCAGTTCTCCTTCCATCACCATATATTTGATCCCCTTTACCCTCATCACCCACCCCCACCCCCCTTACCCTCTGGTAACCACTAAATTATTGTCTGTGTCTATGAGTATCAGACTTTATAAGGCCTAAATTATTTCTTATTTCTCTGGTTTCTGGGATTAATATGAAATTCCTTCTTTCTTGGCTGGCCCTTGTGTACAGTTTTCATCTTCCTAGCACTGGAAACTGTCAAAAACTCTACTAATCTCAGTTTCTTGGCTTCTGGTTCCTGCATGGGTGTTCTACTCTTGCCTTATGTTACCTCTGAAGCATTGTAAAATACTGTGCTCATTTCAATATACAAACATCTTCTATTCTTTCTTTATAGAAACTTGACTCCCTAAATCTGGCTCTTTGGTAGATCCCCTATGCTCTCAAATAGATATCTGTTTGTTTGTCTGTTTGTTTTTTATCCAGCTTTCATAATGGTTCTCAGCAGGTAATCTATCTTAGCCAGAACATGTAGTCTGCATGCATATTTTTATGCCATGCTTTATACTAATTTTATGAAAAAAAATCAATGAAAATAATATTTTGTTTTTGTATTTAATTGTTCAATTGTCCACATTGCTGTATTAGTTTCTAATACTATATTAGTTAACTTGCAATTTAGAGGTTCAGTTTGATAGATGTTGGGGGTATAAATGCAGGGTTTTTTTTCTTTATGTGTTGCCTTCATAGGAAACACAATGTTCATTCAAAATCAAGGCACAGTTTTTGGATACCTCAAATTGAAAGGTCAAAATTGTTCTAAATTCACCATTTCCCCCTAGCATATTATTTCAGCATATATGCTTACATATCTGTATTTGTTACTTTTAGAGTTATTTCTCTTCTGCTCTGCATTTCAGTATTTACAGTGCTGTATTTTAGGATTTTTGATGTTTAATGGTTTGAGTTGGAAAAGTGCCATCCAAAATATGAGGTTGGAAAAGTGGAATCCAAATATTTAGAATACCATGCTATTGTATAAAAGTCTGAAATAGCAGAGATGCCTCAATGTGAAATTATTTATCTGAGGTCCTAAAAATCATGGAATATCAAAATTGGAGTAAAATCCCAGGATGACCACATGTTTTCTGTCGTCTATTTCATCTTTATGGCAATGAGGAAAGTAGAAACAAATACAGGTTTTGCATAAGTCTTAAATGGGATAGGTAAAACATGTGTCAAATTCCTGCCATTTGCTTTACTTCTATTGGGCAATTACTTGACTATGTTGCTATGTCAAAACCTGGGTCTCATTTCTTTTTCTGGCATTTTTTCTTTTTTATTAGTTTCAGATGCACAAGACAAAGTAATACTTAGACGTTTATCATTTATATCCCTCACATGTGTGAATCCCCTTCCCCCCATCCATTATCCCTCTGACATCGCAAGAGCCATTACATTTCCACTGCCTCCACTCCCAGTGCTGTACTCCGCCTCTTGTAAGTATATACATACATATATATACATATATATATGTATATATAAATGCCAACTATAATTCTATATATATACATACATATATATAGTTGGCATTTATTATTGTTCAACTTCAGGTGTACAGTGCCGTGATCAGGCATCTACAGCATCCCTGAGATGGTCTCCCAAATGGGATACGTGTCTATCAGTTACCCTACAAAATGTTGAAACATTTTTGAGTATGTTCCCCAAATTAATTTTCAAAACCCCGTGGCCATCTTGTGGTTACCGACTGTTTTCTAATCTCCTCAATTTCCCCTTTATCCTCACCCCCCCACACATCTAGCAACCCTCAGTTTTTCCTCTTTGTCTCCAAAACTGTTTCTGATTAGTTCATTCACTACTTCTTTTCTTTAGATTCCACATATAAGTGAGATCATATGGTATTTGTCTTTCTCTGTCTGACTTATTTCACTTAGCATAATGTTCTCTAGGTCTATCCATGTTGTTTAAATGGTAAGATTTGTTTCTTCTTTATGGCTGTGTAACAGTCCATTTTATAAATGTACCACAGTTTCTTAATCCAGTCATCTACCGATGGGCATTTCAGTTGTTTCCATGTCTTGGCTATTGTGTATAGTGCTGCAATAAATATAGGAGTGCATAAAGATATTTGAATTGGAGTTTTGGACTTCTCCGGATATAAACAAGGAGTAGATTTACTGGATCATAAGGTAGTTTCATTTTCAGATTTTTGAGATACCTGCATAACTGTTTTTCATAGAGGCTGCACCAATCTGCAACCTCATAAACAGAGCACAAGTGTTCCCTTTTCTCCACATCCTCGCCAGCACTTTTTGACTGTTGATTTATTGATGATAATCATTTTGACTAGGTGTGGTGGTATCTCATTGTGATTTTTATTTTCATTTTCTGGTTAGTGAGGTTGAGCATTTCTTCATATGTCTGTTTGCCATCTGTATGTCCTTTTTAGAAAAATGTCTCTTCATGTCCTCTGCTTATTTGTTAATTGTGTTGTTTGATTTTTTGGAGTTGAGTTGAGTGAGTTTTTTTATAAATTTGTGATATTAACCCTTATCAGATATATCATTGGCAAATATCTTTTCCCATTTAGTAGGATCACTTTAAGTTTTATTGATGATTTCCCTTGGTGTAAAAAAAAAAAAAATAGTTAGATGTAATCCCACATGTTTATTTTTTCTTTTAATTCCCTGGCACGAGAGGATATATCAGTAAAAATCTTACTCCAGGTAATGTCTGTGAAGTTTCTTCCTATATTTTCTTCTAGGTATTTTATGGTTTCAGATCTTACATTTAAGTCTTTAAGCAATTTTGAATTTATTTTTGTATGTGGTGTAAGGAGGTGGTCCAGCTTAATTTTCTTGCATGTGTCTGTCCAGGTTTCCCAGCACCATTTATTGAATAGACTGTCTTTACCCTATCATACATTCTTGCTTCCATTGTCGTAGATTAAATGGCCATATAGGCATGGATTTATTTCTGGACTTTCTATTCTGTTCCATTGATCTATGTGTCTGTTTTTATGCCAGTGCCATGCTGTTTTGATTACTGTAGACTTGTAGTATATTTTGATGACAGGTATTGTTTCACCTCCCACTTTGTTCTTGTTTCTCAAGATTGCTGAGGCTATCTGGGGTCTTTTATGTTCCCATATAAATTTTAGGATTATATGTTCTATTTCTGTGAAAAACGCCGTGGTAGTTTGATAGGAATTGAGTTGAATATGTATATTGCCTTAGGCAGTATGGACATTTTAACTATATTAATTCTTCCTATCCATGAACATGGTATGTGTTTCCATCTATTTGTATCTTCTTTCATTTCTTTCTTCAGTGTCTTACAATTTTCTGACTACAGGTCTTTTACTTCTTTGGTTAAATGTATTCCCAGGTATTTTATAGTCTTTGAAGCAATTGTATATGTGATTGCTTTTTTTTTATTTCTCCTTCTGATATTTTATTATTGGTATATACAAATGCAACTGATTTCTGAATATTAATTTTGTATCCTGCTACTTTACTAAATTCATCTATCAGCTTTAATAGTTTCTTGGTGGAGTCTTTAGGGTTCTCTATATATAGTATCACATCATCTGCATATAATGACAATTTTTCTTCCTCCTTACCGATTTAGATGCTTTTTATTTCTTTTACTTGTGTGATTGCTGTGGCTAGAATTTCCAGCACTATGTTGAATAGAAGTGGAGAAAGTGTGCAACCTTGCCTTGTTCCTGATCTTAGGGGGAATGGTTTTAGCTTTTCTCCATTGAGTGTGATGTTAGTTGTGGGTTTATCATATGTGTCCTTTATTATGTTGAGATATGATTCCTCTATTCCCAGTTTCTTAAGGGTTTTTATCATAAATGGCTGCTGGATTTTATCAAATGCTTTTTCTGCATCTATTGATATGATCATGTGATTTTTATTTTTCATTTTGTTAATGTGGTGTATCCCATTAATTGATTTGCAGATGTTGAACCACCCTTTCATACCAGGGATGAATCCCACTTGATCATGGTGTATGATCTTTTTAATGTATTGCTGAATTCTGTTCGCTAATATTTTGCTGAGGATTTTTCCATCTATGTTCATTAATGATATCAGCCTGTAGTTTTCGTTTTTTGTGGTATCTTTGTCTGATTTTGGGATCAGGGTAACAGCGGATTTGTAAAAATGTTTGGACATTGGAGCACACGTGTTTTTATGTATAAATGATTTCAAATTCTTTGGGTAGATATCCAGGAGAGGGATTGCAAGGGGGATCAAATATATGGTGATGGAAGGAGAACTGACTCTGGGTGGTGTACACACAAAGAGATTTATAGATGATGTAATACAGAATTGTACACCTAAAATTATGTAATTTCATTAACAATTTTCACCCCAATAAATTAAAAAAAAAAAAAAAAGAAAAAGAAAAAGAAAAAAAAATGTTTGGGAGCCCTCCCTCCTTCAGGATTTTTTTGTAAGAGCTCTAGGAGAACAGATGATAATTTTTTTTTGAACGTTTGTAAAATTTACTGTAAAGCCATCTGGTCCGGGGCTTTTGTTTGTTGGGAGATTGTTGATTACTGATTCAATTTTCCTGGTGGTAATCAGTCTATTCAGGTTTTTTGTTTCTTCTTGAGTTAGCCTTGGAAGATTGTACACCTCTAGAAAATTGTCCATTTCTTCCAGATTGTCAAATATGTTGACATGTAGTTGCTCATAGTAATTTCTAAAAATTTTTTGCATTTGTGCAGTGTCAGTTGTCTCTTCTCTTTCATTTCTGATTGTATTAATTTGGGTCCTCTCCTTTTTTTAATGAGTCTGGCTAAAGGTTTGTCAATTTTATTTATCTTCTCTAAGAACCAATTCTTGGATTCATTGATGTTTTGTATTGTTTTTCTGGTTTCTACTTCATTTATTTCGGCTCTGATCTTTATTATCTCCTTCCTTGTGCTCTCTTTTGGCTTATTTTGCTGTGCTTTTTTTTTTTTTTTTCAGATGCCTGAAGTGTGAAGATAAACTGTTGATTAGTGATGGTTCATGTTTCTTTAGGTAGGCCTGCAATGGCATAAATTTCCCTCTTAGGACTCCTTTGGCGGCATCCCATAGATTTTGGGTCATTGTGTTTTCATTTTTGTTTGTCTCCAGATATCTTTTGATTTCTTCCTTGATCTCTTGCTTGACCCATTGATTATTTAGTAACATGTTATTCAGTCTCCATGAATTAGTGTCTCTTCCAGTTTTTTTCCTGTAGTTCATTTCTAATTTCATAGCACTGTGGTCACAGAAGACAATTGGTATGATTTCTATTTTCTTAAATTTATCAAGACTTGTTTTGTGGCTTAACATATGATCTATCTTGGAAAATGTTCCATGTGCACTTGAGAAGAACGTGTATTTTGCAGCATTGGGGTAAAATGCTCTGAAAATATCAATTATATCCAAGTGGTCCAAAGTATCATTTAAGGCTGTTGTTTCAATATTGATTTTCTGTGTGGGAGACCTGTCCCTTGTTGTCAGAGGTGTGTTCAAGTCCCCTACTATGATAGTGTTACTATTGATCTCTGTCTTTATGTCAGTCAATATCTATTTTATATATTTAGGCGCTCCTATGTTAAGTGCATAGATGTTTACTGGGGGGGTTATGTCCTCTTGTTGGATTGATCCCTTTATTATTATATAGTGCCCATCTTTGTCTTTTAATACGTTCTTCATTTTAAAGTCTATTTTGTCAGATACAAGTATTGCAACTCCAGCTTTTTTCTCATTTCCATTTGCATGAAATATCTTACTCCAACCCTTCACTTTCAGCCTGTGTGTGTCTTTTGATCTGAGGTAAGTGTTTTGTATATGGCATATACAAGGGTCTTCCTTTCTTATCCACTCAGCCACCCTATGTCTCTTGATTGGAGCATTTAAGCCATTTACATTTAAAGTGATTATTGATATGTACATAGTTATTGCCATTTTTAAATTTGTAGTTAGGTTGTTTTCATCTTTCTTTTATTTACAGAAGTCCTTTTAGTATTTCTTGTAATGCTGGGTTGGTGGTAATAAATTCCTTTATCTTGTTCTTTTCTAGGAAGCTCTTTATTTCTCCATCAACTTTAAGTGATAACCTTGCTGGATAAAGCAAGCTAGGTTGTAGGCCTTTGTTTTCCATCACTTTGCATATCTCCTGCCAATACCTCCTGGCCTTCAATGTTTCTGTAGAAAAGTCATTTGATAGTATTATGGATTGCCCTTGGATGTAAGCCACTGCCTTTCTCTTGCTGCTTTTAGGATTCTCTCTTTGTCCTTAACCTTTGCCATTTTAAATATAATGTGTCTTGGTATGGGCCTGTTTGGGTTTATCCTGGTTGAAACTCTAGGCACTTCCTGGGCTGTATGTTGGTTTCCTTCATCAGGTTAGGGAAGTTTTCAACATTATTACTTCAAATATGTCCTGAATCCCTTGTTTCCTCTCCTCACCTTCTGGTATTCCTATGATGTGCGTGTTGTTGTGCTTGAGTTTATCCCAGAGGTCTCTTAAACCATCTTCTTTGTTTTTTATTCTTTTTTTCTTTCTGTTGTTCTGTTTGGGTGATCTCTGCTAACTTGTCTTTTAAGTCGCTGATTTGAATCTCTGCTTCATCTAACCTGCTGGTAATTCCTTCAAGTGAGTTCTTAATTTCGGTAATTGTGTTCTTTAGTTCTAACTGGTTGTTCGTTATGATTTCTACATCCTTCTTTATGTCTTCTCTAAGCTCCTTAAACATTCTTATCACCAGTGTTCTGAACTCTGTCTCTGATAGGTTGGTTACTTCTGCTTCATTTGGTTCCAGTTGTGGAGGTTTCTTCTCTTCTTTTATTTGGGACATGTTTCTTTGTCTCCCCATTCTGACTGAATCTCTGTGTTTGCTTTGATGTATTAGGTAGATCCCCTAGAGTTCTTAGTTCTTGCTGGGTTATCTTATGTAGTATGTGTCCTTTATATTTGACTTGCACTACTTTGTTCTTCTCCTCTGCTTGTGCTCCAAAGGTGACTCTTGTGTTGTGTATATTGTCCTGTTAAAGAAGATTTTTAATTGCTTTTCTCTTGTGAGTAGGTGGGGTTAATTTCTTGGCTGACTAGTTGTGAGACTTGGCTCTGCCCACCGCAATGTGTTCTGCTATGTGAGGGTTGACTGCTTAAATGTGGTTTGGCCTCCATGGGCTCTTGTGCCTGTAGAGAATTCCCTCTGGATGTGTGACTGTAGGTAAAACCCTGTAGTACTCTGGTTTGGTCTGGTGTTGGCCTCTGGATATGTTGAATCGTTTGCCTCTTAAGCTGGGCCCTTATAGGGCTATTTCAGAACAAAGCAAATCACCAAGCACAACAACAAGAACAACAACAAAGAAAAAAATCAAATACCTTTCCACCTAAAAACAGACGTCAACCGCCGCTCAACACAGGCAAAGATATCAAAGATAGAAAGACAAAACAAAACGAAACAAAACAAGACAAAAAGCAGTGCCAGTCTTGGCTTAAACCCACCAAGTAATCTCCAGGTTGTGCTCTGCAGTACCAAAGAGGCCCCTGCATATTGTGCAGGCAGAGCCAGTCACCTGGTGCCCAGAGTGACGTTGGGACTGCAGATTTAGGTGCATAAGGCTGAGGGGTCTGGATGATGGTTTTCACAAAGCCAGTGCAGTTTCTGTTCTTGCCAGCACATGTGCATACTGGGAGTAGAACCACCAGCCCTGTGTCCAGTTCTCCTGAATCTTAGGGCACTTCTTCCTTGTGTGTGTGTGTGTGTGTGTGTGTGTGTGTGTGTGTGTGTGGCTGGCGGGGGATTTCTGAGCTGCTGAAAGCCAGGGGCTGCACGGGGGATTTCTGAGCTGCTGAAAGCCAGGGGCTGCAAGTGCCACTTACTGCTGATCCCTGGGAGTGCCTCCACAGTTGTAATTGCCCCTCCCTAGGCAGGCCAGAAAGGGTGGAGGATGGGGATAGAGGGGTCTTCTCTGTCCCAGCCCAGCCCTGTCAAACTCTTTCCGCAGGCCAGAAAAGGTGGTGGCTGGGGGTAGAGGGGTCTCATCTCTCTTAGCCCAGCCAAAATCACACTCTTCCCACCCTCTTCCCTAGGTCAGAGCTGCCTGTCAGTCTTCACAGAGCCTGAGCACTAAGGTTCCTCTGTAATCTGACACTACTCCTCAGTTCATGTGCCAGTATAAGTCTCTGGAAAGGCGGGGTAGGATTGGAAGAGCGAGGGGCAGAAGCCCAGGTATGGAGTTTATGTCCTTTGTCAGGCCTCGGGCCCAACTGGAGAACCCTGGGTCTCTTTTTTAACCAGAGGCCATTAGAAGATGTGGAACTTAGAAAAGATCTCTATAAAAGACACTGGCCACAATCTGAAATATAAACAATGAATGTGTACTTAGTGTGGAACTTTTAGGCTCTTAGTGAAGGAGTCTTTTGATCAGAACATCCATAGCATGATGCTATTGTCACTGAACCAGAAAGGGTTTTTTTTGTTTGTTTTTCATCTTTCTTTCATGAGCCTATTTGTGTGACCATTGATTTCTTGAAAATAAATTGAAGAATCAAATGTATAATCAGTTTCCCATATGGATTGTCTCTTCAAGAAACTCTGTTCCACTCCAAACATGATAATAATAAATACATCAAATAAACATAAAACTAGTTTTCTTAGTTTCTTTCTTACACTGTACATATTTTATCTCTATCTTTTAAGTTGAGCTTCTAGAATAATGTTTTAATAATATTGGAACAATTGCACTCTTCTCATGTCCCTAAATGTGAGGGAAACTTCTCTGCGTTTTTGCTTTCAGTTGCAAGGTGAATTGTTGGTTCAAGATAGACAATCTTTACTATATCAAAAACATGGAAGTCATTAAAATGGCGGCATGAGATGAGCCTCTGTAAATCTCCCCTGGAATTTACAACAAATAGAACAACTATAACTCCACAAAGGACTCTCTGCAAGCAGACAGGCAAGACGAAGAGGCCAACTATTGAATTCACCTAAAGGTGGGCGAATTGCGTTAGTGGTGGAGAAGGGAATGGAGAAGTGTAGAGCTGGAACTGCGTGAGCACAAGACACAGACCTAGCTCAGTACTCTGAGCTCGTTGCACACTGGAGCTATAGCAGCTGTGGGAGAGGGCAGAACTCAGACAGCTGGGGCTTTGCTTATGGGCTGAGGGGACAGCATATAACATGGCTGAACCCAATGCTCACGGCAGAGACCTCGAGCAAAAACTGAAAGAAGAAGGCTGAAAACGGTGTTTCAAGCCCTCACTGCCAAACACAGAATGGAAGACTTAGGGACTGAGACTAGCCACGTTTTCCCTATCCTCCCAGACCTCAATAAACACCCACCTGCCCTTTGCCAGAAGCGGAACAGTAGCAATGTCAGATCAAAAGAACAGAATATTTGCTATTCTGAGAACTTTGTACCGCAGACACAGATTCGCAGCCCAACTAGTTCCGACAAAGTTTAGGGAGCTGTGGAAGCAGGACTGGCTGTGGTGGTTGTCAGCACCATTGCTTTGGGACACCTCTCATAAATCACACACCCATGGCACCAACTATCTTGGTGGATCCCTGCAGGAGTAAATAGAACTGCTGAAACATATGGGATCTGAATCTGGTGCAGGCAGAGCTTTGGAACTTCAAAAGCTCTCTGCGTACCCACACGAACACTATGCCCTATGACACAGGTGAATTATTAGCAGAGGAGAAGCTCATCTCCCAGAGAATCCCCACATTGTGTGAGAAGCTGGAATAGTGCAGAGAAAACATAGCACTTCCGTGAGAGAGAGAAAAAAAAGGCTGTAGTCAGAGAGAAAATAAAACACTCTAACAACAAGTATTGGAAAAAAAAGAAAAACCTCTTCCTATCAAAATGTTGCAGAAGCCACGCCTGTAGATGTCTAGGAAGAGAAATAACAAATCAGTAATTGCCATGAATAACCAAGGCAACAAGACAGTTCAGAAAGAAAGTGAAAAGTCTCCAGAAAAGGAACTTAAAGATATGGAAATATGTGATTTAAATGACAGAAGGCTCAAGATTGCAGTTCTGAAAAAACTGAACGAGATGCAAGAAAACACAGTAAGGCAATTTAATGAACTCAGAAACACAATCAAAGAACAACATGAGCATTTTACAAAAGAGATGGAAATTTTAAAAGAGAACCAAATGGAATTTCTGGAGATTAAGAACTCAGTAGAAGAAATTAAGAATGAAATAACCATCTTAGGTAGTAGACTTGACCAGATGGAGGAAAGAATCAGTAACATCAAAGATACAAACCTGGAAATTACACAAATGGAATAAGAAAGAGACTTGAGACTTAAAAGAAGTGAAAGAACTTTCTGACTGTATCAGAAAGAGCAATATAAGAACAATGGGCATACCAAAAGGAGAAGAAAGAGAGAAGGGACAGAGAACATATGCAAACAAATTGTTGATGAGAACTTCCCAAATTTGTGGACAGAACTGGATCCTCCAATACAACAATCAAATAGAACACCTAATTACCTCAATCCCAACAGGCTTTTATCCAAGGCACATTGTATTGAAGCTGTGTAAAATCAATGACAAAGAAAGAATCGTCAAGCTGCCAGGGGAAAAAAAAAGATGGTAACCTACAAAGGAAAGCCCACTAGATTATCATCAGATTTTTCAGCAGAAACTCTACACGCCAGGAGGGAGTGGAACCAAATATTCAAATTATTGAAAGGGAAAAATTATGAATAATATATCCAGCAAATATATCTTTTAGATATGAAGGAAGAATAAATACCTTTCCAGATACACAGAAGCTGAGGGAATTTTCTAATCCACGACCTGCACTACAAGAAATACTAAAGGAGGCTATTCAATCACCATCAACAGGGACAATTTGTGGCAACAAAAAAAGGGGGAGCGTAAAGGACTGAACTAAAATATGGGAATGGAAAAAGTAAGTGTGCTGAAGAAAATGGAATACTCTAAATATCAAACTTTCATTTATAAACTTAAGGGTACCCACTCAAAAAAAATTCAGAACTGAAACACATACTGTAATAAATGAAGAAACAGAAGGAAACATCATATAATACCACAACACAGAAATAATAGACAACAACTAAAAGGTAAAAAAACAATGGAGACACAGCCTAACCAGAAAACTAAAGACAGAATGACAGGAAATCCTCATGTATCAATAATCACCCTAAGTGTAAATGGACTGAACTCACCAATACAAAGGCACAGAGTAGCAGATTAGATCAAAAAACTAAAGCCAACCATATGCTGTCTCCAAGAGATACATCTCAGCTACAAGGACAAGGATAGACTCAAAATGAAAGGGTAGAAATTCACACTCCAAAAAAATGGTACCCAGAGAAAATCAGGTGTAGCCATAATGATATCAGATGAAACAGACTTCAGTGTGAAAAAGATAACAAGAGACAAAGATGGACATTTCATAATGGTAAAGGGGACTATACAACAAGAAGACATAACAGTCTTCAATATGTATGCCCCCAATCAGAGAGCACCGAAATATACCAAGCAACTACTAACAGAACTAAAGGGAGAAATTGCCAAAACACAATTATTCTAGGGGACTTAAATACATCATTGACAGCTATGGATAGATCATCCAAACAGAAAATAAATAATGAAATAGCAGCCCTAAATGACACATTAGATGAAATGGACATAATTGACATATATAGAACACTTCATCCTAAAACATCAAACTATACATTCTTTTCGAGTGTTCATGGAACATTCTCAAGGATAGACTATATATTGGGACATAAAATCAGCCTCAGCAAATTTAAGAAGATTGAAATCATACCAAGCATATTCTCTGATCACAAGGCTTTCAAATTGGATATCAACTGCAAAAAGAAAGCAGGAAAAACACAAATACATGGGGACTAAACAACATACTTTTAGAGAACAACAGGGTCAAAGAAGAAATTAGAGGAGAGATCAAAAGATACATAGAAACAAATGACAATGAAAATACAACCTACCAAAATTTTTGCAATGCAGCGAAAACAGTTTTAAGAGGGAAATTTATATAATTACAGGCCTATCTCAAGAAATAAGAAAATTCCCAAATAAATAACCTAATGTTACACCTTAAAGAACTAGAAAAAGAATAACAAGTGAAACCTAAGGTCAGCAGAAGAAAGGAAATAACAAAAATCAGAGCAGAACTAAATTAAACAGAGAACAAAAAAGACAATAAAAATCAATGTGGCAAAGAGCTGGCTCTTTTAAAAAATTAACAAAATTGACAAACTCTTGGCTAGACTCACTAAGATAAGAAGGGAGAAGACAGTAATTAACAAAATTAGAAACGAAAAAGGGGAAGTTATCACAGACACCACAGAAATACAAAGGATTACCCAAGAATACTATGAAGGACTATACGCCACCAAATTCAATAACCTACAAGAAATGGACAAGTTCTTAGAAACATATAGCCTTCCAAGGCTGAACCACGAAAAACTGAAAAATCTAAACAGGCCGATCACCAGTAACGAAATTGAATCAGTCATCCAAAACCATCCCAAAAGCAAAAGTCTGGGACCAGATGGCTTCACTAGTGAATTCCACCAAACCTTCAAAGAGGATCTAATACCAATACTGTTCAAACTCTTCCAAAACATTGAAGAAAATACAGTACTCCCCATATCATTTTATGAGGCCAACATTACCCTCATACCAAAACCTGGTAAGGACAACACAAAAATAGAAAACTGCAGACCAATATCTCTGCTGGATACAGATGCAAAAATCCTAAACAAAATTCTAGCAAATCGAATACAACAATGCATTAAAAAGATTATTCATCACGACCAAGTGGGTTTCATCCCCGGGCAAAAGGATGGTTCAACATCTACAAACCCATCAATGTGATACATCACGTACACAAAATAAAGGACAAAAATCATATGATTATATCAATTGATGCAGAAAAAGCATTTGACAAGATACAACATCCATTTATGATTAAAACACTTAATAAAATAGGTATAGAAGGAAAATACCTTAACATAATAAAGGCCATATATGGGGATAAGGGGAAAGTTGAAGGGATTAGGAAGCAGCTGGTAACCACAAGATGGCCTCAGGTTTTTTTGAAAATTAATTTGGGGAACGTATTCAATAATGTTGTAAAGATTTTGTTGGGTATCCGATGGACATGCATCCTATTTGGGAGACCACCTCAGGGATACTGTGGATGCCTGATCATGGCATTGTACACCAGAAGCTAAACATTAATGAATGCCAACTATAATTTTATATATATAATGTGATGGATCGGTGTGAGGTCAGAGGGATAGCTGATGGGGGAATGGGGGTTCACAGTGTGAGGGATATAAATGATGAAAGTCTGAGTATTACCTTGTCTTGTACACCTGAAACTAATAAATTAAAAAAAAATAATTCGAAATGTATCAAAGACTTAAGCATAAGACCTGAAACAATAAACTACATAAAAGAAAACTTAGTTACTAAACTTATGGACCTTGGGTTCAAAGAACATTTTATGAATTTGAATCCTAAGGCAAGGGAAGTAAAAGCTAAAATAAATGAATGGGACTATATGAAACTTAAAAGCTTCTGCACAGCAAAAGAAACCATTGACAAAATAAAGAGACAACCAACTGAATGGGAAAAGGTTTTTGCAAAAAGTGCCTCTGATAAATGGCTAATAACTAAAGTATACAATGAACTCATGCAACTCAAACAGAAAAACAAACAACACAATTGAGAAATGGTCAGAGGACCTGAAAAGACATTTCTCCAAAGAGGACATACAAATGGCAAATAGACATATGAACAAATGCTCAACATCACTAATTATCAGAGAAATGCAAATAAAAACCAAAATGAGATATCACCTCACCCCAGTCAGAATGGCTATCATCAACAAGACAAATAGTAACAAGTATTGGAAAGGCTGTGGAGAAAAAGGGACTCTCATACACTGTTGGTGGGAATGCAGACTGGTGCAGCAGCTATGGAAGCAGTGTGGAGGTTAAAAATTACAAATAGAATTACCACCTGACCCAGCAATCCCTCTCCTGGGTATCTACCCCCAAAATTCTGAAAACATTTATCCATAAAGACACCTGTGCTCCAATGTGCATTGCAGCTTTGTTTACGGTAACCAAGACATGGAAACAACAAAAATGTTCTTTGATAGATAATTGGATAAAGAAGTTGTGGTATATATCCACAATGGAATACTATTCGGCGGTAAGAAAAGATGAAATAGGACCATGTGTGACAACATGGATGGATCTTGAGAGTATAATGGTAAGCGAAATAAGTCAGACAGAAAAAGCAGAGAACCCTATGAGTTCACTGATATGTGGTATATAAACCAAAACGACAAAAGAACAAGACAAACAAATGAGAAACAAAAACTCATAGACACAGAGAATAGTTTAGTGATTACCAGAGGGTACGGCGGGAGGGAGGGGGAAGATGAGCGTAAAGGGGATCAGATATGTGGTGATGGATGGAGAACTGACTCTGGGTGGTGAGCACACAATGGGGTTTATAGATGATGTAATACAGAATTGTACACCTGAAATCTATGTAATTTTACTAACAATTGTCACCCCAATAAACTAAAAAAAAACACACAGAAAAACAAAAAAACATATTATTATCATAATAGTTTGAAGCTTTTATCAGAAATAGTTGTTGCACTTCTCAAGTGCCTGCTTATTGCCTAAAATAAGACCCAGTTTATTTTTTTCTTTCTACGTAATAATTAAAAAACATGTTTTCTAATATTAACTTGAAAACTGTTCGAGAAAGTAAATTATCAGTTTAATATGTTATTGGGTTATATGTATAAGTTTATGATGTCTATACTTGTGTGTACTCATTCTGCAGCTTTTCTCTTTTGGAAAAATTAATTTTTCAAAATGCATTATAAAAATTTCATAAGTTTATGTTCCTTAGAAAGTTTTGTAAGTCAACACTAAAAATCTGAAGGAACGCACCATAGAATACTTCAAAATTGATATTTTATTTATTTTAATTCTCTGAGATTTTAAAACTTTTAGTACATGATTATTTATATATATATATATATATTTATATTTTTACTTTCACAATAATATTCTCTATTTATCTGGTAACCCAAATATATCTTAGGTCCTAGCAGTTTGTAACTCCTAATAAAGTCTTTATGAGTCTCTATAGGTTCAAATTGTGGTCGTATCATACATTTAGCTTTGAAATCTGACATATTAATTAACCCCTTTAAGTCTCATTTCCTTAATCTTTCAAATGAGAAGACCATTATATCTTATGACTGTTAGAGGATTAAACAATAAAATGAATGTAAAACATTTAGCAATACCTGGTACCCAGTAAGCACTGAGGAACTATTACCAGTTATCATGACGTAAGGGTTTATGTCTTAGCCATCTTAATCATTGGCACCACTAATCAAACAGGAAGGCCTGAGTCCATAGTCATTGTTGACAACCCCCAAACAAATAATCCATATCAATGTCTGCACAGCTGCCTTTGACATTCATTAAAACATATTTACTGAAGGCATACTATGCACAAGGTATTATTCTAGGCATTGTGGATATGGAAATAATAAAATAGACCTCCATCCCCCGCCAAAAAATAAAATAAAATAAAATGAAATGAAATAACCTTTTCTTCATGGAACTTTTATTCTAGTAACCCTTCCTCTGTTCTACCTATTGTCCGTTATCTGCTGACTATATGCCCCTTTCTAATTCATGTTCCTGTGTTCTTATAAGCATTACATTAATTTTCAGAAGCAAATCATATTTTTGGCACTGATTTTTTAGTGCATCTTTTATAAGTGCCCGGCCAAACTTTTATTCTTGAAAGTTTGAAGGAAAGTCCTGAAGGACTTGCTCTGAGATGTGGTACGATCAGAGCTGTGGTCTAGGATTTTCTGTTTGACAGCAGTGAACATACAGAATAGGGCAGGAACAGGGAATAAAAGCAGCCTGACTTATAAAATGGCATGAGGGTAGGAAAATGGAAGGGAGGAAAGAGAAAGGGAAGACTTGTAGATGCAGACCAGGCAAATGTTTATACAGTGATATGGGGAAAGAAAAGAAAATCAGATGAGGTGGCTTCATCAATTTTGATCTAAATAATCGAGAATATTTTTAAAAATACTATTAATAAGAATGAGAGATATAGGAGAAATTACTAAACCTTGATGATGAGATTAGTTTTTATATGTGCTGACCTTTAAGTGTTACAATATTACACAGAGAAAAAAATAAACTGTCACTTACTTGTTCATAGCTATAGTGCCGATGCCTAGAATTGTTCCTTGAAATTTAGTATGCAGGCCTAAACTGACTGAATTACAGTTTTGAAATAGCTTAAGAATGCACGTATAAGTTGAAATGCTGTTTGCCTCCCAAAATCCATATATTTGCCATCAGAGGGATTTATCAAAGAACTTGACAAATATTCAGTTAATAAATACTCCAAATATTTGTGATTTTGATACTGATTGTAAGTGATTTGAATATATGAAAATAAGACATTATCAGAGGAGAAAATATTAACAAAGTATTTAAAAGAAAGGCTAGGGACATATATGCAACATTTAAAACAAAATTAATATCTATTGCACATAAATGCTTTTATGAATCACACATTTAAATATAAATAATATAGTAGAAAAAGAGTGAAATATCTAAATACACAATTCATGGTGGAAGAAACACAGATAACAAACAGGTATATAAAATAGATAATCAATATTGTAAGGCCATATTAATCCAGGAACAGGAATCTTCTTATCTTAAAAGCCATGTTGTCTTGCTCTGTACCTTGTATCTGCCGGCTTGTGTTTGCCTTAGGCCTGGACAACCTGCCTATGTACAAACCATCTTATACTATCTTGCTTTGTACTTTGTTTGTCTCCTAGGGGCTTGTGATCAGTGGGCCTGGGCTGTCTGGACGGAGGCCTGGAGGCCAGGGTGTGGAGCCAGAGTGCTTGGTCATGCCCTGAAACCCTTGGTTGCTAGAGACAATGCAAGGAAAACCCCCTGAAGCATTGAAGGGGGAACAACCTCTTGTTTGCCTTCTCCTATAAAACTCCATACCCCTTTTTGCTCGGGGAGATTATGGTCTTTTCTAGCCTGACCTCCTGCAGCTCAAACATGCGAAATAAATTCTAATAGACCAATCTTGGTCTCCAGCGACTCATTCCTCTGGCTGTGCCTAACAAAGATTACTAATAATACCATTTTTGTCTAATATAATAGAACTAGTAAAATATAATCATGGTAAGTTGTTACAAGGAGACAGGAAATCTCAAAAATAATATTAGTATATTTATAGAATGTTACAATAAATTTTAGGAAAACAATTTCTTATTATATTTCTAAGTTTAAAATGGCTATACTATTAAACTCCAAAATGCCACTTCTAATATACAGGTCCTTTGAAATATTGCAAGATAAACATACAAGAATGTTGATTACAGTGTTATTGTTCGTAATAGGAAATAAATCTGAAACTTAAAATCCATCAATATATAAATAGATAAAATTTGTCTACAGCCATTTGATATAATACAATTAAAATGACAAATAAAACAATAGGAGGCTCTTGACACATTGGCATAAATCATCTCTAAAATCCATTACATCAATAATGCAAGTTGCTAAGTGTTATGGATACTGTGATCTCGTTGATGTAAATATGTAAATATGTGCATGCATATGTGCCTGGTCTAAAGGTGTGTTTGTGCAGATGTGTCAAGGTATTTGTGCATGTACACCCACAGAGGAATATCATGAAAGATACTCAAGGAACTAGGAATAGTGGCTACTTAAAGAAAATGGGACAAAAGACAGAAAAAAGGGAAGAAAGAGTGTATACTTTATGTCTGTTCTTAAATATTCTTCGTAAATACAAGGTATTACTTTGGGGACAAAAATGAAGGCCATAAGAGCAAACAAATGAAATAGGTAGTTATTTGAAATGAGATGAGTATAAAACCTCTGAGATTAGGAGACATAATTTAGCAGAGAGACAAGATTTTTGCTGCTGTTATTACCCTTACTGGGAAATCTATCATAGATTTATAATGAATGTATTCACTGATGAACAAAATTTCATGCTCCAACAATTTCTGAGTAATTCCTTATAATACACAATTAATCAAAATTATGGAAACTTTAGTTATCCCTTTTCTATCTTGTTGGGAGTAATTGTGGCTTCTTTAGATATTCCGATGTTGTCCTTACATGCCTCAGTTAATTAAAAATGAGAGTTAGGTGGGCAGGGTAATGCAACTAACTGGGAATTAGGAGATTAGTTTAGGTTTAGCCACTAACTAATGTGGACTGTGGCTTGTTTTACCTATAAAATGTAAAGAGACAGACTGATTACATTGTACACATTTTTCAGAATTGCACATTTAAAGAGTTCTAGAATTTCATCCAAACACAACCTTCTGGAATTCTGTAAGTGCAATGGTTACTCAGAATGCAAACCCAAACTTAGCTTCTCCTGTCTCGACAGATCATTGTCTCAGGGTGAGTTCCTTCAGGAACAGTCCCTGAAAAAGAATTTAAGTTGCAGTAGCTTGTTTGAAAAATAATCTCATGAAATATCAGTAACGAAGTTGGGTTTTGAGACACAGAATAGGAGCAAGCCAAGAAGAGTGTGGTGTGCAATCAAGTCAGTTACTATCATAGGTATTCCAGTTCAGTCCCCCTGGGGCTTACCCGAGAGGAGCTCCACCATTTGGACACATCAACTCCTTGCCCCTCATTGGCTGAGGACAGTGACTGGCATAATTAACACGTTGGCAAGTCTGTTTGCCCTGCGGAAAGTCTGAGCTTACCCCTACAGCCAGAACAAAATGCCCCAAGGAAAAGACAGATGGTTCCACTTGAGCAGCCTTCAGCATGTAGATATATGCACTCAGGGAATAAAGGTGAAACTGTGAAGCATCTGCGGTATTTTACCACTTGCAAGTTCATTCTGTCAGGTCACTTATTTTTCAGGGGGTAGTCAGTCACAGATACTTAACAAAAAGAGGTCTAGGACGGGAGTTCCAGTGGCACCAGCTATTGTCCCTAATGGTACATTTGTTCCCAAAGCGATAATTGATTTTCATCCTCTCCATCCTTTACCACTCCTTCTCTATTCCTACCACCCTAGGCTACTACTTTTGCTGGCTGACGTTGCTTGTGCAGTGAAGTGACCCAGAACTTTGTTCCTGAGTATGTGATCCAAACTCCATATCTTCATGGGAATTGGGTTACCTTTTTTTTTTTTTTTTCCAGTATAGTAACTCCTTCCTTTATCCACCAACACCACAGCATGAAGACACCAAACTGACTAGGTATTAGAAGGAGAAAGATATAACTCACCAGCAAGTAGCTTGCAGATCATTTTAAGAGTGAGAAGCCTACTAAGGGCTCAGTTATCAGTCTCCTCTGCTCCAGTAGTAGCTATATTTCCTTTAGTGAAAGGGAACTCCTGCATTCGGACCTGTTCATAGTCTCCATTCTCACCTCCGTATCTTCTTTGTTCATAGGCTCATTATGAATCACTAGGCTGGCTTCTGTCCTTAGGGAGAGCAGAGACAGAAGAAGATTCACCTCCACTGGGCAAGCTATCTTATTCTCCTTGCTGTTTTGTGCTTCCCTTTGACTGATGCTCTCTGTTGGACATTGATATAAGCTTCAAAGGTCCACACACTTGACTCCTACAGAACTTCCTAAAGCGACCATGGAGGTGAGGGAAGAATAATGAGAAAAGGGTGAGTAAAATGCCACAAAGCTTTCTTTTCATACTGAGGTTCAGCTAATTTATTAAATAAATGTTTGCATTTTCTTCAAGTCTTTGGATAATTTGCAGAATTCTAAAAAAAACTTGATTTTGACAATATTGCTAATGTTCTCATTGCTTTTAAGGAGGAATGGGTTTTTAGAGTTCCTTGCTCCACCATTTCCACTGAATGAGTTCAGTACTTTTGTTATTAACCAGAATTCAAATACGAGTATTCCAAATCTTGAGGTATTCCTGCATATTATCATTTAAGAGAGAACCCAATGGGAAGTCAATACAATTATTAATTTGAAAGTAATTTGGGAGTAATCTACCAAAAGTCATTCAGTGTCTCTTTCTCTGACTTTCACATCCCTTAAACGACAGAAATATTATTTCAAAGAAATATTATGCAGCTATTTAATAGATATTAATATTTAATATATCTAATAAGTATTTCTATTAAACATATTATATTTATATATTATATAATAGATATTGTTATGTATATAATATATATTTACATTTATATGTATATATTATATCTAGATATATGATATGTATAAATAGATATTATCTATTAAATGATATTTAATATAATCTCTATGAAACAGTTCAAAACAAAGCTGCCCTTTATTGAATTGGGGTGAAGCACCCTGTGGATTTCTGCCTGCTCTTCTCTTTTCTTATGGAAGAACTTGAAGAAACTCCACAGAAACCCTGGAGTTTTAAACAGTTTGAAAAGTAAAGTAGCAGTTGAATAAAGTAAGCCTCTAAAAGGTGAGGAGGGGAACAGCCTTTCCCAATATTTACAGGTGGACATGTACGTCCTATGATTCTAGTTCAGTTCTCTCAGAAATCTTTCTATTCAATATCTGAAGCAGTGCACTCTCATGGTGTGACTACTCATTACTCATCTTTTTTATTTGAAGGGTATTATTATAGGTCATAAGGATACTTGTCATTGTTCAACCAGACTGAATATATATATATATATATATATATATATATATATATATATATATATATATATATATATTATGTGACCTATAATCATTCTTATATGGATATGGCTATCACATTTATAACTAATAGTGAACAAAAATATCCATTTACCAAGCTAGATGAAAAATAAAAAAAAGACCACTAAACTAACTGTAAATAAACCACCATTGTAAATTTACATTGGAGACATGATTTTTATTTAGCTTTTGTTTGGCATTGTTTTCATGTCAGTGTAATAAAGAGTAATTGAAAAAGTAGAAATGTTTAATAGCATCCTGGCATAGAACAATCAAAAACATATTTGCCTGCACACAGGCAGATAAGTTAAGTGACTTCCCACAAAGCTAAGAGGAATAAATTAATCAGTCTTATTGAAGTCTTTTTTTTTTTTTAATATCAAAAATGCCAACTGATTCTCTTTATTTTGTAGGAAATAGCACTTGGCTTTTTAATCTGCCAGAAATAAGCCTTGGTATGTTCAGCGGTGTCAAATTTTTTTTTTAATTTGTTTTTAAAACATTCAACGGAAAAGTAATCCACAATTCTCTCTTTCATTTGACAGATCTTCTAATGTCTGCACTTCTAAATTGGGAGGCTATATCTTCAAGAGAAGAAACAGTCATTCAAAAGGAGTATGTTTTAATTATCACAGTGAGAAGAAGAGTGTAAGGCAACGCGCCCCCTCTTACCCACGTAGGTATGTGAAGTCATGCTGGAAGCGCAGTGCTCTAAGGCAGGGGTCAGCAAACCATCGCCCACGGGTAAAGTTCCGTCCAGCACCTGCTTCTGTGTGGTCCACAAGTCCAAAGTAGTTTTGTATGTGTAAATGGTTGGGGAAAAAAGAAACAAAAAACTTTTGGAGACATATAAAAATTATATAACATTCAAATGTTAGTCTCCATAAATAAAGTTTTATTGGAGCACAATCGGGCTCATTTCTTGACATGTTATCTTTGTCAGCTTTCCTACTACCATGGCAGTTGCTAAAAGCTATGATATTTACTACCTGCCTGGCTCTCGACAGAAACGTTTGCTGAATTCAACCACAGATCTAGTAGGACCACAGACTGTTTCTTCATTCATTTCCTTATTCTTTTATGTCACCTTCCTTTTAACTCACCCCTGTATCTTATGCTTTGATTTCTGTTATACTATATTTATTACATATGTAATCAATTAAATTAAGTAGATAAAGCACAGGGCAAACAGAGAGCACTCAGGATGTAGAAGTTTCTGTTCTTCATTTCTTTTCTCTTCCCCATTGTGACTACTATGGCACTAGAGAATTAAAAATACATACACTGTGGAACTCCCTTTAGCTTGATTCTCTGGGTGTTTCTAGCCACCAATCTTACTCATTTTCTTTGTATCTTAAAAGCATTGAAGATGAATTTCAATAAATAATAACACCTGTCAATTCCTTCACCCCTCTAGGCTACCATTGCCTATATGTTATCTAATCCTTTCTTCCTGGGAAAACAGTGGGTCATTTATAATGTGATAAGAGTCATAAACACATGTTTTTTTAAGGCATTCTTTTTTCTCTAGGCACAGATGTTCTGAGATACCAGGGGCCTAAGTCTTAGAATATAAAATAGAAAGTGATAGGGGAAAAAATGGTGCTTCTGATAGGGAAAAAAATTGGCTTTTTTCCCCCTACCTTATAAGCTCCAAATATCATAATTCTAATAAAGATTTGGTGGGTGTTTTTTGTTTGTTTTTATTTGTTTTCTCCCCGTGCCAAGCATCTCAAAATTGGTAGAATTTTCTAAGCCATATTCTTGACAATATGAATGGATTTCCATTTTATATTGGCATAGTACATCTTTCAAAAATTGACTTCACTATTTCCAAAGAACAAATATTATTTTTAAGATATAAATCTTTCAAATTATGCTTTTCTATCTGTGCAGAAGTGTAGTATTTTCAAACATAAAATATAATATGTCTTAATTATTTTATAATACATTTTCAATTGCAGTCCAGGCTGTATCTGCAAGACCAAAGACCAGTTAGCAATGTATGGCTTTGATTATAACCCTCTTTTGCCTTTAAAGGGATGCTAATTTCCAAAATCCCTGCAGATTGATATGGAGCACAGATGTGCACAGCAGTAAGTGCACAATTTGCAGGCATGTACCTTATCTTCCAAAGCAGCAGTTGAAAATGGCACTCAACCTAATTAGCTCTCAAAAATGATTTAGAAGGACAGAAACTGGGAGGAGAGTCAGAGTCAGACAATATGTTGCTAAGTTTCAAAATAGGAAAAGGTCTTTAGTAGAGTCTTAAAAACGATTCACAAATGGGAATGAGAATGATAAAATATCACTCAGAGTCAACTTCTATTGTGATTCCATCAGTCTCAGTCTCCTTGAGACTCTACAGTTAGCTTGACAGAGCTTTCCTTCTGAAACATAGAACCCTACTTACACCATATGTTCTACCAGTTTCCCTGTTCTTGACCTCCACCTGTTTGGTTCCACTTCATTTAGTATCTCTAGTTTTTGTGCCTTGTGATACTCATGGATCCTAACTTCTAACTCCAATTTCTCCTCTTCTTAATCTCCATCTTTATTCTGGGCTTTCTCTTTTCACTTAAAGTTCTACATAGGATTTCCTTGTTTTGGGTGCGCTTCCAAGAAAGTTTGGAATGAAATGTCTGAATGAATTATGGCAATGCAAAAGTTAGTGATAGTCTACATTTATGAAAGCCTGAAAATGAACAATTTTCCCTAAACATCCTGGGTTTTTTTGGATTTTTTGTTTGTTTTTGTTTTTGTTGTTGTTGTTTAACATCAGGACTATCCAGAAAGGCTTTTTTTGAGAAAGTACGTGAAGTTGTCTTCGAAAGAACAATTCCCTAAAATTTTAAGACAATCAAAATAATGAATTATTGGAGAAAAAGTCAACTAACTACCATCTCTATCATGATTACCTTTGCTGAAAATACTCTTTACATCGTGTGTGCATAGATACAAAAAAGACCAATGTTATTTAAATACACATTTATAAAAGTGAATTGTATAATTTAACCTCCAGAGATATTCTAGCACGTAGTAATTAATTTCTTCAAGAACTACTGCTTTAGAATACTGCAAACTTTGGTATACATTCATTTTTATTCTTTAATATGTAAAGAAAAAACATCATTTTTGTCTTCACAAATTATCAAAATGGACTGAAAGGTGTTGTGCAGATATGAAGGAATTTTCTCTTCTCAGCATGTTATTTAACTTTCTTTTCAGATTATCAGTCTATATATTTAGGAGAAATACAGAGCTCCATTTATCCAAAATTGAGAATTAGATGGCAGTCTAATTGCATTCTGGCACCAGTCTTTACCAGCTGTGTGGCCATGGACAATTTTTTTCACTTAAATCCACTTCCCCATATGTAATATATGGAGTATAACACTGCAAAAGGCTATAGTATGTGTTAAAGTGAGATAATGTTGGTTAAGTGCATTGTTAAGTATACTAAGGAAAAATCACTACCCTTCCTCTGCCTTTCCCCTTAAAAACTTTATTATTTCATGGACACCTTCAGTACTAGCTCTGATACTTGGATCACCTCTGAACTCCTTTCCAGTCTTATTAGATACTCCCTTTCTGGATTATACTTTTTGCTATTCAAACTTCCCATGCATTTGTATTTCAGGATGACTTATATTTTGTAATAAACCACAGTGTGATTTCCACTAACAAGAAGTACTCCCATGCCTTCCCTCTGCTATTCCTTTTATCTTCTGCAAAAGACTGACCTCAACTAAGAATAATCACCCCCCCCCATTAGAGAGCACAATGCCAAGGTGATTTCTTCATTCTGAAGTTTCTCTCAGAGACATTTACTTTACCAGAATCATAACATACAGTTGTAAAAGAATATCTTCCCACATTTTTCGTAAATCAAATTGTTGTAACAATTTAAGACAAATATAACGTTTTTATGTAAAAGTTTTATATATTATTTTCAACTATGACTAATTATTGAATTATTTTTATAAGCAAGCAGAGATTTTCTTTCTCACTCAGACTCATTTGACTTTGTTATTCAGTGATACTCTCATCAATCTCACACAGATACAAACACACAAACATTGTTTGTGTATAGGCGAGAGAGAGAGAGGAGAAAGGTTTATTTAATATAGTAAAAAGGTTATAATAATTTTTTATATTTGCAATTCTTATAAAATAACCTCTCTGAACTGGTCTGGAAATACCTGTGTGTGTGTGTGTGTGTGTGTGTGTGTATGTTTATTTTTATATTTTATTTTTATATTTTATATTTTTCAGTCTTTCTTCCTGATTGACACAAATAGGATAGATACTGAGTGGTTTGCCTTCCATCCAGTGGCTTGAAAATCTCTTCATTGAAATTTCCACCAGAAACCCAGGGTTACATTGGCTGCTGCTCAAGGAGAGAAGCCAAAATATAGTTCGCTTCCATCTGGGTAAGTAAATTTTATCCTGTCATTTGTGAAAGCAGAAACATATTATTTACAATGAAGAGTTTTCTGTGCAAACTTCTAGAGGGAGTAGTGAGGACAGTTCTAAAGCCAAGAGGTGAGAGTCTGGTCAAATTTTCAGCCATCTGTACAGCAAAGGTAATGCCGTAACACACCGACCTGTTGTCACACCACTCGGCATCTCAACTCTTCTCAGAGACTCATCAAGCTGGAGAACATGGTGAGTCAAAGCGTGTTTCCTTTTTTTAATTATTTAAAGTAGGTTGTAGCACTGTGTTTTCTTGAAAGCTGAGGTTCACAAGGTATATTAATTTGGATCAAACAGTTTCATTCATTTTCATCCTGAATATAAACAATGTTAGTTTCCCTATGGAAAGGATCAGGTAATGAATCCATAACTTCACAATTATGTTCCCTCTTACTTTTTTTTTTTTTTTAAATCAGAGCTCAGGGCCATGGACTGAATGTTTGTGTTTCCCCAAGATTCATGTGATGAAATCCTAAAGCCCAATTTGATGATATGACGGGTTGGGACTTTGAATTAAAGTCCTTGTAATAGAGACCCTAGAGAGTGCCCTTTCTCTGTTTCTGCCATGTGAATATACAAGAAGAGGACAGTTTGCAACCTAGAACAAGACCTTCACCAGAAGCCAAGCATTCTGGCCCCTCATTTTAGACTTCTAGCCTTCAGGACTCTGAGAAATAAATTCCTGCTGTTTATAACCCACCCAGTCTACGGCACTTTTTTATAGCAGCCAAAACTGACTAAGAAGCTAAATATTCATTTAAAATACAGTATTCTGACTTTTTGACTTGAGGGACACATTTGAGCATTGCATGACTTACAATTTTACCTTGAGGTTTGGATGGAGGCAACATTCCTGCTGGTAGACACAAATTAAGTTTCATGCACTGTGTGTGCTTTTTCTTCCTAATCTGAGCTTAACTCCCACCATCCTGACTTTACCAATTATACTTTTTTGCCTGAGATACCCCTTAACTATCTCATATCCTCTCTGTATGATGTTTGTTCTATTCATCCAATCATAGACTCCTTGAATATTAGGACTAAGGGATTAGATATTCTATCCCAAAAATGTCAGGAAATATGGTAATGAAATAAGATAATTGATTTTTCACCTTGTTGGAGATTAGTTCAAGAATAGGACAATATGATGAGCCCCTGTGTTCTCAAGCTTGTCTTGAGAACAAACTTCATAAAGTATATTTCATAATATTTCATATTTCATTCTTTTTGAAATATTTCGTTCTTTTATAATCACATGAGAAGCAATAACGAGAGCAATTTTGACAATAGATTCTGAAGTTACACTCCTTGGGTTTAAAGGATTTCATAAAGTATGTGTAATATTGTACCAACCTGCAAGATTTATATGTCTAATTGGCTGGACAGTATCACCTCCCTTCGATGATTCATTTATATATTTATTTAACATTTAAGGAGTGTTTACTTGGTTTGTGCCAGGCACTGAGGTTACAATAGTAAATAAGGAACTTCTGGTCTTAGACCCCTGGCTGTACTCACAGCCTCTACTGTACCTGTTCCTTTTATCTATATTTCCTATCTGTCCCATCTCTTTTCTGGTTATGAGCTCTTCCCTCATTGCCCACTGATGCCCTCATACACGCACCTTGGTCTGATGTAGCTCTTCAAGGACTGATTTTGTTCCCACCTTGAATATCATCTGCACTGATGGCAGAGTGACACAGACTCCCTCAGCTCAGATCCTGGATGAGGTCTTCCAGGCATCGGAGCCCTTCTCAGCAACAACAACATACCCCGTCCTCACACTGGAATCAAAGGAGAGGTTTGTGGCAGGTTGAGGACGTGGGCTCAGGCCTGCGGTCTACCAGCAGGTTGTTTCTTTGTTACCAGCAGGACTCCATCCCAGGAGTCTCCATGAAACAGAAGCACACAGGGCATGCAGATGATCCCTTCCCTTGTTTTCAGGCCTCAGTGAAGAGGCCTGAAGCACAGGATATCAATACCCCGGTATGGGATCGCAAAGATAATGATTATCCTTTTGCCTTTCCTCAGTGTTGTTATTGTATTTAGTTTGCGACTCTCACTCATTTCCAATTTTTTTATTGGGTGGCAGTCACTGTGGATGATCAAAAAATATCACAGGGTAATGAAAACAAAAGCCATAAAAATAATGACCCCTTTATTCAACAAGAAGTCATACTCTCCAGAAACAGGCTGACGCACATTTGTGTTGAAGAATTCTAGTGAGAAACCCTTTCTATCAGCATCACCACCACCTCTACTAGACACACACACACACACACACACACACACACACGCACACACAAGCACTGAATCTCAAGTTAGCAAATAATCATTAAAAGTAATACCCAGCACATATAACAGCAAATAGCAAGTATTATACTCCAGTAATTCACACATATAGCATCTGTAAAACAACTAATTATACTCCAGTCACTGTTCTAAGCAATAATTTATTGAATTCTTATTAGTCTTATGGTAAGTACTGTCTTTTCCACATATGAGAACGCTGAGGCACTACAAGTTTAGGCAATTTGTCCCAACTTCCATAGAACGTAAATGTGGGATCTAGATTTAAACCCAAGGAGTGTAACTTCAGAACCTATTGTCAAAATTGCTCTCGTTACTGCTTCTCGTGTGATTATAAAAGAATTCCTGCATGCATATTATTCTGAACAAAACTATATCGAACATCAATTCTGACCAGTAACTGCTGGTTGCTAAAAAGTTAAGTAAAAGAAGAGTCCTTTCTGCAGTTAAAGTACCCTTAGTCCAATAGGTAATAAATAGACATGTCAACAGACATTTGCATTTTAATAAAGGCTGTGATATATCACAAAATGTTCCGTAGTGACAGTAATGACTATCTCTATCCCCACAATATGATAGATGCTCTTTCAGGGGGAAAAAAAGACATTTAAGGCATCACAGTCTTCCAGAATGTTACCAAGATGGAGTGGAAAGAGCGTGAAGTATGTAATAGGTAGAACTATATGAAACTGTATATAGGGGGAAAGGGCAACAGTGATAAATGCAAAACCTTCAAGAATAAATGACAAGATAAAAAGGGAGAATCATAGACTATAAGACAGTTTGGTGACATATCAACCAGTGCAATGTGTCAAACTGATTTAAGTTTTGATTTGAACTAGTGAAATTAAGAGCAATGGTACAGTGAGGTCAAAAAGTGTGGAATGTTGACACTGTCATTTGGTTCATCTTAGTGTTTACACAAAAGTTGTCCTCTAAACTTCATTCCATTATTTATTAGCAACGTCTTCAACTCCCTGGGCTTCAACTGTATTATCTGTTAAGGGAAATCATTAATATCTTATTATGTTTACCATGAGCTTTACGTTTCACTGACTAGGGAACACTGATGAAACAAATTTTAATACAAGATCCACATGACGCATTAAGCTTTAGAGTTCCTACTAAGAAATGGTTTGGAAAGGGTTTCATTAAGTGAGGAGGAACACAAAGAGGAGTAACCCATTTATTTCTCCACATTCATAGCCTCTTAAATGATAAACACTATTGGTGTTTATCATTAATCATCAGTTTCTCAATGAAGAATTTACATGGCATATGTAGATCAGGGGATTTGAAATCTGAAAAGTACGACAACCTCAGCCTGCATTTCACTCAGAAAATGAATGGCACCAGTTTCTTTTGAAATGATTTAAAATATATATTATTTTATGTGTTTAAGGACAAATTTTTAAAACTTAGTTTATATTATGGGCTCTTAAAAATTTAGATTCAGACCTTGTTTAAGCCCTTTTACTGAAATAGGCCTTGCTTTCTTTCCAAGAAGGATTAATTTAGAGTGATGGTCTCTAAGGTCCCCATCTAACTCCCAGACACTCTGACTCACCTCAACTACCAAAATTGCCTTCCATAGGTCTCCCTGCTTTCATTCTTCTCTTCCTATATCTATTCCCTTCAGAATATCCAGATAATCCCTTTAAAATATAAATAAATTGTCACACCACAACTGAGAATTCTTCAACAGTTTTCTATCTCTCTTAATAATAAACCCAAATCCCCAATGATTAGAATAAAGCCCCACAGGACTTGGCCCTCACCACCACACTGTTGGTTGTTATTAAAGTGTAGTTATAAAAATAGAATGCTATATTTTGAGTTGACCCTTTTCTCATGATAAGCTAGGCAAGAAAGATAACACCTTAAGGTATGTTCCCCCAGAGGAAATTTTTTAACTTTGAGGTCAAAATCTCATTATAAAATTATAATGATAATACAGAAAGTTATTTGAAAACAAGAGGGGGAGCGCTGTTTAAGCTTTCACATCTTCCTCATGGTGTAAGTAACATCGTGTATCCCCACAATATGATAGATGCTCTTTCAGGGGGAAATTAATTTCACTAGTTCAAATCAAAACTTAAATCAGTTTGACACATTGCACTGGTTGATATGTCACCAAACTGTCTTATAGTCTATGATTCTCCCTTTTTATCTTGTCATTTATTCTTGAAGGTTTTGCATTTATCACTGTTGCCCTTTCCCCCTATATACAGTTTCATATAGTTCTACCTGTTACGTACTTTACGCTCTTTCCACTCCATCTTGGTAACATTCTGGAAGACTGTGATGCCTTAAATGTCTTTTTTCCCCCTGAAAACATGGTATAAGTAAGTAACCTCCATGCTTGAGGTTTTTTTACCCCTTCCCTAATTTTGCTTTTTCTGAGACTCTTTGAGAACAGAAAGAATAAAGCTCTACTTCTAAGATATGGCACATCCTTGCAGATATTAGTAGATGTGTTTTTGGGCAAAGTGGTCTTCTCAGTAAAAGTCTGGTTTTCCCACTGAGAAGGTGGGATACCCTGCCTGTATACAAGATGAATTTAAGTTCTGCCAGTGTCTTCAATATAAGAAGATGCTGTGTGCTGCTTATAGGGAAAACAGGCCACGGTGATGAACCCAAAGTTTTCAAGAGCAAATTCCATGATAAAATATATAAAATGATAGATTATAAGAGACTGGTGACGTCAACCAAATGCTATGTGTCAACGTCATTTGGATTCTGATTTGAACTAGTCAAATTAAGAGCAATATTACAGTGGGGAATGGAGGCGACAGAGAAAGAGAGAAAGAGTGAGAAAGAGAATTGTGGACATTTGAACATTTTACTTGCCATTTGATTTTATGAACTAATTTACTATATGTGATATGATAATGGCTTTGTAGATCCAATTTTGTTTCGTTTTGTTTTGTTTTGTTTTTAAAGATTTTATTGGGGAAGGGGAACAGGACTTTATTGAGGAACAGTGTATACGTCCAGGACTTTTTTCCAAGTCAAGTTGTTGTCCTTTCAGTCTTAATTGTGGAAGGCACAGCTCAGCTCCAGGTCCAGTTGCCATTGCTAGTTGCAGGGGGCACAGCCCATCATCCCTTGTGGGAGTCGAATCTGCAACCTTGTGGTTGAGAGGATGCGCTCCAACCAACTGAGCTATTCGGGAGCTCGGCGGCAGCTCAGCTCAAGGTGCTGGTTCAATCTTAATTGCAGGGGGCAGAGCCCACCATCCCTTGCGGGAGTCGAAATGGCAACCTTGTGGTTGAGAGCCTGCGCTTCAGCCAACTGAGCCATCCGGGAGGCAGCTCAGCTCAAGGTGCCGTTTTCAATCTTAGTTGCAGGGGTCAGAGCCCACCATCCCTTGCAGCATTCGAGGAATCAAACTGGCAACATTGTGGTTGAGAGCCCACTGGCCCATGTAGGAATCAAACTGGCACCCTTCGGAGTTAGGAGCACAAATCTCCAACCACCTGAGCCACTGGGCCGGCCCTGTAAGATCTAATTTTTAATATACATATCTCTTACATTTTTATAAATATGAGCTATTTACTGATAAAAAATTATGTTGTCTGGAATTAGGCTCAAATACTTCATTAGAAACAGAGGAGGAAAGGGGGTATAAACAAACAGAAATGGTCATATATTAATATTTTTGAGGCAACATAATAATACATGGATGTCATCAAACCATTTTTTCTACTTATGTTTATATTTAAACTTTCATAATTTAAAAAACAAAGACCGTACAAGGTTGTAATTCAGGCAAAGAAACGTGGCACAGTAGGGGATACTGAGGCCTATGAAAACTGAAATGTGTTTGTGCCAGATTCCAAATAACTCAAATTGAAATCTGCTTCAAACATTATGTGGCTGAACAGTACTCAATGGTTTGGATCTCGCCAATGTCACACGTTCTCGTTCTTTGGCAGATAGAAAAAAAAAAAAAAACTCACTAGAAACAGAGAGATATTACTCTGAGCATTCAAAGGTGTCATGAGTAAAGATGGAAGGATAATTAAGGTGGGGAGATTGAGGTAAGGTGAGGTGAGATATGAAAGGGTGAGGTAAGGGCATGTGTACAACCATGTCACAAACCACAGGGAACAATAATGGAAGTGAAGAACAAGGTAAATAGAAGATGAGGCAGAATTATCCAGGTAACTAATTCCAAAAACCCTGGGCATCTCTGCAACCCAGAACTTCCTACATTGGCTGGATCCTTAGACACCATACAGTTTGGACAGATGGCCCTAATTAGATGACTCCTCCCCTTGAGAATGAGTGATTGATTTTCATATCCCAATCTTTGCATCTGTGAAACTGAATGCCATTCAGGAGACGCTGGTTATCTGCATTGCTAATCAGATGTAGTACTTGTAGATAAAGCCTAGGAGTTCATAAGCAGATGGACAACTTGAATACACAGATCCTTTGAGAAAGATGGGAAAATAAAATTTGATGAGGAATTGTCTTGGAAACCAATTATTGATGGTTTATTAATCTTATTTAAAAGTCACTTTTCTTTTGGTCTATTGGATGCTATAATTTAAAAAGCAGCTTTTTGGAGGTCCCTGAGCACTTTTTTGATAATAGCTTTTTGGGCAGCTAGAATAAAGTGTTCTGTTAATACAAGATATGAAATATAGAATCTGAAACTTGTGACAAGACAAAAAAAAGGATATAATAGCTATTGAGTTAGATTTGAACAATCCAGGAGCATTTCATTTTAGAAAGAGTTTTGGGAAGGCTAGAAATTTTACTATGCATATTCCCCTGAGTATACTAGTATACCAATCTAAAATAAATTCTAATAT
The DNA here is from genome assembly GCF_964194185.1 of Rhinolophus hipposideros. Lineage (NCBI taxonomy): Eukaryota > Metazoa > Chordata > Mammalia > Chiroptera > Rhinolophidae > Rhinolophus > Rhinolophus hipposideros. The sequence continues at coordinate 4,050,878 of NC_138052.1, read as the reverse complement.
TAAAATTAACTTTTGTTTTTGTTTTTGTTTTTTTGCCCATGGGAATGGAAAGCCCAAGCTTTCAAGCTTTTCTTACTCATATCTTCCCTAAGCAAATAAGTATGTATTAAGTTAGTGTTGAGCATAAGATAGTAAAACATATTTTACAGGTATTAAAACATAAAATATATTTTTAGAAATTATGTATATGTATATATATTATATATATGTGTGTGTGTGTGTGTATACTATATATGTGTGTGTGTATATATATATATATATATATATATATATAAAATTTCAGAGGGTGCCAAAAATGTATTCATATTTTAAGAAAGGAAAAAGCTGTATTAAAATTATACTGATGGTAACCACTTAGAGCACCTCTTATAATTGCAGAAGTCAAATGTGACTTGTATTCATCTTTTGTTACCGGTGTATATTGAGTATTACAATTTTAATACAGTTCTTCCTTTCTTAAAATGTGTATACATTTTTTTGTCACCATCTGTATATTCAGAAAAGACATCTTTCTTCAGAGAGAAACTTCAGAATGAGTGATACCAACCAAATAAAGACTGAAGAATTTCAGAATAAAAATGTACAAAGGAAAATATAGCAAAAAAATAACAGACCTACATCTACCATACAGATTTAAAAAAAAAAAAATCTCAACCTTTCTTAGAAAGTATCCTGCTTACTTTGTGAATATAAATGTTGGTCAATCATGAAACACTATATAGGTCACATGTTAAACTTTGGTAAAATTATTTGTTTTCTCTTTCTCATTTATTGCAGCTTGGGGACCAGGCTTACATTAAAGTATTTGAGGGAGGGTGGGGGAGAGGGTGAAGTGAGAAATTTTGGCAACAGGATTGAGGTATTATGCATCTGATAACAGAGAAGTGACTCTGTGCTTTGAAGCTATTTGGAAAGAAAGGTAGTCTCTGCCTGATGGTGCTGATGGAACCTAAATCCCATAAGTACCCTGTCCAAACCCTAACCAGCACCAACATCAAATAACAAAGGTGGGGCATCTTAGCCCTGTCTCTGATGCTGTGTCCACAGCAGCTGAATTTCAGTAGGTTGACCATGCTTGGTGTGTTGTCCATGGCAGCCCCATTTTATGCTTTTCATAATGGCATAATTTTTAAAAGTGCTTCTTTTCTCAATTTCAAAATATCTCAGTGTAGTAAAAATAATTGTCATCCTAATTTTATGGGGCCTTCTTTTCTCCTTTTAGATTATACATGTGACTTCTGATCAAGACGGTGGATTAGGAAAACTTTGTGCTCACCTCCTTTCATAACTACATCAAAATTATAACTGAATTATAGAACAACCATTGAGAACCACCTGAAGAGTAGCTGAATGGAAGTCCTATAACTAAGGATATAAAGGAGAAACTACCATAAGACTGGTAGGAAGGGTGGAGACATGGTAGAAACAGGTCACATATATGTGGTGTGGTGATTCAAAATTGGGAAGGGAATTTTGCTTGTGGAGATCACAGTCAAATGCCTTGATGAGCAAGGCATCCCAGCCTCACACATGGGAACCAGTGCCAGAAGAGGAGTCCCCGTAACAACTGGCTGTGAAAACAAGCGGGGATTGCATCTAAGTGAGACAGAGAGCTGCTGGAGTCCAAGACATTCCTCTTGAAGCACCCGTGCACAGACTCACTTGCTCACAGATTCACTTGCTCTAAGCTTACAAGGGCAGCAAGTTAAAAAGTGCCAGAAAGATATGAGGAAAAACTGAATTGATTAGCTTTAGGATGAGGGCTGGAGGGGCAAGGGTCAGGGCAGCTCTCTCTGCAGATGGAAGTAGAGGCAGGTGCCATTGTTCCTATATTGAGCCCTCCCCCTACCAGCATGCTGATGCAAGGAGGCACCAAATCTGACCTCTTCATTAACCTGGCTACATTATTCATCTTGCCATAGGGATTCTCTGAAACTCCACTCCACCTAGAAATGTCCCACACCAGAGCTGTTTTCCAGTAGTTTTTCCACAAAAGCAGATTGCCTCTGTTTACACTGCAGACTTTTCTAAAGGTTCTCAAAGGTTCACAATCCTCACATAAGGAGCAGCTGGCCTCATGGTGCCCTGTGCTCTTTGCTAAGCAGCACCAAGTACAGCATAATGTGACTGGTCTCACCTTCCATTGTAAATACCATCAGGTGGGCTGAATCCTGGCATAAGCTTCAGCCAATGTTGGAACTTAGCCTCAACTAAGAGGCCACAAGCCTGACACTAGTGGCAACCAGCCTCAGTCCACAGCATAGCCTCCTCCAAACATGTGCAAGCTCAACACAAGTGGTAACCAACTGCAGATCTCTTTGTAGCTCCCACCGGGTGTTCCCAAGCCAGGCATAAATGACAGCTGAACTTGGTCTACAAGAAAGCCTCTCCTAAGAGGCTCCAGAACCACCACACCTGGTGTCCAGCATCAGACCATCCAAGAGCACCACCCAATCAGCTCCACAAATGACACACTTGAAGGGCAGACTCAACTGGCACCAGAGCCCTGCTAAAGTGAACCCTGCTTCATGGGATCAGTCCCTGCATAATAGCTTATAATCTATAGTCATGGCCAGCCCTCACAGTCAGTCAAACTGAGGGTCAATCCCAACCTCTGTTGTGCCAACAGCATTCAAGCATCCACTACAACAGAAGGGCACACACAACACACACAAGGGGCACCCCTGGAACTCCAGGCTCAGGTAAACAAGAAGATTGCACCAGTGGGCCTCATTAGACACCCACCATATAAGGCCACTCTGCCAAGATTGGGAGACATAACAAATCTACCTGATACATAGAAACAAACACAGGGAAGCAGCTGAAGTTAAGATACAAAGAAATATGTCTCAAATTAAAGAACAGAACAAAACTCCAGAAAAGGAACTAAACTAAATGGAGATAATCTACCAGATTCAGAGTTCAAAACAATAGTTATAAAAATGCTCAATAAACTTAGAGGAAGAATAGATGAGCTCAGTAAGAGATAGAAACCATAAAAAAGAACCAGTCAGAAATAAAGAATACAATAACTGAAATGAAGAATACACTAGAGGGAGTCAAAAACAGATTATGTGAAGCAGAAGATTGAATCAGCAATCTGGAAGACAGTGTGGCAGAAAGGACCCAATTGGAACAGCAGAAAGAAAAATGAACCTGTCAAGAAGGCAGGCAGCAAGCACGCAAAAGCTGTGCTTGCTGCCTACCGTGACCACACTAAAATTACAACTAAATTATAGAACAATCAACCTGGAGAGCCATCTGAAGACTAGCTGAACAGAAGTCCTATAACTAAGAATATAAAGAGAAAGCAGGCCACCTTGAGACTGGTAGGAGGGACAGATCTGAAATGGGTTGGCCCCACACCCACATGTGGCGGTTGAGAATTGGGAAGGATACTTGGGGGCAGAGGTCCCCTGTGAAGAGTGATGGGTCCCAGCCCCTACCAGGCTCTGTAGCCCAAAGCACCAGTGCCAAGAAGAGGATCTCTGATAACATCTGGCTGGGAAAATCAGTGGGGATTCATTCCATCCATCTGGATGAGATAGAAGTAAGCTGAAAACTCAGGTGTCTTCTTAAAGGGTCTGTGCACAGCCTTTCTCACTCGTAAGCACTCACCCTGGGCTCTAGCAGAGGAACTGAAACCCAGGAGATTCTAGAGACATACAGAGAGAGACTAAGTTATATGGGTCCAAGTCAAGGGCTGGAGGGAAAGCCACCATTGTCCCTGTATTAAACACTCATCCTGTGTAGCCAGCATGCAGATGCCATCCTTCCTATGTTGGATCCTCCTCCACCCAAGGCCAATCTAATTGTTCATTAGCCTGGTTTACTCAGCTCACTCCACTCTAGTGACTCTCTGGGACTCCATGCCATCCAACTTGCACAACGCCGTAGGCTATTTTGCAGTTGGCAGGCAGCCAGTGTTGGCCCACACTTCAGTCTTTCTTGGACAACTCTCAAGGGTCTATGGGCCCCAGGCAGGTAATAATTGACCTCTATATACTCTAAGACATTTGTGGAGTTGACCCAGGCTCAAAACCAGGGTCAAATCTGAATCTGCATTAACCCATTGAACCACTTGTCCCATGCTGGTTACTCCCTGAGACCTTGCCCCACCCAACTCGTGCACCACTGTAAGCTGTTTTGGTGACCTGCAGACAGCCAATATTGGCTCACACTGCAGTCTTTCTTGAACAACTTTGAGAGGTCCTCAGGACCTAGACAGGCAGCGGCTGGCCTCAGTGTGCTCTAAGGCTTTTGCAGAGTGGCCCCAAGTTCAGAACTGATGACAAATCTGAATCTGCATTAAACAGTTGAACACCATTAGCCCCACACTGATGACTCCTTGAGACCCAGAATCACTGAACGCTCACACCACCAGAGGCTCTTTCAGCAGCTGAACCTTATGCAGGCAGGTGGTGGCAGGATTTAGGGTGCACTAGGCTATGTGATGAGCTGCCCCAGGCTTGATATGGGTGACAGCTGGCCTTGGTTCCTAGCGTGGCCTCTAACATGCACCTCCAGGTCCAGCACAGGCAAAGACCAATTGCTGGTCGTTTTCTAGCTCCTACCAGATAGCCTGGACCACACACAGCAACTGACCTTGGCCTTCATGGGGTATCTTGCAAGATGCCCAGAAATAAGCACAATCAGTGAGCAACTTCAAAGCACAACAGAACACCACATGATTAGCCCCACAAGCAGCATATCCAAAGAGTGGTCTTGGCAGGCACAATAGTCTGCTGAGGTGAATCCTGCTCCATGGAATCAGTCCTCACATACCAGTTTCTACACTATGGTGGTGTCAAATACTCACATCCAGTAAGCCTGAGGGTCAATCTCAACCATTGATGTGCCAATAGCAATTAAGACTCAACTACAACAAGAGAGTACACAGACTACACAAAGGACATTAATGAAACATCTGGCTCAGATGACCAGGGAGACTCTGGCACTGGGACACACAGGACACCCACTACATAAGGACATCCTGCCAAAACTGGGAGATGAATCAGATCTACCTAATACATATAAACAAACACAGAGAGGTAGCTAAAATAAAGAAACAAAAAAGCATTTGCCAAACTAAAGAACAGAAGAAACCTCTAGAAAAAGAATTAAATGAAATGGAGGCAAGCAGTCTACCAGATACAGAGTTAAAAACAATGGCTATAAAGATGCTTAAGAAACTAACTGAGGGGCAAATCTCAGTGTCTGGGTAAAATGGAAACAGATGGATTGTGCTCTCTCCCTTCTTCATAGTGGCCAGTGACCCTCACCCACATCAAATATCTTTCAGGTGATCTCTCTGGTCACCTCCTTGCCTACCTGACCCTCAGCCCCATATTCATCATTGTTGGTTTCATGACTCTCATATTCAAGCAGGAACTGCACACAATCTCATTCCATGGGGGCCTGGCACCAAACAAGTTGGTCTACTGGCTGATCAAACGTGTCATCCAGGAGCTGCAGCCCTATGGAGGCTCCCAAATGGCAGTAGGTAGTAAGTGCAAAATGCCCTCCAGTCATTTCTATTTTATGTAGTTTTTTCTCTTCTACTTTTTTCCTTTCTGGTATTTAAGAATGCACCAAACAAACAATGCCATGTTCCTAAGTTTGCTGGGAGACACATGCTCTCCCTGGGTCTCCTCACCACAGAATTTCCAGTCTCCTACAGCAGGGTCTACTCGCTGTACCACACCTGTAGCCGGTGCTCTATGGGGGCATTGCTGGGAGTGTCATGGTCATCACTTGGATCACCTTCGCCGAGGGTATCCTCACTCCAACTGTTCCACAGGATAGCAGCCTGGCTTATCTCTGAGTTCTTCCTAATCCAAGACATGAACCTCATTCCCAGTGTACTGTGATTTGAGTACATAATAACTCCAGCAGAAGTCAAGAGCAGACAACTCAACCTGGGGATGAAACTTCAGTGACTAGTGCGTGTGGTTGGGTCCAGACTCCAGATCTGGCCTACATGATGCCTTGCAAGATAAATGGAAAGACAGATAGAGGGATGAAGCAGAGACTTCTACAGACCTATGTCACCAAGTGAAGCCTTTTATTTTTCCTTATTTTAATTTTAATAAACATGGTGGACCAAAGGGCCAAGCCAGTTCCTCAACCCGGATGCTGAAGGGTGTGCTGCCATAGGGTCATGCAGTAAGAAAACACTACTTCCAGCTCTTGGTTGAATGGAAGGTGCCCTTGGTGTGGGCAGTGGGGTGTGGGGTAGAGGAGGGCTTGCACCTGTGGTCAAGGGGCCAGGAAATCCAGGTGGTGTGAAAAATACACACTATTTGTTTTTTTTTGTGTTTTTTTTTTTTTTTGTCAAAGGCAGATGGGATTATGGAAGAGCCTGCTCTGCAGTGGCTTCCTCAAGTACAGAACAGCCCGGGTCAGCTTCCCAGGCCCTTTGCCCTGAGCCCTGGGAGAAAACTGCTTCTCCCTGTGTCTGAGAGTTTGCCTGGAGGCCCAGAGGAAGAGAAAACTCCCATGTCCTTCCTGCCATCATTGCTATTCCAGAACCACATTCAGTGTTTTCTTGTTGGGGGTCCTGGGAGATAGCATGCATCTGGCAGCTGCTATCATTGTGTCTTACCCCATATCCACCCTAAACCACAAGGGCTTTCTCTGGCCCCCTGTCCCCAAGAAAATGGTCTTCTTCTGGAAAAAGAGGCCACACAGGGGATGCACAAAGCCAAGCCATTCATAAGTCTTTTTTGTCCTACTGTCTTCATAGGTATGAAGTTAGTCTTCATACCCACGTGAACAAAATGCAGAGGAACCAGAACGTGGGTGAGAGGAGTAGAGCAATGGGTGTCTGATGTCCCCATCCTTCTCTTCCCTCTGTGCACTGTTACCATTCCTTGCCCTTCCTGACACCCTCTGAGATGTTGGGAACCTGCTCAGGATCACCCTCAAGCCTGTATATATGGTATGGTTCACATATCCCCACTATTAAGCTCAGAGGATGATGGCCTCTCTTAAAAGGAGTTGATCTCTAAGTCACTCTGAAATGAAGTTGTAGAGCAAATATGCTTTCTGACTCTTGGAATTTCTAGAACTATACCAAACTTCTTAGGACCTGTATTTGAATCCTTCCCTCCCCCACCCTTTTTCTTTGTGGAGGTTCTTAATTTGCTGCTCAAGCACAATATTTAGGTGCTTTCTTTTCTCATTTGTTAAAGACAGTGTCCAAAATCCAGCCAGATGTCAGGACCAGGGGCCTATTTCTGGGGAAGATTAGTCAATCCCCACATTTTCTTCCTCTTCCATTTTATTTTTTTTTTACTTTTTTTGCCTGAGACAGCCAAGTGTGAGGTGGTTTGATTTAAGGAAAAAAAATAATGAAATTGTTTGCTATTGTTTTAAAATAAAGTTTTGAACTTTAAAAAAATAAAAAAAAACTTACTGCGAACTTCAACAAAGATATAGTAAGCATAAAAATAGATATAATAACCATATAAAAGAATGAGTCATAAATGAAGACTACAGTATATGAAATGAGGAATACACAAAAAGGAATCAACAACATATTAGGTAAAGCAGAGGATCAAATAAGTGATTTACAAGACAAGGTAGCAGAAAACCCCAAATCAGAACAGGAAAAAGAAAAAAAATAAACAAAAAAACAATGAGGCTAGTTTAAGGGACCACTGGAACAACACCAAGCATAACAACATTAGAATCATAAAGGTACCAAGAAAGAAGAGAAAGAACAAGTGATTGAGAATCTACTTGAAGAAATAATGACTGAATATAGTCATAACCTAAAGAAGGAAATAGACATACAAAACGAGGAAGCACAGAGAGTCCTAAACAAAATGAACTTAGAGGCCCCCAACAAGACACATCATAATTCAAATGGCAAAGAGGGAATTTTAAGAGCAGTGAGAAAAAGGCTGTTAGTTACCTACAAGGGAGCTCACATAAGACTGTCAGCTAATTTCTCAACAGAGACTTTTCAGGCCAGAAGGGTCTGGCACAAAATATTCAAAGTGATGAAAAGCAAGGACCTACACCCAAGACTACAGTAAGCTGGAAGGCTATCATTTAAAATTTAAGGAGAAATGAGGAGTTTCTGTCTTGAAAAAAAACTAAAGGAATTCATTACCACAAAACAAGAATTACAAGAAATATCAAAGGGACTTCTTTAAGAAGAGGAAGGGGGCAAAGAACATAAATATAAATAATAAAATGACAATAACTATGTACCTATCAACAATCCCTTTAAATGTAAATGGATTAAATAGTCCAATCAAAACATAGTCTAACTGAATAAGAAAACAAAACCCATACATATGCTGTCTACAAGAAACGCACTTCAGATAGAAAGACGCAGACAGAAGAAAGTAAAGGTATGGAAAAATATATTCTATGCAAATAGAAATGAAAAAAAAATAAAAACTCTGATAACGATACTTACATTAGACAAAATAGACTTTAAAACAATGGTTATAGCAAGAGACAAAGCAAACATTACTTAATGAGAAAGGGAGTAAGGCAACAAAAAGATATAACCCTTCTAAACATTTATGCACCCAACATAGGAGAACCTACCCTGTTTCCCCGAAAATAAGACCTAGCCAGGCCATAGTTCTAATGCATCTTTTGGAGCAAAAATTAATATAAGACCAGGTATTATATATTGTATTATATTATATTATATCATATTATATTATATTATACTATACTATACTATACTATACTATATTTTTATATTATATTTATTATATTATATTATATTATATTATATTATATTATATTATATTATATTATACCTGATATTATAGTAAAATAAGACCGGGTCCTATATTAATTTTTGCTCCAAAAGACGCATTAGAGGTGATGGTCTGGCTAGGTCTTATTTTTGGGGAAACACAGTAAGTATATAAAGCAAATATTGACTGACAAAAAGGGAGAGATTGACAGCAATGCAATCATAGTAGGAGAACTTTAACATTGCGCTGACACCAATGGACAGATATCTACCAGACCAAAAAAAGCAATAAGGAAACATTGGCCTTAAATGACACACTAGATCAGATGGATTTAATTGACATATTAAGAGCATTTCAAACCTAAACTACGAAATACACATTCTTTTCAAGTACACAAGTAATATTGTCCAAGATAGACCACACAGTAGGGTATAAAAAAGTCTCAATAAATTTAACAAGATTGAAATCATGCTAAACATCTTCTCTGACCACAATGGTATGAAACTACAAATAAATTACAAGAAAAATACTGCAAAGCACACAAACACATAGAGGCTAAGTAACATGCTACTAAGCAATGAATGGGTTAACATTGAGATCAAGGAAAGATTCAAAACAGACAAATGAAAATAAAATACTATGACCCAAAATCTATAGGATACAGAAAAAGCAGTCCTAGAAGGGAAATTCATAGCAATATAGGACTGCCTCAAGAAATAAGAAAAATCTCAAGTAAACAATCTAAACCTTCACCTAAAGGAACTAGAAAAAAAACAGCAAACAAAGCCCAAAGTGAGTTGAAGGAAGGAAACTAAAGATCACAGAGGAATAAAAAAAATAATAAAAATATAAAAAATAGTCTAAAATTAGAAAAAAATGCAAAAGATCAATGAAATCAAAACATGTTTTTTTGAAAAGATAAACAAAAATTGATAAACCTTCAGTCAGACTCATCAATTAAAAAAGAGAGAGAACCCAAATGAATAAAATCAGAAATGTAAGAGAAGATGTGACAACTGACATCAGAGAAATACAGATTATGAGAAAATTACACAAACAATGATATGCCAAATAAGTAAACAATTTAGAAGAAATGTAAAAATTCCTAGAAACATACAATTTTCAAAGGCTGAATCAAGAAGAATTAGAAAATCTGAAGCAACCAATTGCTACTAATGACATTGAATCAGTAATCAATAAACTCTCAACAAAGAGAAGTCCTGAACCACATGGTGAAATTGACCAAACATTCAAAGAAGAATTAATACCTATCATTCTCAGGCCATGCCAAAAAATTCAAGAGGATGGGAGGCTCTCAAGCTTATTTCAAAAGTCCAACTTTGTGAAATAAGCTGATTCCAAGGGCTGATTCAAAAACCAGACAAAGATATTACACAAACAAAAATTATAGTGTTTTATCCCTGATAAACATAGATGCAAATATTCTCAACAAAATATTAGCAAACTGAATTCAGCAAACATTAAAGAGATCATACACCATAATCCAGTGGGATTTATTCCTGGGGTAAAAGGTTGGTTTAATGTTCACAAATCAATTAATATAACATTCCACAAAAAACACAATGAAAGATAAAAATCATAAGATCATATTAATAGATGCAGAAAAGTCATTTGACAAAATCCAGCTTTCATTTATGATAAAAATTCTTAGCAATGAGGGAATAGGGTAACATACTTCAACATAATAAGGGCCATACATGACAAACCAATAGCTAACAGCATATGTAACAGTGAAAAGCTAAAAATGTTTTCCTTAAGATCAGGAAAAAGACAAGGATGTCCACTTTCACCAAGTTTATTCAACATAGTATTGGAAGTCCTATCCACAACAATCAGACAAGAAAGCTAAACAAATGAAAGGCATTCAAATTGGAAGGGAAGATGTAAAACTGCCATTATTTGCAGATGTCATGACACCAAATACAGAGAACCATAAAGATTGCACCAAAATAACTATAAGAACTGATAAATGAATACAGTAAAGTATCAGAATAAAAATTAACATTCAGAAATCAGTTGCATTTCTATACACCAAGACTGTATTATCAGAAAGAGAAATTAAGAAAACAATCCCATTTACAATTGCATTAAAAAAATACCTAGAAATATTTTTAACCCAGGAGATAAAAGACCTGTACTCAGAAAACTATAAGACATTGAAGCAAGAAATTGAAGAAGATACAAATAAATGGAAACATATACTATGCTCATGGATAGAAAGAATTAACATCATTAAAATATCTATACTATCCAAGGAACCTATATATTTGATGCAATTCCTAAAAAAATACCAATGGAATTTTTCACAGAACTAGAGCGTATATTCCTAAAATTTGTATGGAACAAAAAAACACCCCAATAGCCACAGAAATCCTGAGAAAGCAGGACAAATTTGGAGGAATCACAATACCTGACATCAAACTATACTACAAGGCTGTAGGAATCAAAACAGCTTGGTATCCGCATAAGAAGAGATACGTAAATCAATGGAACGAATAGAGAGCCCAGAAATCAACTGATATCTTTATGATCAAAAACTCTATGACAAAAGTGGCAAAAATAAACAATGGGGTAAAGACAGCCTATTCAATTCATGGTGTTTAGAAAACTGGACAGATACATGCAAAAAAACGAAACTGGACCACTTTCTTATGCCATATACAAGAATCAACTCAAAATATATTAAAGACTTAAATGTAAGACCTGAAACCATAAAACTCCTAGAAGAAAAATAGGCAGTGAACTATCAGACATTGTTCATGGTAATATTTTTTTCTGATATGTCACCTCAGTAAAGGGAGACTAAATGAAAAATAAACAAGTAGGACTACATAAAACTAAAAAAACATTTTGCACAGCAACGGAAACCTTCAACAAAATGGAAAGATGAAGCAGAGAACCAAATCAGCAATTTGGAAGAGAAGGTAGCAGAAAACACCTAATCAAAATAGCAAAAAGAAAAAGGAAGAAAAAAAAAAAAAGAGGATAGTTTGAGCAGCCTGTGGCACAACATGAAGTGTAACAAAATTCACATCATAAGAGTACCAGAAGAGAGAGAGAGCAAGAAATTGAAAACCTATTTGAAGAAATAATGACAGAAAACTTCCCTAACCTGGTGAAGGACATAGACAATCAAGTCCAGGAAGTGCAGAGATTCCTAAGCAAGATTAATCCAAACAGACCCACACCAAGACACATCATAGTTAAAATGACAATGCACCAAGAGAAACACCACTAGCTATTTTCAAGGAGTTCCCATAAGACTGTCAGCTAATTTCTCAACAGAAACTTTTCAAGCAAGAAGGAACTGGCAGAAAATATTCAAAGTGATGAAAAACAAGGACCTACAACCAAGATTACTCTACATAGCCAAGCTACCGTTTAGAATCGAAGGACAGATAAAGAGTTATCCAGACAAGAACAAGCTAAAGGAGTTTATCACCACCAAACCACTATTACATGAAATGATAAAAAGACTTATTTAAGAAAAAGGGAAAAAAAAGATAAAAATATGAATACTGAAATGGCAATTACTGCATATCTATCAAGAATTACTTTAATTGTAAATGGATTAAATGTTCAGATCAAAAGATAGAATGGTGAATAGATAAGAAAATAAGATCCTTACATATGCTGCCTATAAGAGACTCACTTCATATTGAAAGACACACACAGACTGAAAGTAAAAGGATGGAAAAAGATATTATATGAAAATGGAAACAAAATAAAAAACAGCTGGTATAGCAATATTTAAACCAGACAAAATAGACTTTAAGCCATAGGCTATAACAAGAGACAAAGAAAGACCCAGCAATCCCACATCTGGGTATTTATCTGAAGAACCCAAAAACGTTACTTTGAGGATACAAAGTAACATGTGCATCCATATGTTTATTGCAGCAGTATTTATTATAACCAAGATACGAAGGCATCAGCGGATGAATGGATAAAGAGTAGGTGGTATGTGATGTCAGACAATTAAGTTTGCGAAGTCATCCTTGTGAAAGTGCTACATACATTGTTGCTGAATATCACTATGATCACCTTCAAAGTAACTCCCCTTGGGAAGCTATGCGCTAATGTCAGCACCTAGTCCACCCTTCAAAGCAATTTTGGAACGCTTATTCTGGAATGGCCATCAGACCTGTCTGTCATCATATTATCCTTGATGTCCTGAATGTTATCAAAATGTCTTCCTTTCAGTATTTTCGTTAGCTTCAGGTAAAGAAAGAAGTAATCAGGGGCCAGATCATGTGAGAAGGGAGGGTGTTCCAATACAGTTATTTGTTGACTGGCTAAAAACTCCCTCACAGACAGTGCCCTGTGAACTGATGCATTGTCATGATGCAAGAGCCATGAATTGTTGGTGAAAAGTTCGCTTCATTTTCGTGTAACTTTTTCATGCAGCCTTTTTATCACTTCCAAATACTAAACTTGGTTAACTCTTTGTTCAGTTGGTACAAATTCCTTATGAATAATCCCTCTGAGGTCACAAAAAGGTTAGCAACATTGTTTTGACTCTTGATTTGGACTGACAAAATTTGTTTGGTCATGGAGAATTGGCTGACTTCCATTGTACACTTTAACACTTTGTTTCAGGGTCGTACTGGTACACCCATATTTTATCACCAGTGATAACACAGCCAAAAACATTGTCTTGCCTCTCCAAAAGGTCTTGGCAAATTTAGACTCTCCTTTGCTTTTGTTCACTGGTAAGCTCCTTCAGGACCATTTTTGTACACACCTTTCTCATGCCAAGATTTTCAGTTCAGATTTTCCTGTTTCTATATAGATGTTACTTGGTCTGCTGTGCTTCTCACAGTTGGCCAATGATTTTGATGCACAATTCGATGAAATGTTGCAATATTTTCACCAATTCTGCTTGTTACTGGCTGCTTTGAACTATTTTCATCAGTGACACATTCTCTCCCCTCAAAAAACATTTAATCCATTTGCACACTGCTGTTTTCTTGATGGCATTATCCCCATAAACTTGGACTAACATGTCCCTGATTTCACTTCCATGCTAAGCAAGTTTAACAAGAAATTTAATGTTTGTTCATTGCTTTAATTTAAGCTCACTTTCAAGATGGCACACAAAAACACCAACAACAATAATGAACGCCCCTCAGCAAAACACCACCACATGCCAACATGAACACAGATGTGAGACACTGATATACCAAGATTATGAAACCTTGTGGAGTTGTTTCTACAGTGCTGCCAGTGTAAGAGCATGTTGGCAAGTTTGTGAACTTGATAGTCAGACCTATACCTAGATATGATGTATTCACTTACATACACATACTTGTGCAGATATGTATATATTATATACCTAAAATATTATGTAACATGATATCATATATTATGTTATGTACTTAATATCTTTATATAAACATGTTCACACACACACACACACACACACACACACACACACACCACCTATTCATATATATCCTAATATTGATAAAGGGTCAATTTTAAACAAACTGCTATACCTGTGACTATTCAATTTAAAAAGTAAGAGTTACAGGCTTTTAAACAATGGAAAAAATACTCAGATCACAGTTAGAATGTGAGTGACCTATTTACTTCAAAGACAAACATATAAAACTACACAACAGAGAGAACAAAGCATTTTTAGTTAATTTTAAGTACAAACTGTATATATATTTATACGCTTATAAGATAATGACAATTCCAGGCTTGTCTCTTTCTGTAGAGCTAAAATAAACAATGAGTTAAAAGATGGCTAGTGCAGTAGTAAAAGTGTTAATGAAGATTCTACGTAGACTAAATTAGGGGGAGCTGCAAAAAATGAGAATATGGTTCAGTTAATATTTCAATAATATTTTAAAGACATTACCAGCTCAATGCCAATTATGTGTGATATGAAGCAACAAAATTCATGTGTAATATAGAACTAGGTATGGAGGAAATAGATCCCTGATCAAAAGATTTATTTATAATGTGGTGAAAACCATTGGGGTGATGGTTGTACTCTCAATAAGATACATGAATATGTATGTACACATGTCTACAGATAAACATAAACATACACATATATGTTGTGTGCATGGGGATATGTGTGTGTCAATACAGATGATATTTTAACTACTCTGCCAGTCAATGCACAGAAGAATCTTCTCTAAAATTTATGAGTTTATTCATGATCATCTGTCTGATATAAAGCAACATTTATTTAGCCTAATTTGATTTAAATCTTTATCCAAACTAATAACTGTACTTTAAATAATCCCTTTAGGTAATGTCTTTTTGTAGATACTGTGTTCCCTTGAAAATAAGACCTAGCCAGACAATCAGCTCTAATGAGTCTTTTGAAGCAAAAATTAATATAAGACCCAGTATTATATTATATTATATTATATTATATTATATTATATTATATTATATTTTATATTATATTATGTTATGTTATGTTATGTTACGTTATGTTATGTTGTGTTGTGTTGTGTTGTGTTCTTTTGTGTTGTGCTGTGCTGCGTTGTGTTGCATTATATTATATTATATTACATTACATTATATTATATTATAGACTGGGTCTTATATTATAGTAAAATAAAACCGGGTCTTATATTAATTTTTGTTCCAAAAGATGCATTAGAGCTGATTGTCTGGCTAGGTCTTGTTTTCGGGGAAATGCAGTACTTGTTCAGTCTCATAAATTCTACCTCTTCTCTGCTTGTACCCAATATGGCATCTGACTGTTTGGAGGAGAGAGGGCTCTTGTGACTTTGTGGGGTGGAGTGACAGAGTCCTTCATTCTTTCCGTGTATGGCTTCCTTGCTGGTTCAGGTGGAGATGGGACATACCTGACAATCTACTGGTTATGGGGGGCTTGGTCCCATTATTTGGCATGCTAACATCTGCTACTGAAATTCTACTTAAAACATTTACAACCGTTTTTGTCTTGGTTTAGCTATGATAGAGGCCAGTTGCCTCTATCTGCAGAAATACCCCCAACCTCTTATTCTATATTGACATTGTGATGCTCTGTCTATGTCCCTTGGTCTTTTGGCCCAGATGGTTGGCTCCTCCTAGATTCCTGGATGCCATCACCTCAAAGTATATTGTCCATGTGGACCAATGGAATTTATTCCTGTAGAGACAGGGAATAGATTGCTCATAGATGAGTTGTAATTTTAGCATTCTTCTTGTTGCCAACACTAAAATTAGTGGAAATAACTTCATAATTAAAGTGCAAACCAAAACTAGGCATATCAATTATCTAAGAATAAAATATTGTAAAAGAGAATTATCATTTTTCAATCTTAAATTTTTGCTCTCTTTCCCTCCAGGTACACACACTCACTCTGAGCTAACAAGCATTTTTTCCCCTTTTATATATGTCATTTTAGTAGTTTGCACTGTAGGAATATGATATAATTGAAAGACCACTAAACTTGACTTTACACTTATCGTTTACATAACCTTGGGCAACTAATTTAGCCTTGGTTAATTGGCCTCAGTCTGTTAATTGTAAAATGAGCAAAAATTCTGCTTTATAACAGAATTTATAAATTATGTTATAACCTGGTTGTGAGCATCAAATGCACAAAAACTTGGTACATAATAAATAGTCAATACGTTTTATTTTGTTTTCTTATTTATTAAGATCTTATAGATATATACTTTGCTATATGCCTTATAGATACCATTTTAAATAAAAATTAAACATTAAAATTTGAAGAAAATCAGACCATTGTTATACATCAACAATTTAATATGTTTCCACACTTTGTCCACATTTCTCGAAATGTAATTAGAGAACAGATAGTTGTATTTTCCATTTAATATTAAATAATTATTGTAACATTGTTGTTTAATTATTATACCAACTAAATAGCTTCAGATATGGAAGGATTATTATTAATATTTCCCCTGATATTTAACTTTCAGATTATTTCTACATTTTGTCATACCAAATGATTTTTGTAATGGTCAAAAAAATCTGTTTTGAATCTGTAACACACACACACACACATACACACACACGCACACACACACACACACACACACACACAATAAAAGCTTTTCTCCCCTGAGTAACTATAGTACATGCTGCACTCTCTTCTGAGACGTTTATGGAATAGGGCTGTTTCTTCACAGAAACCTATCGGTCTTTGAGATTTTTATCCTCTACACATATGTCATCTAAAACTCTTGGTTGCTCCTTATTTTCCAATGCTTATTTGTACTGCGAACAATACAATCTGCAACAACAGCAGCAAGAGCTAATTCCAAACTTTACCACTGCCTAAAAGTTAGCCAATCATTGGGCCTTCTTTAGCCTTAATAAGGGAGGAAATGAATAATGGTTCTATGCTGAACTGTAGTCCTTAAGTTCTACAGAGCAGTAAACATGAACTATAGAAACCAATTAAGTATCAAATGGAGACAAAGAGTTTATGACACCTCACTAGCTAAGCACCAGCTTGCCATACCCTTCCCTGCTGCAAACAAGGTGGGGTTCACCTGCAAGGCCTCAGATATCTGTGCATGAGTGAGAATAGACTGGGGATATGCAAAGGGCCAACCAGGCAGCTGGGCCTTGCCTGTAGCTAATGTATTTAGCATTCATGGTTAAGCAAGGTTTGGTTAAGGATAATTCATTTCCTTCTAAGTATCCAGAATGGGATGGTTGCATGTGATTTTAGACAAGAACACAATGAGGACAATTATTTCATTTGGCCCAGAACAGAGTAGATATAATTGCTTATAAGGCAGGTGAAAATAAGTAGAGGAATCCCTTTTTGAACAGAGACCATCTTTAACATTGAGAAAGATCCAAGAACATCTCATGTGCACAGCATTTTACTTAAAATTGCTTAAAAAGCAACTGAAAAAATTTCCAATAGTAATTTCCATTAGCAACAGAAAATAATCTTCATGAGAAAAGTCTCTGAGCTTATAAATATAAAATGATACTTTATTTTTAAAAATTAAACTGTATTGGGGTGACAATTGTTAGTAAGTTACATATGTTTCAGATGTACAATGAGGGTAAAAGGGATCAAACATATGGTGATGGAAGGAGAACTGACTTTGGGTGAACACATAATATGATATATAGATAATGTGTTACAGAATTGTGCGCTTTATTATTTTTTTTTTAGTTTTTAGTTACTTGTAAGGTTTTAAAGCCAAACATTGTGTCATCCCACCCAGCAGACTATGCCATTTAATTTTTAGAGTTAAATGTAATTTGGAAATATTTTTTTTTTACAGCACCAATCCATGTTTACATCTCAGACATTTGAGGTCCAGAAAGTTAAGTGATTGGTTAGGTCAATTAAATAGACTTGAGCTGAAAATTAAAGTATCTTGAGGCTTAGTCATGTACATGTTCTATTAAGAAAAATTTCACAAAATCTAGCTCAATAGGTCTAATTGGGAAGACTCTTCTATGTCATTTACAAAATCTAGTTAAATAGATGGTCTACTTGGGAAGACTTTTCTGTGTCATTTTTCACAATGTCTTCAGTCTTTTGGCTCAATTTCCACTTCTTACCCTGCTGTGGTGTTTGTGTGATTACCCTTCATCAAAGTGCTATCTGCACATAGAACCAGGCTGGGGTTCAAAGCTACAGCAGAATACAGAGGCAAGGAAAGGCACTGCATCCTGGCTTTCCCTCTCATTTTCTCGTCCGTGGCCTCAACTATTTTGATCTTTGATTTTTTTTTTCCTTTTGGTGGTCTGTTTTCCTCAGCTGACATTGAATGCCATAAGAACAGAAATCCCCATCTCCTTCATTTCTGGCAGGATCCTCAACCCACAGAGAACATAGAATATGCTCACTAAATATCTGTTTCACAAATGAGATAATAAACTTACGGAAACTGCTTAACCTCTCTGGTCATTAATTCTCATTTGAAAAATGAGGAATTTGTGTCAAGAAGGGCCTGAGGTTACATGACAGCTGTAAAGTCCCACTCCAGTGCCTAGCACATGATACTGATGACTGTATATATGGAAGGCAGGAGAGAGACATCTGAAACCATGGCCTGGAGGCTACAGGGTAGTTTAACTAAAATCATAGATGAGAATTGAAACTGAAATATGAAACTGATAACAAAGTTAATGGGCAAGTGGGGAGAAGGGGAGAACTAGAAATGAATGCTAGCAAGAGCACATCAGGAGGGTAGATAGAGGATTCTTTTTTTGCAAAAAGTCTTGTCATGAGCCTGACTGAGCAAAAGAGGGCCCATTAAAATTGGCCAGAGGTCAATGAAAATGAGTATGGAATGGGCTCAAACTTTCATCCAGTGACAGTCATTCTATTGGGAGGTGAAATGCTCTTCAAAAATGCCGTTCCTGAGTGATCATAGCATGGCTGATGTTTTGTAAAATTGTCTCAAAAACCAACTAACTACCACACTTATAACTTGGCAGAGAGTCTAATCCCAAAAGTGGAATGAAGTAAGTGCTTTCTCCATAAAAATCATGTATCAATTGTTCAGAACATTTTGGTTTTTCTGCTGTCTTCCACTGCCACAGTAATGTGAGTATAGCTGTAGTTTTGGACTCACATAGCCTGGGAACTCCATTTCTGGCTCCATTATCTATTTGCTGTGCAACCCACAGTAGATTAGCTATCCTCGCTAATCCTCCATTTCTCTATTTATAATTGAAGCTAATAGTGGTGCACTGAGTTGTGAACATTAAAGAGAAAATGCTTATAAAGCCCTTATCCAGTGTCTTTTACACAGAAATTTCTAAGTTAATATTAGATTTTCATCCTAATAAAATTGTCATTGTTACTCCCACACTAAACACCTGACTCCTAGTTAATCACATTAAACTAAATGTTAATGCTATTTATTCATGCATTATTTCACTTTGGCCTTTGACAGACTTTATCCTCCATATGTTTATGTAACTAGTTTTTCATTCCTTCAAAATAACTCCAACGGGTAATGGAGGAAGACTCAGGAAGGAGTCAACTATAGATGTAAAAAAAGTGGCCATAAATGGGAGATCATTGTACCTGGAAAGCAGATATTTGGGTTTATTATATTAATTTCTCTACTTTTTAAACACGTATGAAATTTCTCATAATATAAACTAAAAAGAATGCCTTTTTCATTGGTGGCTTGGGTGAACAAAACTTGGCCATTTGCAACATAAAGAAGAGATTCTGGTCAAGGGCTGTCTCTGACTCATTGTGACCTGAGATTTTAGTGTTATAATTAATTAGAATAATAACATTCCAACTATTTGATAGATGAATCAACAATGGGCCTCTGGCATTTGCCCTTTGTAACACACCCCTTTTTAGCCACTGATTTTGTTGTAGGGGGTCTTTCGATTCATTTAAAAAGTACTGCCCTTTGCGTTGGCTTCCCACCTGACAGAGATACTTTTATAAGATGGTCTCCAGTACTTCAGATAACAACTTCTGTCCCCAGAACACCACAGCTCACATTCCTTTTCCTTAACTTACTATGTGAGCCCAAGCATGTGACATTTTTCAGTCTTATTTGACTACCATATATTCTGTCAATATCCTTTAGTTCTTATTTGTATGAACTTTCCTCAAGGTATTGAAAATAATAATAAGAAAGAATATGAGGTCCAGAATTAATTTTCCTTAATTCATTCAATAACAGCAACAACAACAACAACAACTGAGATTCTGCTATGTGCCAGTTACTGTTCTAGAAACTTAGAATACATTGGGGGTGGAAGGAGATAGGATCTTTACCATCACTGGACTTTTAATTTATTGGGAAGAGACGCAAGGTAAACATAATCAGTCAGCATAGTATAAAGTGTGTTTGAAAATGTTAAGTGTTATGAAATTATAAAGCAAAGTAAAAGAAACTGGACAAGCTGCAGTATTAAATCTGTGTTAATGAATCTGGTGGTCAGGGAAAACTCAATGAGAAAGCATTATTTGTACAAAGACTTTACGGAGGTGACTTTAAGAGGAGTGAGCTATGCGGACATTAGGTAGAAAAACGATCCAGGCAGAAGAAACAGCTAATGCAAGATTGTCACGTGGATGGTGGATGTGGTTGTTTGAATGGTGAGGAGGCCCATGTGGCTATAACACAATGAGTAAGGGGGAGAGGAATAGGAGAGGAAGTCAGACCAGTGAGCAGGTGACAGGGAGCATTAAAAAGACGAGTTTTTCCTGCATGAAAAGGAGGACCATTGTGGAGTTTGGATCACAGAAATGGAATGGCTTGATTAGATTTTATTATTTTTGTTTATTTTTATTCTATTTTTAATTTTTTCAAGTTTTATTCAGATATAATTAACATAATATTGTATAAGTTTTAGGTATACAATATATGGAGTAATACACTTACATAGTGTAAAATAATTACACTGAAGCATTAGCTAACACCTCCATCACGCCAAGTTATTATTTCTTTCTGTGGTAGGAGTTAAGATCTGATCTCTTAGAAACAGTCATGTGCAGTCCAGTATTGTTTGGCTATAATCACCATTCTGTACATTAGATCCCAGAACTTGTTTATCTTGTAGCTGGGAGTTAGTATCTTTGACCAATATCTCCTCATTTCCCAGTCTCCCAGCCCCTAGTAACTACGACTCTACTCTGTTTTTATGAATTCATCATTTTAGATTCCAAATATAAATTAATACTATACAATCTTGATCTTTCTCTGTCTGAATCATTTTACTTAATGCAATGCCCTCAAATTACATCCATACTGTTGTAAATGACAGAATTTTTTCTCATGGCTAAATAATACAATAAGACACGTATGTATGTACACACAAGTTTTTCTCCATATCCTCACCAACACTCACCTCTTCTCCTTTTGATGATAGCCATCCCTCACTGTAGTTTTGATTTGCATTTTCCTGATGATTAGTCATCTTCAGCACCTTTTCAATGTACATGTTGGCCATTTGTATGCTTTTTTGGGGAAGTTGCATTTTATGTATTTTTGGATATTAACCCCGTATCAGATATATGATTTGCAAGTATTTTCTCCCAATCCATAGGTTGCCTTTTCATTTTGTTAACCATGTCTTTTGTTGTTCAGAAAACTTTTAGTTTCATGTATTCCCACTTACATATTTTTGCTTTTGTTGTCATATCCAGGATACCTTGACCAATGTTAAAGAAGATTTCCTTGAATTTTATTCCAGGAAATTTACAGTTTCAGAGCTTACATTTCAGTCTTTAATTCATTTTGAGTTAATATTTGTGAGTCGTGTAAGATAGAGGGATAATTTAATTCTTCTGCATGTATTTATCCAGTTTTCCCAACACATTTATTGAAGAGACTATCCTTTACCCATTGGTATTCTTGAATACTTTCTCATATGTTAGTTTTCTATATATGCATGGCTTATTTTGGGAATTTTGATACTGTTCTATCCACCTATGTGTCTACTTTTATGCTAGTACCATACTGTCTTGATTACTATAGAATTGTAATAGCTTAACGTCAGGAAGTGTGGTGCCTCCAGCTTTGTTCTTCTTTCTCAGAATTGTTTTGGATATTCAAAGACTTTTATGGTTCTATAAAAATTTCAGGATTGTTTTTTTATTTCTATAAAAAATGCCAGCAGGGTTTCGATAGAGATTTCATTGAATCTATAGATGTTTTTTGGTTAAGTGGAGTTTTTAACAATATTAATTCTCCTGATCCATGAGTGCAGGGTATATTTCCGTTTGTTGGTGACTTCCTCAATTTCTTTCAACAAGGTCTTGTAGTTTTTAGGGTATGAACAATTTATCTCCTTGGTTAAATTTATTTATTTTTTTTAGGAATGTTATTGTTTTTGATGCTATAGTGAATGAAGTTGTTTTCTTAATTTATTTTTCATGTGTTTCATTGCTAGTGTATAGAAATGCTACTGATTGCTGTATGTTTATTTTTTATCTTGTACTTTTATAGTTTTTTGATTAGTTCTAACAGTTTTTTTTCCAGTCTTCAAGATTTTTTATGTAAAAATGATATCCTCTGAAAAGGCAATTTTATTTCTTCCTTTCCAGTTAAATGCTTTTTATTTCTTTTTCTTATCTAATTGCTTTGTCTAGAACTCCTACTACAATGTTGAATAGGAGTGCTGAGAGTGGGCACACTTGTCTTGTTCCTGACCTTTGAGGAAAGGTTTCAGTCTTTCATCACTGAGTATGATCTTAGCTATGGGCTTGTCATGTATGGCTTTTTTATGTTGTAGTATGTATGTTTCATCTACACCAATTTGTTGAGATTTTTGCCATAAAAGGATGTTTCATATTGTCAAGTGGTTTTCCTGCATCTATTGAAATCACATAATTTTTATCATTTATTTTGGTAAGGTAGTGTATCATATTTATTTATTTGTGTATGTTGAACCGTCCTTGCATCCCATGAATAAATTGTATTGATAATGGTGTATGCCCTTTTTTTAAAAAAAATAGTTTCAGGTGTACAAGACAAGGTAATACTTAGACGTTCATCATTTATATTCCTTACACTGTGGACCCCCTCCCCCTATCCACTATCCCTCCGACCTCGCACCGAGCCATCACATTATATATATAAAATTGTTGTTAGCATTTATTATTGTTTAGCTTCAGGTGTACAGTGCAGTGATCAAGCATCTACATCATCCCTGAAGTGGTCTCCCAAATGGGACATGTGTCCATCAGATACCCTACAAAATCTTTACAAAATTATTGATTACGTTCCCCAAATTAATTTTCAACCACCCTGAGGCCATCTTGTGTTTACCAACTGTTTCTTAATCCCTTCACCTTCCCCCTTATCCCCACCCCCCGCCCATCTAACAACTCTCAGTTTTTCCTCTTTGTCCCCAAAACTGTTTCTGATTTGTTCATTCACTTATTCTTTTCTTTAGATTCCACATATAAGTGAGATCATATGGTATTTGTCTTTCTCTTTCTGACTTATTTCACTTAACATAA
Organism: Rhinolophus hipposideros; assembly: GCF_964194185.1. NCBI lineage: Eukaryota > Metazoa > Chordata > Mammalia > Chiroptera > Rhinolophidae > Rhinolophus > Rhinolophus hipposideros. The sequence goes on along the minus strand of NC_138052.1, from coordinate 4,027,213 downwards.
TGTTCTCAAGATCCATCCATGTTGTTGCAAATGGTAAGATTTCTTTGTTCTTTATAGCTGTGTAATACTCCATTGTATAAGTGTATCACAGTTTATTAATCCAGTCATCTACTGATGGGCATTTAGGTTGTTTCCATATCTTGGCTATTGTGTATAGTGCTGCAATATACATAGGAGTGCATACAGATTTTTGAATTGGAGTTTTGGATTTCTCTCGATAGATACCTAGGAGTGGAATTCCTGGATTATAAGGTAGTTCCATTTTCAGATTTCTGAGATACCTCCATACTGTTTTCCATAGTGGCTGCACCAATCGGCAATCCCACCAACAGTGCACTAGAGTACCCTTTTCTCCACATCCGTGCCAGCATTTGTTGTTTCTTGATTTATTTTTTTTATTTTTATTTTTTTATTTATTTTTATTTTTATTTATTTATTTATTTATTTATTTATTTATTTATTTATTTATTAGTTTCAGGTGTACAAGACAAGGTAATACTTAGACGTTCATCATTTATATCCCTCACACTGTGAACCCCCCTCCCCCCATCCACTATCCCTCCGACCTCACACTGAACCATCACATTATATATATATAAAATTATAGTTGGCATTCATTAATGTTTAGCTTCTGGTGTACAATGCCATGATCAGGTATCCACAGTATCCCTGAGGTGGTCTCCCAAATAGGACGCATGTCCATCGGCTACCCAACAAAATCTTTAAAACATTACTGAATACCTTCCCCAAATTAATTTTCAAAAAAACCCTGAGGCCATCTTGTGGTTACCAGCTGCTTCCAAATCCCTTCACCTTTCCCCTTATCCCCAACCCCCCCTCACACCCATCTAACAACTCTCGGTTTTTCCTTTGTGTCCCCAAAACTGTTTCTGATTAGTTTATTCACATAGTCTTTTCTTTAGATTCCATATATAAGTGAGATCATATGGTACTTGTCTTTCTCTTTCTGACTTATTTCACTTAACATAATGTTCTCTAGATCCATCCATGTTGCTGCAAATGATAAGATTTCTTTCTTCTTTATGGCTGCGTAATACTCCATTGTATAAATGTACCACAGCTTCTTAATCCAGTCATCTACCGATGGGCATTTCGGTTGTTTCCATATCTTGGCTATTGTGTAAAGTGCTGCAATAAACATAGGAGTGCATACAGATTTTTGAATTGGAGTTTTGGATTTCTCCGGGTAGATGCCTAGGAGTGGAATTACTGGATCGTAGGGTAGTTCCATTTTCAGATTCCTGACATACCTCCATACTGTTTTCCATAGTGGCTGCACTAATCTGCAATCCCACCAACAGTGCACTAGCGTTCCCTTTTCTCCACATCCACGCCAGCATTTGTTGTTTGTTGATTTATTGATGATAGCCATTTTGACTGGAGTGAGGTGGTATCTCATTGTGGTTTTTATTTGCATTTCTCTGATGGTTAGTGAGGTTGAGCATTTCTTCATATGTCTTCTTGCCTTCTGTATGTCCTTTTTAGAAAAATGTCTCCTCAAGTCCTCTGCCCATTTTTTAATTGGGTTGTTTGTTTTTTTGGAGTTGAGTTGAGTAAGTTTTTTATAGATTTGTGATATTAATCCCTTATCAGATATATCATTGGCAAATATCTTTTCCCATACAGTAGGATCCCTTTTTGTTTTATTGATGGTTTCCTTTGCTGTGAAAAAACTTTTTAGTTTGATGTAATCCCACATGTTTATTTTTTCTCTTACTTCCCTCGCGCGAGGGGATATGTCAGTCAAAATCTTACTCCGGGTAATGTCCATGAAGTTTCTTCCTATATTTTCTTCTAGATATTTTATGGTTTCAGATCTTACATTTAAGTCTTTAAGCCATTTTAAATTTGTTTTTGTATATGGTGTAAGGAGGTGGTCCAGCTTCATTTTCTTGCATGTGTCTGTCCAGGTTTCCCAACACCACTTATTGAACAGACTGTCTTTACCCCATCGTACATTCTTGCTTCCATTGTCATAGATTAGATGGGCATATAGGCATGGATTTACTTCTGGACTCTCTATTCTGTTCCATTGATCTATGTGTCTATTTTTATGCCAGTACCATGCTGTTTTGATTACTGTAGCCTTGTAGTATAATTTGAAATCAGGTATCATTATACCTCCCACTTTGTTCTTATTTTTCAAGATTGCTGAGGCTATCCGGGGTCTTTTATGGTCCCATATAAATTTTAGGATTATATGTTCTATTTCTGTGAAAAACGTCGTTGGTAGTTTGATAGGAATTGCGTTGAATATGTATATTGCCTTAGGCAGTATGGACATTTTAACTATATTAATTCTTCCTATCCATGAACATGGAATGTGTTTCCATCTATTTATGTCTTCTTTCATTTCTTTCTTCAGTGTTGTATAATTTTCTGAGTACAGATCTTTTACATCTTTGGTTAGATTTATTCCCAGATATTTTATAGTCTTTGGAGCAATTGTAAATGGAATTGTTTTTTTTTTTAATTTCTCCTTCTGCTATTTTATCATTGGTATATACAAATGCAACTGATTTCTGAATATTAATTTTGTATCCTGCTACTTTACTAAATTCCTCTATCAGTTCTAATAGTTTCTTGGTGGAGTCTTTAGGGTTCTCTATATATAGTATCATATCATCTGCATATAATGATAATTTTACTTCCTCCTTACCAATTTGGATGCCTTTTATTTCTTTCTCTTGTCTGATTGCTGTGGCTAGAACTTCCAGCACTATGTTGAATAGAAGTGGAGAAAGTGGGCAACCTTGTCTTGTTCCTGATCTTAGGGGGAATGGTTTTAGCTTTTTCTTATTGAGTATGATGTTAGCTGTGGGTTTGTCATATATGGCCTTTATTATGTTAAGATATGATCGCTCTATTCCCACTTTCTTAAGGGTTTTTATCATAAAAGGTTGCTGTATTTTATCAAATGCTTTTTCTGCATCTATTGATATGATCATGTGATTTTTATTTTTCATTTTCTTAATGTGGTGTATCACATTAATTGATTTGCGGATGTTGAACCACCCCTGCATACCAGGGATGAATCCCACTTGATCATGGTGTATGATCTTTTTGATGTATTGCTGAATTCTGTTCGCTAATATTTTGTTGAGAATTTTTGCATCTATGTTCATTAGAGATATCGGCCTGTAGTTTTCTTTTTTTGTGGTGTCTTTGTCTGCTTTTGGGATCAGGGTGATAGTGGCTTCGTAAAAAGTGTTTGGGAGTCTTCCTTCCTTCTGGATTTTTGGAAGAGCTTGAGGAGAATAGGTGATAATTCTTTTTTGAATGTTTTGAAAAATTCACCTGTAAAGCCATCTGGTCCAGGGCTTTTGTTTGTTGGGAGATTATTGATTACTGATTCAATTTCCCTGGTGGTAATCAGACTGTTCAGGCTTTCTGTTTCTTCTTGAGTTAGCCTTGGAAGGTTGTGCGCCTCTAGGAAATTGTCCATTTCTTCCAGATTGTCAAATTTGTTGGCATATAGTTGCTCATAGTAATTTCTTAAATTTTTTTGTATTTCTGTGGTGTCTGTTGTCACTTCTCCTCTTTCATTTCTGATTTTATTAATTTGGGTCCTCTCTCTCCTTTTTTTAATGAGTCTGGCTAAAGGTTTGTCAATTTTGTTTATCTTCTCAAAGAACCAGCTCTTGGATTCATTGATCTTTTGTATTGTTTTTCTGTTTTCTATTTCATTTATTTCTGCTCTGATCCTTATTATCTCCTTCCTTGTGCTCCCTTTGGGTTTATTTTGCTGTTCTTTTTCCAGATCCCTTAAGTGTGAAGATAAACTGTCAATTAGTGATGTTTCTTGTTTTTTTAGGTAGGCCTGCAGTGCTATGAACTTCCCTCTTAGGACTGCTTTCGCAGCATCCCATAGATTTTGGGTTGTCGTGTTCTCATTCTCATTTGTCTAAAGATATCTTTTGATTTCTTTTTTGATCTGCTGCTTGACCCATTCATTATTTAGCAACATGTTATTCAGCCTCCATGAATTGGTGTATCTTCCTGGTTTTTTTCCCCTGTAGTTCATTTCTAATTTCATAGCACTGTGGTCAGAGAAGACAATTGGTATGATTTCAATTTTCTTAAATTTATCAAGGCTTGTTTTGTGTCCTAACATATGATCTATTTTAGAAAATGTTCCATGTGCACTTGAGAAGAACGTGTATTCTGCAGCATTGGGGTGAAATGCTCTGAAAATATCAATTAAATCCAACTGCTCCAAAGTATCATTTAAGGCTGTTGTTTCCATATTGATTTTCTGTCTGGAGGACCTGTCCCTTGTTGTCAGAGGTGTGTTGAAGTCCCCTACTATGATAGTGTTGCTGTTGATCTCTGTCTTTATGTACATCAGTACCTGTTTTATATATTTAGGTGCTCCTATGTTAGGTGCATAGATGTTTACTAGGGTTATGTCCTCTTGTCGGATTGATCCCTTTATTATTATATAGTGCCCATCTTTGTCTTTTAATATGTTCTTCATTTTAAAGTCTATTTTGTCAGATATAAGTATTGCAACTCCAGCTTTTTTTTTGCTTCCATTTGCATGAAATATGTTACTCCAACCCTTCACTTTCAGCCTGTGTGTGTCTTTGATCTGAAATGAGTCTCTTGTATACAGCATATACAAGGGTCTTGTTTCCTTATCCACTCAGCCACCCTATGTCTCTTGATTGGAGCGTTTAATCCATTTACATTTAAAGTGATTATTGATAGGTACATAGTTATTGCCATTTTTAAATTTGTAGTAAATTGTTTTCATCTTTCTTCTATTTACAGAAGTCCTTTTAGTATTTCTTGCAATGCTGGCTTGGTTGTAATAAATTCTTTCAGTTTGTTCTTTTCTGGGAAGCTCTTTATCTCTCCATCAACTTTAAATGATAGCCTTGCTGGATAAAGCAATCTAGGTTGTAGGCCTTTGTGTTCCATCACTTTGAGTATCTCCTGCCACTCCCTCCTGGCCTTCAATGTTTCTGTAGAAAAGTCATTTGATAGTCTTATGGGAGTTCCCTTGTATGTCACCTTCTGCCTTTCTCTTGCTGCTTTCAAGATTCTCTCTTTGTCTTTAAGCTTTGCCATTTTAACTATAATGTGTCTTGGTGTGGACCTGTTTGGGTTTATCCTGGTTGGAACTCTGTGCACTTCCTGGGCTTGTATGTTGGTTTCCTTCATCAGGTTAGGGAAGTTTTCGGACATTATTACCTCAAATATGTTCTCAATCCCTTGCTTCTTCTCTTCGCCTTCTGGTATTCTTATGATGCGCATGTTGTTGTGCTTGATGTTATCCCAGAGGTCTCTTAACCCATCTTCATTGATTTTTATTCTTTTTTCTTTCTGTTGTTCAGTTTGAGTGATCTCTGCTAACTTGTCTTCTAAGTCGCTGATTCGATCCTCTGCTTCATCTAACCTACTGGTCATTCCTTCAAGTGAGTCCTTAATTTCGGTAATTGTGTTCTTTAGTTCTATCTGGTTGTTCGTTAAGATTTCTACATCCTTTTTTAGTTCTAACTGGTTGTTCTTTATGATTTCTATATCCTTCTTTATGTCTTCTCTAAGCTCCTTAAACATTCTTATCACCAGTGTTCTGAACTCTGTCTCTGACATGTTGGTTACCTCTGCTTCATTTGGTTCCAGTTGTGGAGGTTTCTTCTGTTCTTTTATTTGGGACATGTTTCTTTGTCTCCCCATTCTGACTGACTCTCTGTGCTTGATTTGATGTAGTAGGAAGATCCCCTAGAGCTCTTAGTTCTTTCTGGGTTATCTTATGTATTATGTGTCCTTTATATTTGACTTGGACTACTTCATTCTTCTCTGCATGTGCTCCACAGGTGGTTCGTGTGTTTAGTATATCGTCCTGTTCAAGAAGAACTTTAATTGCTTTTTGCTTGTGAGTGGTGGGTTTAACTCCTAGGCCATCTAGTTGTGAAACTTGGCTCTGCCCACCGCAGGGTGTTCTGCTGGGTGAGGGTTGGCCACTTAAATGAGGTTTGGCCTCTATGGGCTCTTATGCCTTCAGAGAATTCCCTCTGGGTGTGTGACTTGTAGGTGAAACCCGGTAGTACTCTGGTTTGGTCCAGAGTTGGCTTCTGGATATGTTGAATCTTGTGCCTCTTAAGCTGGGCCCTGTTAGGGCATTTTCAGCACAAATCAAGTTACCAAGTACAACAACAACAACAACAACAACAAAGAAAACAAATCAAGTACATTCTGTTTCTTGATTTATTGATGATAGCCATTTTGACTGGGGTGAGGTGGTATCTCATTGTGGTTTTTATTTGCATTTCTCTGATGGTTAGTGAGGTTGAACATTTCTTCAGATGTCTGTTTGCCTTCTGTATATCCTTTTTAGAAAAATGTCTTCTTGGGACCTCTGCCCATTTTTTAATTGGGTTTTTTGTTTTTGGAGTTGAGTTGAGTGAGTTTTGTATAGATTTGTGATATTAACCCCTTCTCAGATATATTATTGGCAAATATCCTTTTCCATTCAGTACGATCCCTTTTTGTTTTATTGATGGTTTCCTTTGCTGTGAAAAAACTTTTTACTTTGATGTAATCCCACACGTTTATTTTTCTCTTACTTTCCTCACGTGAAGGGATACATCAGTAAAAATCTTACTCCGGGTAATGTCTGTGAAGTTTCTTTCTATATTTTCTTCTAGGTATTTTATGGTTTCAAATCTTACATTTAAGTCTTTAAGCCATTTTGAATTTATTTTTGTCTATGGTGTACGGGAGTGGTCCAGCTTCATTTTCTTGCATGTGTCTGTCCAGGTTTCCCAGCACCATTTATTGAACAGACGGTCTTTACCCCATTATACATTCTTGCTTCCATTGTCGTAGATTAAATGGGCATATAGGCATGGATTTATTTCAGGACTCTCTATTCTGTTCCATTGATCTATCTGTCTATTTTTATGCCAGTACCACACTGTTTTGATTACTGTAGGCTTGTAGTATAATTTGAAGTCAGGTATTGTTATACCTCCCACTTTGTTCTTATTTCTCAAGATTGTTGAGGCTATCCGGGGTCTTTTATGGTCCCATAAAAATTTTAGGATTATATGTTCTATTTCTGTGAAAAAATGTTTTTGGTAGTTTGATAGGAATTGCGTTGAATATATATATTGCCTTAGGCAGTATGGACATTTTAACTTTGTTAATTCTTCCTACCCATGAACATAGAATGTGTTTTCATCTATTTATGTCTTCTTTCATTTCTTTCTTCAGTGTCTTATAATTTCTCAGTACAGTTCTTTTACTTCTTTGGTTAAATTTATTCCCAGGTATTTTATAGTCTTTGGAGCAATTGGAAATTGAATTGTTTTTCTTTTTTTTTAATTTCTCCTTCTGATATTTTATCATTGGTATATACAAATACAACTGATTTCTGAATATTAATTTTGTATCCTGCTACTTTACTAAATTCATCTATCTGATCTAATAGTTTCTTGGTAGAGTCTTTAGGGTTCTCTATATATAGTATCATATCATCTGCATACAATGATAATTTTACTTCCTCCTTACCAATTGGATACCTTTTATTTCTTTTTCTTGTCTGATTGCTGTGGCTAGAACTTCCAGCATTTTGTTGAATAGAAGTGGAGAGAGTGGGCAACCTTGCCTTGTTCCTGATCTTAGGGGGAATGTTTTTAGCTTTTCCCCATTGAATATGATGTTAGCTGTTGGTTTGTCATATACGGCCTTTATTATGTTGAGATATGATTTCTCTGTTCCCACTTTCTTTAGGGTTTTTATTGTAAATGGTTGCTGGATTTTTATCAAATGCTTTTTAGGCATCTATTGATATGATCATGTGATTTTTATTTTTCATTTTGTTAATGTGGTGTATCACATTAATTGATTTGCAGATGTTGAACCACCCTTTCATACCAGGGATGAATCCCACTTTATCATGGTGTATGATATTTTTAATGTATTGCTGAATTCTGTTCACTAGTATTTTGTTGAGGATTTTTGCATCTATGTTCATTAGAGATATCGTCCTGTAGTTTTCTTTTCTTGTGGTATCTTTGTCTGATTTTGGGATTGGGGTGATAGTGGCTTCGTAAAAAGTGTTTGGGAGTCTTCCCTCCTTCTGGATTTTTGGAAGAACTTGAGGAGAATAGGTGATAATTCTTTTTTGAATGTTTTGAAAAATTCACCTGTAAAGCCATCTGGTCCAGGGCTTTTATTGTTGGAAGATTGTTGAATACTGATACAATTTTCCTGGTGGTAATCAGTCTATTCAGGTTTTCTGTTTCTTCTTGAGTTAGCCTTGGAAGGTTGTACACTTCTAGATAATTTTCCGTTTCTTCCAGATTGTGAAATTTGTTGGCATATAGTTGCTCAGAGTAGTTTCTTAATTTTTTTTTTTTTTTTTTTTTTTGTATTTCTATGGGGTCTGTTGTCACTTCTCTTTCATTTCTGATTTTATAAATTTGGGTCCTCTCTCTCCTTTTTTTAATGAGTCTGGCTAAAGGTTTGTCAACTTTGTTTATCTTCTCTAAGAACCAACTCTTGGATTCATTGATCTTTTGTATTGTTTTTCTGGTTTCTATTCAATTTATTTCTGCTCTGATCCTTATTATCTCCTTCCTTGTGCTCCCTTTGGGCTTATTTTGTTGTTCTTTTTACAGATGACTTAGTGTGAAGATAAACTGTCAATTAGTGATTCTTGTTTCTTTAGGTAGGCCTGCAGTGCTATGAACTTCTCTATTAAGACTGCTTTCACGGCATCCCATAGATTTTGGGTCGTCATGTTCTCATTCTCATTTGTCTAGAGATATCTTTTGATTTCTTCCTTGATCTCCTGCTTGACCCATTCATTATTTAGTATCATGTTATTCAGTCTCCATGAATTGGTGTGTCTTCCAGTTTTTTCCCTGCAGTTCATTTCTAATTTCATAGCACTGTGGTCAGAGAAGACAATTGGTATGATTTCAATTTTCTTAAATTTATCAAGACTTTTTTTGTGACCTAACATATGATCTTTCTTGGAAAATGTTCCTCGTGCGCTTGACAAGAACGTGTATTGTGCAGCATGGGGGTGAAATGCTCTGAATATATAGATTAAATCCAAGTGGTCCAAAATATCATTTAAGGCTGTTGTTTCCATATTGATTTTCTGTCTGGAGGACCTGTCCCTTGTTGTCAGAGGTGTGTTGAAGTTTCCTCCTATAATGGTATTACTGTTGATCTCTGTTTTTATGTCTGTCTGTACCTGTATTATATACTTAGGCACTCCTATGTTAGGTGCATAGATGTTTACTAGGGTTATGTCCTCTTGTTGGATTGATACCTTTATTATCATATAGTGCCCATCTTTGTCTTTTAATATGTTCTTCATTTTAAAGTCTATTTTGTCACATATAAGTATTGCTACTCCAGCTTTTTAATCGCTTCCATTTGCATGAAATATCTTACTCCAACTCTTCATTTTCAGCCCGTGTGTGTCTTTTGGTCTGAGGTGAGTCTCTTGTGTACAGCATATACAAGGGTCTTGCTTCCTTATCCACTCAGCCACCCATTGTCTCTTGATTGGAACATTTATTCCATTTACATTTAAGTTGATTATTGATAGGTACATAGTTATAGCCATTTTTTTAAATTTTTAGTTAGATTGTTTTCATCTTTCTTCTATTTACAGAAGTCCTTTTAGTATTTCTTGCAATGCTGGCGTGGTGCTAATAATTCCTTCAGTTTGTTCTTTTCTGGTAAGCACTTTATCTCTCCATCAACTTTAAATGATAGCCTTGCTGGATAAAGCAATCTAGGTTGTAGGCCTTTGTGTTCCATCACTTTGAGTATCTCCTGCCACTCCTTCCTGGCCTTCAATGTTTCGGTCGAAAAGTCATTTGATAGTCTTATGGGAGTTCCCTTGTATGTAACCCTCTGTCTTTCTCTTGCTGCTTTTAGGATTCTCTCTTTGTCTTTAAGCTTTGCCATTTTAACTATAATGTGTCTTGGTGTGGACCTGTTTGGGTTTATCCTGGTTGGAACTCTGTGCACTTCCTGGGCTTGTATGTTGGTTTCCTTCATCAGGTTAGGGAAGTTTTCAGACATCATTACCTCAAATATGTTCTCAATCCCTTGCTTTCTCTCTTCACCTTCTGGTATTCCTATCATGCACATGTTGTTGTGCTTGATATTATCCCAGAGGTCTCTTAAACCATCTTCATTGTTTTTTATTCTTTTTTCTTTCTATTGTTCACTTTGGGTGATCTCTACTAACTTGTCTTCTAAGTCGCTGATTCGATCCTCTGTTTCATCTAACCTGCTGTAATTCCTTCAAGTGAGTTCTTAATTTCGGTAATTGTGTTCTTTAGTTCTAACTGGTTGTTCGTTATGATTTCTACATCCTTCTTTATGTCTTCTCTAAGCTCCTTAAACATTCTTATCACCAGTGTTCTGAACTCTGTCTCTGATAGGTTGGTTACCTCTGCTTTATTTGGTTCCAGTTGTGGAGGTTTCTTCTGTTCTTTTATTTGGGACATGTTTCTTTGTCTCTCCATTCTAACTGAATCTTTATGTTTGCTTTGATGTATTAGGTAGATCCCCTAGAGTTCTTAGTTCTTGCTGGGTTATCTTATGTGGTATGTGTCCTTTATATTTGACTTGGACTACTTCGTTCTTCTCCTCTGCATGTGCTCCAAAGGTGACTCTTGTGTTTAGTATATTGTCCTCTTCAAGAAGAACTTTAATTGCTCTTTGCTTATGAGTAGGTTGGCTTAACTCCTAGGCTGACTAGTTGTGAGACTTGGCTTTGCCCACCGCAAGGTGTTCTGCTGGGTAAGGGTTGACCGCTTAAATGAGGTTTGGCCTCTATGGGCTCTTGTGCCTTCAGAGAATTCCCTCTGGATGTGTGACTTGTAGGTCAAACCCGGTAGTACTCTGTTTTGGTCTAGAGTTGGCTTCTGGATATGTTGAATCTTGTGCCTCCTAATCTGGGCCCCGGTAGGGCAGTTTCAGAACAAAGCAAATTACCAAGTACAACAACAACAACAACAACAAAGAAAAAAAATCAAGTACATTCACATATAAAAAACAACCGACAATCCCCACTCAACACAGGCATAGATATCAAAGAAATAAAGACAAAGCAAAGAAAATAAAACAAACAAACAAACAAAAAATAAACAAAAACAAAGCAAAAAACAGAAAACAAAAGAAAACAAAACAAAAAAGGAAGAAAACAACCCAGAAAAAAAAAAAAAGGAAAAAAAAGGAAATAAAAAAGAAACAAAGCAAAGCAAAACAAGAAGCAACACTATTCTTGGCTTAAGTCCACCTAGTAATCTCCCGGTTGCCCTCTGCTGTGCCAAAGAGTCCCCCGACTATTGCGCAGGCAGGGCCGGTCTCTTGGTGCCCAGAGTGAATTTGGGATTGTAGATTTAAATGCGAGAGGCTGAGGGGTTTGGATGACAGTTTTTAGAGAGTCAGTGCAGTTTGTGCCCTTGTCTGCACATATGCACGCTAAGAGTAGCACCACCAGCCTTGTGTCCAGTACTCCTGAGATTTAAGACACTTAGTCCGCGTGTGTGGTGGGGCGGGCAGGCAGGAAATTTTTGAGCTGCTGAAAGCCCAAGCTGCCTCTGCTGCTTACTGCTGATCTAAGGGAGTGCCTCCGCAGTTGCACTTGCCTTGTCCCAGGCCAGCCAGAAATGTTGGGGGCTGGGGATGGAGGGGTCTTCTCCCTCCCAGGCCAGCTGTGTCACACTCCTCCCTCAGGCTTGCAATGGTTGTGGCTGGAGGAGTCTCCTTTCTCCTCGTCCAGCGAAAATCCCACTCCTCCCAGCCTCTTCCGTGGCTGGCTGCCAATCTTCCCAGCGCCTGAGCACAGAGGCTCCTCTGTAATCTGACTCTACTCCTCAGTTCAGGGGTCAGTTTAAGTCTCTGGAAGGGCGGGGGTAGGATTGTAAAAAGGGGGTGAGGGGCCCAGGTGTGGCGTCTGTGTTCTTTGTCTGCCCTAGGGCCCTCCAGCTGCCCGCCCAGCGGGAGCGATCAGCTGTGGGAGGCAGGGAAAAAGCCCACCTCCTACCTTTTGTGTTCTCTGTTCCGCCCTGGGCTCCCGTGATGCTGTCCGCCCGCTGTAGGGCCACGGGTCTTCCGTGGGGGGGGAGCACACGCCAGGTTTCCTCTCGCCCTCCTGTTGTTTGCGCTGCCCCCGGTATTTTACTGGGGGAGTGCGCATCTCCACTTCGTGCCCCTCTCTCTTCCCCCGCTTGCCCAACTAGCGTACCCCTAAGCAAAGCTTCCACGAGTCTCTTAGCTGTTCTCTGGCTTTTGTGTTCTCCATTCCGCGCTGGGTCCTGGGAGTCCATGGAGGTGCGGGCACCGCTGGTCAGCGGCTCCGCTGTGGGGGGGGGGGCGCGTTTCCACTTCGCTGTCCTGCCTCTTCCCCTGCTTGCAATTAGCGCGCACCTTCAAGTAATTCTTCCACGAATCTCCCAGCTGTTCTGCGTGATGAGCAAAGAACTCCTCAATGGGTTATATGTCCCGTTTGCAACAAGATCTGGAGGAGAACTCAGAAAGTGCACCCCGCTGCGGCCATTCCTATGACGTCAGTCACCCGGTGTATGTCCTTTTTAATGCATTCTGGAATTTAGTTTGTTACTGTTTTGTTGAGAATTTTTGCATATATGTACATCAGATAAATTGGTCTGTGGTGTTATTTACTTGCAGTGCCATTTTCTTGCTTTGATATCAGGGTAACACATCTTGTAAAATTAGTTTGGGAGACTTCCCTCCTCTTCAAGGTTTTAGAAGATTTTGAGAGAGATTGGTTGTGGGGACAAAAACCCCAAAAAACAGTTTCCAGGCTCTCGGCCTCACATAGAAAGGTGCTGGCTCGGGTAGTAAATGGCCATCAACTGTGATCAGATGGCCAGCAGCTGTGGCTAGTTGGCCGTCAGCTGTAACCCGTAGGCCATTGGCCATTAATATAACGGCTGTGGCTACGCTAGCAGGAAAGGAATGGGGGCTAGCAAGAAGATGGTGGCTGGCAAGCGCGGACTGCTATTAGGCAGATTATGTAGATCCTGCTCCCTGTGTCTCCAGCCCAGACGCCAGCGAGAATATATTGGTTTGACTCCCCTACTTATGGCTCCATGGGTGTTCCTTTTTGGCCTTACCGTGTCCTGCGTTCTTGGGTGGGGAGTGGGAGCTGAGACCCTGCACGACAAATGGCGCAGTGAGCAGGGTTTCCTGCGTGACACATGGCGTAGTCGGCAGGATACGGTGCTGGCCAAAGCTTTCCGAAGGGCAGTGGAGCAGTTTGTGCGTATGAAAGCTCAGTCTGAGGAAGACCAGGAGGAGCAGCTGCCGGAGAGCTCGATTCCCGTGGAGGGGTGGGAAGATGTGGATGGTTCCCCAACCAGCAGAGGCCGGAGAAAGCGGAGAAAGCGAAGGTTGTTGCTGCCCTGTGGGATGGGAACTGCTTGCTGAGGCAGCCCGGATGCAGGACTTTTAGTCCCAGGAGGAAACGCTTGCTGAGTCCTCCGTGGGAGATGAGGGTGAGGTCAAGGTCATCCCTCACCCCCAGGACAGCCCTGGCGAATGACTATGGACTATGGGGAATTGCCTTCTATCCCTGATTTAATGGACGCTTGACTGTTTGGGAACATACCATCATGTAGTGGGACTGGTGGATGTTTTCTTTTGTGTCTTGACTGGCCGCCATTGATAATATGTAAGCACCTTGATGTGAGCCGCTGTTGTTCCAGCACAGTACCCCGAGAGGCCCAGAGAGAGAGAGAGTGGCAGTGCCCTGAGAGCCCTGGCTGAGCCCAGGAAGTCTGGCTGTGTCCACAGAGAGTGGCAGTGCCCTGAGAGCCCTGGCTGTGTCCAGGAAGTCTGGCTGTGTCCAGAGAGAGTGGCAGTGCCCTGAGAGCCCTGGCTGTGTCCAGGAAGTCTGGCTGTGCCCAGAGAGAGTGGCAGTGCCCTGAGAGGCCCTGGCTGAGTCCAGGAAGTCTGGCTGTGCCCAGAGAGAGTGGCAGTGCCCTGAGAAACTCTGGCTGTGCCCGGGGAGACAGGTGGTACCCTAAGAAGCCCAGGAAGTCTGGCTGTGCCCAGAAGTACTGTGGTGGTGCCCTGAGAAAACCTGGCTGTGCCCGGGGAGACTGGTGGTACCCTAAGAAGCCCAGGAAGTCTGGCTGTGCCCAGAAGTACTGTGGTGGTGCCCTGAGAAACCCTGGCTGTGCTCAGAGAGCCTGGCTGTGTTCAGGATAGTGCATTCACCTCCAGGCTCCTTGCACAGGGCCCCTCGCAGAAGACGCTTGTCGCGTAGATTGTGAGGCGAGACCCTGTAGGGGTGGAGTGTGGGGACAAAACCCCAAAAAACAGTTTCCAGGCTCTCGGCCTCACATAGAAAGGTGCTGGTTCGGGTAGTAAATGGCCATCAACTGTGATCAGATGGCCAGCAGCTGTGGCTAATTGGCCGTCAGCTGTAACCCGTAAGCCATTGACCACTAATATAACAGCTGTGGCTATGCTAGCAGAAAAGGAATGGGGGCTAGCAAGAAGATGGTGGCTGGCAAGCACGGACTGCTGTTAGGCAGATTATGTAGATCCTGCTTCCTGTGTCTCCAGCCCAGCCGCCAGCGAGAATATATTGGTTTGACTCCCCTACTTATGGCTCCATGGGTGTTCCTTTTTGGCCTTACCGTGTCCTGCGTTCTTGGGTGGGGAGTGGGAGCTGAGACCCTGCACAACATTGGTATTAATTCTTCTTTAAGAATCAACCAGTGTAACAATCTGGTCCTGGGTTTTTATTTGTTGGGCGGTTTTTGATTACTAATCCAATACTCTTAACTCTTATGGTGATTTGTATTTCTGTCTTACCATTTGAAATTTCTCCTCTTTTATTCATGATTCTATTTACCTTCCCTCTTTTTTTTAGTCTGGTTAAAAGTGAGGTCGGGGTGGTGGTGGATAAGGGGAGGGGGGTTCACGGTGTGAGGGATGTAAAAATAAAATAAAATAAAATAAAACTATAAAAAAAATGTTTGTCATTTTTTTTATCTTTCAAAAATACAGTTTTTAGATTGTTTAATAATTTCCATTGCTTTTCCCATTTCTATTTTATTTGTTTCTGTCCTGATTCTTGTTTTTTTTCCTTATTTCTGCTAACTTTGGGCCTAGTTTGTTTTTATTTTTGTTTTGTTTTTTCTAGTAAATTGGAACGTAAAATTAGGTTGTTTATTTAAAATATTTATTTTTTCTTACTGTCAGTGTTTATTACAATGAACTATACTTTTAGAACTACTTTTGCACTATGCTATAGGTTTTGCTATATTGTGTTTCCATTTTTTTGAAGATATTTTCAAAATATTCCTTTTAATTTCTTCTTTGACCAATCAGTTGTTTAGTGGTATCTTGTTAACATATTTATGAAGTTTCCAGTTTTTCTTCTGTTGTTGATTTCCAGTTTCATATCATTGTCATCATAAAAGATGTTTCGTATGATTCCAGTCTTCTTAAATTTGCCAAGACTTGTATTGTGACCTGCGATAGGCTCTATCTTGGAGAATGGTTTGTGTTCAGTTGAGAGTACTGTGTATTATCATGCTGTTGGAAAGAATATTTTACACATGTCTTTATATCAATTTAGTCTAAAGCGTGGTTTAGTTTAATGATTCTTGGTTGATTTCAGTATGGATAATCTATACATTGTTGAAAGTGGGGTGTTGAACTCCCTTGCTATTATTGTATTGTAGTCCATTTCTCCCTCCAGATGTGTTGGTATTTCCATAATATATTCAGGTGCTGCAATGTTGACTGCATATATACATTTACAATTGTTATATCTTTTTGAATTGACCACTTTATATTTATATAATGATCTTTGTCTCTAGTCACTGTTTTTGACTTAAAGTATAATTTGTCTGGTATAATTATAGCTATTCTTATTCTCTTTTGGTTTCCACTAGCATTTAATATCTTGTTCTATCCCTTCACTTTGAGCTTATGTGTCCTTAAAGACGAAGCTAATCTCTTAGAGTGAACGTAGAGAAGGGTCTTACGTTTTTTTCTCCATTCAATCACTCTATGTATTTTGATTGGAGAAATCAAGGCATTATACTTACAGTAATCATTGATAGGTAAGGACTTACTGATGTCCTCTTGTTAACTAATTTCTAGCTTTTTGTATTTCCCTTGTTCCTGTCTTCCTTTCTTGTCTTCATTTGTATTTTGATGCTTCATTGCATTTATCTGCTTTGATTTTCTTCTTTTTTTATTCTCTGTAAATCAGCAGTAGTTTTTATTTTGTGCTTATAATGAGGCTTACACAAAACTCATTATAGATTTTACAGTCTATTTCACACTGATAACATTTTAACATTTTGTGATTCAAAAATCACAAAACTATACCCTTTTACTTCCTCCTTTTGTTTTTGATGTCACAATTTACATATTTTTAAATTTTGCATGATTGAAAGATTATAGCTGTGTTTTTATACTTTTGTCCTTTAACATTTTTTCCAGTGTTAAGTAGTTAACACACTGCCATACTACAGTATTAACATACTCTGAATCTGACTACTACTTAGCCTTACCAGTGTGTTGTATATTTTAATGATTCCATGTTTTGTGTTACTAATTAGTGTCCATTTATTTTAGCTCAAAGGACTCCTTTTGGCATTTCTTGTAAGGCAGATCTAGTGATAATTAACTTCCTCATCCTTTGTTTATTAGGGAAATTCTTCATCTCGCCTTCATTTCTAGACAACATTGCTTGGTAAAGCATTTTTGGTTAGTATTTCTTTCTTTTAGTCCTTTGAATATATCATCCTTCTCTCTTCTGGCCTTGCCTCTTCTGGTCTCTGCTGAGAAATCTGCTGATAGCCTTACATGGGTTCTCTGGTATAAGATTATTTTTTATTGTTGTTGCTCTTAACATTTTCTCTGTAACTTCAATTTTAAATAATTTTATTATGTCTTTGAGAAGATTGCTGTGGATTGAAATTTTTTTGAGACCTATTATCTGCATGGATGAAGAAGACTATATTTTTCCTAAGGTTTTGGAAGTTCTCAGCCATTATTAGTTTAAATGTGTTTTCTACTTCTTTCTCCCTCTATTATCTTTCTGGGACTCCAATGATTAATACATTGTTTCTCTTAATCGTGTCTCCTAAATCACTCAGATTTCTACATCCTATTTTATTTTCACTTCTTTAAGAAAAAAAAAAGTCTACATTCTTTTTGCTTTTGTTCTTCTGATTGAATATAGTGGTCCCTATTTATTTGAAGCAGATATGTTTCATGACCCCCAGTGGATGCCTGAAACCATTAATAGTTTCAGATTTGATATATTCTATATTTTTTTCCTATCTGTACATACTATGATAAAGGTTATTTTACAACTTAGGCATGTTAAGAGAATAACAATAGTAACTAATAATAAAATAGAAAAACTGTAACAATATACTACAGTAAAAGTTACGTGAATATGGTGTCTCTCTCAAAATATCATGTACTATATTCTCCCTTCTTTTTCTTGTAATGATGTAAGATGATAAAATGCCTCATCATGTTGAAAACTTTTACCTTTTCACTTAAAGGAAGCAATCTATAGCTTATTTTTCACTTATCTGAATTGCCAGCATCACTACTCTTGCACTTTTGGAGTCATTATTAAGTAAAATAAGGGTTACTCGAGCACAACTACTGTGATAGTGCAACAATCAATTTGATAACTGAAATGGGTGCCAAGTGAATAACTAGTGTGTAGTATGAACAAAGGAATGATTCACATTCCAGGCAGGAAGAGTGGGATAGTGTAAAATATCATCACACTACTCAGAACAATTTTTGATTTAAAACTTATGAATTGTTTATTGCTGACATTTTTCATATAATATTTTCAGGCTGCAGTTGACCACAGGTAACTGAATCTGTACAAAGCAAATTTGCAGATAAGGGGTACTACTGTAATTTCAATTGTTCTGTCTTCTAGTTCATTGATTCTTTCTTCTGCTTGATCAATATTGCAGCTCTATATTAAATTAATTAGTTCATTCATTGTATTCTTCAGCTCCAAAATTTCTGTTTGGTTCATATTGATGTTTTCTGTCTCTTTGATGAACTTCTTATTTTGTTCTTGTATTTTTTTCCCTGATAACATTAAATTATTTGTCTGTGTTTTCTTTCAGGTCTTTGAACATCTTTACAACAATCATTTTGAATGCTTTGTTGAGAAATTCCTGGATCTCCACTTCTTTGGAACCATACACTGGAGGCTTACTGTACTCTTTTGGTGGAATTGTGTTTCCCTGATTCCCTATGATTCCCATACCATTACAAAGGTGTCTGAACATTTGAAAAAGCAGTCACCTCTTTCAGACTTTATGCAGTGACATAGATAACGGAATACGTTCACCTGTGAATGGGGATACAGTGGGCATGCTATGATCCCCAGTCCAGTGGTGCAAAGAACCAAAGTGTTGGAAAATGTGGCAGGTTCATTTGTGGCATGATGTCTTTTTGGCGCACATGGCTGAAGTCCGCAGCATGAACAATTGTGTGCTCTTTAGTGAGCACTGTGGTGTTTCTACAGTGGGTGCAAAGGCTGTTGGGGGCCTCACCACTGCCTCCAGGTCCAGTGATTAGTGACTAGGGCAGGCAACTCTGGTGACTGGGATTAGTGGTGTGAACACACTCACTGTGGGCTGTAATGCCTATGTAGTGACAAGAACTGGTTTCAGACATTCACCTAATGGTTTGGCTTGGGCAGGCAGGAAGGGCTGAGGCCAACTACTAACTCACTGAAAGCATCACAGGCCCTGGTTGCTAATGTGTTCTCTGATGGCTGCATAGTCTCTCCCCAGGTATACACACTGCCGTACAGCTGGTGACAAAGGTCAGGCTAGGGAGCACACAGGCACACAGTTGGAGGGGTTAACTGCAGGTGAGCATGGTGGTGCAGGCCAGGGACAGAAAACAGAGCTGATTCCAGCCAAAAGCAGCTGTAGAAGCCCTGGCTGTTAGCATATTTTTTGTGGCTGCACAGTGCCCCTCAGACAAGTGATCTTCTGTAGAGGCTGATAACAAGCATCAGATCACAGTGTGGAAGGACATAGCTGAAGGGGTACCTGCAAATGCCTGCACAGTTATAGGATTCAGCCACTGATGTCTAGACTGGCATTTCACGCTTGTATAAATGAAGAGCCTTGGGCGGGGCGTGGGTGGGGAAGGGGGCTGCTAATGCAGTTCCCAGGCTCTAGTGGTATTGGTGGAGAGAAGGACTTGGGAGAGACTGAGGCAGCTGGCCTCAGCAAACTGAAATTCCTATGTGACAAGTGTGGCTGAAATCTGCAGGGGGGTTATGGTGGCTGTGTTGCCCTTTAGTTTCTTCAGTGTAAGATTCTGGGTTTGTCTGCGGAGCAGGTCACCAAGAACTACCATCTCTCCAGCTGCGTGGCTGCTATTGGTAGTCCCTGCTCGTCTTCTTTGTCTCTAGCCGTGTCTATGCATCTTAGCTTTGCCAGTCTGGGTGAGGGAAAACCAAAGTGTGTCCTTTGTGCAGTGCCCTGAAGGACTGGACAGCTCAGAACTCATCCTACTCTGCTATTTTGGTGATGTCCCTGACTTAGTTTGCAAAATTACCATTATGGTTTCCTACATAATTGGAAAGTTAAAAATAAATTATGCAAAGTTGTTCGTTAGTTAATACACTGCAGACTTAATGCAGTGTATTAAATTAGCTGTGCATGTTAATAACAAAGAGCATGCCAAAAGTTATTTATTTTGTTATTGTTCTAAACTACAGGCGAGGCACCCCTTACTGCCTGCACTCACTCCCACCAACCTCCCTTTAGTGTACCTGTGGTTACAGGGGCTGTGACAGCAACCTGTATGTACCAATGTGGAGGCAGCAAAAAAGCTGTGGATGATTTAGAAGCACTTACTTTATACTATATAAGTAAATGTAGTGTGAAAATATTTTCCAGCAAATCCTTGGCTCAGGAATTTGTTATAGATCCTGGCAGATGGAACTGGTCATTTTTATAAAAGAGTCATTTTTCTGGCCCCATGCAGATAAAGTCTAAGCCAGTTTATTTTCTATAACTCTTAGTTTTTGAATAGATATTTGAATGGTGTCAAAGAAAATGATACAATATTCTGGATACAGAAAGAAAGTGCAATAAATGTTTATTTAATTGAATTTAACCAAAAGCATGTATCACATCCATCAACAGGAAACAAACCACTACATTGCGTAAAGCATATGTAAAGTGTCCCTGGCAACTGTCTTCTATTTAGTTGTCACATTGATCCTATATCATGCTATTTCCTACAAAGTTAAACTCTCACTTCTTTAAATTGTAAGGTCAGCAGAGTTATATATCTTTCCGCTCTTTATCCAAAAATATTGTCTCAGTCCATGTCCCAATAGCTAAAATGCATAAAAACCTATGACCAAATTAAA
This sequence comes from Rhinolophus hipposideros, assembly GCF_964194185.1. NCBI lineage: Eukaryota > Metazoa > Chordata > Mammalia > Chiroptera > Rhinolophidae > Rhinolophus > Rhinolophus hipposideros. The sequence goes on along the minus strand of NC_138052.1, from coordinate 4,006,773 downwards.
ACTCTGTTCCATTTTGACAACTGTAAAGAAAAAAAAAGAAAGGTTAAAATAAGTTGGAAACTGCTTGTGCAATGTCATTTAAGAAGAGTTGTTTTCCTTTGTATCATTGTAAAGTAAGAGCACACTACAGATAGAGTTTGGTATTTAGTGTTTAGGGGTGGAAAATATTATTAGATTAGATTAAAGAGGTAACATCAGAGATTATAGGACCAGGTTTAGAAAGATTTGAAGATGAACTATTCTTAGGAATCCTAAAAACATGTAGCATCTCTCCTAATGCAGTCCATCTAAATCTGATTTCAGAACTGCTAACAGCAAGCTGGATAATCTTAGGAAAATTACAACTTTTCTGGGCATCAATTTCAAGTGACAAACAGAACCCTTAAACTTTTTGTAAGAAAAGAATGAGAAATTTTACTTAAGTTAAGGTAGATATTAGCTGGAACACACTAGAAACCAAGGGCTATTGAAGTATGATAATATGACTGTTGTGGCTGGTAACTGGTCACAGTCCCAAGCCCTCCTAGTGACTCACCTTTTTGTCTGCCCCACCTCTCCCTTGGGGCCTTCCCAACCTAATCTGTGTGCATAACCAAGAATCATTCAACATTTTAATTATTATCTCTATAATAACGCCATGCACATAGTACATAAACAGTCCGTGACTGCCAATTTGTCAATAATGCATGTAGGATGACATATTATTAAATATCATTTTATATTTGTAAACATATAATCATCTTGAGGTTGTTTTGCCTTAAATATAGATTATAATTAATACCATTTCTTTTCAAATACACACAGTATGCAATAACGAAAAATTACAAGAGCACAAGTCCCACCAGCCAAAACGCAGGATGTCAGCCATATGCCAGATTGGAGAGTCCTATGGAGCTGCCAATACAGCCTTTAAGAAAGCAGATGTCACTTCTGCGGGAATACTTTTCACTCCTGCTCACTTAATTCTTACATTACTAATTAGCATTAGCCCACACAGAACTGAAATTATTCTCTGAGAAAAGATGCCTTGACTCTTTTAGTTATATTTAAATGTCAGACTTTATGCTATTACTTTTGTTGGTACATCCTCTGCTCCCGGTGTTTTCTCCTGCTCGGCCTCCTTCCCTTCCTTTACTCAGTGTTCGTGTGTGGAGTGGACAGAATGTCCCCACCCTCGTTTGAGTGTTAGTAGTCGTCTCATGTTCAGTGAGTCTGCAGACCAACTGCTGATCCGAACCCCATACCACGCTGTCCCCTCGCTCAGTAAATAACTGCTCTATCATTTCCAATTTCCAGGTGACAATAAGTCCTTTAAAGCGCACTTACTTTTCATTTCTTTCCTAGCTGACAGCCAACACATTCAAACATTTTACCCTACAAATTATTCTAGAAACAGAAAACTTACTTTGCAATTATCTTTTGTCTGAAATACTGCAAGAGGCTCTTAAGTAGTGTGGTTAAAAAACAGTAACAACAACAAAAGAAAACTCTTGAGTTGCTGCCTGGGCATTTTGCAGTAAAACAACCCTGCTCACACCCAGAGTCTAGACATTCCGATAAAGAGCTGAGTTTAAAATTCCTGCTACAAGTTTCTGCTTTGCTTTTCCCAGAGTTGAGCTAGCAAAAAGTGAGTGACCTCCACCCCAACCACCTTATAAATAATATGTGTTTAATATCCTGCCCTCTATCTCCTGCTCCTTGTGACCTGGGATGCAAAACGTCCCTTCCCCACCTCACTGCATCTTCCACTTCTAAGATCCGTCAGCAATAAATCTTGTGAGTTTACTTCCTTTATGTGAATGTACTGAAACTGTCCCTTCAATCACAATGACACAGGGATTTTCACTTTCCCAGTGTGGGAGGTTGGGTGCTAAGGGAGCTACCTGCTGACCCCTTGTGGGTGGTAGTGCCTCCTCATTCAGCAGGTCATAACCTGCAGATTCTTAATTTAACACTCTAGCTCTGACTTTTCAGCAAAAGTGAGTTCCCAGATAGCACACTCATGCTCTACTATCTACTCCCAAAATGTCAGCCTTTGGAAATGTCAGTGCCTTCATGCCATTCCTTTTCTCATAATCCTCATTTTTCTTCCTTTCTCAAAGAAGCACAAACCTCAAGATTGTTGTATGAATGGAATGAGAAACCTTGCTTAAATCAGGGTAGATATTATCTGGACCATACTAGAAACCAAAGGCAGTTCAAGTATGATAATGTGACAATAGTGGCTGGTGAATACTCACAGACCAAGCCCTCCTAGTGCCTATCACCATTTTCTGGTCAACTCCACCTCTCCCTTGGACCTTTCCTGACTAATCAGTGCATAACCAATAGTAAGTAGTTCAACATTTTGATTACTACCTCATTTTAATAATGCCATACACGTAGTAAATACATACCGGTGTATGATTGCCAATCGGCCAAGAATCCATGTGGAAAGTACTTTCAGTAGTTAGACATGCCTTATAATTGTTAAATATTATTTTATATTTGCAAATATAAAATCACATTGAGAAGAGGAACCAAATTCTCTACCATGCACTATGAGGCCCGCTCTGCTGTCTTCCACTAGCTATCTCCCTCTCTACAGTGATCTCCTTAGTCTTCCTGAACTAGCCAAGCACATCTTTGGTATTTGTCATTTTTTCTGTATTGTGTTCTCCTTTAGATAGAATAGCTTCCCTCTGGCACTCATTCAAATGTCACCTTAAACATAAGATTTTCTTCTCCACCCTCAATGACAGTGAGCCTCCACACAGTACAGGTGTTACCTTCCCTGTGCTTTACCTTTTCTGCTACACTTATCACCATCTGAAATATTATAGTACTTGCTGATGACTTTTTCAGGTTCCTTCTTTCTAAAAGAATACAAATATAAGCCACAGGAAAGAAAGTAATTGTTTCTCTTTTTTTATTGCTCTATTCCCAGTGCTTAAAACAAAGCCTGTCACATAATAATCAGTCGATATATGTTGTTAAATGATTGGGCCAAGCATCTGCCACATATTAAGTACTTTACTTGATCCTAGGGATACAAAGATTTTGGAAAATGACACTTTTTCTCAGAGTTCTCATAGATTTCTCTCCCTAGGGCTAGGTTAGAAACAGAGGTATTATGCCCTGTCTACATATCCCACTACATATTGGGTTAATTTTCTCAAAATAGATGTACCTACTATGTACACCCTCAAGAAAGAGGTGTTAAACTAGACCTGGTTTTATCATAAAGGTTAATAAATTCTTCGGACAATTTGGAAGTGTGAAAATGGGAAATGATTAAATCAATTTCTTTTTACAAATGTGTTCAGAAAAACTGATTAACTCTAAATCTGTTTAGTTCTGAATAATACTCAATAATTAATTATTAAAATAATTGAGAAGATTGGACTAAATGAAAACTGAATGTTTATTTACAAAGTAGGTTTAGAAAATGTAAACATTGAATACTAGCTCTGAATATGCTTCTTCAAAAGGTTTTCTTCCAAGCCACTGATGCTGATTGTGACGAATCTCAACTCTCAAAATACTAGGAAAAGGATTGTAGGGTAATTTGTAGGGTGTATACAGCTAGAAGGAATTTGGCCAAATTGCACATGTAGAAGTGGTCACAAAAATAACTCTTTAACTCATCATCTGATGTTTGAATCTATATCAGTCATTCAATCAGGAAGTCCGTCTTATAACAAAACCCTCCTGTGAGGACAAACCATTATTTTTAATTAAAATGTTTACTTTTTCCCTAAACAATAACACCAAATATGCAATGTGTGAAATGAGCCGAGGCAACACAACACAAACATTATGAACTTGCAAAATAAATTTTCTTTGCCATTTTTTTCTATGTGAAGAATTATAAAATTGCTATTTTAAACTGCCAATGAATTCTGCAAATCAAAATAAAGTTACTTGAAATGTTAATGTTATTCTGTATTACTGATTAAGTTAACCAGATTAATTTTGTGCTTATTTACAATTTATAGCAAAGTCTGTATTAATTTTTCCATTCAGTCTACTTGATACATTTGCTAAACATTCCTATCAATATTTCAGACAAGATGGAGCACCTGATTAATTAAAATATCTAAACATCATTGCCTGATCTTAGCTAATTTATCTTGTATTGACAAAATCAAAAGTACTTAAGAAATGAGCACACAAAATATTACTTACCATATTGTAAATGCCAACCTTGTTGGGAGCCAATATTATGTTTTGAATGCTTCCTTGATTTAAATTTCTCAGCATAATTGAAAAATTTTAAAATAAATCTCACATATTAAAAATAATCTGGTTACAACAAGACAAGACATATTAGACTCATTTTAAAACATTCTCATTTAAATACTTAGCACTATGCTTCTACTCAATGGTTATATCAAGCAAATCCTCCAAATTGGCAGTAAAAATGTAATTGCCTGAGAAATAATATAATAAAAACTGAACAACAGATATATGGAATCTTCATTATAACTCTGGAGCAAGTCAGAAATAAAAGAATTGATAGTGTTTGTTCCTGATATTTTAGACTTATATTCTTAAACTGTTTATGTTGCAGCTATGTAAATTTATGGTTTGGTATGAAAAAAATGCAAAGTTAGAGAGTTCATTCCTTTCTGCCTCTTAAAAGCACAGATTAAATTGTAAAATCAAATCCTTTATTATGAATTAATTAAAGAAAAAACAATCTCCTTGGGAAAAGAGAGTTTTAATATAGTTCCCCATATTTTCTCTAACTTTACCCATGTATCTCTTATTTGATGACTGCTTCCCAGGATGAGAGAGACTCAGTTCTTGTTAACACCCTGAAAGCAGATTTCATCCTTACCTTTGACTGTCTGGTGAACTTCACTTTGCAACTGGACTTTGGGTTAATAGGAAACACCTGAGAACCTTTCATCTGAGCCTTCCAAGATAATCACACCTCCTTCATGGCTCTGTAATGTACAATTATGAAAGTACCGATTGCACTATCTTTTTAAAATAAGATGATCTGTTTCTTCAGTTGACAGTAAGATCTTTGAAAGTGTGGACCAAATGTTCATCATCCCTGAACCACAGAAACTGGCACAGTTTTCAGAGCTTAGAGGTGATTCAGTACAAAGTGAAAAACCTGTTTTAATAATCTTTAGAAAGCTCCTGAATTTCTATTTATTCATTCCTACAAGTGGACCAAAAATTGTGGGTTTATAACAGTGAATAGAAATTTGGCAGACTTGACTGATAGAATAACAAAATGCAAGGAAAATCTGTCAGAAGAATCATTGTCTTGCATTCATACCAGCCATTGTGATCACAAAATATGGTGAATGCTGCTGCCGAGTGCCATCCAAAGGAAAGACAGGGATCTTCAACATGGGAAGTGGCGCATTGAACCTTAGTAACAGTGTGTGACAAGTTTCAACTTGTTCAGTGCAGTCGGTTGGCTGTGAGCTATGGTTGAAAGAAGGTGTGTTATAAAGTGTGTCCTAAATCATCCTCCATCATGACAATGCTCCATGTCACACATCGCTTCTGTTATATGGCAATTTCTGTCAAATGAAAACATTACGGTGTGTCCTCATCCACCTTATTCACTGGATCTGGCACTTCTGGCTCTTCCCCAAAGTCAAAATGATTCAGGATGTCGAGGCAGCCACAACAGTGAGATTAAAGACACTCACCAAAGAGGACTTCCAGAACTGCTTCGGAAAGTGGCAAGAATGATAGAACAAGTGTGTTCCTAGTGGAGGGTGGGTATTTTGAGGGTGATTAATGGCAATGTGTCTTTTATTGTAATATTTTTCTTTTTATTTAAACATTCACTGTATCGTTTAATCACACCTCGTATATCCATTCAGAAAGCATTTGCCAAATAGCTCATATATGAAAGACACTTAGCTCATTTCTGGCAATACAATGATATTCTTTTTTCAAAGATCTTCAAACATAGTGGTAGGATGTTTGCAGTTGTGTCACAATATACAGTCCACACAGGGATAGTGGGTTTCTTCTACTAAGCCGTTGTTTTCCCAGTACTTCATTCCTCACATGCACTCTAGTACAAATTCATGCCAAGAAGTTCAATTAATGAGGACAACACAAACAGGGGACCTTAAACACTAAATATTGTCAACTGAAGGTCATCACCACCAATTTAACACCAACAGGAATTCCAAATTTGGGGTGTGGAGAAGGGTGAGAGACTTTATTCAGTGAAAACAGTTCAATCATGAAACAGCACAGCTGTGGAACAGCAGGAACATGCAGGAGGCTTGGCAGCTGTGTCTGTAGCTTTCCTCTGAAATGCAGTGTGTGTAAGGGACCTCTGCAAACAATGGCTGCTAGGCAGTGGTTATGAATTTGGGCCCAATGAACCACGAGCAGTCTTTTTGGCAGGTGCATTCTTTTCAGAGTCAACAATGTAAATGTATAGATTGAATGTGGATACTGAAAATTCCCAACAAATCCCAGGCTTTCAATAACTGTGGCTTCCCTCATAAACACCACACTATCCTGATTAGCATATGCTGTCTCTCCTGTTCCTGGATCACAGCCTCCTTGTCCTGTCGTCACCAGGGTGCTAGACATTCTCATCTCAACGTGAAGCTTGCTTTGAGCCTCTACTTGGTCTTTACAGAAGGGAGGACAGTGCCCTCAGCTTGGCCCTCTCTCTCTCCAATGAATCCTTACCTTTGTGCTCTGCACATGGCCTCTGATGGTCTGAGATTTGGGCATCCAGTGCTGTCACTATTGGGGAGCAATTTTGTTACACAGATATTGAGTGTGAATTACTGTATATTCACCACTCTGTCTTCACTCTGTCTACAACCATTTGTTGGATTACTGGCTTTCCCCTCTCCCCAAGAAACAGTTATTAAGTAAAGAGATGTGAGCAAAATGAGATGTAACCTCTGCTTTTATGAAGTTTACATTCCCTGAATAGAGAATGTGCCTATATTTCAGGTCTATATGTCTTTACTTGTGCTATTTTCTCTCTTCCCTTCCCCTTATAGTTTCCAAAAGCTAAACATGAATGCCCACTATTTTTAGAAGTGTGTCTTTGTGTGTGTGTGTTTGACACTATGTCCACCTTCCAAACACACACACACACACACACACAACGTACATAAGTATGTGCATGCACACACACACACACACACACACACACACCGTCCAAATAAAGTAAATATGATTTTTCTATCAAAAATGTTCTCGCTGCATGTAGCTTACATTTTCCTTTTCTCTTTACTATCTATAAGATGCAGCACAGCATGTAGAACATAGAAATTCTTCAGTGAGCGCCCCATGAATGATGAATAAATAAATAAACAAATAAACGAGTGATGAACCCACATCTGCAATCATCCACTTATATGGCAGCAATTAATATATATTTTTAAGAAACTTGGTAATTTCTGACAGATTATTATTTCCAAATATTGACTGTCTCTGCCTGTGTGACCACTATACTTCGTCTGCCTCTTGATGTTAGGCTAAGTTAAATGACTCATTTTGGCAATAAAATGAAACAGAAATCATATCACTGACTCTTGAGCAAAAATGTTAAAAACAGTTGCATGGTTCTATCATTTCTCTTTTTCCCCTGTCATCTGAAATCACTATGTCCCAAATGGGGGCTCTGCCTTTCTCTAGCATATAGGAGATATGGAACAGTGACACAATTAAAATCACAGATGTACAGAGAGCAAGGAGTTGTGAATGAACATTGCCACAATAGAGTCACTTATGTCAAAGGAACAAAAATGGAGCCAGTAGGCCATGAAGAGATTACCTTATGCTCACGCCACTTATAAACTTTTGAACAAGCTGTAAGACCACATCCTGACTTTACTTCCTCCTCACCATGGCAACAATACCCTTTGTACTCTTTGTCTTGAAAGGAGCCAATCCAATTCACTGACTAGCATCCCTCATTTGCATAGAGGACCTAAATAAGGTTTTGAACTATTGGGCTTTTTTGCTGGCTATCGAAGTACATTTTGGTACTTGAGTACCTCAGAGTCTCACCACCCAGATCTGATCAATTCTTTTTGAATTACTCATCACACCATGTTAGATAGCCAATTGGATACGTTTCTTTTCTTACAAATTTTGTGTTTCTTCCTTTATAAACCCTGTCTTTTTCATCTTCCCTATAGTGCAGCTAGAGTTGCTACCTAAATCTATGTCTATTGGATTACAATCCTTTGCTCAATATAAATGCTTTTTATTCTTTATTACAGCTTAAAGTTTTGTGGGTTTTTTTTTGTTGTTGTTGTTGTTGTTGTTGTTGGATTTTTTTTTTTTTTTTTGGTTGACAAAGTAAACCTTTGCTCTTTTAAGCCATTGAGATTCAGGGGTTGATTATTACTATGGCATAATTGAGACTAAGCTAAATGATAAATGAAATATCAGGGACTTGTTTACTTGATGGAGGAATTATCCAAAATTCCTAATAGTCTGAGACCCTCAAATTGTTTTTTAAAAATGTATTATTGTTCCCTGAGAATGTACTGAACATCAAGCATTAAGTCACTCTTATATTTATAGTTATTATAACTATATTGAGGTGGGATCTATTATAATTTATAGATGAGCATGGAGGTACAATCAATAGTAGCCATTACATTTGTTGAGCTTTTATTATGTCCCTCGTCTACATCAGGTTTTAATATTTGCAATCATTCTAGAGGTGGTGACTCACATAAATACAGAGACTTTATTCTTTGGCTTTTAATTCTCTCTGTTTGTGAGGTGTGTGTGTTGTGTGTGTGTGTGTGTGTGTGTGTGTGTATGCACACATGCATGTGGTGGAGAGGTTAATGTTTTATGCAGGAAACATACAACCACTGCTGCATGTACCCGTAATATCTATCAGTTTTGTAGAGTAGTTCAAGTTCTTGTAACACACTTTCTTTTTGTAAAATAGATGATGGTTCTTCCTACATCATAATACAATTGTAAAAATAAATAGCAAACACTACATGTAAAAATCTTTTGAAGGCACAATTTCTTCTACATATGTTAGGCTGCTCTGTTTTTATTAACAGTGAAGAATGAGCATGTCACTTACGATTTTTCCTAATGAGTCAGCAGAACATATAGATGGAAGAAGGTGAACGTTGCTACATGTGCATGTCCCTTGTTGAGCAAAAGAGAAAAATGAATATATAAATTTAAAACTACTTCCAAGTGCCCATACTTTCCCATTATCATATAGTTAGGAAAAGATGATTTATGAACTCCTATTTATTAAATGAAAAAAGGGGAATCAGAAAGCCAATAGAATTATAGCATTTAATGGCATGCTAGCTGAAGGAAATCTCACTTGGAATTACCAATGTGAAGAATTGGAAAACATCTCAGACATACACTGACCAATATCATCATTTCACAGTGTGAAAAACTGAGGCATGAAAAGAGGAAAATGTCTGGCCTAAGATAATTCTAGTAATTAGTTCACATAAGACAGCTTAACACATTTTCGGACATCAGAGTTTGTTTGAGCTGAAATTTTAGCCTCAATAAAATAACGTTAAAGAAATTTTCATTCTTCTGTACCTGACTGTAACGCAAGTAGTGGTTAGAAGTTATTTGGGTTTTGTGCTAGTACTTAAATCTGCACCTTGCAATCCATATCTTTTATTTATTTTAACATTTGTCAGTCACATTCTAATGGGACTGAATTCTGTTAGGCAAATGGTATCATGTCAGGACGTAAAAGGAATCCTTAGAAGAATAATGCTTTGTCGTTTACTTTTTAAAAGTCTGGTTTTTGAATCTTGATTACACTAGATTAATAGTCTAACTGTAGAGCTTAGATAACAAAATCATTATATGCCAACACAGCTAACAGGCTACCTAAACAGAGGCAAATTTTTAATGAGCATTAAGTAGGTTCCTCTGAAGTAGGATCTATGAAAAGGATCATGAGTGTTTTAAGTGAACAGTATTTGCATTGCTTAATATAAGACATCAAATGTCAGATTCCCTTTGAATTTTATAAGGCACTTAGAGCATCAAGCAGAAACACTGACTGAAGTTAAAGAATACCACTATTTGCAAAAGTCCAAACATTGTTAATAGATATCTCTATAAGATAAAAATTTTAGTAAAAACAATAATAATAGAAAGAATAACTGGCCATCCATTAATATTATAATGTAAATTAATTTGCTCAGTTAAAATATTAACACCTCAAAAAAAATGGCTCTGTAAAGGGCACTAAGCACAAGACATTTGAGAAAAGGCAGGTCTAACTCAGATACTAGACTAGAGGCTTTTGCAAGGTACACAGAAAATGCCAGGTCATAGGAAAGCATCACACAAGGGACATTGGGAGGGGACTAAAGGAAAACTTCAATGATTTTCCTAATCCCTCTCTACATAAAGAAAATTATACTAAAATAAATTAACCACAAAACTTCCAAGTGTACATCTACAGTTAGCCTTCAAAACAAGACTAACCAAATAAATTCCTAAGCCCTATCACCTCAAGAACCAAGAATATTTGCAAAATTATGCAAACATTTTTAAAAAAATGGGAATCTGAGATTTTTTAAGGAGTTTTCTTTGTTGGATAGAGGATCACTCATTCTTTTACAATGTTTATTGACATTTCTCTGATAAAATATAAAACATTCTTGAGTCATATTCTCCAGAACCCCCAATATAAAATGAGTGAGACAAGTATATGATGAGAGTCATAAGGAATGCTTAGTGGATTCAGAGGAGACAAAGAACCTTCCATATGGATAAATCAGGAATACTTCACCACAATAGAGAAGGCATCGAAGTGGCCCTGGGTCTAGTTTTTAAGAATACAAACTTTTACTGGAATCAATCTCTGTAGTTCAAATACTGGTACTGTAACTTATTAGTTATTCACTCTTGGGTAAATTGGATTAGTTAATACCTTAAGTGTGCTTAAGTTAAGAACAGTGTCAAGCATTTTTCTATTTCTCTGGGTAAGCTGCCCACAGTCTGAGATGGTAATAGTAGTTGTAGAAAAAGGGGAGAGAATGACCAGTAAGACAATCTGCATGAAAATGCCCTGAGAAGAGTCTCAAAACAGAACTGAGAGGGGAAGAAGCTGAGAATCCAGGTCACGCTGGGGTTTCTGAATATCTGCTTCTCTTTTATGGGACAGATCACATATGACTTCTCATCACACCAATTTATGAATGTGTCATGGCCCTCCATGACTGGCACCTGGGGAAAGTGGTTAAATACTCATTGAATGCACAGGTGGGTGCCTGTCAAATACTACAATAAAACACTCATGATTGGCTTTCACAACCTCCAAAGCTGAGGCCTGGACTCTCTATTAAGTTGTATGACTACTTTTCTTCCATTTTCATCTTTGATTTTAGTCCTCTGTACTATTTTATCCTCCCTGCTTGTTGCTCTCCTTGCCATAGTAATTTCCTTTCTTTGTCTTCTTCCAAGTCTATTTTTATGTTTGAATACTTTCTCTTACTAAATTACAAGCCTATCCTTAGAACTTTGGTAAAGCCCATTTGCTCTAGAAGCATTCTCTCAAACCACATGTCATGATCATCTCCCCTCAGTTACATCTCTTCAGGATGAATGCTCTATGTGACACAAGTATGTACAGACTGATCTATCTATATCATTTTTTGTACCTGTGATTGGCCTTGAGAGGTTATGTGTAAACTTCCTTTCAGTGGCTCTCTAGTATACAGCTTGGCAGCTTGGTTCAGAGATAACTGTGAAATTTCTAATTATCTGTTTTCTCAGTAATGCAGCTAGATACTGCGTAGATAGGCCAATAAATAACATTTTAAGATCTCATTTCAAATATTAGTAGCAACTCAATATGTAAATAAAAGCTATAAGAGGAATCTGAAGTTTAACCATCCTGAATTCTGACTCAGACAAGACCCAGACCATTGAGCAAATACCACAGGCAGATGCTTCAAGAGGATGGACTTTGCATTCAGACACTATGGTTCCTGCTCCCAGAATCTCACCACAGGAGCCTATTGTATCATGCCTGGGGCCCAGGAAGCCCCAGTAGAGGTGGGTTATATTTTAGAGTATCAAAGAGATGGGGGAAACCTTCATGTTATTAAAATCAAAATAAATCTGTTATAGTATGTAATGCAAAATGCATATAATTTTAAAATTTTAACCTGAAACTTAAAAGTCTTTAGATTCTAGCCAGTGTTTCAGGCAACTACTTCATGTGCTCTAGAGTAATTTGTTCCCCTTCAGTGGGTAAGGTAGAGCTGAGAAGAACCCCATGGAGATTTCTCTACCATGTGGAGGACGCATTGAGTCTCCAGTTGGACTTCTCTTTGTGTAACTGGTTTCACCAGGAGCTGCCTTGAAAGAAGAAAAATCTCTTTCCCTAAAGAGAACATCTGAGGCAGCGCCTTCAAGACAGGAATCCACGGTGTCCTGCCTTGTCATCATAATTAGTCAAACTGTGTTTTGTTTTTGTTTTTAAATTTGAGTGAACGTGTTTGGAATGCTATAATTACTTGTCAGTGAGGAAGATAATTGTTCTAATTATGTATTCATCAGAAATTCAAAAATCACTTAATCTTAGCAATTAACACTGGGACTGTACTTTGAGAATGAATTTTGCATGTCAGTTAACTAATCAGCCCAGTTTCTAAGTTTTGCTTAACTGACTGTAGTTCTTGGGGCAGGAAGGTGGGGCACAAAAGGAAAGAGAAAGTACCAAACTTATTTGGAAAACTATTGGTGGGGTGACTCGATCTAGAACAGCCAATCCCCTCAGAGGTCACCAGTGCAGAGGGCTGTGCTGAGATCTGGTGAACCGTGTGTTTAGAGCAGGGCTTGGAGAAAGGAGGGCTGGGAGGGAGACTGAGGGAGGAGAGGAAGGTAGATAACTGGATAAAGAAACTGGTACATTCTAAAAAATGGAGTATTACTCAACCATAAAGAAGGATGAAATCTTACCATTTGCAATGACATGGATAGACCTAGAGAACATTATGCTAAGTGAAATAAGTCAGACAGAGAAAGACAAATACCATACGATCTCACTTATATGTGGAATCTAAAGAATAGAATAAATGAGCAAAGTAAACAGAAATAGACTCAGAGATATAGACAAAAACAAACTGATGGTTGCTAGATGGGAGGGGTGTGGGGATGGAGGAGAAGGTAAAGTTGTTAAAAAGTACAAATTAGTAGTCACAATATTGCCACAGGGATATGAAAGACAGTTTGTGGAATATAATCAATGATATTATAAAGATTTTATAGGGTGTCAGATGGGTACTTGTCTTATCAGGGAGACCACTGCATGGATGGTGTAGATATCTGACCACTCCACTGTACACCTGAGGCTGAAGCTGAATAATACTGAATGTCAAATATAATCAAATATATATATATATATATATGATATATAAATAAAATATAATATAAAATATATATATATACATATATATATATATATATATATATATATATATATATATATATATATGGTCACAGGATGTGGAGTGCAGCATAGGGAATAGAGTCAATGGAATTGTAACAGCTATACAATGGCAAAGGGGTAGTAAATTGGGAGAGGGGGTTATAACTTTGTGAAGTGTGTAAATGTCTAGCTGTTACATTGTTTTGTACACCTAAAGCTAATAATTTTAAAGAAACACAATATTAAAAAATCCCAAATACAAAAAAAAAAAAAAAAGAATTAGCAAGTTGTTCATTTAACAAACAACTGGGCCCTTTCAAAGTGCAAAACAGCCTCAAACAGAGAGCAGACTTAAGAGGAAATCAAGAGTTAGTGCAAAACAATAGCTAAAGCTTGGGGAAAATCAAGGTACAATACTATAAACTGCATTAGGCAAACTGTGATAAAATATCACATGAATATTTGAGACTATAAAGCTTATCAGCTATTTCAAAGGGGCAGCAGTCCCTCATACAGGAATTAATCAAGCAGCTTTGTCAAATGGAAAGGGTATTTGTTTACTTATTTGAGAGAAGGGGAGAAGGGGAGGGCACTGCATTCCTAGATAAGAACACAGAATCATGCATATAATTTGATTTTAAAACATGTATTTTCAGTTGCATTAAGAACGCAATTAGATAGAATTTTAACAGGATGGCTTCTTGCTACATTGTTTGAAAAACAGTATTTGATTTTTCTTTGAAGTTCTATTGACAATATTTTCATAGATCAAACAAAATGACAGTAAAGTTTAAAGCTAAATGCAGTTGTGTTTGGCTATGGCCTCACACACCTCCCAGTAAGGAGTTCAACTTCTCTATTAATTTTATCCCTTCCTTTCCGTAAAAGCTTCCAAAATTGTATGTTTCAATCACAGGAATGAAGTTAGCATATTTTGGTTTTCTTTTAAAGCTATTCCAAGCTTCAGTGACAATTCCCACTCAATAAACACTATGTGTTTTTTGACATTAGACAGATGTCACTTTTTTCACATACAAGGTGCTATTGTTCTATTTTCTAATTTGTCCCTTTCTATGTCATAAATCTTGGCAAAGGAAGGTTTTGTCTACATATGTAAATAATTCTGTTTTGACTGAATGGAGGAGCTATTACCTGCTTCTGATAGCCTAGTTAAATAACCAATGTCAAAACAATCCTGCTATCTGCGTGTTAAAGCATAGCAAGTGTGACTGACAGAGGCTGTTACAGAATCATGGGTTCTAGACCGACATTAGTTGTTCCCTGGAGGTGCCAGCTTAGGTACCACTTATTTTCTGATTCAATTTCCTCATGGGTTAAATGAGCAAAACATGTTTTATAATTTGTCTTGGTTGTTTTTCCCATACACTCATTTACTCATTGAATTAACATTTTTCCGCCTACCTTCCACATTTCAGATTCTATGCCTGTTTAAAGGCTCCCAGAATCCAGTGCAAAGAGAGACAGGCCCCTTGTTCGCAGCCTCTCTCACAAGCTATATACGTCCTCATTTCTTCCCATAAATGCCTAGGGCTCTCAGGACCCCCTTTGGAGCCTTTGCTTCTTATTCCCTCAGTCATTTCCTCCTCAATGTTAATGACTCTAACATGTTTCTCCACCTTCTCTCTTATGTATCTGTTTTGAGAATATCACTGCTTGTATTTCTCAGACACCTAAAATCTGTCTCGCACCTCTCCTTGTCTTTCTATCCAAACCTGTTCTTCATCTGTCAATGCCCAACTCGATGAGTAGCTCCTCTACCCATGCCATTTTCTAAGCCTTACCCTAGGTCAACAGTGTTAACTCTTTTCTCAGCCTCAGGCAGTACTTTTAATAAATCGCCATAAGAATTTTACCATACTCGTTTTAAAGATCTCAAATCCATTTGCTTGTTTTATTCTCACTATCTCTCTGTTTAGGCTACACCATCACTCAATTTCAGGCAATTGAAAATTTACTTTTGAACATCAGCATACTTCCAATATGGAGAGGTCTTTAGAGGCTATTCATTTTCCAATTCATTAATTCTCTACTATGCAAAGAGTAAGCTTTCTCATTTGTGTTTCAAATCATAATTTCATTCTACATTCCAATTCATTCTCAAATTCACTCTTCACTTTGCAGAAAGTAAGATTTCCCATGTGTTTAAAATCATAATAGTTACACTATATTTATAAACACAATGTTTATACTTATGAAAAAATTAAGGTTCTCATAAGCAAGTATCAGGTCAAAGGTAAATACAAATCCAATTTGCAAAACTTCTAGAAAGTAATGATAATAAAAATACTAATTTCAGAACCAGAATGAAACAAAAGAAATGTTCAGAGGAACTAAACTATATATTCACAGCAATACATAAGAAATAATGAAAGTGAGTGAATTATCTCACTGAAAGTTGAAAAAATAACAGCCAAATTAGCTGAAGAGAAGAATTGAAGATAAAACAAATTAATCATTTAGAAAAAAAAAAAAAACCTAACAAGAAACCAACTAACAAATAGATAAGGTATTTTTTGTATAAATATAATTGATAAAGCAATAACTTACCTGAGAAAAAGAGAAGAGAAAAAAACACAAAATGAGCACACATAGTAGAGACAAGGAGAAAATAATCACTGAAACAGAAAGAGTAGAATAAGTAATATAGGAGACTTTTTTCAGCAGAATTCTACCAAAAAACACACATTTCTAATATTACTTAAACTGTTCCAGATTGTAGGGGGAAATGAGGCCATTCCTAAATTATTTTAATGAATAAAATATAATATTGATTTGAAATATAAAAATGATTGTATGAAAAGAAAAACTACAGAATAATTTGTTTTATGAAACCCCATTCTATGAATTCAAGGATGGTTCACTACTATTAACAAGTATGTTGATAAATTGATTATATTATTTCATTTAATAATAGAAATTATATAAACCTCCATAGAAGCTGAAAAATATTTGACAACTTTCAACTACATTCTTGGTAAAATACCAACAACTGTAAGATGATAGAAATTGACGTTTACACACACACACACACATACACACACACACACACACACACCAAATCCAGCTTAACAGAGACAGACACTGGTTACATTACCACTTTTTAAAGTTAGGAATAAGACACATGACCACTCTCAACTAACTTTTACAGTTATTATATAACTTTTCACTGGAGACATTAGCCAATGCATCGAGCAAGCAAAAGACATTAGAGAATTAACAATAGTAAGGGAGACGCTAAAACACACAGAGAACACACACATTATTTGTGAATGATGTAATTATATAACAAAAGATCCGTAGAAAGCATACAAGGACAAAAAGAAAGAACTGCTGAAAACAGCAACTCACCTCAAGGAGATAGCAAGATACAGAGTTAATATTCAAAGGCTAATAGCCTTAATGTATAAAGGTAACTAATAAGATATAATCAAGGTAATACTTCACTTTTAACAGTGGAATAAAAAAACAAGCCTAGGAATAATATAAAAAGAAATATGCAGAAAACAACCATATGTAGAAACTTAAAAAAACCCTCTTTAATTACATAAAAGTAGAAAAGTAGACTAGATGAATAGAAATATATAACAAGTTATTTTTTAATTAAATTTTTGGGGTGACAATTGTTAGTAAACTTACATAGATTTCAGGTGTACAATTCTGTACCATATCATCTACAAATCCCATTGTGTGTTCACCACCCAGAGTCAGTTCTCCTTCCATCACCATATATTTGATCCCCTTTACCCTCATCACCCACCCCCCACCCCCTATAACAAGTTTTTAATAGAATGACTCACTGTCATAAAAATTCAATTCTTTAATTTATTTACAAATTAACATTAAGTCAATGAAAATATCAAGTTTTATTTCTAGAATTAGATAAGCTGACTATAAATCTCATATAAAACATGAACAAGTAAATATGGCCGTGACACTGAAAGTAAAAAGGCAATAGGTGATTAAGAGATATTAAATATATTATACTTAATACTTAAGAGATATTAAGAGATATTAAATATATTATAAAGACTCAAAAAATGTTCTAAATGTACTATTGACAAATGAATGGAAAATCAAAACAAAGAAATGGGATAGAAAGTCCACAAATAGATCCAAATATTTATGTATAATGAATAGATATATATTTAATAAATATAAATATAATATTTATATATATTATATATAATTATATATAATAAATATAAATATATATATATATATTTAACATATGAGGTATCTCATATATATATATAAAACATATGAGGTATATAAAACATATGAAGAAATTACATTATATATATATGTATGTATACATATATATGTATGTATATATGTATATAAAACATATTAGGTATCTCAAGCTGAAAAATAACATATTTGAATACATATAAACTAACATCTTTATGTGTGGTCCCCAAAACACAAATAAAGAGAGATGACAAACTGGGAAAACCTTTTTTGTATTATTAAGAGCAGCATGTCTGCAATAGCAGAAATCAAAAATCATCCAAGTCATAAATCAGGGCTAGTTAAATTCAGCCTTATGCATGCACACAGTGAAAGCCTAAGTAGTTGGAAATTAAGGAACCAGAATATGTTGTTGATCGAACTGAGGGGTAAAAGGAATGTGTATGTTTTGCTATCTTTTGAAGTAAGCAAGAAGAAATATGCATATCTGTTGATATTTGAGGAAAGAAATACTGGAAAAATAGCTATGCTCTTACTGCTGTGCTTTGCACGGGCTAATCCTCTGTCTAGAAGACTTCCCCTCCTTTGTCTTCAGATCATTCCTATTTACCCTTCAGATCTCCCTTACTATGTATATTTCTCTGGAAATTTTCATAGTCTCTGTGGCCCAACAATTTGTTGGAACTCTTCCTGTGTGATCATCTCTACTCAAGCTCAGTTTACCAAAGAATACTATAATTGACTGTTTCTTTCATTGTTGTTTTTTGTTTTTGTTTGTTGTGTTTTTGTTTTGTTTTATGAATTCCTTAAATACCTTGGTAAAGAACTATAGTTAATCTTTGTTGTAGTCCTTCCACCTACAAAAGTCTATGAACAAATGATTGAATGAATTAAATTAAAGAATTATAAATTAATTGTAACCTGGGGCAGGTAGAGAAGAAATCCAAGATAGGTTTCCTTCAAGATATCTTTTTCCCTTACCTCCTATCTCATCCTTTCCGAATGATTACCTATATACATACTTTTTCTTTTTATCCTCTTTAAAGAGACATAGTATTCTTAAAGAGACAGAAGTTAAGTGCACATTTGGGAGAAATCCTTTAAATCTGTCGGTAGAATACTTGGTTAGTGTGAGAAAGTAGTGATCATTGATCAGGCACATGCTATGTTCCAGGAACTCTGCCATGTCTTTTGCATAACCTGTCTCTCCAAATAAGAAGACAGCATGCCATCATGAAAAGAGAAATGGTTTCTTAGTCACAGTGGTAAACTGGTTAACAAGTGAAGAATATACACTTTTTTATCCTTAATCTCACACACCGCCATTCTGGTTTCAGAGGAAATTATTATGGCTCCTTTACTCAGTTCATCTGCAGCTCATGCCTGTGTCCTGCTGCTGCAAAATCCCAGTAGCCACAAGATGAGAAAAATATAGTTATTTATTAGGAATAAAAAATAATTTAACATTCACTATTACCTGATTTTTCCCCCTTGACTTGTCAATGATGCAGGGAAGTTTTGGAGGCCCCAGACATGTGTCCTGGGGGACTATCCTAGTCCTGAAGGCATCATTCAGAAATCTGTAGAACAGGGTCCTCGGGAAAATAATCAGACCCTTGTTCCCCAGTTAGTGCCACAAATAGGGATACTAGTGTGTAATAATTTTGTTTTAAATAACTGTTTTATTTTTCAATTACAGTTGATACACAATAGTATATTAGTTTCAGGTGTATAACAGTGATTAGACATTTGTATAACTTACGAAGTGATCACCCCAATAAATCTAGTACCCATCTGATACCATATATAGTTATTACAATATCACTGACTATATCCCTTATGTTATACCCTTCATCCCCATGACTATTTCGTAACTACCAATTTGTACTTCTTAATCCCTTCAACTTTTTCACCCTGCCCCTAGACCCTCTCCCATCTTTTACCCCAACAAATCTAGTATCCCTTTGACACCATACATATTTATTATAATATTATTGATTATGTTCTTTATGCTATACCCAACATCTCCATAACTACATATATATACATATATACATATATGTATATATATATACATACATATATATATACATATATATATATATGTATATATATATATATATATATGTATATATATATGTAATTATAGTTGGAAACCCCATGGCCATCTTGTGGTTACCGACTGTTTTCTAATCCCCTCACCTTCCTCCTTATCCTTGTCATTTTCCTTATTCCCCCTTATCATGTCCACTTCAAAAAAACTAGTAAATAAAATAAAATCCCCTTATTTTGCATCACATCCCTTTAAGATACCACTGTTCATGCCCTTGGATAATGTGCTCACAAAGTTTGTTCTAGCTATATCCTGCCATATTTTCAGGCTTTTAAATATTTTTATAAAGGTATTTATCCAGTTGTTTATAGTAGTTTTCAGCAGTAGGTTTGCCCTTAATTACATAGCCCATCATTTCAGAAGCGGAAAATACCTGTGCTGGAATGGTAGGAGAACAGTGGTTCTCTTGGATGAACAGTGTTAGATCTTCCTGAATTCCAGGAAAAAAAGAAGTTTGCGTGTTAGATCTTTGAATACAGCTCTGCTCCCTTTATTGAGATTGTTAATTCAGGTACACTGATTACAAATATGGGATAGCCTTTATCCTCTATATCACTTATCTCTTTAAATGTTTTAATCTCGCTGATTGTGCTTGTTTTAAAAGTTGACACATGTACTTTTTAACCAGGTCTATTCTGTTTGACTAATAATATTATTTGGATCCTCAATATGCTTTCTTAACTCTCCATTATTTCTTCTTTATTCTGTTTATCACTTAATTTTTTAGTTTTACCTTGTTCATCCATGTTTTTGTCAAACATGTTTTTGTTAAAGGCTTACCACAACTGACTCTACTGACATTTTAGTCAGGGTAATTCTTTGTTGTGGATGGATGAGCGGGAAGTTTTCTTGTGCATTATAAGATGTTTAGCGTCATCTCTGGCTTATCATTTCTTGATACCAGGAGCAACCTTCCCTCCAATTATGGCAACCAAAACTGTCTCCAGACATTGATACATGTCCTGTGGGGCCAAAACCACTTTAAGAAAATTATTTCTTACTTCTATCTTGACATTTTGTTGATCTTTGCATACTGTGGGACTTTTTTGCCCTTTATCTCTGTTTGCTTTTCACATATTCCATGTGTTGTTATTATTGTTGTTGTTGTTACTATTATTTGTTAGATTTTGTAAATTTGCTCACATTTATTATGACTTGAGTCCTTTTACACTTCATCTGAGACCTGTTTTTCTTATCCACTGAGCTAAAACTTGATAAATCTGACAATTGTCAATATTGACTAAAGATGGCATAGCAGAGAGATAAACAACTGGATTGGGAACTGAATTCACTTCTACAAACAGCAGTTAAAGGATGAACTTTTTGCGAGGCATGTGTGAAAGATCCAGCCTGGGTAATACCTTAAAGGCATTTTGCCTGAAAGAGCTACATAGCGTTGGGGGGAGAGGGTGATGGACCAACTCAAAATGGGTTGGACAAGGATTGTGATGCAGAATTGTCATGTGGTCCTTAAGGAAAAGTCATCAGCCATTTTTCAGAACTCACAAATAAAATTCCTTGTGTGGTACTAATGAGAAAGCCACAGACCTACCTGATGAGAGTAAAGCTAGCTCCAGACAACACCACAACTAAGACTACCATCAACTGTTGTGGCAGAACCAGTCACAAAAGCAGTGTTCTTCCCTTTAGTCCCTTCTCATCTCCCCAAGGAATCACATAGAAACCACATACAGGTGACAAGGACAGGAAATAGAATAATTAGCATTTAAGTCCAGGTCTCTAATATAGGCTCACAAAGAACTCCATTTGTATCAGCTCATAAATCTCCATAATCCATTTTCAAGCCTCTCTTCTGATATGTGGCCATGGTATTCATCTATGGCTCTTTCCTAAGGAGACAAAAGAATGATGAAAACATAGAGAAACTTATAAAATTTCAGTAGAAGTCAGCCCATTGTACACTGGAGTTATTCAGTGTACTGGAGCATATCTGTTTCCTCAAGGTGAAGGTGAAACTTGTGAGGGCAGGACCACCATCCTAGTCATCTCTGAATTTCAGTACTTATCAGGTGGTTTGGCACATGGTAGATACAAACTTTATATTGAATTAAACTTCCTTGAAGTAAGTTTTCTGGCTAAACCAAGGCATACACTACTCCCTTGGAGAAGTGCAGAATGTGTTCAGCATTTTAAAATAAAGAAGACACCGTATTTGAATAATTTGAAACTCCTACACTACCACTATTAATTTTAACAAAGGTAGCAGGAAAAATGAGATCCTTGGCAAAAGAGTAGGTAGCAATAGTTTCCCTGAACTTATCTAAGACATTTGTTCTCTTGGAAAGAAACACCAAATTTTATCTTACGTTCTTGCTCCAAATGGAAGAGAATTCCCAATTTCAAAATGAGTTGGATTGGCATTTAATTCCCAGAGATAAAGGAAAAAGAAGATTAAATAATTATTTGAAGTACTCTATGTGAGATGATTTTTCTTCTCATATTTCTCATCTCTCATAATATGAGTTCAAAGAACGAAACAGGAATTTGTTTAGCTTCCCCTTCTTAAATTATCTGGGAGTAGCCCTTTGCAATCTCTACTCTGTGCCTTTAAATCATCGGAGTTCTGAAGCTGCTACAAGTTATTCACACTGTTTATCTGCTGGCAAAAATGAAACAGCTCAGGTGTCCAGCAGCTGTTATCAGTTATGACTGCTAAGGCTGCACAGCATGGGGGACCGAGAATCTGCTCTCTGATAAAGATAAATATAGGGGTACCTCAAAGGTATTGTGGGTTGGGTTCCAGACCACCACAATAAAGTGAGTATTGCAATAAAATGAGTTGTGATCTTTTTGCTGGTGGAAGGTATTGCCTTTAATTTGTAAAAAATACAACATCTATGAACAGCAATTAAGCAAAGCCCAATAAAACAATGTATGCCTGTAAATTGTTTCAGCAAGTGGCCTCTTGCATAGTTTTCAGAGAGAACTAGCTGATAGGTGAATTATTCACAAAGGTCAGAAATGTACTTTCTGGACCGAACTCTCTCTACATCCAGACTTGCAGTGGCTGACTTAAGGGGAGAGGCCAGGCTGGATGACAGGCAGAACAGTGTTCTCTCGGGCTCTGCCATCTACTAGCTGTGGAACCTCGGGCAAAGTCCCTAAACTTCCGAATATATGTTTATTTACATAAAAATGTAAGTATTTATACCTATTTCAAAAAGTTTGCTGTGAAAATTAAACCAGTGTTGTGAGAACCTACCTCAAAGAAGCACTCATCAGGCCCCAGTGTCTCCCTTTGGCAATGTGCCTAGGCTTTCATGAGTGATTGGCTTGTGTCCTCACCAATGCAGTTTGAAAACTCCTCATTAACAATTCACAGTGGAGAAAAGGGAATGCTAGTGAACTGTTGGTGGGATTGCAGATTAGTGCAGCCACTATGGAAAACAGTATGGAGGTATCTCAGGAATCTGAAAATGGAACTACCCTATGATCCAGTAATTCCACTCCTAGGCATCTACCCGGAGAAATCCAAAACTCCAATTCAAAAATCAGTATGCACTCCTATGTTTATTGCAGCACTTTACACAATAGCCAAGATATGGAAACAACCGAAATGCCCATCGGTAGACGACTGGATTAAGAAGGTGTGGTACATTTATACAATGGAGTATTACGCAGCCATAAAGAAGAAAGAAATCTTATCATTTGCAACAACATGGATGGATCTAGAGAACACTATGTTAAGCGAAATAAGTCAGAAAGAGAAAAAGACAAGTACCATATGATCTCACTTATATGCGGAATCTAAAGAAAAGAATATGTGAATGAACTAATCAGAGACAGTTTGAGGACACAAAGAAAAAAACGAGAGTTGTTAGATGGGCGGGGGGCCGGGGGGGGGGGGTTGGGGATAAGGGGAAAGGTGAAGGGATTAGGAAGCAGCTGGTAACCACAAGATGGCCTCAGGGTTTTTTGAAAATTAATCTGGGGAATTTATTCAATAATGTTGTAAAGATTTTGTTGGGTATCCGATGGACATGCGTCCTATTTGGGAGACCACCTCAGAGATAATGTGGAAGCCTGATCATGACATTGTACACCAGAAGCTAAACATTAATGAATGCCAACTATAATTTTATATATATAATGTGATGGCTCGGTGTGAGGTCGGAGGGATAGTGGATGGGGGGAGGGGGGTTCACAGTGTGAGGGATATAAATGATGAACGTCTAAATATTACCTTGTCTTGTACACCCGAAACTGATAAAAAAAAAGTAAAAAAAAAATAATATTAAAAAATAAATAAATAAATAAATAAATAAATAAATAAATAAAATGGTAAAAAAATTCACATCTTTTTGGATGGAAAAACACGAGGTTAGGATCATCCATGTGTTTTCAATTGTGGTTAGGATCATCCATGTGTTTTCAATTGTAACTCAAATTCGCAAATCTGTATGTGGGGAAAACCTTTTATCACTACCTGGTGACTTAAGGGTGTCTGTATTTTCATGCAGAGTATGTAATTCAAATGACAAATGTGAGTCAAGGGCATCTGATTTCATTAAAAGAAGTGTTTTTTCTTTTATTAGTGTGTGAGGTGATCAAAAGATACAAATGTCCAGTTATAAAATAAATGTCAGGGGATGTAATGTGTAGCTTGATGACTATAGTTAATAATAGTGCATTGTGTATTTGAAAGTTGCTAAGAGAGTACATTCTAAAAGTTTTCATCACAAAAAAAAAGTTCTGCAATTATATAAATTAAGAGCTGTTAAGTGGATTTATTGTGGTGATCATTTTGCAATATACACTAATACGAATCATTATGTCATACACCTGAAAGCAATATAATGTTATGTGAAAATTTTATCTCAATTAAAAAAAAAAATCCTTTATAGTACAGTTTTATGAAAACCAAGCTATTAACCTGGTCCTCAAGATTCTACTTGTCTTTACCTGATCTCACACACCACTCTATTCTGCCACACTTTACAACATCAGAACTTTGCATTTGTTGTGACCTATTTCTAGAATGCTCTTTTCCTAGATCTTTACATAACTGCCTCTTTCTCATCATTTAATTGCCATCTGAAAAACCCACTCTATGATGACACCTTCTCAAACTATGAACACCAGCTAATCCTGTCTCTTGATCAAGGTTTATTTGCATCAAGCACTTGTAACTATCTGATATTTTCTTACTATTTTATGTTGTACACTTCAAAGCAATATGTTATATGACAATTATATCTTAATAAAAAATCCTTCATAGTACACTTTAATGTTTATAGTTTACTGTTTCTTCTACTCTTATAAAACTAGGCATATTATAAACAACAAGGTGCATGGAAATCTCTCAAAAAATCTTAGGTATTTTATCACTGTCTCCAAATTTCCAAGAATTTGTAAAATTATAAAAATCAATGAAAATATGATTGCTAAACTTACATTTTGGGAATGTCAAATTTTGGGGATGAGCTGTGATTGTGGCAAAATGATAAAAAAATAAGAGGGCTACTTATTTTAAAACAGTAAAATCATTTCATTACAATTTTTTTCACAGATATATTTGAGAAACCAATAGGGAGAAAGAAAGGCAATAACAAAACGTGACTTTTTTGTGAAACTGGGAACCAAGAGGTATGTAATATATTGAAGGACTAAATGAAAAGTACTGTCATGGTTGCATGGCTGGTACAAATTCTGGGGAGACACATTTATAATGCCAATGGTAACAGTGAGGAACAATACTTACAAGCAAATTTTAAGAAAATTGTAATGAAAGTGAAAACTTCCACAAAACTTGTTTGGCACTAGGAATAAGCACAGAAGGTGGGAGCATAGGAGGTAGTAGATAACCAAGCTGTACACATAAGAGGTAGCCTTTGGTTAAGGCATAGGGTGGGGAATGAAAAACACAAAGAGTTATGAAGAGACCTACCCTGCTCTGCTGAAGTCTCCCTCACACAACTAAAATTTATTAGCCTGGACCTTGGCCTTGGATTTTCATATGTACCTCCAGCAAATGTGGTTCAAAATATCTCACTTGATTTAAAAAAAGAATAATAAAATAATAATAAAGTAAGTACTGGATCTATAAAAAATACCAAACAATTTATACATACACATATACACGTTTGCCAGAATAAAAAATAAATAAAAAATGGTGCCATAGAGTGGTTAAAAACTGTTGCAAGTACTACAAAAAAATAAAAGGAAAATATAAAAAAGCTTTAATATAGTATGACGTAGAAAAACAAGGACTTAAAACTAACAAACAACATATACGGAGGAAAATTGTGATGCAAAAAAGGACACGAAACATCAGTAGCAGATCGTAAAAACCAAAACAAATTTAAAAGGTGACATAAAAATATAAAATCAACACAAAAATAAAGAAAATCCTGAAGGTAGTAAAGGAGAAGAATAAAAATTACAGAAAAAAAAGAGGGAGCTATATAGAGCACAAAAATAGCAAAAATAAGTAAAAGGGTAAATAGCTTGCTAAAGAACTGAAATGATAATATGTGTTTGACGTGGAAGTGAAATAGTAAGAACTATAGAAGACAAATTCTTAAAATAGTTGTTTCTGAAGAGACTAAAGATACAAAACAACAAAGGAACAAGAAAAACAAATGAAGAAACAAAACTCATAGACACAGACAATGGCTTACCATTGTTTACCAGAGGGTAGATAAATGTAAAAGGGATCAAATATATGGTGATGGAAGGAAGACTCTGGGTGGTGAGCACACATTATGATATATAGATGATGTGTTGCAGAATTGTACATCTGAAACCTATATAACTTTACTAACAACTGTCACCCCAATAAACTTTAATTTTTTAAAAAAGATACAAATAAGGTAAACTTTAATATTTTTTCCAGATATAAAATAAAACTTGATTTTGGATACTAAAGAGTACATTGAGTACTGGGAAAAAAAAATGATGTATAACAATTGATACTGAAATACATCCTGATAAAGTTACTGAACAGTAAAGTAAATAAGAAAACCTCTGAAGCAAGGATTTCTAACACTTCAATTTTTGGATTCCTAAAGAAACAAAAAATATTCCAAGAACTTTATGCCAGGCATAATGCTGATTAAAAATGAAGGCAATAGAGGGGGAGGGAGGTTATCACTTTGTGAGGAGTGTAATGTCTAACTATTACATTGTTTTGTACACCTGAAACAAACAAACAAACAAATGAAGAAGGAAGGCAATAGAAACACATTGTTTATGATTTTCAAGAACAGAATAAACATTTCCGATGAGGTCTTCTTAAGGGAACTATGATGGAATGAAGAGATGAATGGAGAAACTATAGTGAAGGTTTAGTGTTGAGCACTGACTCCCTTTAATTATAGAACAAAGACTAAAATGGATGTGGCATTATGACTCCAATACAAAATTTGAAAATTATAAAAATTGATGTTGTAGAGATATATAACTACATGAGAAAGAGAAAAATGTTAGGTAATATAAGTACAATATTTTTTTCATATTTTATAGTCAGAGGTTAAATATTTATTTGAAGGAGAAAAAATAGTTAAGAATACTTAAAGGCATAAACCTAAACACACACACACATACACTCCCACAAACTATACTCATTGACTGTTTGGAGATAAAGAGAGTGAATAGTAAAAGCACACAAGTGAAAACATACTTTTTTATATTATCTCTGAAAAGAAAATAGTAGAAAATGTTTAAATGAAAAGACAAATTCATTACCTATAACCTGACTTATAAAAGAAGCAACTAGCTAAAAACATATGAAGAAACATAAACATGCAACCATAACAAAGTAATCACAGAGGGCACAGTGGAAGATAAAACAAAACACATGCTTTTGAATGAAAAACAATAGCATTAAATAATATAATTTTATCAAAATCAAAAGTATCAGTGAACCAATAAATAAAAAGGGCTAATAAAATCAATTAAAAGTAAGAAGAAAAATAAAGGTTGGCTCACAAATTTAAAACTTAAATCTTCTTAAAAATGTAAGACAAAGTGAATAAGAAAGATTAAAAACAAAACAAAATGATAAAAATTGATGATTTTTTGCAAGGTCAAATAGAAAGAAGAAACAAGGGCCACTATCTCCGTATGAAAAAAGTGATTTCAGACTAGAAAGCATTAAACAAGACAAGAAAGAAAATATATAAAGCTAAAAAGGGTAATGTAAAATAAATATAAAATAGTTTTTAATATCAGTGGCACAATAACATAAAATAGACAGGAATGAGTAACATGACAAAAAACTTAATCCAAAATAGGAACTTTTTAAGAAAGAGACATCAATTCATCTTTCATAGCACATGAGTGGTTTAGTATAAAACAACAAAAATACTAAGAAATAAATGAAATGAATTAATTAAGCACTTAAGATATTCTAAACAAATTAATAATGCACATATAACTATATACATGTCAACCTTTCTGACACAAATCAGAGAATATATATACAAGTTCTGACAATTTAGTTTGCAAACTTATTGCAACAATGTTGCTAACCTTTTTTTGATATCAGAGGGGTTATTCATTATGAATTTGTACCAGCTGGACAAAGAGTTAATCAAGTTTACTATTTAGAATTGCTGAAAAGGCTGTGTGAAAAAGTTAGACAAAAACTCCCTGAACTTTTTGCCAACAACTCATGGCCTTTTCATTTTGACGATGCACCAGTTCACATGGTACTGTCTATGAGTGAGTTTTTAACCAGTAAACAAATGACTGTATTGGAACACCCTCCCTACTCACCTGATCTGGTCCCCGATGTCTTCTTTCTTTACCTGAAGATAAAAAGAAATATTGAAAGGAAGGCATTTTGTTGATATTCAGGACATCAAGGGTAAGATGATGACAGCTCTGATGGCCATTCCAGAAAAAGAGTTCAAAATTGCTTTGATGGGTGGACTAGGTCCTGGTGTTTGTGCATAGTTTCTCAAGTGGAATACGTCAAAGGTGACCATAGTGATATTCAGCAACGAGGTATGTAGCATGTTTTCTAGGATGAGTTTGCGAGCCTAATTGTCTAACCTCATATATTCTTTTCATGGACCTATGGAACGTTTTAAAACAGAAAACTATAATACTTCTTAAGTGGAAAAAATACAGAAACTGGTCTCCGATCACATTGCAATGAACACAAATTAAAAGGAAGAAAAAGAAAAAGTTATGACCTGAAAATTAAACACATTAACCAACCAACAAACAAAAACTCTTTTCTAAACAACACTCATCAGAGAAAACCAAAATTGAGAAGGATCCAAGTTGGTGGAGGAGATAAATACTTGTCTCCTCCAGTGACCACATTCAAATTACAAAAAAATTACAGAACAATCAACCTGGCGAACCATCTGAAATTTAGCTGAACAGAAGTTTTATAACTAAGAATAAAAAGAAGCCACATTGTGACTGGTAGGAGGAGTGGAAACATGGAACGGACTGTCCCCAAACATCCAAGCCTCCATGTGACAGCTAAGAATCAGAAGGGATATCTCAGCCACAGAGGTCCCCATCTGAGGAGTAAGGGACTTGATCCCTACACTGGCATGCCCATCCCAGAGTTCCAGTGCCAGGAAGAGGAGCCCCCACAACATCTGGTTGTGAAAAAACAGTGGGGATTCTGATACTCTGGTTGGGATGAAAGGTGCAGGAAACCCCGACATCCTCTTAAAGGGCCTACACACAGACTCACTCACTCACAGGCACTCATTCTGGTTTTGATGGAGGGACAGTGTCTTGAGGGGCATTGGAGACATACAGGAAGAGACTGAGTTGTGTGGCCTAGGGCGAGGACTGCATGCACAATAGCAATTTTCCCTATGTGGGGTCCTTCTCCCATGTAGGTGGCAGGGGGTTGTCATCTTTCCTGTGTTGAGCCCCCCACTCCCCCCGCCCCACATGGCCAAATCTGAATCTAAATTGGCAGGGTGAGCTCCAATCTGGTGACTCCCTGAAACCCTGCCCCACCCAAGTGGCCCAACACCTGAGGCTTTTTTTTCTGTTCACTTTTTTTGGTGAACACCCAGACTCATCTGCATCCTACTCTTTTTTGGACAACTCTTGGGTGTTCGCAGGCACCACACGGGCAGCAGCTGACCTCAGGATGCTCTGATACTTTTGCTGAGTAACTCCAGGTTGAGTACTGACACCAAACGAGAATCTTCATCAACCTGGTAAACACCACTTATCCCACTGTGGTGATTCCCTGAGACTCTGCCTCATCCACTCGACATGAGGCTTTATCGGCAGCTGAACCGTCCAGGAGGTGGCAGGTGGCAGCTGGCCTCTGGGTGTCCTATGGTTTTTGTGGAGCAACCCCAGGCCCAGTACTGGTAGTAGCTATTCTTGATTTATAGCATGGCTTCCCACACATCTCCAAGTCCAAGACAGGTGGCAACCAACAGTGGATTACTTTGCAGTTCCTATCAGGTAGGATTCAGCCAGTTACATTCAGTGGCAGAAATGTGTCTCCACTGGAGCCCCTCCCAAGAGGCCCCCAAACCAACATTCCTGGAGGTCAGCTTCAGTCCACAGCAGAACATGATTAGCCCCACAATTAGCCCCACAAGCAGCAGACCCAAATGGTAGTCTCACCAGGCACCAGAGCCTGCTGGGACGAATCCTACTCGATGAGGTAAGTCCCTTCAAATAGCAACTCATAAGCTATGCACATGGCCAACCCCTGTAGCTAATCAGCCTGAATGTCAATCCCACCCACTGATGTGCCAATGGCAATCAAGGCTCAACTATAACAGGACACACACAACACACACAAGGGACACTCCTGGAGCATCTGGTACAGGTGATGAGGGACACTATGACACTGGACCCACAGGGCACCTATTGTGTAAAGCCAACTGGTCAAGATAGGGAGACAGAGCAGATTTACCTAATACATAGAAACAAACAGAGATAGGAAGCCAAAATGAGGAAATAAAGAAATACATCCCAAATGAAAGAACTCCAGAAAAAGAACTAAATGAAATGAAGGCACACAACCTAAAAGGTACAGAGTTCAAAACACTACATATAAAGATGCTCAAGGAACTTAGTGAGAACTTTATAAAAAAGATAACAAGCATACAAAAGGACATAGAAACCATTAAAAATGTCCGGTCAGAAGTAAAGAATACAATAACTTAAATGAAGAATGCACTAGAAGGAATCATCAGCAGATTCAATGAAGCAGTGATTTGAAAGACAAGGTAGCAGAAAACACCCAATCAAAACAACACAAAGAAAAAAAAATAATAATTAAAACCAAGAACTGATTCTTTGAAAAGGTAAACAAAATTTATATATCTTTAAACAACTCATCAAGAATAAAAAAGAGAGGTCCCAAATAAATAAAATCAGAAGTGAAAGAGGAGACATGACAGCTGACACCACAGAAATACTAAGGATTATGAGAAAACATTACCAAAAAAGCATATGCCCATAAAAGGAACATTCTGGAAGAAATGGATAAATTCCTAAAAACATATACTCTTCCAAGATTGAATCAAAAAGAAACCAAAAAATCTGAATCAACTAATTACTATTAATGACATTGAATCAGTAATCAAAACACTCCCAACGACATAAGCCCTGGACCGCATGTATTCACAGGTGAATTTTACCAAATATTCAAAGAAGAATTATCTCTTTTTTAAACTATTCCAAAAAATTCAAGAGGAGAAAAGCTTCCCAAACTCATTTTGCGAGGCCACAATTACCCTGATTTCAAAACCAGACAAAGACATTAAATAAATAAATAAATAAATAAATAAATAAATAAATAAATAAATAAATAAAATAAAATAAAATAAAATATAGACCAACATTCCTGATGAATATAGATGTAAAAATATCTCAACAAAATATTAGCAAACCAAATTAAGCAATACATAAAAAAGATCATACATCATGATCAAGTGGGATTTATTCTTGGGATGGAAGTTGGTTCAATATCCACAGACCAATTAATGGGATATACCACATAAACAAAATGAAAGATAAAAATTATGTGATTATATCAATAGATGCAAAAAGTTTGACAAAATTCAGCATCCATTTATGATAAAACTCTCAGTAAAGTGGGAACAGAGTAAAGGCCATATAGGACAAACACACAGCTAACATCATACTCAACAGGGAAAAGCTAAAAGCATTGTCCTTAAGATAAGGAACAAGGCAAAGATGACCATTTTCACAACTTTTATTCAACATGAATTTGGAAATTTTATTCCCAGCAATCAAACATGAAAAAGAAATAAAAGGCATCCAGATTGGAAAGAAAGTAGAAAAACAGTTGTTATTTGCAGATGATATCATACTATATAGAGAGAGAGAACCCTGAGGATTCCACCAAAAAACCACCAGAAATGATAAATAAATTCAGTATAGTAGCAGGATAAAAATTAATATTCAGAAATTGGTTGCATTTTTATCCACCAATAATGAATTGTCAGAAATGGAAATTAAGAAAAAAATCCCATTTACAACTTCATCAAAAAAAGAAAAATATCTAGGAATAAATTTAACCAAGGAGGTAAAAGACCTGTGCTCAGAAGACTACAAGATATTGAAGACAGAAACAAAAAAATATACAAATAAATTGAAGCATATATTATGCTCATGGTTAGGAAGAATGAGCATCGTTAAAATATCCATTCTCCCCAAAGCGATCTCTAGATTCAATGTAATCCTTATCAAAATACTAATGCATTGTTCACAGAACTAGATGGAATAATCTTAAAATTTATGGGGAACCACAAAAGACCCCAAATAACCATAGCAATCTTGAAAAAGAACAAAACTGGAGGTATCACACTACTTGATATCAAACTATACTACAAGGCTATCGTATTGGCATAAAAACAGACACGTAGATCAATGGAACAGAATAGAAAACACAGAAACAAACTGACATCTATATGGTCACTTAATCTATGACAAAAGTGGCAAGAACATACAGTGAGTTAAACACAGTTTTTTCAATAAATGATGTTGGAAAAACTGGACAGATACATGCGGAAAAATGAAACTGGACCACCTTCTTACACCATATACAAGAATAACTCAAAATGGATTAAAGACTTAAGTGTAAGATCCAAAACCATAAAACTCCTAGAAGAAAACACAGGCAGTAAACTCTCTGACATTGCTCTTAGTGATATTTTTTTTTTCTGATCTATCTGAAGCAAAAGAAAAAATAAACAAGTGGGACTACATCAATTTAAAATGTTTTTAGACAGCAAAAGAAAACATCAAGAAAACAAAAAGACAGCTTACTGAATGGGAGAAGATATTTGCCAATGATCCATCTGATAAGGGGTTAATATCAAAAATTTATAAAGAACTCATACAACTCAACAACAAAAGACAAACAATCCGATTAAAAATGGGCAGGGGACCTGAAGAAGACATACAGATGGCCAACAGACATGAAAAAATACTCAGCATCACTAATCATCAGAGAAATGCAAATTAAAACCACAATGAGATATCACCTCACATCTGTCAGAATGGCTATCATTAATAAATCAAAAAACAAGTGCTGGAGAGGATGCAGAGAAAAGGGAACCCTCATATACTGTTGGTGAGATTGCAAAAAAATTACAGTATGAAAAACAGTATAGATGTTCCTCAAAAACTTAAAAATATGACCCAGTATTTCTGCTTCTAGATATTCATCCAAAGAAATCCAAAACATGAATTTGAAAAGATACATGCATCCCTGTGTTCATTGCAGCACTATTTACAATAGCCAAAATATGAAAGCATTCTAAGTACCCATCAATAGTGAATTGGATAAAAATTGTGGTACATTTATACAATGAAATATTACTCTGCCGTAAAAAAGAATTAAATTTTACGATTTATGACATGGATGGACCAAAAGGGTATTATGCTAAGTGAAATAAGTCAGACAGAGAAAGACAAATACTATATGATCCCACTTATATGTGGAGTCTAAAGAACAGTATAAATGAGCAAGCAAAACAGAAACAGACTCATAGATACAGAGAATAAATTGATGGTAGCAATAGGGGGGTTAAGAAGCTGAGTGAAAAAGGTGAAGAGTTTAAGAAATAGAATTGGTAGTTACATTATAGTCACGGGAATGTAAAATACAGCATAGGGAATATAGTCAATAATGTTGCAAGAACTATGTATAGTGACACAAGACTAACGGGGGATCACTGCATAAATTACATAAATTTCTATCATG
Source organism: Rhinolophus hipposideros (assembly GCF_964194185.1). NCBI lineage: Eukaryota > Metazoa > Chordata > Mammalia > Chiroptera > Rhinolophidae > Rhinolophus > Rhinolophus hipposideros. The sequence continues at coordinate 3,972,855 of NC_138052.1, read as the reverse complement.
CTGTACACCTGAGACTAACATAAAATAATACTGAATGTCAACTGTAACTGCAAAAATAAATAAACAATTTAAAAAGCAGAAAATCAAAACTGAAATTACAGAAAATGTAGAAATAAATGAGTATGAAATAATATGCCTCAATTCAATAGACATAAAGAACATTTAAAGAAACACTTTTTTCTGTTAAATACTTAATAAATAGAAAAGAATGATAATAATGAACTACTTACATACCCAAAAATATCAGAATAAGAAAAAAAATAATAATTTACATTCTATACTGAAGGGGTTAAAAAAGATAAATAATAAGTTAATGGAAAAGAAAAGAAACAAAACGTTAAGAAGTAAAATCCTTGAAAATGAACCATCACTAACTGCAAACAAAGGAAAAAGCAAAAGCAGGGACAACTGGATGGCACAGTTGGTTAGAGCGCGAGCTCTTAACAACAGGGTTGCCTGTTCAATTCCTGCATGGGATGGTGGTCTGAGCCCCCTGCAACTAAAGATTGAAAACGATGACTGGACTTGGAGCTGAGCTGTACCCTTCACAACTAGATTGAAGGACAACAACTTGACTTGGAGCTGATGGGCCCTGGAAAAACACATTGTTCCCCAACATTCCCCAATTAAAAAAAAATAGCCCTTATTCTACAGGTCAGGGAACATGTGGGGAATTCTGCCAATTTTGAGTATGTCTATTCCAATTAAACATTTTAAAACTGAGTAAATAATCACAGTATGGGGTCAGGACTATCTGTAAGAGGGACTTGGGCTGAGATTCTATTGATCACCTGACTTCCATAATCACCTACTCTAATTAATGGGCTACTGGAATTAGCATCTGTTCAGAGTCACTATTCATTAATCTCTGAAAGGTCTGATTGTTTTCTTAATCCTAATTCAGAGTCACTGTGGTAAAAAGTCATAATTCCCTTTGGGAAAGATTGAATAAAATGTAATTAATATAAAGTGTTGACAGGGTACCTGGTCCTTTCTAAAGGGGACTCCACCTTCCCCTTACACAAGAAGCTCTGAGACTATAAACTGGAACAAATCTGGAAATTGACTTGAGGGGCCAAGACTCTATTTTTATGATTCAAATTAGACTTTATTCACTTGACCTGAAACTCTTCCATTTATACAGATCAAATAAGGATTTAATAGGCTTAACATCTGTTTCACTTCTAGGAGCACCACAATCAACTAACCAGCACCATAGGTCTTTGTGAGTCAGACTATTGTGATTGCTGCTTTGACTCTGCTGCCCCTAACAAGAACCATACCCATCTTGCCTTTGGCAGTTGATGATGCCACTTAGCCCCTGCTGCCCCAGGATCTAAATAGCCTCATTGCATTATATTTCTCATTGTACTCAGTGGCAGTAGTCTCCACTATAATTCCAGGCTTACAGAAATGAAATATCACAGAGCTTTTCTAGAATCCTGGGGATACCGTCACAAATTTATTCCTCACAGTCCTGGTGAAAGATGTGTCCTCTGGACCCTCCCATGGGAGTGAGCAGATCTGACATGATAAATGCACTATAACATTCCATTCTCCCTGACCCTTTGAATCCTTTCCTCTACAGTATACCAGGGCAGATCTAGCATTTCAAGTTCATTTACCATGGGCCCATGTTTTAGAAGCCAGCCAAACTGTTAGAGCCCTTTCTAACTCCCTGAGCTGCAACATTAAATCCAGAATCTCTGCTTAGGGGGTCAATATCATCAATACATTCAGCCTGATACAAATTTATGTTCTTTCCACCATTATCCCATGCCCTTGATTTCCATTCCTACACATATTCCTCCAATTTAAGTTCTCTATAAATTTTAAAAATCAAGTACAGTCGACCCTTGAACAATGCAGGTTTGAACTGTATGGGTCCATATAAGTGTACTTGCACAAAATCTGTGTTATTCCAGGGTCAACTGTATTTTTGATCCATGGTAAGGACCTCACATATAAGAAGGGCTGATTTAAGTTATATGTAGAGTTTTGCCTGTGGGGTGGTCACCCCTAACCCTCACATCATTTAAGGGTCAACTGTAGTTATTTTGGAATGTCGCACACTTCTGCATGAGTCACACGGTCTATGTCACTTTTCAGTATCTGCTGGGACGTGAGTCTAATTTTAAGTCTAGAACCTAGAAGCAAAGAGGAATGCTGGAGTGAGTCCTGATGAGCATCAGCGGCACCTAGCAAGGCACTATCTCAGGGAAAACCATTATCGTTTTCTCAGGCGAAGAATGGTCGATCTCCTCAGACAGGGGTGCAACAGCTGCTTATACCTGCAAAGAGGATTCTTCAGAATTTGGGGACTCAATGTCTGAGTCTTTCCATATGTCCCCATTTCAACTTCCTGGATATCATTCCTTCCCCATCAATTCCCTCACTTTAACCATAGATATGCAGTAAGGTTGGGCATTCACTTTATATTGAATTCCATCATTCACAGGATGACTTTCTGGTTTGGGTTTTTCAGCAATCTCTGCTATGTGACTACAGTAGATAAAAGTCTCTTTCAGGGCAAATATAAAAGCTTTCAAGCCATTTATACAGCACTTACAGTGGGAATTAGAATCCTTGAAGCCATTCTTTCCTTTTTCCACTTTGTTCAGTGATATAGGAGCAACAAGCCAATCTCATTATACTTGTTAGTTTGACAAAAATGTTCAAAGGTATTATATATACATGAATTTTGAATAAGAACCTTCCTTCTTATAAGTATTTGATCTTGAACATCCATTGGTATTATCTTCCTTATCTCTATTGCCACATCACACCATGGGCTAACAGTATTCTCTTAACTACCAGAAATAGAGTCAGCAATGCCTCTATGTTTAATCAAATTACAAAAGAAATTCCAAAAACACCTGAATAAATTTAGAAACTTATTCTTAAGATTATGTTCCTCTGGAACTACTCTTTGTACCAAAATCTGTAGTAGTCTGGATTTCCCAGAGAAACAAAACAAATAGAATGTGTGTAATTGTAGTGCCAAAATAAAATGTAAATAACATCTCTGATGGATTTGAAGTCCACAGAACATACAAATTTGCACTGTTAAACATAATTGACTGAAAACCAGAAGAACTGTAGATTGAAACTAGAAATATTATTAGGAAAAAATGTGAAATGATAATACCAGCAGTGAAAAGAAAAGAAAAATCAAAATGAATGAGAGAAGAAACACTAAAAATTGTTAAAGACAGGAAAGAGACAAAAGTTAAAGGTGCAAAAGCAGAGTTAGGATTCTAGATGCAATTTTTCAACAACTAACACATAGAGATAAAGAGAATTATTACAGTACTCAACGAAGGAGAGAGAAGAGAATAACAAAAATGTAAAAACAAAAGATCTTTACAAGGCAGTTCAAGCAATAAAAGGAAAATTCAAACCTAGAGTAGGAACTCTGAATGACCAAAACAAAAGAACTTTACCTTACCAGGAGAAAATAAAGGGAAACTGGAAATAGTATACTGAAAACCTATACAGAAAAGACAAAAGATGATAGACATCTTTGAAAAATATTTCTATAAGGAAGAACATATAATCCTAAAGAATTAAGTGAAAACCACCCTGAAAACATTAGGAAGAAATAAATCACTAGAGGTAGATGGTATACTGTTAGAATTATTTCAAGCCATAGAGACTGAATCTGTCCAAATCTTAACAAGAATATGTCAACAAACATGGAACACCAAACAATGGCCTACAGACTGCAAAAATTTCATATACACCATAATTTTCAAGTAAGACAATGTCAAAGAGTGCAGTAACTATAAGACTATTGCTCTAATTTCTCACACAAGTAAAGTAACGGTCAAGGTGATACAATAAAGTCTCTTACCTTATATGGAACAAGAAATGCCAGATGTTCAAGCTGGATTCAGAAAATGAAGAGACACTCAATATCAAATTGTGAACATTTGTTGTATACTGAAGTGCTCCAAAAATTTCAGAAGGTTAGTTTATGTCTTATAGACTATAGTAGAGCCTTTGACTGCATGGATCCTAAAAAGCTATGTGTTGCTCTTCAAGAAATAGATGGATGTGCCTCAGTACTTGGTGTGTAACCTGTATTGTGGACAGGAGGCCACTGTCAGGTAGAATATGGAGAGAGTTAATAGTTTCCTATATCATAAAAGGTGTCAGACCAGGGTGTATTTTATCTCCCCATTTATTTAATTGGTACACAGAACATATACTAAAAACTGGGCTAGAGTTAGAAGAAGGAGGAGTGAAAATTGTTGGAAGAAATAATAACTTAAGATACCCTGATGACACCCTCTTACTGACAGAAAATAGCAGTGATCTAGAATCACTTCTGATAAAAATAAAAGAAGTGCCAAAGAAAGACTGCATTTGAACATCAAGAAGACAAAAATTGTGACTACAGTAGAAAAACACAGCTTTAACAGAGACAATGAAGACATTGAAATTAAAGATTTTGCTTACTTTGGTTTGGTCATCAATTCAAATGGGGACTGTAGTCAATAAATCAAGAGAAGGCTGAGAATGAGAAGAGCAGCAATGGAAGAAGAACTAGGAAAGATGACCAAGAACAAAGATGTCATTAGAAATCAAGGCTAAGGTCATCCACACCCTCATATTCCCAATTACTATGTACAGATGCCAAAGTCGGACAGTGAATGCTGATAGGAAACAAATTGATTCATTTGAGATATGGTATTGAAGGAGGGCTCCATGGATACTCTGGACCACCAAAAAGACAAAAAGTGGGTCCTAGAGTAAACTAAGCCTAAAATATCACTGGAGGCAAATATAACAAAACTGAAGCTGTCCTATGTGGGCATATCATGAGAAAGCAGGGTTCTTTGGAAAAGACAATAATGCTGGGAAAAATAGAAGGCAGCGGGAAAAGAAGAAGACCAAACACAAGATGGATTGATTCCATAAAATAAGTCATAGGCATAAGTCTACAGGAGCTGAGTAGGGCTGTAGTGAACAGGACATGCAGGACATTAGTCATTCGTATGGTCTCCAGGAGTCAGAGCAACTCTCCAGTATATAATACATACATATAACATACATATATCTATAGAGATCTATACAGAGGGTGCCAAAAAATGTATACACATTTTAAGAAAGGAAAAGAAAACTGTATTAAGATTGTAATATTCAATACATACCAATAACAAAAGATTAATACAAGTCACGTTTGACTTCTGCAAATTACAAGAGGTGCTCAAAGTGGTTACCATCAGCATAATTTTAATACAGTTCTTTTTTTCCTTTCTTAAAATGTGTATACTTTTTTGGCACTATCTGTATCAATATGGATATATTAGATAGAGATAGAGATAAGGGAGAGAGAAAAAGAGAGGTGGGGGAGTAAAGAATTGGCTCACATGATTCTAGAGATTGATACATTCAAAATCTTCAGGATAAACTGGCAAGCTGAAGACTCAGGAGAGCATTGCAGTTTGAGTTCAAAGGCAGTCTGCTGGCAGAATTCCCTTTTTTTCAGGGGAGATCAGGTTTGTTTTTTTTAAGACCTTCAACTGATTGGATAAGATTTACCCACATTTTAAAGGGCATTTTGTTTCACTCAAAGAACACTGGTTTAAATGTTAATTCTTCCAAAAAATACCTTCATAGAAATGTCTAGAATATTGTTTGACCAAATACCTGGGTATCATGACCCAGTTGACACAAAATTAATCATCACAGGCATCAAAATAAATGGCTGAGTAATTTTAAGCAAACGGATTTTCTTATCATAACATGGAAATAATAATGCTTATGCAAGTGTTGTTTTGAGATTTAAATAAGATCATATATGTAAAGTAGAGTGTCAGGGTTATAGTTTGTATTTAATAAATTGGCAATTAGCCATAATTAAGTGATCTTTTTTCAAATATGTATTTCAAGTTAATTTTATTCAAACAGTAAATGAAATTGCATCTCCTGTTTTTGTTTCTTAATATTATGTCATAAGATTTTTTTTGGATATTGTTATATAGAATTAATAACTAGTTTTATGGATAGATAATATTCCATCTAGTGGATTTACCATAATTTGCTTATCTTATATTTAACTATGTCATGAATTTTGAATGAGGACCTTCACTGATTGTTATTTTTATTATTACTCTTTGTACAACATTTACATCCTCCCTAAAACACACATTGTGAAGCAGTGTTTTGATTTTGAATGCAGAATTTAATTTTAAATATAAAGCCTGCATTCATCATATGCCTTGGACCTTGATGCAATTTTCTTTCTGATATAATGGGCAAGACATTTATTTCCTTGGGAACTGGCATGAATTTATGCATGCATCCTCTACAATAAAATGGTTAAGTGACCTTTTCCAATAATCTGTGTTTTGAGGATAAAGAAAAGGTTTAAAAGATCCCTTGAGAGCATTTCAGAATTTCGTTCGGCACCTCCTAATCTTTAAATACAACCTCTGAGTGCAGACAAATGTCTTTGGGCACCTGGCACACATTAGTAGTCAGAGAAGGGTTAACACATGAATGTGTGATGGATCATACTTATATATCATCAGGGTAGCTTGGTAAAGTGAATGGTAACTTAAAAGGCTTTCCTAGTCCATATCTGCCTTATCCTCTTTAAATGTCCACAAAAGTCACCTAACCTACATCCTAAGGATTTTGTGGGTCATCTTGTCCAGGGGTAAGGGTGTAAATTAGAATCCCTTGGAGAGTGGTTTTAAAACGTGCATGTGGATTTCCACACCACAACTCTTGATATTCTGCCATTACTTGAGTGTTGGCGGATGGAGAATGCAGGTAAGATAAGTATACTTAAGAGAGCATCCCCATGGGATTGTGATTACCATGTGTCAATTCCACTTCCATTCCCAACTGAGACCACAGCTCCTGCTAAATACTGATACTGTTCAGTGAGAATACTTGGCTGTTGCTCTGTGATTTGAATTAGGAACAAACCAGAAGGAGAATACAAGTCACGTGACTCCCACTCTCATGCTCTCTGCCCCACTCTTTTTAAAGGAATTACCTTCAATTCATCATTTGAAATTGGAAATATATTGTACCTAGTTGCAGTCATTAAAATAGTAATAATGACTAGTTTTCTATATTTCCAAAGATGGATTAACAGTCTACAAAATTAAAAAGAGGACAGAGGAGAAGGGAAAAAGCTGAAGTGAGGGGAGAGTATTTCAGAGACTCAGACATACTACAGCCTGGGAAGACAATGGGCTTGGAAATAGTTTTCTTGGAGATCAGACTCCAATGTCACTCTTTACCAGCTGCAGGAACTTGAATAAATTACTTAATTTTTCTCTTTCTCTGGTTCCTTATTGGGGTTATTATGATAACAACACCTATCTCATAGTGTTGTTGAGAGAGTTAAATGATATAATTCATAGAAAAAATTCACTTAGCAACTGTGGAAATGATAATATTAATAATAATAGTGGTTGTAACACAATAATTCCTAACCTCTTCCCTTCTTCTTCTTAATTTGATAGTGGGATGAAGGAAGGGTCACATTTGTATCAGAAGCATAAAAAAGTTTACTTTAAAGATGATAGAAGGAACTATCACAAGCTTCATATTTCATCACGAGTATTCTCTATGTCCTTTTTGTTGGAGAAAATGATTTTGCACAGATAAGGGGAAGGACGGAGAAATTTCAAAGCTAGTTTATTCTGCTCAACTCTAGGACACTCTGGAGTACAGATGTGTGACCTTGGACAATATATTTTCTTTTCACTTTATTCTCCAACTCTAAAATGATGTAGTGGGGCATAATCAGAGAAAGGTGCCTTTTCCTTTATCATTATATGCGTCATTAAGGTTATGGTATCCCAAGTAAAGGTTCTTGCCAGAACCACAGTTGATCTTGTGATTTTCACTCTTATGAGGCCTGTGTCATTGGCAACCAATAAATAGTGTGCAGCAAAACAGTAGGAAGTAGGTAGTGTTACCCTGCAAAATGTCCGGCTACTCTCCACACGAAAGCCAAAACTCCAGATGCAAGGTTGGTGTAAAGAAAAGCAGGTTTATTCCAAAATGTCAGCATTAAGAGAAGACAGTGGACTCCTTGTCACAAAGACTGCCTTCCCACTCTTAATACTGCCAAAAGGTTTTATAGGCAGGCAAGGAGGGACAGAACAAAGAAAAAGGAGAAGTTGGTCAGGCAACCCCAGGAAAAAGTTGCTTCCTAGAGCCTGGCCTGCCTCCGGGACAGGAGCGGATCCCACATAAACTTCTCCCAACTCATTGGGCCACGCATGAAGAAGGCATGAAGTAAACAGAACAATTGAAACTGGTATGCATAGTAACTGTACAGTAAACAGAGTCATTAAGAGGGGCGTGAGGGGTGGAGGTGGGAGTAGGGGGAAGGAGCAAAGAGAAGAAAAACTTTCAAAAAGTCCCAAGCCAAATCACACTGTCAAATCGATTTACACCAGAGGTTTAAACCTCAAAATAGAAGATATAGGGTCACCATTACAATAAGGCAAGTTTCTCACACAAGGGTGATCACACCCAACCCTTCCGCACAGCTCAGGTAATAAGTTGGATTATCCTGTGCTCTTCTGCATTTATGGAGCTGAAAGAGTATGTACATCAGCAGGCCCACAATGAAAATTCAGGAGTATTTGGATTCATGTTGAATTCTCTACAAATTTGCCAATTTTTCTCTTGGTATAACTGTTGTTGGAAAAAAAGAATGAAAGACTAGCTGCTCCTCCTCCTCCACTTGCCCCCTTTAATCAATCAAGACAGGAGGCCCTCCCTTACCACCTGCCTAAACCCAAAGAAAACTAATCATAGATGTTTGTTTAGATCGCTGCAGTGAAATAAGCAGCTACTAAGCACCTGGATATAGTTCCATTGAAATGGGATAGTGATAGTAAAAGGAAATGGCATGCAACAATTGTGTCTTAGGAATCTCATGCTGTTTACAGTATTACATCCCTGGAGTCTGGTTGGTTATGATGGGACTTCTGATGGAACATGTGCTTGGGGCAAATCAGAGAAGTGGGTGTGAAGGTTTGACCTGAGGACCTGGAAAACTACTGCACATGCTGCCTGTGGCAGAGTCTATTAAACTATTCCCAAGAGATGGGAGACAATATATGTGTGTGTGTGTGTGTGTGTGTGTGTGTGTGTGTATATATATGTGTGTGTGTGTGTGTGTATATATGTATATATGTATGTATATGTATATATGTGTGTGTGTGTGTATATATATATGTGTGTGTGTGTGTATATATATATATATATATATGTGTGTGTGTGTGTATATATGTATATATGTATGTATATGTATATATGTGTGTGTGTATATATATATATGTGTGTGTGTGTATATATATGTATATATGTATGTATATGTATATATGTGTGTATATGTATATATGTGTGTGTATATATATATATATATATATATATACACACACACACACAGAGGGTGCCCAAAAAATGTATACAGATTTTAAGATAGGAAAACTTTATTAAAATTGTAATACTCAAAATATACTGATAACAAAAAGGGAATACAAGTCATATTTGACTTCTGCAATTACAAGAGGTGCTCAAAGTTGTTCCCATCAGCATCCAGAAACTTCCAAGTACAGTGAGCTACTGCTTGAGAAACAACCATTTTTATGGCAACCCCGGTATTTCCCGAAATTATTTGACCGTGGCCCTCTTTGAATAGGAGCACCTCTCATGACTTGTAGAATACATCTTTTTTTTTTTGATGTAAAATATTGCTCTACAGAGCATAAAATTTTGTGTCTCCTAATATTCTTGTCCTCACCAGAGTTAAATCTGGATTGCATCCGCAATAGCACCAAAAGACCTGTTAAAAAGACCTCCTCCTACAGAGAGAAGGGACTAATAAGACACACATTCTCAATGTCTCAGGAAGTGTTCTGGCCAGAAACTTAAGTTTTACCCTGGTAAACAATAATTATTGTATTACTGATAATGTACACCCATCTCCATTTTCAGTCATCAGCTTGATGAAATTCTAAGTATGGAGAAATAATATTATATTATACCGAAAATGCTCCTTTTGTTTCACAACTGCATTCCCTACTCCAGGTTGGGATTTCCCTGGTGATGGGTGAGAACTGACACCTGAAAGAAATTACTGCTCACCTCAAGGCTGTTCAAGTTAATGTTTAACTTTAAGCATCGCAGTTTTATGTTCTATTGGGCAAAACTTCAAAAAGAGAAAGGGAGGAAAACTAGCCATCATGGCATGCATCCACTTAGAGTCTTAACAGAACACCAATATTTACTCCAAGAGTTTTTTTACTGCTACCATTCCTCTTTTTAAAAGCTTCAGGGCCTGCTGGTACATGCCATGGACATTTTTATCTTGTTCTCCTGAAATGTTTTCTTGCGTAGTCTTCAGTACTCTACTACAACATCTGCAACTCTGCAAAGACTTCCTATGTCCAAGATGCACTGTTAGCATGACATACAATTTTTGACATTTTTTATGCTGCTGTAACACATCAATACACATGTAATGGCTTAACACAACACAAATGTATTCTCTCGCAATTCTGGAGGTTGGAAATCCAAACATCTGGGTGTCAGTACAGTTACATTCCATCTGGAGGCTTTAGGGAAAATCATTTCCTTAGCTTTTCCAGTTTCTAGAGGCCCACGTCCTCAGCTTGCAGATCCTGCTCCATCTTCAAAGCCAGGAGTACGGCATCGTCAAATCTCTCTCACTCGTTTATCTCCACTTCTGTCACCACATCTTTTCTCAGTCTCTGACTTTCTGCCTCACTCTTATAAGAAAACTTGTGAGTACATTGTTTCCACCCAGATAAACCAATGTTTTCCTCTCCATCTCAAGATTCTTAACTCCATCCTGTCTGCTAAGTCTCTTTGAGATGGAAGATAGTATATTCACATGTTCCAAATATTAGGATGTAGACACCTATGGAAAGGCCCTCATTGAGCTTGTCACAGCCACCTTGACTCTCAATCTCAGGTTTGGTTTCTCTGTTCCCATTGGTCTTCCTGAGGGAATTCTTACTACATTAGTAGCTGATTAACATTCTTTTGTTTGGGTTCATAAAGCAAAACTCAAATAATATCATTTAAACTTGTTTCAGCCATTGGACTAGGAGCTCAAGGGGCTTCTTTTTAGAATAGGTTTAAAACATATATGGTGACTTGAGAATCAAGACTTAATTGACTAACATTAAAAAAAGCGTCCTACAAACCAGTGTCCATTGATCACAAAACCTGGTTATGCAGTAGTTTGAACCACTTATTAAAAATCTTCATTGGGATTATCATGCATCAGAGGTAAAAGCAAAGTTAACAAAATGGAGACAAGTGGTCATGCACATAATAATTTGGATCCTGTTTTGAGCTGATAGGAGGGAAATTTCACAAATGCCAGAAGAAGGTAGACATTCTGCACGAAGACTGAGGGACAAGGCAAACACGGAGAAGTCCTGGGAGTAGAGACTGGATTTCGCAGCTCTGCCCGAAGGACATTTGATGCAAGAGAGCAAAGTGATTTAATGGAGAAGAGGGAAATGACCTGGAAAAAGGCAAGCTTTTTCCATACTCAGAGAAATACTCAGCCACTTTCTGGGTTTGAGACTTGCACTAGAAAACAATAAATAAAAAATACAATCATAGCAGCCAGCAACATGCTCCCCATCCCTTTTTTACCACTCACCTAAGGGACAGAGGTATATTTGAACCTGGTTATCCAGATCCTAATAGGCACTCTCCACGTATTGATTTTGTGGGCTAGTAACTCAGAAACTGGCACGAGGCTACAAAGAAAAACACAGAAAACCTGGGTACCAGGACAGTTCTGTCACCAAAACACTTATGATGATGCCAGGCAACACAGTTCACCCCTTAAAGGACAAATGATGTAGTGAAAATAACATGGGACTCAATATAGACAGAGTTAATTTTTATTCTAGAAAACACGATTGCTACTGAGCAAATCACTGAGGTCTTTCAGTTTTTCTTTCTTTACCTGTAAAGAACAGGGTTGATATGAGAAATGACAGTATAATGCATGCAAATTGCTGAAAGTAAGTGGTGAACATTAGTTTTCTTCTCAACTATTTGTGAGGCACAATCTCCTGAATTTGTAGGAATTTCACAGCCATTTTTTCCCTCCTGCCACTTGCTCTAAAGGAATGGTGTGTTATCAATGGTGTGTGCCTATTAATAAGATAACACCTATGGAAGGTCTCAGGTTTAACAGAACTAGATAGAGAGCAGCTAAAACTGCAGCTCATTTGCTTCAGTCATGTGGGCTCATTCTGCCCACAGCCTCTCAATTGTTGATAGAATTCCATAGTTCCTGCCTCTGACTGCCGCTCCATAATCTCTTCTTTTTGGTGAGGCAAGGTTCTATAGGGCACCCTGAAGATGAATGAGTTATGGGGCATAGGTGGCAGGTTGGCTCATGCTCCCAGCACCCCCCATCCTGGTTTAGGTTGGTTGCACACAGACTGACTTCAGAGTTCTAACATGCCTTATATCTCCCCTGCTCTAATGGGAAGTTTACATAATCTGTTCCCTCTCCTGAATTTTATATGTCTTCTGTGTGATTCTCCAGTCATACCTGTTTTGGCTTATGTCTTATCCATCCAATGTCCTTTCAAAAATAATTACATACGTATAACAGCTGAGACTAAACATACAATAAATACATGCGAGGTATTTAGTGGTTCTTTGTATGCACAATTAAACTGCCTTCATTAAATCACATCATTCAGGGTAACAGTCCTTTTTATGATAGAGACAAGGGAATGATCTAAACAAGAAAAGGGCCCAGAACTTTTCCTGAAGACAGGAAAACCACTGGTTGTACCTGGAGTGAGAGCCAGAGCCTGCCTCTGTTCCTTTAACCCTTTCTTGACCCACTAAACCCTTTCTTGACCCAGGAACCCATTAAACAACTTCTCAGTAACAGAAGTGCCAAAGACATCAATTACAAATGATTTCAGTGGATGCACTCCGTCACAGTCTCTCTCTGTAAAGCCCTTGAAAGTTTGTCCAAAATTCTACCATTTCTCACTACCTCTTCTGTTACCACCCAATAGGAGCCACCATAATCTCTTCCATGAATTGTTAAATTACTTTTGACCAGCCCCTGTTGGCCTATTTGATAGAAAAAACGTGAATCAGATTATGTCACTCTTCTACTCCTAACCCTCCAATTTCAAATCTTCTGGAATAGAAGCCTGAGTCCTTCAAACTGCCAACAATACCCCAGTTGGTCTAGTATCTCATCTCAGCCACAAGACCCTCCTTGACCCTTTCTCTTCCTGCCAATCTGCCAGCTCACACTTTCACCTGCTTCTCAACTTCTCCCAGGTACCAGCTGCTCATCCAGACCCTTCCTGTCAATTATATTTGGAATTAACTTCTCACTCACAGCATTCCTTTTCCAATGTTTTGCTTTTTATTTTTTCAGAGTAATTAGCATGATTTAACATATTTTACATATATGTGTATATATATTATATATATATGTATGTACATATGTATATACTTTATAATTTTTGAGTTTTCCTATTCAAAGAAAAGTCCATAAGGGTGGAGGTGTTGGCTAATTTTGCCCAAGCATGGTGCTGGGACAGAATAGACACAACATATTTGTTGAAGGTATAGGTTTACGCAGGAGTTTCTTTCAAATTAAAAAATATTCTGTGCAAACAGAACTTCTAAGAGACATCTTCAATGACAACTGAATGTATAAACAGTAAGAAGTTCCAGTAAATGTGTGGTTTTGTGATTAAAGTGTGATCATCATAATATTAGCTGACAACATATGGCAATGATCATATGTCAGAGAAATTTACATAATTTATACAAATTATCTTTACACATTCTAATGATAGAGTTACTACTATTTCCTCCATTATACACATGTAGAAACTGAGGCACAGAGAGGTTAGGACACTTATCCAATGTCACAAAGCTAATAAAATAGGAGAACTGCATTTTGCCTGCTCATGACCACCCTCACTGGTCCTGTAAGTCCCAGGCCTCACGGGGTGATGCCTGATAAACTCACCCTACCACTGGAGTTCCCAGGAACCCAGTCTGACAAAGATAAATCTGCAGCCTGGAGGTACAGACTATAAGTGAGACCTATAAGTGAATGTATGATCTGGCCAGATCAGTCTTTTCACACTTATGTATCCATGAATGTGTAGGTATTTTGTGTGTGTGTGTATATGTGTATATATATATATATATATTACATATGTATATATAACCGGGGGGGTGCCAAAAAGTGTATACGCATGACTTGTATTCATCTTTTGTTATCAGTATATATTGAGAATTACAATTTTAATACAGTTTTTTTCCTTTCTTAAATTGTGTATACATTTTTTTGGCACCCTCTGTATCTATATTGGAATGGCCATCTCCTCCTCATCTGCCTGGCAAACTGCTGGTCATTTGTCATGTGTCTCATTATTACAAGGCTTTACTATGAAGCGCCACAGAGTTAATGTGTCCCCTGATAAATAGTGCACAGTTATTAATGCAGTTTTTACGTCGATGTCCTGTTACTTGTGTATGAATTCTCACTCCCCTCATAGACCACCAGTCCCTTGAGGAGAAAGACAGTGTCTCTGCTGCTTCTGCATCCCAGAACTGAGCATTGTGCCAGGAGGCCGAGGAGACTCTCAGCAAACACTCACTGATGTGCAGTGAACTGACCTATCAAAGGTCAGAAACCTGGAGACAAGATGGAGTTAGAACCCACTCTACTATGTTATGAGATAGTGATAACCCCATAAAATGATTTTCGTCTCTCAACAGCTTTCACCTTAGATACTCAACACATCATTAAAATCCATTATCTATTCTCCTCCCTGTAGTGTCTCTATGGCAACTCCAGAAACAAACCGGGGCATTCAGACTTCTTCTTAGCTGGAGTGCTGAACCACAACTTCGCCTCTCGGGTACCCAGACCACTGAAAACAGTTTGCTCTGCTGGCGACAGAGTGTCCAGCTCTCAGTGGCCTCAGCAATAAGGAGGTTATTATCTAATACAACAAAAAGCACAGAGGAAATATGGCTGTAGGCTTTATTCATGGGTCAGGATGATCAAAGCAGTCTCTAGGCTCTCCCATGGAAACCGCATCAGGTTAAAAGGGAGGAGGAAGATGTCCTTCAATTCATCTTAAGGAGATGAAGAGAAAATAAAAACAAATCTAATCCAAAGGAAAGGGAGACTATTTGAAAGGATATAGCACTGAGCAGAGTGGGGCCATTGTCACAAGGGAAACACACCAGGAGACCTGCACACAGTGTAAAGGTCGGGCAGAAAAGGGTTTGTTTTGTGTGTTTTTTAAGGTTTAAACATTGTTATTTAAAAGTTGAGTTATAGTTGACACAAAGTTACATTTTATGGATGTTTAAACATTTATTTATTTGTTTATTTATATTTCTTTCTTCCTTCCTTTCTTCTTTCCTCCCTCCCTCCCTCCCTCCCTCCCTCCCTCCCTCCCTCCCTCTCCCTCTCTCTCTCTCTCTCTCTTTCTTTCTTTCTTTTTAAGTTTCAGGTGTACAAAACAATGTGAGGGCTTTTCTTTTATAAGGAGGCATAAACAAGGTGGAGAGAACCAAAGAATGGATGTGGGAGGTGGATGAGCAAGGGGGTGGCATGATAGGATTACAGCTGAGAGAACGTTTTACCTGAGGTTGGCTGTTCTCAGGAGGGCCTTGGGAGCGACCTCCAATGTGGGTTGGAACAGGGAAAGCAATACCCACAACCTCCCACCCCAGGACTGACTAGCAACAGTGAGGTGAGGTCCATTGCTCTGTGTGGCCTTGTTCATGGCTCTTCTATAGCACTTAGCATAGAGCCACAAAATATACCCAATAATTCTTTATATCTGTTTATGTACTGATGAAGGTATATTGCTGGAAATTTATTAAATATCTGAGATGAATTCATTTGTATGATTAAAAAAAGTAACTAATTGGTTAATTTCAATATGTCTGTTGCTGAATCACCAATATTTACATTTTCTTTGCAGTGTCTGGAAGGGTTAGGCAATGATTATTCATGAAAATGATCTTCTTGCAATTATGTAGCTGAGACCTGGTACAAATGACTAGACTGTTGTTGTTTTTTTTTAGTGACCCTAAAAGTGAACTAGAGTTTCCACCAACTTTGAAAGAGGGCTATCTGTAATGCAAATTTCTGTTTATAAAAAGTGTGATAACTTTCCAATGTGCAGAAAATAATGCACAATGTATGAAGGCTTCCTTTGGGTTATTTCCAAGCTACCTTTCTGGCACAATATGTCACTTCCTGTACCTGTTCCTCCTGTATGTGGACCAAAGGGAACTAAGTGTCATTTCCTATTCATTTGTGTATTCAAAAACCATTATTTGAAGACCTACTATGTGTCAGGTAACAAACGATCATCTCTGCCCTCATAGAACTGACATTCTAGTGATGGAAAACAAACAATAAATTTCATAAAGAAGTGAAATATGTGGTGCTTTAAAAGGTCCTATGTGTGTTAAACCAAGAGAAAAGTTAAGAGCAGGACTAGAGGTATCACGACTGGCAAGAAGCAAATGATAGAATTAAATAATGTAAACTCATTGAGAAGACACACCTGAAACAACAGCTTCAGAGGTAAAAGGGTCACCAAGAGGTTCTGAGGGAAGAAAGTTCTAAGTTTCATGTGTGCCTGACACGTGTGAGGTACAGAAAGGCCATTATGGATGAGGAGAGGGAGGCAAACAGAGAGGATGGGAAGACACTCAAGAGAGGTAGCACCAGCCAAGCCAAGAGGGGGCAGAGGACTCGGCTTCTACTCCGAGTGAACAGAAAGCCGTAGGAAGAGATGGTACATGGGACACAAGAGATAAGCTTCATTGTAAAGATGCCATTTGGCTGCCCTGTTGAGAACAGACTGTAAAAGAGGCAAGGGCAGAAGCTGGAGGTGTCAGAAGGCTACTGCAGTAAACCAAAAGTCAGTGGTGACAGGGGTCATGCAATAGAGGTGGTTTGGAATGGTCAATATCTGAAGGTATTTTGAAGGTAAAGCCCAATGGACTTTCTGTTGGATTGGACATGGCTGTAAGAAAAAGAAAAAGTCAAAGATGTCTCCAAGGTTTTCTGCCTGAGAATTAAAACATGCAGCACTAATATAAGAAAGGCTGCAGGATGAGCAGTTCTGAACACGTTCAGAATTTTAAGTTCCTAAGACATCCATGTAAGGGAGTCCCTTTCTACCCAGTGCTCATATTCTTCTTTCCCTCTAGAATTTCCTGTCTTCCACCTTTTCCCCCATCATTTATTCATCAGGGCCAGCTCAAAAATTATTTTTTCTGGAAGCCATCCTTGATACCCACCACTTCTATAGAAAAACAAACAAACAAACAAACAACTGTTTCTTTATTTAAACCGGAATAATGCTCATTCTTTCATTTATTTATTTATTCGTTCATTCATTTATGTAATCAAATTCCATCCGTTCAGCAATGATTGAGTATCACTGAGGCACATGCTGTTTTTAGAAGCTGAAGATACAGTGGGGAAGCTGACAAGCAAAATCAGGGCTTTCGTGGAACTTTCATTCTAATTGGAGGAAAGAAAAGAAAATCAAGAAATAATGGGAAAAGGATTTCAAATAGAGACAAGCACTGTAGAATAAAGAGATCATGATACTGAAAAATAGAGTGCCTGGGAATGAAGCAACACACGTTGGTAACAGTCAGAGAAAGTGAGAAAGTGGAAGTGGAGCTGAGACAGGCAAGTTGAGAAGGCGGCAGACATATGAAGATGGGAAAATCAAGGTGTGAGTTGCTGGCCAGTCAGTGAGAGCAGATGCAGAATCTGTGACGTGGGAAAGGATTTGCCTTGTGTGCAGACTGCATGTGGGACGATGGGGCTGACATGTAATCCATGGGGCCAGGGAATACAGAGAACTGATTTGGAACGAGACCCACGGTGTCTGTGAAGCATCCGGTGTGTGCGTGTTGTTCCTGACGGTGGAGGAAAGCCATCTCTTCTTCCAGTCGTGAGTCTTCCCGAGGAGAGGGCTCATGCAGGATTTTGTACACACAGGAGTACTTTATTTCTAGTAATTGACAAAGAGATGTCATCATTAACATTAGCAGCAGCCACTCATTACGTCTTCAGGGTCAGCACGTTCCATATACTCCAGCAATCCCATCCCCAAATCTTCACAAAACCCTAAAAGTTGCTATCATTTCATCTCACGGACACATGGAATGAGATTCAGATGGCGAGGACAGACTACAGCGTGGCTCAGCCCCGTGCTGGGGTGACACAGCTAATAACAACGCTGTCGTTCCTGAGCCCAGGTCTGCTCCTGGCAGACCAGCACGGCTCCTCTGCACCAGGTCTCCCGTGCAGTTCTTGGTGCAATTAGGCATAGAATGAATACCACACTGAACAAGATAATGTTATTTTCTAAAAAGAATAATAAATATATGGAATAGTTATTGAACAAAGACAATTGACTGAGGCATGTGAAATTAATATGTTGCCACAGGTCAAAGTTAATTTAGGAAACATTGGTGGAACAGAGATTTTTACAAAGAGAATATTGAGAAAATAAAAACTGCATGAGCTCAATAAATAAAAAAGGTCAAAATATCTGTCCAGAGGTCTTTTCCCTTTGCTGGAATTCATTAACTTTTACTTCGGCTTCAACTCTTTGAAAAAGTTCTGCCTAAAGGAATTCCTTAATTTGGACTTAATGTAGCCTGTGGAGGCAAAGGAAAGTTTGGAGAAGCTCAGAGGCTAAGCAGATGTTGGCGAGAGTCCAGGACCACCCAGGGACATCCAGAATCAATGAGCTGCAGGGGGCAGAGCAGGGGAAAGGGCTTTTTGATGTTGGACAGTGTGATAATGACCACCTGTGGGCCAGAATCAATCTTCCTTTGAAGCCAGATGACCTCAAAGAACAAAGCACCCCAGAGTTTAAGAAGTGTCTTGCCTGTCTGTGTCTCCTTTGACAATTGACAAGTCTCACCACTAAGAGCATTTCTCCACTGCAGACTCAGGATTCAGAATTTTCAGTTTTTCAAGGGTTGTTTTCACCTCTCTTCACTGCTAATTGAAAAGTTTCAATAGTTTTTTTTCATAAAAAAACACATGATCTTAACATTAATCAGAAAAAAGGGGAGAATATTCCCTATACCCCAACCATACAAACACATTATTTTAGCAGCACATTATATTTCCTTTACTATTTCATTATATATGTATATTCTATTGACCTATATATAAGCTCTTGTTGCTTCTCTTTATTGTTTTAATTTGTAGAAATTCTCATTACCTATATTGTAACAAGAACACACACACACACACACACACACACACACACACACACACACACGGTGCCAAAAAAAGTATACGCATTTTAAGAAAAATAACCTGTATTAATCTTTTAATTCTCAATACATAACAAAAGATGTATACAAGTCATATTTGACTTCTGTAATTACAAGAAGTGCTCAAAGTGATTACATTCAGCATAATTTTAATCCAGTTTTTTCCTTTCCTAAAATGTGTATACATTTTTTGGCACTTCCTCTCTCTCTGTATATATGAAGTTCTAAAAATTAAGTTCGCAAACTTGTTGCAATGATGTTGTTAACCTTTTTTTTTGATATCAGAAGGATTATTCATTATTAATTCATACCAACTGAACAAACAGTTAACCAAGTTTACTATTTGGAAGTACTGAAAAGGCTGTGTGTAAAAAGTTAGACGACCTGAACTTTTCGCCAACAGTTCATGGCTCTTGCATCAAGACAAGGCACCAGCTCACTGTCTGTGAGGGAGTTTTTAGCCAGTAAACAAGTAACTGTATTAAAACACCCTCCCTACTCACCTGATCTGGCCCCCAATGATTTCTTTCTTCACCCCAAAATAAAGGAAATATTGAAAGGAAGACATTTTGGTGACATTCAGGATATCAATAATAATATGACAACAGCTCTAATGGCCATTCCAGACAAAGAGTTCCAAAATTGCTCTGAAGGGTGGACTAGGCGCTGGAGTCAGTGCATAGATTCCCAAGGGGAGTACTTCGAAGGTGACCATAGTGATATTCAGCAATGAAGTATGCAACACTTTGTCTAGGATGAATTTGCAAACTTAATTGTCTGAACTTCATCGTTGTGTGTGTGTGATATGTACACATCTCTCTCTACATAATATACATATATATGCTATATAATATATAATACATATATCATATATAGAGATATGTGTGTATGTATATATATCACATACATATATAACATATATATAGCATATATATACATATGCATATATATACATATATATACATATATACATATATATATATATATATATATATATATATCATAGTGCTTCAAAGTAACTTCTCTGAAAACAGATTGCTTAACATTGAATGATGACTCCACCTCTCCTAATAATACTACTCTGGGAAAACAAGAAAATAATAATTTCCTGAGAGTAAGTGCTTAATGAATAACCACTCTTGCAATAATAATAATTATTGTTGTTATTTACAAAATATATTCACATAAATTCTCTCACATTTAGGGGTTCTGATGCATGAAAAGGTATGTACCTGTTACAGCTTTACAAAAAACATTATCAGATTTGAATGCCACCTTTTTGTCCACATAACATAGAATGTGCTGCCAGTAATCACCATTTTATAAATGCCACCCCAGAATTTCCCAATGAAAACATCTGCAATTCTTATGTCTTTTGTCTCTCTTGCCTCTAGAATGTGTACGTTATACACCTAATGAGCTGTCCATGCTGTAAAGTTAGTGCTCCTGAGAGCAGCGCTCGACCAGTGGCTGAGTTGGTGGACAAAGAAGTCCATGAGCTTCCTGGTCCCTTGGGTGGAGCAACTCTGAAGCTGATTATGCAGTCTCCAGACAGTCTCCAGTGAAGAGGGAGACCCAGCTTCTCATAATGATCACCTGTCAGCTGGCCATTTTTTGTGGCTTTCCTTCTTGTCTATGTCACTTCTTCTTCTTTTTACTGTGCTTTCTGTGATCACTTGTCAGATAAACAGCATGGACACATCCTAGTTTCAGGGTCTACTTCTGGATAAACTCAGTCTAAGACACATATTACCAAACGAGTATAAGTTGTGCAGAACTTGGAAGTTCTGGTTCATCTGGTTAAAACTATAGGGTGAGTAGCCAAAGCCCATGAGTCTGCACAGCAAGGAGATGTGGGGTTTCTGGGTCAGGCTCAAGTCTCCAATGGAGATAAGGACAATCTGATTGTACTAGAGAATGGATGTCTTTCTTTTGCAGCTCTAAAGCGTAGCACAGACGTGGCCTGTACATTACTGCACAAAGGGATAAATGGAATGGTGGAAAAGGAGCCCATTGGAGTAGGTCTTAGCAAGAAGTGGAAAGAGTGTGAATGCAAACCACTTTTGAGACTACTTCTGTAAACTCAAAGCAGATAAATACAGCAGAAGCCAAATAGGAATGATAGAAAAAGAGAATTGTTTGTTTCTTTTTGTTTGTTTATTTCATTTCATATATGGAATGAACCACAGCATGTCTAAGTGTTAATGGAAATTATTCAACAGCAAGATGAATGTTTATAGTTCAAGAGAAACAGGATAACTAAATAAGGCAAGAAGGAATAAAACACAGGCTCTATAAAATACAGGCCTTCAATGCCAAAGAACTGAGCTTTGATAAGAAAAGAAACAATATTTTTTCTTTGTGATAGGGAATAAGAAAGAAAACCCAAGTAGAAATAAGAATATTGGTTGGTAACAGGAAAATGAGGTAGTTTGTTTTTATCGATTTCTTTTTCCCTCAATGTCATTTGAGCAACGTCGTACTTGAGAGTAGAGCTAGAAGGAATAGTATGGCACTCATATGAAGTCAGGCATTATGTGATATTTATTCTGAGGAATAAAAAGTGGTCCTTCTAGAAAAAACATAGAAGATATCAGGATAATATTGAGTGCCAATTTAAACTTATATTACCGTTTTAAAGTGAAGGTATTGAGTCTGGCTTTGTGATTTTCCTGAAGTAATAACTCAGCTCAAGATTTCACCTGCATTTGGACAGTGGCAGGCATTATGTTGTCATCAGAAATAACTTTAATTCAACAATTGTAAAGAATGAAACTTGTATTTTAATGCACTAAGTCAATGAATGATACAAGTTGATCTTTATTATTGTGTCTGTTTTACTGTTGTGGAAACTAAAGCTTAGAGGTGTGAATTGACTTACCCAAGCCCACACTGACTGAAAGTAGGATAATCAAGACCACAGCGACACACTATCTGTGACCTCATTATTTTAGCAACCACATATGTCAGAAACGCAAAGGTTAGAACTTAAGGAAAAGGAAGCAGAGGACTCAGCTGAAAGACAAACATTCCAATCCAGAAGGAGTGTGTGTTCCAAAAGCACTCCAGTAAAGAGAGAACTTGAGGGCACTTAGTGGGTTCATTCCTAGCCCAACCTACTCCCAATGCACACTTCAGAGAGTCTGTAACAACGTGACATTTTAATTTTATTTTTTAAACAAATGGAAACTGCACCACTTAGAACAGAGCTTATGGTTCATTCTCCATGTGGCTTTGTGTGGGTGTGGTACCCTCCTCTCCTGATCAGCCCTCTCACTGTCAAGTATCTTCTACTCCAACAACATTATCTCCTTGACAATCTGCTTCCTTCACATTCTTTTTATTTAAACAAAGTATAAATCAACATCCTTTACTTTTATGTAACCAATCAAAAAATAACTAAATGTTTCTCAGAAATTGAATGGAAGTGCACAAATTGAGAGTGACATATTTACATTGTGTCAGGAATGAAAAAGTGCTCTTTTCTCATCTCCAAACACATCTGTTCTCATAAACACATTCTAGAGAGTATATTGTTCATGAAAACTATGCTTGTAGCTCTTTGTTGTTGTTATTGTTAATAAGCCTGATTTCAGCATTGGCTGTTAGAAGAAAAACAAACCATTTTCCTTATTTCAGGACTTTGAAGATAATTCTTTCAAAAATAATTTCACCTTGATATGGTAAAAGCTATGTTAAATGGAAAATTTAAGGCTATTAACAGTCAACATGGAATTAATCTTATTTTAACTAGTAAGAGAATATTGTTCTTGGGTCTGCTATTGCCTAGCTATAGGTCCTTAGGTACTTTATTAAAATGCACTCTAAAATCACATCAGTACAATTGTATGTTACTTGGGTTTAACAATATCTACCATATTCTAGATTTGAAAACAGAATACAAAGACTCCTCAGTATGGTAAGACAAAGCAGCTTAGATGACTTTGGTTGTGGATTTTAATCCTTTCTCTGCCACTTTTTTAGTTATATATCTATGGATCATTAATTTGTCCTATCCGACACTCAGTTTCTTACTCTGTGTATGGGAGGTAAACAATACTTACTTTTCATGGTTGTTTTTATGGATAAATAAGATAATAGAAACACCAAATCACCACAATACACTCAGGAAACCCCATTGTTATTAACTGTCCTTTTCTTCCTTATTATAGTTCTTCATAGTTCTGTATGAGGGTTGATTAAAACAACATGCACTGTAAATATTTGATAATTTAAAATAACAATATAAACATAATGTTTGTTAATGAAGAATATGGTAAGTTCTTGGCTTGAGTTGTAAGGTACATTTAAATAAAGAAACATTGCTACAGTAATTGCCTTAAGCTCATGGAAGTGTTGAACCAGATAGAATAATACCGAGTTTGTACAGTCAACTCCTAACATTTTAAAGTTGAAAAAATGGAAACACAAAATATTAAATGTAACTGGACCACATAGGTTGTGCCACAGCATTGAAAATATGACATACTTGCTAAAGAAATGCCTTGCAAATTATTTATACAAAAGTCTTTGACTTTATAAAGAGAGGGTTAAGAATTCCTAAAATAAGATATTACCCAAATATAAAATGAGAGTGAAAGACTGGACCAGGTCCACACTTGCAGTTACTTTGTCAGTGAGGATGGAATGACACACAGATGGTTAAATGAGTGATTCAGAGAGCCCTCCTTCTCTACATGCTTCATCAGGTGGCTGACCTGATCATCTGTGGGTTCTATAGCAGATTTAACCTAACTGGATAACTGTCATAAGGATGCTTTAGATCCTATCTGAACAACCACATCAAACTGTGTTAAGATAAACTTAGCACAGAGCAAAAGAGAGAGTGAATTTAGGGCACAGGGATCCTTCCTGACATCTTTCTTATGCTGTTTGTATATGTGCTTAGGGTGCACCTATTGCATATATATTTGTGTATGTATGTTTGTGTGTGTCACACAGGGAGCAGAAGAATTTCAAATATCATATAACTCAAAGATTCTCTTTTCTGGAAATAAGACTCAAATTAACAAATCCACATGTCATGAGATAACCAAATACTTTGTAATCAGAAAAAGAAACAAGATGATTTCTAAAGAACTTATAGGACAATATATTATATATATATATATATATATATATATATATATATATATATATATATATATATATATATATTAATAAAATAAAAATATAAAACACTTACTCTTGAAATATTAACTTAAAAATGACCGTGAAAGTCAAACATCAGAACTCTCAACACATTATTGTATGCTTAGTATTTGTTGAATTACTAGGAGCTAATTAGTGATACTGTTGGTGTTAGCTGTGTGTCAGATACTGTACTAAATTATTTACATTTATTAGCTCATTTAATTCTCAAAATATTCTTATGAGATAGGTACTACTATTAACCAATGTTGATAGATATGGCAGTGAGTCCATGAGAGACTAATGTTCTAGGAGCAAACCAGCTAATACACAATGGGTTAATATTTAGTTTACACCCTTAAGAATTGCTTTGTATTATCTACATATATTGTTGCTATTTGAAAATTTATAAAATGTGTGTCTCCTTAATAAATTCTCCATTTTCTACATGAGTGCCTGACTCCTTCCCATAGCCCTTCTGAGTGGCATATTGCAGCCTCTGCTCTACTTCCTTGGGACTCAGGACTCACTTATGAAGCAGTGTCTATGGTGCTACCAGGAGCGTGTTTCACTGCTAGTTATACAACCTATAAATATGTTATTTAATGCTGTTAAAATTTCATTTCTTTACACATTAAATGAAAAGAAAATCTTACTTCAAATAGTTTGTATACACACACACACACACACACACACACACACACACACACACATATATATATAAAATGAGAAAATGTATCTAAAAAATTTATCCAACATGTAGCAGGAATGCTATAAAGATGATAAGGTCTTCAATATTTAAGAAAAAGTGACATTTGATGGGATCTGTATGAGAAGGGGACTCTAACAACTCTCAAATGACCATATGCTGAGTTAACTTTTCAATGTGCACATCACCAAAGGAGAGGGTGAGACTTTCTGTGGAATTCCAGGAAGTCAATGCCTAGGTGAGTATCTCCAGACCTGTGCTGAGGAAGGTCAGGTACTTGCTAGCAATGAAAATGCTCAGACATTTTATTTACAATAATAAAACTGATAAAATTATAATTTCAAATAATATGCATCGAAGTTTGCCATGTTTCTTAAACTCTGCTAAAGCAATTTAACTGGTATTGCCTGATATAATCTTTACAACAAAACTTTGTGAGCTAACCTGATTTCACTGACAAGAAGAATGAGACTTTGAGACGCCAGGTGAATTGGTCAGGATCACAAAGTTAGGAAGTGACTGACCTATGGTTCCTGTTTAGGATTTCTTCCCTCATGGACTTCACTACTGTTCTATGCTAAATATCTTAGGGAATTGTTGGGACACAAACCAGGAAGCTAAATTATTTCATGGAATCTGAGCAGCAAAGTGGTGTGAAAACAAGGCTAGGGACTAAGTAAATGTGTAAAAGAACTAGGCTCAGAACAAAGATCATGCCTGTAAATTGGTCGAAAAATTCTGGAATGTTCAGAATTCTGGGAGAATAGTAGAATAGGAAGCGTTAGAAATTTTTCTCCTTACCTAGACAATAATTGCACTGGCAAAACCTGTCTGATATAACCATCTGGAACTGTTGGTTCTATAAAAAGCTTGCAATTCCAGGAGAAAGCTTAAACAACAAATTCTGGTTAATTTATGTCAATGTTAGTTCTTAGCACAGTACCAGCTATGCACCCACCACCCTCACTGGGTCTTCCTGAAGTAGAAGACGGGGAGGCAAAAAGGACACTGTCCTCCAGATATTGGACATCTGTGATTTGATCACTGATTCCTGCTTTTAATCACAGAAGTGCAGACAAAAAGTAGGTAGCCATTGTGTTTGCACCTATCTTCATTTTTACAAGACTTACCCATTCAGGCTGAAGTGAATTCTATGGAATTTATTTATTTTTTACTCACTTGTATTGAAAAATTAGAATGTGATCATAATCCCTCTGATAAAGCTCAGTAAAGACCTAAGAAGACCTTGAGTTTATACCACAAGCTGATCCACAGCACAGAGATTGCCTTAAAATGAATAAACCAACAACATAAAAAAAGCAATAACCAAAAACAGCAAATCTTTGGGAAGTGAGATATCTGTTTTCCAGAGTTAACACATTATTAAATTACAATGTCCAATTTTCAACAACAACAAAAACAAAAAGGCATAAAAAGCAACATCAAATTATGACCCATTCAAAGGAAAAAAATAAATAAACAGAAACCGTCCCTGAAAAAAATATGATATCAGATATACTGGACAAAGACTAAATGAACTGTTTTAAAGATGTTCAGAAAACTAAAGGAAGAGGGGCGTCTGGATGGCTCAAGCTCTGAACAACAGGGTTGCCGGTTCAGTTCCCACATAGGCCAGTGAGCTGCACCCTCCACAATTAGTAGATTGAAGACAATGAGCTGCCACTGAGTTTCAGGGACAGCTGGATGGCTCAACTGGTTACAATGCGAGCTCTCAACAACAAGGTTGCAAGTTCAATTCCCACATGGGATGGTGGGCTGTGACCCCCCACAACTAAAATTTGAAGACGGCGATTGGACTTGGAGCCTCGCTGTGCCCTCCACAACTAGACTGAAAGACAACAACTTGAGTTGATGGGCCCTGGAGAAACACACTGTTTCCGAATATTCCCCAATAAAATTTAAAAAAAAGAAAGCTAAAGGAAGGTGTGGAGGAAGTCAAGAAAACTCTGTATGAAGAAATGCAAATGTCAATAAAGAGATTACAAAGAAAAGAAGAAAAAAAAAAGAAAAAAGATAAAGAAACCAAAACAAACTTCTGGAAGGGAAAAGTACAATCATTGAAATGAAAATTTTACTAGGGGGATTCGAAGACAAATTTAAGTAGGCAAAAGAAAGAATCAGCAAATTCTAAAATAAAATAATGGAAATTATCAAGTCTAAGGAAGAGAAAGAAAAAAGATTGAGAAAAACAAAGAATTTAAGGCAACAGTGAGACAGTTAAGTCAATCAACATATGCATGTGGGAGTTCCAAAAGAGGAAGAAAGAGAAAAGAACAGACAATATTTTAAGAAATAGTGGCTGAGCATTCTTTCAAATGTCTATTGGTCATTTATATGTCCTCTTTGGAGAAATGTCTATTCAGGTCCACTGCCCATTTTTTAATTGGATTGTTTTTTTTGTTTATTTATTTTTTGTTTGTTTTGTTGTTGTTGTTGTTGTTGTTGTTGTTGAGTTATATGAGTTCCTTATATATTTTGGATATTAGCCCCTTATCAGAGGTGTTGTTTGCAAAATTCGCCCATTCAATTTGTTGCCTCTTTATTTTGTGGATGTTTTTTGTTTTGGTTTGGTTTGTTTTTTTGCTGTGCAGAAGCTTTTTCAGAGAAACGCAAATAAAAACCACAATGAGACATCACCTCACCCCAGTCAGAATGGCTGTCATCAACGACAAATAATTACGTGTTGGAGAGGCTGTGGAGAAAAAGGAACCATCATACACTGTTGGTGGAAATGCAGATAGGCGTAGACACTGTGGAAGACAGTGTGGGGGTTCCTCAAATAATTAAGAATAAAATTACCATATGACCCAGCAATCCCTCTCCTGGGTATCTACCCCCAAAATCTGAAAACACTTTATCCATAAAGATGTATGTCCTACAATGTTCATTACAGCTTTATTTTGAGTGGACATGGCATGGAAACAACCAAAGTGTCCTTTAATAGATGATTGGATAAAGAAGACGTGGTATATATACACCATGGAATATTATTCTGCCATAAAAAAGATGAAATAATGCCATTTGTGACACCATGGATGGATATTGAGATTATTATGCTAAGCAAAATAAGTTAGACAGAAATAATAGAGAACTATATTGTTTCACTGACATGTGGGACATAAAACTGAAAACAACAAAGGAACAAGACAAACGAATGAAGGAAAAAAACAAAAACTCATAGACACAGACAATAGTTTAGCAGTTACCAGAGGGGGTTGGGGATAGTAGATGTGGGTAAAAGGGATAAAATATATGGTGATGAAAGGAGAACTGACTCTGTGTGGTGAACACACAATGTGATATATAGATGATGTATTACAGAATTGTACACCTGAAACCTATGTAACTTTACTAAGTCACCCTAATAAACTTTAAAAAAAAGAAAAAAAAAAGAAAAGAATGTCTGAAAACTTCCCAAATTGATAAAAGACATGATATAAACATCCAATAAACTCAGCGAACTCCAAGTAGGATTTACTTAAATCAACCACATCAAGACAAATATACTCAAATTTTCAGGAGACAAAGAAAGAATTCTGAAAGTAACAAGAGAAAAGTGATTTATCACACACAGGGACTGTCAATAAGATCATTGATAAATTTCTCATGAGAAACTTTGGAGGCTACAAGGCAGTGAACCAAGTATATAAGTACTAAAATAAATGTAGAAGAAGAAGGAGAAGGAGGAAGAAGAGGACGAGGAGGCGGAGGAGGAGGAGGAGGATCAAGAAGAGGAGGAAGAGAAAGAGATGGAGAAGAAAAAGAAGGAAGAAGAAAGAAGAAAGAAGGAGAAAGAGAAGAAGAAATCTGCCAACAAAGAATCTTATATCCAATAAAACTGTTCTTCAAAAGTGTGGGTGAAATTAAGACATTCCCAGATCAACAAATTATGAGGGAGTTAGTTAGACCCTGACCTAACCCGAGTTAGACTACAAGAAATGCTCAAGGGAATCCTGAGAAAGGAAGGAAGGAAGGAAGGAAGGAAGGAAGGAAGGAAGGAAGGAAGGAAGGAAGGAAGGAAGGAAGGAAGGAAGGAAGGAAGGAAGGAAGAAGAAGAAGAAGGAAAGAAAGAAAGAAAGAAAGAAAGAAAGAAAGAAAGAAAGAAAGAAAGAAAGAAAGAAAGAAAAGCCACTAGACAGTAACTTGAAATAATATGGAGGAATAGAAATATCCATAAAGGTAAATATATTAGCAATTTAAAATGCTAGTATTATTGTACTAACAGCTTGTAAGAGAACCTTTTATTTTCTGTGTGATTTGAAATGAATACCTTAAAAAAATAAGCATAAATATAAAAGCTAGTATTTACATAACTTTGGCATGTAACTCCAAATCTAGTTTTTGCATAATTTAAAAGACTAATGCATTTAAAAATTTTACGTTTGGAGGCATAGAATGTATAAAGATGTAATTTTGTGACAGTAACAAATATAAGGGGTGAAAGATGGAAATGTAAAGGGCAGGTTTGTTGTATATTATTGAAGTGAAGCTGGTAAAATTCAAATTACACTGTTATAATTTTAAAGTGTTAAACGTAACCCTCATGGTAACCAAAAAGTAAAAAGCTATAGAATATAAACAAAAGGAAATGAGAAAGTAATCCAAAATAAATTACTTCAAAAAAAATCTACTAAACAGAAAAGAAGACAGGGAACAAAGGACAAAGCATTATAAAACATGTAGAAAATGAATACCAAAATGGCAGAAGTAAGTCCCTTCTTATTGGTAATCGCACTAAATGTAAATGCACTAAACTCTCCAATCAAAAAACCTTAGAGATAATTGGCAGAATAAATAAAAACACATTATCCAACTATATGCTGTCTCTAAGAGACTCACTTTAAATCCAAAGACACAAATAAAAGGATATAAAAGCATAATACATGTAAATGGTAAACAAAAGAGAGCAGAAGTGGCTATATTATTAGACAAAATAGATTTTAAATTAAAAATAAAAACTTTACAAGAGATAAAAAGGACATTATGTATTAACTAAATGTTCAATACAGCCAGAATATATAACAATTATAAAAATTGTTTTTGTCATTTTCTTTTCAGATTGTTCATTGGGCATGAATAAAACTTCAACTTTTGTGTGTTTGTGTATGTGTTGACTTTGTATTCTATTTTGCTAAATTTATTTATTAGTTCTAACAGATTGTGCGTGTGTGTAATCTTTAGTGCTCTCCATATAAATGATCATATAGCATCTGCAGAGATACTTCTACTCTTTATTTTCTAATTTGAATGTCTCATTTGTTTTTCTTCTATATTTGCTCTGGATAGAACTTCTAATATTATGTTGAATAGAAGTGATAAAAGCACATGTCTCTCTTTGTTCCTAATCTTAGTGAAAAGCTATCAGTCTGTCACAATGGAGTATGATGTTTCCTGTAGGTTTTTCCTGCAGGGTTTTTATTATGTTTAAGTAGTTTGCTTTTATTACTAGTTTTTTGTTTTGTTTTGTTTTTGAGTTGTGGTTTTTTTTTTTTTTGAGTTTTTATCATGAAAGTGTGTTGAATTTTGTCAGATGTTTTTTCTACATCAACTTTGACACTTGGTGTCACTTCTTCTTTAAATGTTTGATTAAATTCACAGTGAAGTCATCAGGCCCAGGGCTGTTCTTTGTCAGAAGATTTTTGTTTACTAATTCAATAGCATTAATTGTAGGACTATTCAAATTTTCTGTTTCTTTGTGATTTAATCTTTTTTGTTTCTAGGACGTCTTGTGTTTCTAGGAATTTGACCATTTCATCTATGTTATTCAATTTGTTGTTATACAATTATTTATAGTATTCTCCTATAATATTTTTGTATTCCTGTATAACGGGTAGTAATGTCGCCACTGTCATTTCTAATTTTAGTAATTTGTGTCTCCTGTCATATTTTCTTAATTCATTTAGCTAAAGTTTTGTCAATTTTGTTGACTTCTTTGAAGAAGAAACAACTTTTGGTTTCACACATTTTCTCTATTGATTTTCTATTCTCCATTTCATTTATATATCTGCTATAATTTGTATTCCTTCCTTCTGCTAGTTTGGGTTTAATTTTTTATTATTCTTTCTCTAGTTCCTTAAGTAATAAAGTTAGGGTGTTTTGAAAATTTGAAATCTTTTTTATTATAAATGCTTACAACTATAAATGTTCCCCTTTGCACTGTTTTTGCTGTGTCCCATAAGTTTAGGTATGTTGTGTTTTCATTTTCATTCATCTCTCAGTATGTTCAATTTCCTTTGTGATTGTATTTGTTCTACTATTTATTTAAGAGCATTATTTTTAACTTTCACAAATATGTAAAATTTCCCATTTTTTTTCTTTTATTTCCGACTTCATCCTGTTGTGCTTAAATAAGATATTTTGTATGGTATCTATATTTTAAAACATATTGAGACTTAATTTTTAGTTTAACATATGGTATAACATGGCAAATATGCCATCTGCATTTGAAAAAAATGTGTATACCACTGTTTTTGGGTGCAGTATTCTGTATATGTTTGTTAGATCTAATAGGTTTACTGTGTGTTTTAATCTTCAGTTTCCATAGTTATCTTCTGTTTGGTTCTATTCATTACTGAAAGTGGGGTATCAAAGTCTCCAACTATTATTGTAGAACTGTCTATTTTTTCCTTCAGGACTGTCAGTTTTTTCTTCATATGTGTTCATGGTCTGTCGTTGAAAGAATACAAATTATACAAGGAATATAAATTATAGCAGAGATATAAATGAAATGGAGAATAGAAAATCAATAGAGAAAATATGTGAAACCAAAAGTTGTTTCTTCTTCAAAGAAGTCAACAAAATTGACAAAACTTTAGCTAAATGGATTAAGAAAATATTCAAATTATAAAGTAAAGAGTAGAAGTATCTCTGTTTGCAGATGATATGATATGATCATTTATATGGAGAGCACTAAAGATTACACATACACACACACAATCTGTTAGAACTAATAAATAAATTTAGCAAAATAGAATACAAAGTCAACAAACACACAAAAGTTGAAGTTTTATTCATGCCCAATGAACAATCTGAAAAAAAATGACAAAAACAATTTTATTTATAATAGCATCAGGAAGAATAAAACTTTTAGGAATTAACTTAATCAAGGAAGTGAAAGATTTTCATTAACCAAGGAAGTGAAAATTACAGAACATCGCTAAAATAAATGAAAGAAGAGATAAATAAATGGAATGCATTCCATATTTATGAATTAGAAAACTTAATATTGTTTAAATGTCCACACAATCCAAAGTAATCTACAAATTCCATGCAATTCCTATCACAATCCCATGACGTCTTTTTATAGAAATATAAAATAAAAAAAAAAAATCCTAAGATGTTTATGGATTCTCAAAAGACTTCAAACAGCCAAAATCATCTTGAAAAAGAATAAACCTGCAGGACTCACACTCCCTGATTTCAAAACTTCAAAATAAATCAAATAAATCAAAACTTT
Organism: Rhinolophus hipposideros; assembly: GCF_964194185.1. NCBI lineage: Eukaryota > Metazoa > Chordata > Mammalia > Chiroptera > Rhinolophidae > Rhinolophus > Rhinolophus hipposideros. Next base: position 3,940,144 of record NC_138052.1, on the reverse strand, counting down.
CAAAATAAATCTATAATAGTCAAAAGTGTGTTACTGGCATAAAGCCAAACATATAGACCAATGGAACGGGATAGAGAACTCATAAATAAATATTTATATATGGTGTAAAAATTAGTAAACAGAAACTTTATTTAAAATGGAGTCTGGAAACTAGAAGAGAGACCTTTCATGCAGGTGTCATTCAACATACACTACTGATCCCAAAAGAAAGGGACTACCTTGCATCTCTAACAGGAAGTGATACTGCATTACTACCCCAGCAGGAAGAAGAAAACATTTCTTGCCCAGTAATGGCTTAGCTAATGGGAGATTGCCATAAGTCAGCCAATGAATAGTCATTATACCTTGAACTTTTAATTTCTCCCAGTACACTCTGTTTACAACATCCCTTCCCAAGTCCATAACTTTCATGTGGCTCACCATTAGACCACATGTCCTGAATTGCAATTTTTTGTTTTCCCAGGATAAACACATTTTGCTGGAAAAATACGTGGCTGTCTATTTGTTAAAAAGTCAACAATGATTGAAGGATTTTTGACAAAGATGCCAAGATCATTTAGTGGAGAAAAGACAGTCTTTTAATAAAAGTGCTCAGAAAAGTGGTTATCCAGATGCCAAAGAATGAACTTAGACCTTCACCTAACACCATACACATAAATTAATTCAAAATGGATCAAATACCTAAATATAAGACCAAAACCAATAAAAGTCTTAGGAAAAAAAATACAGCAAAGCTTTATAACATGTATTTGGCTAGGTTATTATTATTATTATTATTATTATTACTATTATTATTATTATTATTATTATTTTGGATGACACCAAAGGTACAGATAACAAAAAAAAATTATAGTATTGGACTACATGAAAAGTTGTGTTTTTTTTTTTTTAATTATGTACCAAAAGTAAATATTAATAGAGTGAAAAGTAACCAAAAGAATGGAGAAACGTTTTGAAAATTATATACCTGATGGGAAAATAATATTCAGAATATACAGAAAACTCCTAAAAATCAATGACAAAAAAACAACATGATTCAAAAATGGGCAATGTACTTAACTAGATGGTTATCAAAAGGAAATATACAAATGTATAATAAAGACATGAAAAGATGTTTAACATCATTCATCATTAGAGAAATGAAAATCAAACTACAGTGAGATATCACCTCACACTCATTAGGATGGCTACCATAAGCAAACAAAATACTTAGAATCTTTGTGCACTGTTCGTTGAAACGTAAAATGGTATAGAAACTTTTGAAAACAGTATGGTAATTTTTCAAAAAATTAAAAATACAATTACCATATGATTCCACGTTGGGGCATATACACAAAAGAGTTGAAAACAAAGTCTCAAAAAGACATTTGTACACATGTTCATAGCGGCATTTTTCAAAATAGCTAAAAGGTGGAAGCAACCCAGGTGACCATGGAAGGATGGGTGGATGAGCACAATGTGGTATATACATCCAATAGAATATTATCCAGACTTAAAAAAAAAAAAAAAAGGAGATTCTTCAATATGTCAAATTACAACACAGAGAAGTCTTGTTGTGACGTTAAGTGAAATAAGCCAGTCATTAAAAAAATACTGTATGGTTCTATTTATATGAGATACTTAGAGTAGTCAAATTTATAGAGAAAAAAAGTAGAATGTATCAAAATGGCGGCGTGGGGTGACCCTCTGTAAAGCTCCCCTGGAATTTACAACTAATGAACAACAATGACTCCAGAAGGACTCCCTGCACAGCAGACCCACTAGAAGAAGAGGCCCACTACTGAATTCACCTAAAGGTGGACGAACTGCGCAAGCGGGGGAGGAGGGAAGGGAGAATTGCGGAGACAGATCTCTGCGGGCACAGGACACAGACCTAGCTCAGTGCTCCGAGCTCGCTGCATCCGGGAACAACCACAGGTGTGGGAGAGGGAAGAACTTGGACTTCTAGGGCTCCGCTTACGGCCCACAGGGCTGAGGGGAAAGCACATAACATGGCTGAACCCAACGCACATGGCAGAGACCTTAGAAAAAAAACTGAGGGAAGAAGGCTGAAAATGGTAGTTTAAGCCCTCACTGCCGAGCAGAGAATGGAAGCCTTAGGCACTGAGACTAGCCGCCCCTTCTCTACCCTTCCAGAGCTCGCCCAGCCCCCACCTGCCCGGTGCTAGATGCGGAACAGTAGCAGTGTCAGATTAAAAGAACAGCATATTTGCTGTTCTGAAAACTGTGGTCCACAGACACAGATTTGCAGCCCAATTAGATCCCGAAAGGGGAGGGAGCTGTGGAAGCAGGACTGGCTGTGGTGGTGGTTGCATCCATTGCTCTGGGCCACCTCTCACAACTCACCCCACACTTGGCAACACCTACCTGGGTGAATCCCTGCAGGAGCAAACAAAACTGCTGAAAAATATGGGCTCAGAATCTGGTGCAGGAAAAGCTTTGGAACTTCAAAATCTCTCTGCATAACCACACAGACACTGTGCCTTGTGACCCAGGCAAACTATCAACAGAGGACAAGCCCATCTTCCAGGGAATCCCCCATTGTGTGAGAAGCTGGAATAGTGCAGAGAAAATATAGCACTACAGTGTGAGAGAGAAGAAAAAGGCTGCAGTTCGAGAGAGAAAATAAAACAGTCTACCAACAAGTACTGGAAAACAAAAGAAAGACCTCTTCCTATCAACCTGTTGCAGAAGCCACCCCTGTAGATGTCTAGGAAGAGAAGTAATAAATCAGTAATTGCCATCAATAAGTCTTTTTTTTTGCAAGGCAAAAAGACAGCTAAGAAAGAAAGTGAAAGTCTCCAGAAAAGGAACTTAAAAATATGGAAATATGTGACTTAAATGACAGATAATTCAAGATTGCAGTTCTGAAAAAACTCAACGAGATGCAAAAAAAAAAAAAAAAAAAAAAAAAAAAACCTAGAAAGGCACTTTAACTCAGAAACAAAATCAAAGATTAACATGAGCATTTTACAAAAGAGATTGAAATTTTAAAAAAGAACCAAATAGAATTTCTGGAGATTAAGAAATCAACAGAAGAAATTAAGAATGAAATAACCAGTTTAGGTAGTAGAGTTGACCAGATGGAGAAAAGAATCAATGACATCGAAAATAGAAACCTGGAAATTACACAGATGGAAGAAGAAAGAGACTTGAGATTTAAAAGAAATGAAAGAACTCTACAAGAACTCTGACTCCATCAGAATTCCAAAGAGCAATATAAGAATAATGGACATACAAGAAGGAGAAAAAAGAGAGAAGGGAACAGAGAATATATTCAAACAAATTGTTGATGAGAACTTCCCAAACTTGTGGACAGAACTGGATGCTCGAATCCAAGAAGCAAATAGAACACCTAATTACCTCAATCCCAACAGGCCTTCTCAAAGGCACATTGTATTGAAGCTGTCTAAAATCAATGACAAAGAAAGAATCCTCAAGGCAGCCAGGGATAAGACGACGGTAACTTGCAAAGGAAAGCCTATTATATTATCATCAAATTTTTCAGCAGAAACTCTACAAGCCAGGAGGGAGTGATACCAAATATTCAAACTGTTGAAAGAGAAAAATTATGCGCTAAGTATAACATATCCAGCAAAGATATCCTTTATATATGAAGGAGGACTATACAAACATACAGAAGCTGAGGGAATTTTCTAAAACAAGACCTGCACTACAAGAAATACTAAAGGAGGCTATTCGGCCACCATCAACAGGGACAATTTGTGTGAACCAAAACATAAAAAGGGGGAGGCCTGAATAGGCCTGAACTGGAATATGAGAATGGAGAAAGTAACCATGCTGAAAAAAATGGAATACTCTAAATATCAAACTTTCTTTTAAATAAACTAAAGGGTAACCACTGAAAAAAAATTCAGAACTGAAATATATACTGTAAAAAAAGAAGAAACAAAGGGAAACGTCATAGAACACCACCACACAGAAATAATACACAACAAGAAAAAGGCAAAGAAAAAATGGAGACACAGCCTTACCAGAAAACTAAAGATAGAATGACGTGAAATCCTCACATATCAATAATCACCCAAAATGTAAATGGACTGAACTCACCAATAAAAAGGCACAGAGTACAAGATTGGATCAAAAAAGGAAACCCAACCATATGCTGTCTCCAAGAGACACATCTCATCTACAAGGACAAGTATAGACTCAAAGTGAAAGGGTAGAAATTGACACTCCTAGCAAATGGTACCCAGAGAAATAAGGTGTAGCCATAATGATATCAGATGAAACAGATTTCAGGGTGAAAAAGATAATAAGAGACAAAGATGGACATTCAAATTGGTAAAGGGGACATTACAACAAAAAGACATAAAGTCATCAATATTTATGCCCCCATTCAGGGAGCAAAGCAATATACCAAGCAACTACTAACAGAACTAAAGGGAGAAATAGAACAAAACACAATTTTACTAAGGGACTTAAAGACATCATTGACAGCTATGGATAGATCATCCAAAAAGAAAATAAAAAACGAAATAGATGCTCTAAATGACAGATTAGATGAAACGGACATAATTGACATATATAGAGCACTTCATCCTAAAACATCAGACAATACATTCTTTTCGAGTGTACATGGAACATTCTCAAAGAAAACAATATTTTGGGACATAAAATCAGCCTCAGCAAATTTAAGAAGAATGAAATCATACCAAGCATATTCTCTGATCACAAGGCTTTGAAATTGGATATCAACTGCAAAAAGAAAGCATGAAAAAACACAAATACATGGAGATTAAACAACATACTTTTAAAGAACGGCCGCATCAAAGAAGAAATTAGAGGAGAGATCAAAAGATACATAGAAACAAATGACAATGAAAATACATCCTACCAAATTTTTTGGGATGCGGCGAAAGCAGTTTCAAGAGGGAAATTTATATCATTACAGGCCTAACTCAAGAAACAAAAAAAATCCGAAAAAAATAAGCTCATGTTACACCTTAAGAACTAGCAAAAGAAGAACAAATGAAACCCAAGGTCAGCAGAAGAAAGGAAATAACAAAATTCAGAGCAGAACTAAATGAAATAGAGAGCAAAAAGAAAATACAAAAAATTAGCGTGACAAAGAAGAGGGTCTTTGATAAGATTAACAAAATTGACAAACCCTTGGCTAGATTCACTAAGATAAAAAGAGAGAAGACATTAATTAACAAAATCAGAAATGAAAAAGGGGAAGTTATCATGGACACCACAGAAATACAAAGGATCATTCAAGAATACTATGAAGGACTATATGCCACCAAATTCAATAACCTAGAAGAAATGGACAAGTTCTTAGAAACATAAAGCCTTCCAAGGCTGAACCATGAAGAACTGGAAAATCTAAACAGACTGATCACCAGTAACAAAATTGAATCAATCATTCAAAATCTTCCCAAAAGCAAAAGTCCGGGACCAGATGGCTTCACTGGTGAATTCTACCTAACCTTCAAACAGGATCTAATACCAATCCTGCTCAAACTCTTCCAAAAAATTGAAGAAGAGACAGTACTCCCTAACTCATTCTAGGAGGTCAATATTATCCTCATACCAAAACCTGGTAAGGACAAAACAAAAAAAGAAAACTACAGACCAATATCTCTAATGAATATAGATGAAAAATCCAAACAAAATTCTAGCAAATAGAATACAACAATGCATTAAAAAGATTATTCATCACGACCAAGAGGGGTTCATCCCCCGAACTCAAGGATGGTTCAACATCCGCAAATCCATCAATGTGATACATCACATAAACAAAATGAAGGACAAAAATCATATGAATATATCAATTGATGCAGAAAAAGCATTTGACAAGATACAACATCCATTTATGATTAAAGCACTTAATAAAATAGGTATAGAAGGAAAATACCTTAACATAATAAAGGCCATATATAACAAACCCTCAGCTAATCTCATAATTAAAGGTGAAAAACTGAAGCCCTTTGCTCTACATTGAGGAACACGACAGGGCTGTCCCCTATCACTTGTGCTTTTCAACATAGTGTTGGAAGTCCTTGCCAGAGCAATCAGGCAAGAGAAAGAAATAAAAGGCATCCAAATTGGGAAGGAAGATATTAAATTATCACTCTTTGCAGATGACATGATGCTATATATAGAAAACCCTAAAGACTCCACCAAGAAGCTATTAGAAACAATCAACGAATACGGTAAAGCTGCTGGCTACAAAATCAACGTACAAAAGTCCATTGCATTCCTATATACAAAAATGAAATCTCAGAAAAAGAAATACAAAAAAACAATTCCCTTTGCAGTTGCAGCAAAAAGAATAAAACACCTAGAGACAAACTTAACCAAGGATGTGAAGGACCTATATGCTGAAAACTATAAGACATTTTGAAAGAAATTGAAGAAGACACAAAGAAATGGAAAGACATCCTGAGCTCATGGATTGGAAGAATAAACATAGTTAAAATGGGGATATTACCCAAAGCAATATACAGATTTAATGCAATCCCCATCAAAATCCCAATAGCATTTTTTGAAGAGATAGAACAAAAAATCATCAGATTTGTTTGGAACTACCAAAGACCCCTAACAGCAAAAGCAATCTTAAGAAAAAAGAATAATACTGGAGGTATCACACTTCCTGACTTTAGCTTGTACTACAGGGCTACAATAATCAAAACAGCATATTACTGGCAGAAAAGCAGACACATAAACCAATGGAATAGAATTGAGAACCCAGAAATAAAACTACATAAATATGGACAGATAATTTTTGACAAAGAAGTGAAAAACATACAGTGTAGGAAAGACAGCCTCTTCAATAAATGGTGCTGGGAGAATTAGATAGCCACGTGCAAAAGAATGAAACTGGACAGCTATCTGTCACCATGTACCAAAATTAATTCAAAATGGATCAAAGACTTAAGCATAAGACCTGACACAATAAACTGCATAGAAGAAAACATAGGTACTAAACTTATGGACCTTGGGTTCAAAGAGCATTTTGTCAATGTGACTTCAAAGGCAATGGTAGTAAAAGCTAAAATAAATGCATGGGACTATATGAAACTTAAAGGCTTCTGCACAGCAAAAGAAACCATCAACACAATAAAGAGGCAACCAACTGAATGGGAGAAGATTTTCGCAAACAGTGCCTCTGATAAGGGGCTAATATCCAAAATATACAAGGAACTCATGAAACTCAACAACAAAAAAACAAACAACCCAATTGAAAAATGGACAGAGGACCTGAAGAGACATTTCTCCAAAGAGGATATACAAATGGCAAATAGACATATGAAAAAATGCTCAACATCGCTAATCATCAGAGAAATGCAAACATAGTGTTGGAAGTCCTTGCCACAGAAATCAAGCAAGAGAAAGAAATAAAAGGCATCCAAATTGGGAATGAAGAAGTTAAAATATCATTCTTTGCAGATGACATGATGGTATACGTAGAAAACCCTAAAGACTCCACCAAAAAGCTATTAGAAACAATCAACGAATACAGTAAAGTTGCTGGCTCCAAAATCAATGTACAAAAGTCCATTGCATTCTTATATACTAACAATGAAATCTCAGAAAAAGAAATACAAAATACAATTCCTTTTGCAGTTACATCAAAAAGAATAAAATACCTAGGAATAAACTTAACCAAGGATGTGAAAGATTTATATGCTGAAAACTATAAGACATTTTTGAAAGAAATTGAAGAAGACACAAAGAAATGGAAAGACATTCCGTGCTCATGGATTGGAAGAATCAACATAGTTAAAATGGCCATATTACCCAAAGCCATATACAGATTTAATGCAATCCCCATTAAAATCCCAATGGCATTTTTTAAAGAAATAGAACAAAAAATCATCAGATTTGTTTGGAACCACAAAAGACCCCGAATAGCCAAAGCAATATTAAAAAAAAAGAACAATACTGGAGGTATCACACTCCCTGATTTTTCCTTGTACTACAGGGCTACAATAATCAAAACAGCTTGGTATTGGCGGAAAAACAGACACATAGACCAATGGAATAGAATGAGAACCCAGAAATAAAACCACATAAATATGGACAAATAATTTTTGACAAACAAGCTAAAAACATACAGTGGAAGAAAGACAGCCTCTCCAATAAATGGTGTTGGGAGAATTGGATAGCCACGTGCAAAAGAATGAAACTGGACTGCTATCTGTCACCATGTACCAACATTAATTCAAAATGGATCAAAAACTTAAGCTTAAGACCTGATACATAAACTGCATAGAAGAAAACATAGGTACTAAACTTATGGACCTTGGGTTCAAAGAGCATTTTATGAATTTGACTTTAATGGCAAGGGAAGTAAAAGTTAAAATAAATAAATGGGACTATATGAAACGTAAAGGCTTCTGCACAGCAAAAGAAACCATAGACAAAATAAAGAGGCAACCAACTGAATTGGAGAAGATTTTTGCAAACAGTGCCTCTGATAAGGGGCTAATATCCAAAATATACAAGGAACTCATGAAACTCAACAACAGAAAAACAAACAACCCAATTGAAAAATGGGCAGACCACCTGAGGAGACATTTCTCCAAGGAGGACATACAAATGGAAACTAGACATGAAAAAATGCTCAACATCACTACTCATCAGAGAAATGCAAATGAAAACCACAATGTGATATCACCTCACCCCTGTCAGAATGGCTATCATCAACAAGACAAATAATAACAAGTGTTGGAGAGGCTGTGGAGAAAAAGGAACCTTCATACACTGTTGGTGGGAATGCAGACTGGTGCAGCCGCTATGGAAGGCAGTGGTATGGAAGGTTCCTCAAAAAAATTACAAATAGAATTACCATATGAGCCAGAAATCGCTCTCCTGGGTATCTACCCATAAAATCTGAAAACATTTATACTGAAAGACACGTGTACTCCAATGTTCATTGCAGCTTTTTTATGTTGGCCAAGACATGGAAACAACCAAAATGTTTTTTGATAGATGAATGGATAAAGAAGTTGTGGTATATATACAGAATGGAATACTATTCGGCGGTAAGAAAAGATGATATAGGAACATTTGTGACAACATGCATGGATCTTGAGAGTATAATGCTAAGCGAAATAAGTCAGACAGAAAAAGGAGAGAACCATATGATTTCACTGATATGTGGTATATAAACCATAAACAACAAAAGAACAAGACAAATAAATGTGAAACAAAAACTCATAGATACAGACAATAGTTTGGTGGTTACCAGAGGGTAAGGGGGTAGGGATGGAAGATGAGGGAAAGGGGGTTCAAATATATATTGATGGAAGGAGAACTGACTCTTCGTGGTGAACACACAATGGGATTTATAGATGATGTAATACAGAATTGTACTGCTGAAATCTATGTAATTTTATTAACAATTTTCATCCCAATAAATTTAAAAAAAAAAGAAAGTAGAATGGTAGTCGCAAGGGTAGGAGAGGCGAATGGGAAGTTATCATTTAATGGGTATAGAACTTTATTTTTGTAAGACTAAAAGATTTGTGGGGATGACAGTGACGATAGTTTCACAGTAGTAGAGATGTCTTCAATACCATTGAATTATACACTTAAAGTATTTAAAATTATAAATTCTGTTATGTGTATTTTACTGCCGTGCTCAAATCTCACTTTAATTTGCTCTTAGTATTATGTGCGCATGACCAGGCTGGGTAATGCTCAAGCTGCGTACAGCTTACGGTCCAGGCTGCCCAGACACTTATTAATGGACAGGCCACATGGGCATCTGCCTTTGGTATCCATCTACAAGAGGTGCTAAAATACCAATGGAATAAATAGAAAATATGGTGCCAGTTAACTTGGGTTTGTGCATATAATTCAAACAAATGCTAAATCTTAATTGTTTTTATCTCATTGAATAGGTATAATAAATCTCTTATTTTGAATATTAGCATGGGACAGGAAGAAATTATTTGTCATTAGTTACAGGCTAGTGCCTTCAGAGGAGGGAGAATCCTAGCGACCAGATCGTCTTTCCTTTAGTGAGCACAAACGAAAACCTCAAAAACAAAATCATCTGCTACTCTTGGAACAAGTTTTAAGGAATATATGCAAAATACAAAATAAAGATGCTGGAGCAAAGTGACATAGCTCTGACAGAAAACATGAGAAACCTGTGGGAAGGAGTGGGGAGAAAGAGATGTCCGGAAAGTAGTCAGGAGTCAGGAAGCCTGAGCACAAGAAAGGAAAGAGAGAAACCAGAGACTTAGCAATCGTGCTGTGGAGAGAAATATATGCTGCCACTGGAATCCCAGTGCTGGGCCAGGGAACTCACTGTCTCTAACTCACCTTCTCTACATCTTGCGGAATCTATTAAGTATTAAATTTATCCGTAGACAAGTGAAGTTCTGTTTTGGGGAAGCCTGAAAAAGTTGAGGAGAGGATATCATATATATGTATAATAAAAATAAGTAAAAAGTATTCAATTGATGTTAATTGATCGATTTTGTTCCAACTTCATGCAAACTAGAGTAAACAACACCTCCCAAAGTTTCCTGTGCAAAATTGTTGATTCCTACTGTTCCAATACCATTTTCTGTTGTTATCCATTCATGTTTCTCCGTGAATTTATGCACCAAGAGCAGATTGAGGCTGGAGGCCCCCCCCCATTCAGGCCTGAGGGAACAGGTGGGTGGAGGCAGCACAGGGGCTGCAGGCTGCAGCCAACACCTCCCTGCCGCTCTCAGCCCCATATTTGTAATTCAACCATAACGTTGTTATCTTAAGCCCTATAGGAATCTGTACCTTGCTTATATCAGTCTCTGGATTTGGGTCAAAATACTTAGTAATAATCTTTCCACTGGCAATAACTGGTAGTAAAGAAAGTTTTTAGTTGTTACAGTGTCAGAGATGAACAAATACTGTCTTAATTTTGCAATATACTGCTTTTGCTGGTGCTGTTTTTATAGAATGAAGTAACAGTCTTTCAGTAAAACAGGAAAGTTTAATAATAAAACATTCAACTTCTTTTAAAAAATTAATTGAAATTTTAGTTTCTCTGCTTGCAATTTAATAAGAGTGTTGGGTTGAACAGGGTGGGGGCTACCAAGTGGTCCTAATATTCTGTTTGGCGTCAGGTAAAAAGATATAACTTAGTTTACGTACCATAGGGCTACTCAAAAGATTTTACTGTCCGTCCTTTCAAGGTCCTACTTAAGAGATACCTCCAGGTATGTTAACTCAGTCAGAATAGCAGGGACAGTTATTAAAACAGCGCCCCCAGTGTGGCGCAATATAAAGTTTCACTACCTAAGAACAGCCTTCTTACAGTATACACAGCATTTTGTTGGCTCTGGGTTTTCCTATAAGATGACTCATTAAACTGGGAATTGGACAGCAACTATTAGAAGGTAGAGTCTAAAGGGAGATGTGGCCAGGATTTGCAGAAAAATGACACAGCTCTGTTTAAATGGTTTGGTAGGCCTCTCCCACAGTTCCCCTGGGGAACGTACTATATTCTTTCCTTCTAATGTTATTTTTCTCAGCATGAGGAAGACCAATAACTCTTTCTGACACAGGAAACAAGATCTTCAAGAGGGTATGGAGCTATTTTTAAAACCATAAAATGATTATAAAGGAGCATCCATTGGAAATGTATGCGGGAGAAAGTTACAATATTCATGTCCCAATACACCGACATCCAGAAACTAAACATTTTACAATGGTCACAAAGGAGAAAACAGAGGGCTACCAGTTTGGTGCGAACAAAGGAGCTACTGTTCCTGTTGATAATAATGATAGCTAGTATAATAGGATGCAGAGTGGAAGTTTTTCAGTTACCCTGTAATTGGTGATTAAGGCCCATATTCAAAAAGAGATCTATCAATGAATGTGGTCAGATGTAGCCCCCTACCAGGGCTTCTAAAGATGGGATGGAAATATTTCTGGAACAGTCACTATTGGATAAGTACTTAATGCAGGGTATACAGTGTATGACTGAAGAGGGGCAGAGGAGAAACAGGTCTTTTTTAAATATGTTCAGGTTTTTAGGAAATGAAATACTCATGGTACAAGAAAAATTACCCATTCCTTGCCCTGTGACCCCCCTCACCACCACACCCCTCAGCCAGGAGATGAGGGGCAGTGAAGCTCTAAGAGAATCATCATCAGAGGTGGGCTATGCCTACAAGAAAGAAATTTGCCATCAGACACTGTTCACAGCATTACAGAGAGGTAGGACTGTTAACACTGCCCCAAGAGCACTGCAGGGTGAGGGATTCCTTACAGGTCCTTAGGAATGTAAACAAAGAAAGCTGTCTGGTTCTTGGCAGGAAACATGATATTTGAACATCGGTGGTCTGCAAGAATATCCCTGGCCAGTAGAAAAACTGTGCTGAGCCTCATCCCAGATCCCCAAGGCCCCCAGAAGACCTGGAAGAAGGAGACCTCAGTAGCCTTAGTGCCTCCCTCTGAAGGTGTACATTCCTGATGAGTGCAGCCAACAAAGGGACACTTACAAATTCTGACAATTAGGTTCGCGAACTCATCCCAGAAGAATGGTTACATACCTCACTGCTGAATATCACTATGGTCACCTTCAAAGTACACATCTTGGGAAGCTATGCACTGACGCTAGCGCCTAGTCCACCTTGAAACCATTTTTTTTTTTTTCTGGAATGGCCATCAAAGCTGCCGTCGCATTACCCTGGATGTCCTGAATGTCATCAAAATGTCTTCCTTTCAATATTTCCTTTATCTTCAGGTAAAGAAAGAAGTCATTGGGGGTCAGATCGAGTGAGTAGGGAGGGTGTTCCAATACAGTCATTTGTTTCTGACTAAAAACTCCCTCACAGACAGTGCCATGTAAACTGGTGCATTGTTGTGATGCAAGAGCCATGAATTGTTGGCAAAAATTTCAGGTCCTCTAACTTTTTCACGCAGCCTTTTCAGCACTTCCAAATAGTAAACTTGGTTAATTGTCCATTTGGTACAAATTCATAATGAATAATCCCTTTAATATCTAAAAAGGTTAGCAACATTGTTGCAACAAAGTTCACAAACTTAATTGTCAGATCTCATATGTCCCTCTAAAAGTGGTCTTCAGGGGGAGGCCAGATGGCTCAGTTGGTTAGAGTGCGAGCTGGTTCGATTCCCACATCGACCAGTGAGCTGCGCCCTCCACAACTAGATTGAAGACAACCAGCTTCCACTGAAGTGCTGGAAGGGTGGCCAGATGGCTCAGATGGTTAGAGCATGAGCTCTCAGTGGCAAGGTTCCTGGTTCAATTCACTCATAGGATGGTGGGCTATGGCCCCTGCAACTAAGATTGAAAATGGCAACTGGACTTAGAGCTGAGCTGTGCCCTCTACAACTAGATTAAAGGACAATGACTTGGAGTTGATGGGCCCTGGAGAACACATTGTACCCCAATATTCCCCAATAAAAAAAAATAAAAATAAAATAAAAGTGGTCTTCAATGAGAGGCAGGTCAAGGAAATCTGGATACCTCTTCAAGAAAACCATACAGTCCACATACATGCTACTTTGTCCACAGATGCTCTGTACATCAGGGAAAGACCTGGAGCCTTTGTGCATCATGGCCGCAAACCCTAGTTTCATATGACCTTTATTGTCTCATTATAGGTCTTCACTCAAGGTCATGCAGAGGGATGGCAATAAGGAGTAAAACAAGCCATGCCAATCTCCACTCCAAAGTTTTCCACCCTCAGTTATAGCCAATGATGAATTAGATAGAGTTTCAAATTTAATATGGGCTTGGGTATATAAACTACCCTGGACTGAGTTTAATGATCATAAACAACCAAGAAGCTAGGGAATTTTATGTCACCTTCAGATGGGAAAATGAGCTACTCAGCAAGAGTGAATGGTGGGGAAAAATAATCTTCACAAAAGTTAATATTTTCAGAGAAATTCCATGTTCTAGATGTTGCACATATCTTCCAAACCCTACGAAGTGACATTATTAGGTTTGTTTTACAGATAGGGAATTGAGAATGAGCATGAGAATTGAGAATGAGAGCAGCTGCCAAAAGTGACACAAAGCACAACTTAGATTTAAACTTGAGTCTAACACAATTAAGTCATGAGCTCTTTTCCCTACTCTACAGTGTTTTTTTGGTTTTCTTGACTCAAATCACATAAATTTTTTAATGCAAATTTTTTAATGATATGTATTAGCCTATACATATCCAGTTAACATGAAAAAGATTTTAGGCTTAATTTGCTATACAGTTGAACTTTGAACAACACAGGTTTGAATTGCGTGAGTCCATTTATACCAGGTTGGTCAATTAAGTTTGCAAACTCATCCTAGAAAAAGTGCTACCTACCTCATTGCTGAATGTCACTACAGTCACCTTCAAAGTACTCCTCTTGGGAAGCTAGGCACCGATGCCAGTGCCTAGTCCACCCTTCAAAGCAATTTTGGGACTCTTTTCCTGGAATGACCATCAGAGCTGTCATCATATTACCCTTGATGTCCTGAATGTCATCAAAATGTCTTCCTTTTAATATACCCTTTATCTTTGGGTAAAGAAAGAAGTCACTGGGGGCCAGATCAGGTGAGTAGGGAGGATGTTCCAATACAGTTATTTGTTTACTGGCTAAAAACTCTCACAGACAGTGCCGTGTGAGCTGGTACATTGTCGTGATGCAAGAGCCATGAATTGTTGGCACAAAGTTCAGGTCGTTGTCGTCTAACTATTTCATGCATCCTGTTCAGCACTTCCAAATGGTTAACTCTGTCTGGTTGGTACAAATTCATAATGAATAATCTTTCTGATATCAAAAAAATTTAGCAACATCGTTGCAAAAACTTCACGAACTTACTTGTCAGATCTCATGTGTGGATTTTTTTCAATAAATACTGTAAGTTATTTTCTGCTTCTTATGGTTTTCTTAAAGACATGTTCTTTTGTCTAACTTAGTTTAATATAAGAATATAGTATATAATACATATAACATACAGAATATGTGTTCATCAACTATTTATCTTACAGTGAGGCTTCCGATCAACAGTAGGCTACTACTAGTTACATTTGGGATAGTCAAAAGTTATACGAAAATTTTCAACTGTGTGGAGGGCAGTGCCTCTCTCCTGATGTTGTTCAAGGTAGGCTTGTCAATTGAAATCACCTCCTTTCATATTCCTCACTCCCACCAGTCACCCAAATTAATTGCTGACAAAGGAGATTGTGTCAACCCCTTTAATAAGTGTTCTGCACATTTACCTCATGAAGTAAGGACCTGTGATAGTGAACTTTATTTGTCAACTTGGTGAGGCTCCTGTGCCCAGTTGTTTGTTCAAGCACTAGTCTAGGTGTTACTATAAAGTTTTTTGTGGATGTGATTAACTTTGACAATCCGGTTACTTCCAGTGCAGCAGATTGCAGGCAAACCACATTGTATTGTGCTTGGCTTTATTCTGCTTCACAGGTGTTGCATTTTTTACAAACTGAAGGCAAGACCCTCCACCAGAAAAAGATTGTGACTCACTTTTTTATAATACTCCCTTTATTGTTGTGCTCTGGAACCCAACCCGCAATATCTCTGAGGTCTGCCTGTATTCTCAACAATGTGAGAGGGCGTCATCCCAACAGTTAGAAGCCTTGAGAGCAAAACTGAGGTTTTTCAAGGAAATAGTTCTGCCTAACAACTGTAACATAGAAATATGGCCTGAGTTTCCAGCCTGCTCGCCTGCCCTACAAATTTCAGACTCAAGTCTGCAACGTCAGTGCTTACCTAAATCTCCCACCTGCCAGATTGCCTGTGGATTCCAGACTCATCGAGCTTCAGTCTTATAAGACAATTATTAAAAATACATTTCTCTTTTTCTGTCTGCTCTCATATTATCTCTCTTATGCTCTCTCTCACTCTTTGTCTTTCTTCTCTTTCTCTCTAACCCTGACTAATATAGTATCCTTATTTTCAATGTAGAGACACAGTTTAGAAAAGTTATTTTCTCAAAGAGCCGAATGATGAGTTCAATAGTTGAAGCTGGATTTTTCTCCTTGCTATGTCTTCTATAGGAGGCCAACTAATGCCACAAATCATATCTACCTCAGAGATAAAGCACTGGTTTTCTTACCTGCTCATGTTTTCCCGAACATGATTAACTAAACATTTTTTTTTTTTCTCAGAAGCCAAACACTGTTTTGTTCTGTATCAAAGGGAGGAAACTCCTGGCACATACACCTTCTCATCTATATGCTTCTGAGGCCCTATCACTGTGTCTGGGTGAAACGTTCCAATGATGAGATGGGAGGTCCTCTGATGCTGCCTCCACAGGAGCCCGTCCAGCTACTTTGTTCAACCTCAGCCAACCCACAGGCCCTTCAATCCCCCATGCTCCAGGATGCCCAAAGCAGTGATGCTCAGCAGTGCTTGTTTCAGAGTTTTAGACTCTTCCTATGGTTAATGTATATTCTTACAGTGGGTTTATTTCCTTGCTTCTTATCTGATTTCTACTCTAGACCATTCTATTCTCCACTTTTTACTTCCCACATATTCCCTGTGTATAATGGTTTGATTTCTGGGCCTTCTTGAATTGTGCAATCTTGGTAGTTCAGAACAAAAGCTTGAGTGGCAGCAAGTTCCCTTCAGAAATCCTGACACTATACTTCAGTTACATCTCTTTGTAATAGCAGATTCCCACCCATTGGACCAGGTGGTCCACACAGAAACCTTGTATACTGGCAGTGTCATTTGACAAGTGAGGACAGTTAGATTTTTAAAAATGTAATACTTTTTCCAATGGATGCAAGTAGATAAAATCTAAACTGGGGCCCGTCTCTCTTAGGCCTCATCAGATAAACGTACTTGCACAAATTGGCTCCACTTCTTTGTCTTGGTGGGAAACATATCCCCTAATCTGTGTTTTTATTTAAACCTCTGAAAAAAAGGCTGAAACTGACTTTTGATTTGGTGTAATCAGTAAGACAGGGTCACATGCTATGATTGAGTGATTTTGTAATTTTTTTATTCTGAGTATGAAAAAATGTAGACACACACACATTTGGCATTGTTGTAAGTACGTGCCATGTAGTTAAAACCATTACTAGTTACTTATTTCAAAAAACACTATCAAGCAAATGTGCAATTGTCAAAACAAAGGCTCTTCAACAGAATATTGTTGTCTCACTATTCTAAAGGACCATAGGTAGATCATATTTATATACATATGATCTTTTATTTTTGTGTGTGTATGTGTGTGTGTATATATCTATATATATATATCCATATATATAGATATATACATATATATATATATATATATTATACCTGTTTCCCAAAAATAAGACCTAGCCGGACAATAAGTTCTAATGCATCTTTTGCAGCAAAAATTAATACAAGACCCGGTCTTATTTTACTGTAAGACTCAGTCTTATATAATATAGCGTAGAGATGATTGTCCAGCTAGGTCTTATTTTTGGGGAAACACAGTATATTATACATACATTATGTGTGTGTGTACATATACACGTATATATCCATATATACACATATATATATACATATACAATATATACATATATAATATATACATATATAACATATACATATACATATGTAGCATATACATATACATATATAATTAATGTATATGTATATATTGTGTATATGTATACAATGCATATACATAATCTGTACGTATTATGTATGCACATATATGTGCATATATGTACATAATATGTACATATACATATACATACATATGCACATGTATATATGTATATTATATATATACATTATATATAATAACTATATGTGTGTGTGTGTGTGTGTGTGTGTGTATATATATATATATATATACCCACACATATATACAGAGGGTACCTAAAACATGTATACACATTTCAAGAAAGGAAAAACTGTATTAAAATTATGATAATGGTAACCACTTTGAGCACCTCTTGTAATTGCAGAAGTCAAACATGACTTGTATTCATCTTTTGTTATTGGTATATGTTGACTATTACAGTTTTAATACAGTTTTCCTTAAAATCTGTATACATTTTTGGCATGGTAGATAGATAGATAGATAGATAGATAGATAGATAGATAGATATCTACATATCTATACATCTATCTTTCTATCTATCTATCTATCTATCATCTATATATATACATATATATAGAGAGAGAGTAACATTAGAGATATTTTCAGATTAGTTCAAAGAGATAAAATTTAAATAATGTAAAAAGGAGGTCCTTTGGCTTTTAAGCTTACTTACTGAATGGAAAAACTAAAGTTGCTTTGCTATTGGTGTTAGTTTTCAATGAGATAGTACAGCAGGCCAGGCGTTACTCCAGAAGTGATATATGCATAATGTAAATTAATTTCATAAAAACCTTTGTTGATTTTTATGGAGGACAAAGCTGAAGCCCAGAGAGGAAAGATAAAGTGCCACAGTGATGCATTTGTAGAGGTGTGAAAGTTCCCAAACCTGCCTATAAATTATAGATTTATTTTCAATAAAATTATTTTTATGCTTTTGCTTGTATCTTCATTCTTTCATGTTCCTTTACTGCTCCATGAAAGTGAGAACATTAGAAGAGAAGGACATTTATATTTTATTCCTAAAGTATATTTTTCCAGGCTTTATAGAAAAAGTAGATCATGACGTGTGCCACTATTCACACAGGGAATGACCAAGAGCATTTCGTGATGGTGGTGATGCTTTTGTCAATAGTAACAATCGCATTATTGGTGCAAATTACTTGTACAATGGAGCCCTTCTTGAGTCAAAATCATTACAGGAATCAGACACAACATTTGAGGGAGAGTCTTGATTCTTTTTTGTATCATTTTATATAGGCTTCTCAGCATTCGTCAACTACTATGCTGGCAACAGAAGTACCAGGAGCTCAACACCTTATGTTATAAAAACAAATGGTGGATTTGTTTTTTTCCCCCTTTTATGAGGTAAAATCCTGGAGATATATATAAATTACAGGGGCAGGGAAGGTTTTGCAAGAAGATTCTGGAGGAAGTATAAGCATTTGAAGTTTGAGATGTACTTGGACATAAACTGATATTGAAGTAAAGAAGGTGTAACTGCAGAATATATAATAAAAAGTAACAAAAAATGTAGGAAATAAAGGTCAATAGCAACAGAACTCCCATGTTCTTATAAGAGCAGGAAAAAAAGTTTACATCAAATAGACTGTCTTTATTTTCCAAAAAAATTATCTCTTTTTTTTATAAACTACTTTTGTTTGGGGCATACCATAGGAGAGAAAATGAATATGCTGTAAATAATGCCTGCTATGATTGATAATCTAATGAAGACTCATAACCGAAGTTATGTATATATTATATATATGAACACATTATATATGTGTGTGTGTATATATATATATGTGTGTGTGTGTGTATATATATATATATATATATTTCTGATATGATATATACATATATTATTTTCTTTTTTAAAAAAAGTTCATTGGTGAGACAATTGTTAGTAAAATTATATAGGTTTCAGGTGTACAATTCTGTATTACATCATCTATAAATCGCATTGTGTGTTCACCACCCAGAGTCAGTTCTCCTTCCATCACCATATATTTGAATCCCCTTTACCCTCATCTCCCAACCCCCACCCCCTTTACCTTCTGGTAACCACTAAACTATTGTCTGTGTCTATGAATTTTGTTTTTTCATTTTTTGTCTTGTCCCTTTGTTGTTTTCAGTTTATATAACACATGTCAGTGAAATCATGTTTTTCTACTTTTTCTTTCTGACATTTCGCTTAGCATAATAATCTCAAGATCCATCCATGGTGTCACAAATGGTACTATTTCATCTTTTCTTATGGCTGAGTAGTATTCCATTGTGTATTTATCCCACATCTTCTTTATCCAATCATCTATCAAAGGACACTTTGATTCTTTCCACATTCAGGCCACTGTAAATAAAACTTCAATTAGCGTAGAAGCACAGAAATACAGATATTGATAGACATAGATATAGATTAGATATAGATATAGATGATATTAATATATAGATATAGATATAGATATAGATATAGATATAGATATAGATATAGATATAGATATAGATATAGATATAGATATAGATATAAATATGGATATAGATTTGGATATAGATATAGGTAAAGGTATAGGTATAGATATAGGCATAGATATAGGTATAGATGTAGGTATAGATATAAGTATAGATATAGATATAGGTGTAGATATAGATGATGATATAGATATAGGTATAGATATAGGTATAGATATAGATATAGATGATGATATAGATATAGATATCGATATAGATATAGATATAGATGATACAGATATAGATATAGGCATAGATATAGATATAGATGATGATATAGATATAGATATAGATATAGATATAATATAGATATAGATGATATAGATATAAATGATATAGATATGGATATAAATATGGATATAGATATAGATATACATGTAGATGTAGATGTAGATATAGATGATATATATAGATGATATAGATATGGATATAGATATAAATAATATAGATATAGATGATTAGATATAGATATAGATATAGATATAGATATAGATATAGATATAGATATAGATACAGATATAGACATAGACATAGACATGCACATAGATATAGATGATATAGATGTAGATATAGATTAGATATCGACATGGACATGGACATAGACATAGATGATAGAGATAGAGAGAGAGAGATAAAAATAGATATAGAGATAGAGACAGAGACAGAGACAGAGAAAGAGACAGAGACAGAGACAGAGACAGATATAGATATAGATATAGATATAGATATAGATATAGACAGATATATTTTCTTGAATTCCACTCAATGAAAGGACTCAACAAACCATTCTAGGGGCTCTTTCTGTCATGACACAGACAGAAACCTCCTCCAAGTCCCTGGGCCTAACCAACACCATAAGCCTATGCCTCATTAAAAATCAAGCACCAAACCACATATATTTTCTGAAGTGTCAGCTCCAATTCCTCCACTTGATATGTCTCTGACTCTATTTCTATTTTTTTTTATTAATTTTATTGGGGTGACAATTGTTAGTAAATTTACATAGATTTCAGGTGTACAATTCTGTATTACATCGTCTATAAATCCCATTGCGTGTTCACCACCCAGAGTCAGTTCTCCTTCCATCACCATATATTTGATCCCCTTTACCCTCATCACCCACCCCCCACCCCCTTACCCTCTGGTAACCACTAAATTATTGTCTGTGTCTATGAGTTTTTGTTTCTCATTTGTTTGTCTTGTTCTTTTTGGTTTATATACCACATATCAGTGAAATCATAGGGTTCTCTGCTTTTTCTGTCTGACTTATTTCACTTAGCATTATTCTCTCGAGATCCATCCATGTTGTCACAAATGCTCCTATATCATCTTTCCTTAACGCCGAACAGTATTCCATTGTGTATATGTACCACAACGTCTTTATCCATTCATCTATCGAAGGACATTTTGGTTGTTTCCATGTCTTGGCCACCGTAAACAAAGCTGCAATGAACATTGGAGTACACGTGTCTCTATAGAGAAATGCTTTTATATTTTTGGAGTAGATACCCAGGAGAGCAATTGCTGGGTCATATGGTAATTCTATTCGTAATTTCTTGAGGAACCTCCACACTGCCTTCCATAGCGGCTGCACCAGTCTGCATTCCCACCAGCAGTGTATGAGAGTTCCTTTTTCTCCACAGCCTCTCCAACACTTGTTACTATTTGTTTTGTTGATGAAAGCCATTCTGACTGGGGTGAGGTGATATCTCATTGTGGTTTTCATTTGCATTTCTCTGATGATTAGCGATGTTGAGCATTTTTTCATATGTCTATTTGCCATTTGTATATCCTCTTTGGAGAAATGTCTCTTCAGGTCCTCTGTCCATTTTTCAATTGGGTTGTTTGTTTTTTTGTTGTTGAGTTTCATGAGTTCCTTGTATATTTTGGATATTAGCCCCTTATCAGAGGCACTGTTTGCGAAAATCTTCTCCCATTCAGTTGGTT
This sequence comes from Rhinolophus hipposideros, assembly GCF_964194185.1. NCBI lineage: Eukaryota > Metazoa > Chordata > Mammalia > Chiroptera > Rhinolophidae > Rhinolophus > Rhinolophus hipposideros. Next base: position 3,918,159 of record NC_138052.1, on the reverse strand, counting down.
GCCTCATTATTTTGTCAATAGTTTCTTTTGCTGTGCAGAAGCTTTTCAGTTTCATATAATCCCATTTGTTTATTTTAGTTTTTACTTCCATTGCCTTTGGAGTCAAATTCATAAAATGCTCTTTGAACCCAAGGTCCATAAGTTTAGTACCTATGTTTTCTTCAATGCAGTTTATTGTGTCAGGTCTTATGCTTAAGTCTTTGATCCATTTTGAATTAATTTTGGTACATGGTGACAGGTAGCAGTCCAGTTTCATTCTTTTGCACGTAGCTATCCAATTCTGCCAGCACCATTTATTGAAGAGGCTGTCTTTTCTCCATTGTATGTTTTTAGCTTCTTTGTCAAAAATTATCTGTCCATATTTATGTGGTTTTATTTCTGGGTTCTCAATTCTATTCCATTGGTCTATGTGTCTGTTTTTCCGCCAATACCAAGCTGTTTTGATTATTGTAGCCCTGTAGTACAAGGAAAAATCAGGGAGTGTGATACCTCCAGTATTGTTCTTTTTTTTTAATATTGCTTTGGCTATTCGGGGTCTTTTGTGGTTCCAAACAAATCTGATGATTTTTTGTTCTATTTCTTTAAAAAATGCCATTGGGATTTTAATGGGGATTGCATTAAATCTATATATGGCTTTGGGTAATATGGCCATTTTAACTATGTTGATTCTTCCAATCCATGAGCACGGAATGTCTTTCCATTTCTTTGTGTCTTCTTCAATTTCTTTCAAAAATGTCTTATAGTTTTCAGCATATAAATCTTTCACATCATTGGTTAAGTTTATTCCTAGGTATTTTATTCTTTTTGCTGCAATTGCAAAAGGAATTGTTTTTTCTATCTCTTTTTCTGAGATTTCATTGTTGGTATATAAGAAAGCAATGGACTTTTGTACGTTGATTTTGTAGCCAGCAACTTTACTGTATTCATTGATTGTTTCTAATAGCTTTTTGGTGGAGTCTTTAGGGTTTTCTATATATAGCATCATGTCATCTGCAAAGAGTGACAATTTAACTTCTTCATTCCCAATTTGGATGCCTTTTATTTCTTTCTCTTGCCTGATAGCTCTGGCGAGGACTTCCAACACTATGTTGAAAAGCAGAGGTGATAGGGGACAACCTTGTTGTGTTCCTGAACGTAGAGCAAAGGGCTTCAGCTTTTCACCATTAATTATGAGATCAGCTGAGGGCTTGTCGTATATGACATTTATTATGTTGAGGTATTTTCCTTCTATAACAATTTTAGTAAGTGTTTTAATCATAAATGGATGTTGTATCTTATCAAATGCTTTTTCTGCATCAATTGATAGAATCATATGATTTTTGTCCTTTATTTTGTTTATGTGATGTATCACATTGATGGATTTGCGAATGTTGAACCATCCTTGTGCCCCGGGGATGAACCTCACTTGGTCGTGATGAATAATCTTTTTAATGCATTGTTGTATTCGATTTGCTAGAATTTTGTTTAGGATTTTAGCATCTGTATTTATCAGAGATATAGGTCTGTAGTTTTCTTTTTTTTTGTGTTGTCCTTACCAGGTTTTGGTATCAGGGTAATGTTGGCCTCATAAAATGAGTTAGGGAGTACTGACTCTTCTTCAATTTTTTGGAAGAGTTTGAGCAGGATTGGTATTAGATCCTCTTTGAAGGTTTGGTAGAATTCACTGGTGAAGCCATCTGGTCCAGGACTTTTGATTTTGGGAAGGTTTTTGATGACTGATTCAATTTCGTTACTGGTGAGTGGCCTGTTAAGATTTTCCAGTTCTTCATGATTCAGCCTTGGAAGGCTATATATTTCTAAGAACTTGTCCATTTCTTCTAAGTTATTAAATTTGGTGGCATATAGTCCTTCATAGTACTCTTGGATAATCCTTTGTATTTCTGTGGTGTCCATGATAACTTCCCCTTTTTCATTTCTGATTTTGTTAATTAGTGTCTTCTCTCTTTTTATCTTAGTGAGTCTAGCCAAGGGTTTGTCGATTTTGTTAATCTTTTCAAAGAACCAGCTTTTTGTCACATTAATTTTTTCTATTGTCTTTTTGTTCTCTATTTCATTTAGTTCTGCTCTGATTTTTGTTATTTCCTTTCTTCTGCTGACCTTGGGTTTCGCTTGTTCTTCTTTTTCTAGTTTTTTAAGGTGTAACATGAGGTTATTTATTTGGGATTTTTCTTGTTTCTTGAGATAGGCCTGTAATGATATAAATTTTCCTCTTAAAACTGCTTTCGCGGCATCCCAAAAATTTTGGTAGGATGTATTTTCATTGTCATTTGTTTCTATGTATCTTTTGAGCTCTCCTCTAATTTCTTCTTTGACCCAGTCGTTCTTTAAAAGTATGTTGTTTAATCTCCATGTATTTGTGTTTTTTCCTGCTTTCTTTTTGCAGTTGATATCCAATTTCAAAGCTTTGTGATCAGAGAATATGCTTGGTATGATTTCAATCTTCTTAAATTTGCTGAGGCTGATTTTGTGTCCCAATATATGGTCTATCCTTGAGAATGTTCCATGTACACTAGAAAAGAATGTATAGTCTGATGTTTTAGGATGAAGTGCTCTATATATGTCAGTTATGTCCAATTCATCTAATGTGTCATTTAGGGCTGCGATTTCGTTATTTATCTTCTGTTTGGATGATCTAGACATAGCTGTCAATGATGTATTTAAGTCCCCTAGTATAATTGTGTTTTGGTCAATTTCTCCCTTTAGTTCTGTTAGTAGTTGCTTGGTATATTTCGGTGCTCCCTGATTGGGGGCATAAATATTGATGACTGTTATGTCTTCTTGTTGTATAGTCCCCTTTACCATTATGAAATGTCCATCTTTGTCTCTTGTTATCTTTTTCACCCTGAAGTCTGTTTCATCGGAAATCATTATGGCTACACCTGATTTTCTCTGGGTACCATTTGCTTGGAGTGTCAATTTCCACCCTTTCACTTTGAGTCTATGCTTGTCCTTGTAGCTGAGATGTGTCTCTTGTAGGCAGCATATGGTTGGGTTTAGTTTTTTGATCCAATCTGCTACTCTGTGTCTCTTTATTTGTGAGTTCAGTCCATTTACATTTAGGGTGATTATTGATATGTGAGGATTTCCTGTCATTCTGTCTTTAGTTTTCTGGTAAGGCTGTGTCTCCAATGTTTCTTTGCCTTTTTGTTGTTGTCTGTTATTACTGTGTGGTGGTATTCTATGATGTTTCCCTCTGTTTCTTCTTTCATTACAGTATATATTGCAGATTTGGATGTTTTTTGAGTGGTTACCGTTGAGTTTATGTAAAAGAAAGTTTGATATTTAGAGTATTCCAGTTTCTTCAGTACGCTTACTTTCTCTATTCCCATATTCCAGTTCAGGCCTTTACACTCCCCCTTTTTATGTTTCGGTTGCCACAAGTTGTCCCTGTTGATGGTGGTCTTATAGCCTCCTTTAGTATTTCTTGTAGTGCAGGTTGTGTATTAGAAAATTCCCTCAGCTTCTGGATGTCTGGAAAGGTCTTTATTCCTCCTTCATATCTAAAAGAGATCTTTGCTGGATATGTTATTCTTGGCTCATGATTTCTCTCTTTCAATAGTATGAATATTTGGTTCCATTCCCTCCTAGCTTGTAGAGTTTCTGCTGAAAAATCTGATGATAATCTAATGGGATTTCCTTTGTAAGTTACCGTCTTCTTTTCCCTGGCTGCCTTGAGGATTCTTTCTTTGTCATTGATTTTAGACAGCTTCAATGCAATGTGCCTTGGTGAAGGCCTGTTGGGATTGAGGTAATTAGGTGTTCTATTTGCTTCTTGGATTCGAGGATCCAGTTCTGTCCACAAGTTTGGGAAGTTCTCATCGACGATTTGTTTGAATATATTCTCTGTTCCCTTCCCTCTTTCTTCTCCTTCTGGTATGCCCATTATTCTTATATTGCTCTTTCTGATGGAGTCAGAAAGTTCTTGTAGAGTTCTTTCATTTCTTTTAAATCTCAAGTCTCTTTCTTCTTCCCTCTGTGTAAATTCCAGGTTCCTATCTTTGATGTCACTGATTCTTTCCTCCATCTGGTCAAATCTACTACCTAAGCTGGATATTTTATTGTTAATTTCTTCTATTGAGTTCTTAATCTCCAGAAATTCTATTTGGTTCTTTTTCAAGATTTCAATCTCTTTTGTAAAATGCTCATGGTGTTCTGTGATTGTGTTTTTGAGTTCATTAAACTGCCTTTCTGTGTTTTCTTGCATCTCGTTCAGTTTTTTCAGAATTGCGATCTTGAATTCTCTGTCATTTAAATCACAAAGGTCCATATCTCTAAGTTCCTTTTCTGGAGACTTTTCACTTTCTTTCTGAGCTATCTTGTTGCCTTGGTTATTCATGGCAATCACTGATTTACTATTTCTCTTCCTAGACATCTACAGGAGTGTCTTCTGCAACAGGTTGATAGGTATGCGAAGAGCTTTTGGAGTTCCAAAGCTCTATCTGCACCAGATTCAGAGCCCGTTTGTTTCAGCAGTTCTGTTTACTCCTGCAGGGATCCGCCCAGATAGGTGGGGCCAGGGGCGGGGTGAGTTGTGAGAGGTGGCCCAGAGCAATGGCGGCGACCACCACCACAGCCAGTCCTGCTTCCACAGCTCCCTCCCCTTTGCCGGAACTAGTTGAGCTGCGAATCTGTGTCTGCGGTCCACAGTTCTCAGAGCAGCAAATATTCTGTCCTTTGATCCGACACTGCTACTTTATCGCTTCTAGCACTGGGCAGGTGGGGGCGGGGCGAGCTCTGGGAGGGTAGGGAGGGGGCGGCTAGTCTCCGTGCCTAAGGCTTCCGTTTTCCACTCTGCAGTGAGGGCTTAAACCACCGATTTCAGCCCTCTTCCCTCAGTCTTTGCTCCGAGGTCTGCCGTGAGCGAGCTTTTTGTTCAGCGGTTTTGTATGCTGCCCCCTCAGCCCTGTGGGCCGTAAGCAGAGCCCTAGCAGTCCGAGTCCTTCCCTCTCCCGCAGCTGCGGAAGATCCGGGAGCAGCGGGCTCCGAGCACTGAGCTAGGTCTGTGTCCTGCGCCCGCGGGGCTCCGTCTCCGCACTTTTCCTCTCCCTCCTCCCCCGCTAGCGCGATTCACCCACCTGGAGGTGAATTCAGTAGTCGGCCTCTTCGTCTTGCCTGTCTGCTGTGCAAGGATTCCTTTGTGGAGTTATTGTTGTCCGATTCGTTGTAAATTCCTGGGGAGCATTACAGAGGCTCACCTCACGCCGCCATTTTTTTTTATCTCTCTGACTCTATTTCTTGATAGCATTTTTATCTCCTTATCTCCTGAGCCTAGAATGTAAAATTCAATACCATTTTGGGGCTCTGAGGACCTCTCACTTTCCTGCTCCTTCCACTGGGGCTCTCCTGACTTTTTCTTGGGTTGCATTAGTTGAGCCAAATAGCGTCTTGCTCCAGATTTCACATTCCGAAGACACTGGAGTGTTTTGTTTGCTAGTTTGTTTTTCTTGTATTCTATTTGTTCCAGGTATTGACAAAACTTCAGCTAGCTATCTATGAAGGATACATAAAAATGTAAAATCTCAGGCTGCATTTATATATGTCAACTCATTTTTAAAATAATGTGTCATATTGGAAAGAATAGAGCTTTTGGTATCAGAAATATCTGCGTTCAAAGTCAACTTCTAACAGTTTAGGAATAAACTTTTGCTACTAAATAACAAAGTGATTATCTGAATGTCATTTTTAAACCTATCCTGCAAATGGAAAAATCACAAAGAAAAAGATGAACACATGTGACTGAAAATTTGAAGAGAAAGAAAGTTCCATACGAGTAGTAAAAACAAAAGTAAAAGACAAATGAAAAACTGGGAACAAATATTCGTAGCAAACGTTGACATTTGAAGGGTTATTATATTTAATATATGAGGAGTCCCTGAATATTAGTAAGAAAGTGTCTAATATTCTAATCGATAAATAAATTGACAAGAGGCATGATGAGAAAAAGACAAGGAAAGAAATGCAAATGACCAATAAGCATTTCAAAAGGTAAATTCTCAAAAATAATAAAAATAATAACATCAAATTTAATTATGGTATCCCACTTCCATCTATAAGATCAGACTTTTTTTAATGAGTACATTTTGGTTGTATTATGAGCAGATAAACTATTATTTCTTTGCATGGCTAGCTCCCAGGTGTCATTCAGTACTTTCAAAGTGACTTCCTATTCGATTTCTCTGGCCATCTCATTAATGTCTTTATTCTCTGTCCTACCACCTGCTTCATTTTCTTCATAAGACTTAACACTATCTAGCTAAGATAAAGATATCTTGGTTTTTCTAGTAGTTATTATTGTCTTCTCACTGGAATGGAAGAAACCTAAGATTAAGGCCCTTTCTGTCTCCCTCAGTGCCCCTTCCCCCAATATGTAGGAAGAGTTCCTATTTCTTTGTATGACTCAATATATATACACTGATTGAAAGACTGGGAGGAGTGCATGTCATGCACTTACGGATCACAATTCTGCGATATGTGTACCTCAAATCCTTCAAAATAGTCTTTCTTTTGATTCAGTAATCCCAATTCCACAGATTCATTTCCAGAAAATATTCAGAAATCCACATGAAGACAATGAGAGTCATCTCAATATTAGTATTATTTATAATAGGAAAAAGAGAAAATAATTAAATGTCAAAAAATGCAGAAATGGCTAAATAATTTATGGTTATATCTAGTATGCAAAATTATGCAATTATCAAAAGTCATGGTTTTGAAAATTATTTTATGACCTGATTTTTTAAATAACTGAAATAAAGCAGTATAGGAAATTTTATACACAGAATAATCCCAACTTTCCAAATGCATGTATGTAAATAAAGATATCCTAGTATATGTGTCATAATTCACATGCCTTTAATGTCATAATTTCCTTTATGCCAAATGACAATTGTCTAAGTGTTCATCCATTGTTACTAAAAGAATCCTTGTATTTTACCATGTTATTTTCCTCAGTCATCCCTGGCTAGCCTAGTAAATGGTTTCATGTCTCATAAATCTATGCCTTACTCTGACTTACTGTCTCAGGCACCTATCTCATTCCTTCTTAGGCACCAATCTTGCAGGCTTATGTTTTCCTTTATAGCAGTGTGAGCGAAACACAGCACAAGCTTTTGAATATTCCAGTAGTCAGCTTCCTATAATATTTAATGACAAGTACAACAGGAATAATGGAATTGAAATACAATATAGAAATATTAGTCTTTGGCTGCAAACCATATGGTTAAAAAATAGAAATGCATTTTCTCACAGTTCTTAGGGCCAGAAGTCCCAAATCAAGGTTCTAAACATTGTTTCTGGTAAGAGCTCTTAACGTGCTCACATGGCCTTTCCTTGGTTCTTGTGCCAGACAAGAGAAGAAACAAGCTCTCTGGTGTCTCCTCATGTATGAACACTAATCCTATTCGCTAAGTACCACACCCTCATGACCTCATTTGATCTTAATTATTCCCTCAGAATCCCACCTTCCAACACAGACACGCTGGAGCTGACAGCTTCAGAATATGAATTTGGGATGCAAACATTCAGTTTCTAATACCCATATTACCCACTCAACACCAACAGGCTTAGCACTCTTCTTGAGGCAAATTTTGTGCTGCCCTCCTTCTGTTCTTCTACCAGATGACAGTTCTTTTTCCTCCCAAACTGAGAGTCATCTTTATGTCTCTACAACTCATAGTCTAGGCAAAATTGGACCCTGGCTCTTGAGAAAAGAGGGTAATTATTACGTCAAATCCTGGGCACTCATTTTCTACCTGGGAAAGTGCAGTTTTTGTATTTTTTTTAAACAATGCATTGATTAGCAATTAACATAATAATTCTGTGTAACAAACCACTCTAAAACTCATTAGCTTAAAGCAATCATCACGTGTCTTCAAGTTGGCTGATCTGTACTTTCAGATAGAGAATTAAATACAATTTATTGGGTGGAAGCTCTTAGGAAATATACCTACAGAAAACCAAAGAAGGCAAGGTTGAGCTGAAGGAGAAGCCTATCTAGGCTGGGTCTGCTGGCCTTGGCTCCATGCTGCAGATCAGATCCAGATCTGTTTCATGTATCTCTCATCATTTTTGGAACAGCAGGATAGCTGAGGCACATTTTCTTCATGAGATATCACAGAGGCGATAGAGAGTATAACCAACCATATCTGACCAATATGGAGGGGACAATAATAATTAAAAATAATATAAATAGAGAGTATAACCAACCATATCTGACCAATATGGAGGGGACAATAATAATTAAAAATAATATAAATAGTAAACTGTTCAACACCTGAATTTATTTTGTCCTAGATTTGTTTCTCTTGTTCCAGGACTACTTCCTATATGTACTTAAGACATAATTCCTCTCAAAAACAATCTGGTTCATCTCCCACAGTTGGTCCCAGGGGAAACATTCTCTTCTGATTCATTCTCACCTATCTCCTAAATTTCCACTTACTCCTCATTTTTTTCCCCACTAACACTTAGAGATGTGTCATATCTTACTATGAGGCCAAAAATGCTTTAAAAACCACCATTGTGATTTATCTAGCATATATAGGTTTTACTATGTTAGAGGACCATTCAGAATGCCTAGCTTATCATGTTACCACAAGGGAAATCTCCGTTTTCCTATTTTTTTATCTTGCAGGTTTCTATTAGAGATGCCATGGAGAAAACAAGGGGGAATGACCAGGACTTGAACCACATTTCTGGGAATCTGAGAGACAGAAGCATTAGGAGGTGTGGGCTGCCCTGTTGCCCAACAGGAGAGGCAGTACAGAAACGCAGCAGAAAACAATACCATGCTCTAGGAGATGGCTGGGACTCACGCAGTGTGGTCTGCAGGCAACCTGGCCTCCGTGTGCACTGTCAGCAGGTGTGTAGCCCGACATCTCCCCAGGTGTGATCAGAGCCTGGGGCAAGCCTCCTGGCTGCCGCTGTGACAGGCGTACCTGCCGGATGTACCGGGATGCACTGTCTTCACTTCTCAGTGGCCGCAGGTGTCTGTGCAGCTCTGGGAGAGACCAGACCCACTCTGGAAACTGTCTTCTGTACCCTGTTGGATCTCTGTCCATCATATTTATGGCAATTATTTAATTGTACTATTTACATCTGCCGTTTTAATCTGTTTGCTTTTAATTAGACTTAAATGTGTTTTTTTCTTTCATATTTCAAAGGACATGGAAATGTTTTTCTCATTTTGAAAATTGTTTTATTTTTCTGTTAGTTTTACTAATTAAAATCGCACTTTATTTTTCCTTTTATAATTTTATTAACTTTTATGTTATTTATGTCTTTATCATCAACCCTATAGTCTTGCCTTTGTTTTGACTTCTACACCCTCCCCAACTGCCATGTGGTCTTCATGTCTAATTTTAGCTTAGATTATTCTGGTCATATAATACATTTTGATAACTTTATTGAGGTGTAAATGATATACTATAAACTGCACATATTCGAAATGTACCATTTAATGTTTAAACACACACGTATGCATATACTTTTCATCTTAAAATATATACAACAATAAATTTAATAAATTATCTACTATCTCAATTTTTTTCCTCCTAGATTTTTTTTCTTTCGTTCCTGGACTACTTCTTCTATGAGAGCTTTCAAAGTAAATCATTTTGTGATAAACTTTCTGAAGTGTCTATGACCTTAATTTCTTTAAACTTTGAAATAATAATTTAGCATAATCTGAAATTCCAGATTTGAAGTATTTGTACCACCTCTTTGAATGTATTGCTCAATTTATTTATTTTTGCATGCAGTAATGTTTTTGGGGACTCTAAAATTATGTTAATCCGAATTGTATTTCTTATAGATAATCTACTTGCACTCATTAGACATTAGAATTGTTCCTCAGTATTTAATCTTTCAAACTTTGACTATAGTGGGTCAAGTGTGAATATAAGTTCTTACTTGTTAGGCTCTCTATAATCTTTGTCGAATGACATCCTATATTTTTAAACAATTTAATAAATCTCATCAATTATATTTTAAAAATACTTCCTCCCTTCCATTTATTTTTCTTAACATTTAAAAGTCCTATTTTACATATGTTGACACTTGTAACTCTATAATTTTTAGTTCAGTGTTTCTGTCCTTCTTTTCACCTTTCTATCTCTTCATTGTGCCTCTAGGAGAGTTCTCCAAGGTGATATACAAAGACAGTGTTGCCTCCACAGATTTATACATTGTGGTTCTTCTGTCTATCCACTGAGGGCATTATTTCAACCACCATGTTTCCACACTTGATAATATAATTACTAAGTTTTTATTATATTCTTATGTGTTGTGGTTTTAGTGAGAAGGAAGGTGACTGGTTAGAGAAGGTGAACATCTTTTGAGCTCCACAGTCTTCAAATCTAGAGGTGCTGTATCAGGGTGTGATATAGACCCCAAACTCCTGGGATTCATGCCTGCTGCTATGAATCAATGAGACTTTGGGGTGCCTGGTGGAAGATGTGAGAGTACCCTGTATGTGGAAATGACATAAATAATATTCATCAAGTAAGCAAATTATGAAAAATTAAATTAGTCCCTTAATGCTTTACTCCTTCCTTTAAAAGAGTCATAATCGGGGTTTTGGCATGGCTTCATGGTGAAAAGATTTCTTTTACATACCCTGACTTGCTTTCATAGTGGAATATTAGTGGATGTCATAACAAAAGCCTTATATGTATGTGCACATTTGGGTTGTCCTTTCAACACCAAAAATCCTTTATACCATGCCCAAGGAAACAGCAACTCCAAAGAGCAGAGATGTGCAGGGATATAAAGCCAACCTGAAGGCATCCAAACCTGGGAGCCAATTCCAGTTGAGTCACAAATACACAAACCATAAAAATAAAACTTGTAATAGCAAGCCACTGAGTTAGGAAGCTGTTGGCATGTTGTCGCAGCATTATTGGTGAGAGCTGACAAGTCCACACACTGTGCACAAGTGGTTATACCATGTGTTCATGATTAATGTGGACAATATCCTCCCTTTTAAGGACATTTATTTGGTTCATTTTATATTATCATGGATTTGTTATTCACAGCCTTTAGGGTACCTTGTAATGCCTCCCCCAGAAGGTCTGCACTTTTCTAAGTGCTTCCCTTGATTGAACTTACCTCTCAAGGCTGCAGGAGGAGGCATTGCTCAGAGATAAGCAGCCTGCTGTACCTTTTGGGAACCATGGCCTCCCAAGCTTGACTCTGTCCTGTTATCATCTTGCCACTGATAAAAACTGGGTTGTATGGGAATTGCTACAGAGAAAACGTGCAAGCTGGTTAGGGTTGAGCTACTGAAAGGAGGTGCCAAAATCACATTTAGAAAGTTCTCTAGGGTCCTATTCTCCTTTAGGATTTTCCTCTAAGCAGCCCATATCTGCTGAGACAGCTGTGCCTGATATTTGTTCTCAGGGAAAACACCACTTCTTATTAATCTTGTCTTTGTGCTTGACAAGTTTCTATATTAAGTTATCAAATATGTTTGAATTCTGACTGTGCAATAGTCTTTATGTAGTGAAAGCTTAATTTGAAAGCCATAAAGTGTTCCCCAAATATCCTGAAATATCAATAATGACTAAATAGTTACAAAATTTACAAAACCTACAAATATTAGCTGCAACTAGTTCTCCCTTAGTCTCTTGTACTTTAATTAATGTGTAGGGTAGAACTAGGAGTTGAATTTGTTTTCCAGGAACATTAATTCTTGAATTTATTCATCTAAATAACTTTAAAATATTTCCTGAACTTTGTAAAATGAGGTTTCCTATTATTGTCTTCCATGATGGCTCCTTCAAATAAACACCATTAGCTCCTTGTCTTGCAAAGGTGCTACATAATGAGTTTTATTAGACAATCAATAGAACACATTAATCTGGACATTTATTTTGTATATTTGGAACTCCAGTATTTCTAATAAAATGTACCAATAAATTGGAAATAGAAATCCAATCTATAAAAAAATAATGAAAATCGTTATATCTAAGTACAAGATAAAAATTCACAGCCTTAATGTATTTGTCAATAACTGTCTTTGAAAATTTGCTTGTTCTGGCTCTATTAATTCAGAGCAAAATACAATTCATACCTAATTTGGAGAGGGCTTTCAGGGACACTCCTGACCCTGAAATCTTGGTAAGTACATCTCATGTGAGCTCTGTGTAACTCCATTTTCCCTTCTGTTCCTCCAGCCTAAAGATGGTAGCAGCTTTGTATAATTACTGATTTTTGGATAGCTGTATCAATTTTCTTATATTTTGTGTTCAAGTCCCTGTTTTAAATTTGTTTTTCTCAAATATCTGGAGGGATTTCTGGACATTTGACTGATGCAATTATCCAAATAGACTGGATATCCTCAGTTTAGGTTGTAACAACCAACTTTTTCTTCAAAAATGTCTATTTATTTTTCAAAATCCAGTGCAGTATCACCCCATCAAACATTGGTAGACCAATATTTTACAATCTTTTTATCTACATATTCCTTATATTCAATAAGAAAAGATGAATAAAGATGTAAGGGAATGAATGTCTGTACATCACCTTTCACTTCAAGACCCAAGATTAAATATAAGATATAATATTCAAAATATTTAATCCATAATAGCCTTCGTATAAGTGCACACATGCACACACACACACACACACACACACAATAATACAATTTGTGAAATTCAAGAAAATAATTAATTTACAGGAGAAACCAGACTGAAAACAACAGAGAGGATCACAGCAGAGTGTGAAGCACACTGGTGATTCTCAAAGCCAAGAAGGTCAGGAGAAGACTGTACCTTTCCAGGAAAATCCATTGGGTTAAGAATAAACATTTAAATCAGTTACAGTACCCTGAACCAGTATCTCCTGTGATCAGGAAATTTAAATGTAAATCTACATTTAAAGACAGGTGGAATAAGTGTATCCAAGCAAAGAATTTGATTTTCTTCAAAAGCTTCTCCAGGGTGACAAACATTATGAAAAAAACAAACAAAGAAAAAAACGGAAGAAAAAATATGATTCAAAGATAAATTAAAAAATTATAAAGTAACTTAATAAATATTCTCAAAGAGGGTAGAGAAAGAACATGATATTTAAAAAGAAAAACAAAAGTAACCAAAATGATTTTTTATACTACAAAAAATAAAGAATTCAGACATTTAAAATATGAAATTGATTTTTGAAAGGCACCAAGAAACATTAGGGAACAAAATTAAAAACGTCTTCTGAATAAGTGTGCTAAAAGATGAAGCAAACGACTTCTCTCTCCCTAGAAAATGGTCCATGGAGGTCAAGAACTATGAAGAATAGAAGCAGGATGACCCAAGAATTTCAAAATACATGTCATGGTAGTTATAACCAATTCAAGAGAAAAGACAGACTAAACTATGGAAAGAAATCAAACACATAATGACCAAAAAATCCTACAACAGAATAACAATAACAAATTTCAAAGCAGACTGAATCAAAACAAAATACCAATTCACAGGCAAAATGTGATAAAAATTTAGAACTAAAATGGTAAATAAAATTATTTAAAAGTTGTAGAATAAAATAAATTGGTAATAGAAAATGTTATTAAAATATACTAGGATAAGATTGGTGACTAACAATCAATAACGTTAAGTGCTAAGAAACATTTGAATTTATTGAAGTTATGAGTAGCAAAAAAGGACTAAAAGTATGTTCAGGCATACACAGATTTAGAAATATTGACATTGCAGAAGCAATTTCTAAAAAATATATTAAATTTAAGTAACATTTAAAAGAGATAAAGTTGTAGAATAAAGAATTATGAAAATCAATATTGCTAAATGATATTAACAAGTCAAAATAACTGTTAATACATAGTATAAAAGTTAAAAATTAATAGCTACTCAGGATTTAAAATTAAAGATGATCTCTATGTTGCAGATAGTGAAAAAAACGTAGTAGGGAGAATTCTGAGGGGTTGTTTTGTTGTGGATTGTCTTTAGATATGTTTGGCTTAAACAAGAGAAAAATATTTGCTTAAAATATTTAACAATTATAACAGTAGAAGATGATGAATGTGATATATGATTTTTAAATAATTGCAATATGCTCCACAGCATATGTTATTAGGGAAATACAAGTTAAAATAAAAATTAATAATACCACTGCATGATTGTAAGAGTGGCCAAAATTCAAACACTAACTGTAATAAATTCTGGTGAGAATATGAAACAACAGAGACTTTAAAATTGTCAGTGGAATGCAATATACAGCCTCTTTGGAAAACAGTTGCTTTCTACAAAACTAAATATAATCTTGTCATACCATCCAGTAATCACACTCCTTGATATTTACCAGAAAGAATTGAAAATTTATATTCACACAAAAACTTGTACACATATGTTTATAGCAGTTTTCTTCATAATTGCCAAAACTTGGAAGTGATCAGATGTCCTTCAGTAGGTGAATGGATAAGTAAACTGCGGTACATCCAGACAATGGAATATTATCCAGTGCTATAAAGAAATGAGCTATCAAGCCATGAAAAGACATAGAGGAACATTAGATTCATATTACTAAGTGAAATAAGTCAACTTGATACAGCAATATACTGTAAGATTCCAAATATATGACATTCTGAAAAGGCAAAGGTATGGAAACAGTAAGAATATCAGTGGTTGATAGAAGTGTATGGGGGTTAAAGATCAATATGCAGAACACAGAGGATTTTTAGGTGAGCAAAAACTCTCTTTATGATATTATAATGATAAATATATACCATAATACATTTGCTTTATCCCATAGAATGTAAAATAACAAGAGTAATCCTAAGGTGAAGTACAGACTTTGGACTATTATGATATGTCAATGTAGGTTTAATGTTTGTTTAAAAAATGTACCATTTGGGGCGGCTGGTTAGCTCAGTCGGTTAGAGTGTGGTGTTCTTACAGCAAGGTTGCTGGTTCGATCCCCACGTAGGCCACTGTGAGCTGCTCCCTCCACAGCTGGATTGAAACAACTATTTAACTTTGGACCTGATGGGTCCCAGAAAAACACATTTAAAATGTATTTTTAAGTACTATTTTAATGAATAATATTGCTAATAGGGAAGGCTGTGCATGTGTCAGAAAAGGAGATTTATGTGAAACCTCTGTACCTTTGTTTCAATTTTACTATAAACCTAAAAGTGCTCTAAAAAAAGTATTTTAATGAATAATTGCAAGAAAAATTATAAAACAAAATGAAAAAAACTAATGTTACCACTCTAATAAACATCAGGAGAGAAGAAAATTATAGCAAAAAGAAAATAAACAAAACATGAATATTAAATTCTCTTGTATATACATCATACAATAAGGTATTTAGAATAAATTTAAACATGCTATAATCAATATAGGTGACTGGATTAAAATACTTGTTCTCCATTTTCTATTACAAAAACTATCTTATTTTGTAACAGAAAACAGAATCAGGAGTATTTTGTTTCCAAGCCACATTAAGAAAATGGCTCAACAGTTTGAAATAGTTGTACAAATAGCACACAGGATAAAGTTTGTAATATTAAATTCCATTTATAATTAGGAAATATGAATAAAAAAATAAATTTTATGACCTCAGCGTTTCCTCAAGAGCCTAGTTAAATTATAATGAACCAAATTAAAAAGAATAAAGAAAATAATAAATGGTAATTGAAATAATAAAAAGTGAAATAAGCAAAACACTGATAGATAAGTTCAAAAGTTAGTTTGTTAATAGAGCTAACAATTAGAGCTAGAGGATAGATGGTAGAGTAGACTCTACTACCCAGAATCCATCTCCCACTTAGATAACAAATGCACTGATATAATTGTCTGATAAAACTATTTTGGAATTTTGGAGTCTATTAAGGCTTGCAACTTCCAGGGGTAGTAAATTTTGGCTAATTTTGGTCAATTTCAGCATTTACCTCCATAGCAGCTATTCATCCCTGGCCTCGCAGGTCCATGTCAGCTGGCTGCTATACGTGTTTCCAGGAGCTTGCATATGCATTGTAGGAACTAATTTGGGTACCAAGGCTCCTATACTACAAATATTGGGGATTGGTGCTTTGATTGCTGATTGCTACTTTTGACTGCAGAGATACAGACACAGAGATGAGCAACCATTGTTGGAACTCTCACTGCCATTGTGGCAAATGCCTACTCCTCTGGCTGAAGCAACTTCTAGAAGATTTAAAGGATCCACTTATTTTCTTCTTTCATTTTTCTCTTTTTCCCCTACTGGGATGCAGATATTTAGTGATTAGGACATTCAAAAGCAACCACATATATGGGGGAATTTAGAAAGATACCAGACAAAACCTAGAAAAGATGCAAGTTTACAAAAAACCTGAAGGCATATTCAGTTTACACCTTCAGGAGATCCTCAGCATAGAGCCAACCTACAAAAAAAAAAAAATAATAATAATAACAACAACAAAAATGCCAGCAAAACCTTGGGACGAGGAGAATCAGATCTCCAGAATGACCACATTATCAATTAAAATGTTCAGTTTTCAACACCAATCACAAAACATTTACATACATACATATATATATATATATATATATATATATATATATATGTATGTGTATATATATATATATACATATATATATACACATATACACACACACATATATATATATATATATATACATACATATATATACATACATATATACACATATGTATGTGTATATATAAAACTATATGGCCCATTTGGGAGGGGAAAAAAAAAGAACAGAATAAAAACTGTCCCCGAGAAAGACCAGATAATAGATACACTATACACATATTTTAAATCAGTGCCCTTAAAGATACCAACAAAAAAATAAATGATATGTACAAAATCAAGAAAATTATGTATGAATGTATTGGAAATATCAATAAAGAGGTAGAAAACATTGAAATAAACCAAAAAGAAACTCTGGAACTGAAAAGTAGAATAATAGAAATGAAAAAAACACTAGAGAGATTCAAAAGCATTCTTGAACAGGCAGTGAAATATATATAAGTGTGTGTGTGTGTGTGTGTGTGTGTGTGTGTGTATGTTTGAGGAACAGAAAAAAAAAGATTGATGAAAAATGAACAGAGACAAAGGGACATTCGAGGTACCATTAAAAACACCAACAAATGCATTTTGGGACTCCCAGAAAGACAAGAGTGAAAGATAGGGGCAGAGGGGCAGAGTTTATTGGGAAGAATAATGGTCCCTAAATCCCAATATTTGATTAAAGACATGAATATAAATATTTAAGAAGTTTAATGAGCTCCAAGTTGGGTAAATGTAGAGACCCACATAGAGGCACATTATAATCAACAAACTGTTCAAAGACAAAAAATCCAGAAAACAACAAGAGCAACTTGTCACATCCCAGATGTCCCCATTAGAATTATCACATTTCACCTCAGAAACTTTGGAGGCCACAAGTCAGTGAATAGATCTATTCAAAATGCTGGAGAAAGAAAACTGTCAACTAAGAATCCTGTATCTGATAAAACTGTATTTCAGAAATGAGGGAGCAACTAAAATATTCCCAGATTTAAAAAGGGAAAAAAAATAAAAAAATAAAAAAAAGAAAAGCTAAGGGAATTGATTACCACTAAACTTGCTCCACAAGAAATACTTTAAAAAAAAAGAAAAAAGAAAAAAAAGAAGGAAGGAAGGAAGAGAAAGAAAGAAAGAAAGGAAGGAAGGAAGGAAGGAAGGAAGGAAGGAAGGAAGGAAGGAAGGAAGGAAGGAAGGAAGGAAGGAAGAAAGAAAGAAAGAAAGAAAGAAAGAAAGAAAGAAAGAAAGAAAGAAAGAAAGAAAGAAAGAAAGGAAAGAAAGAAAGTTCTTGATGTTAAAATGAAAGGACACTAGACAATAAATCAAAGCTATCTGAGGAAATACAGGTTGCTGGTAAATCTTAATGTATTGACAATTATAAACATTTGTTTTACTGTAACTTTGGCTTGTAATTCTGCTTTTTGTTTTCTACATGATTTAAGACACTAATGCATACAAACAATTATTAGTCTATGATTTTAAATACATGCTTTATATAAAGTTGTATTTTTTTAATTTTATAACTAAAATATGTGGAGATGGAGTGGTTTAAAAGCAGATAATCTTTTAAATACTATTAACATTAAGCTGTTATAAATTCAAATTATAATGTTCTAACACTAAGATATTAAATGTAATCTCCAGGGTAACCTCAAAAAATATAGAATATTCACAACAGGAATAAAGAGAATAATGCTAAGTGAAATTAGTCAGACAGAAAAAGAAGAGAACCCTATGATTTCACTGATATGTGGTATATAAACCAAAAAGAACAAGACAAACAAATGAGAAACAAAAACTCATAGACACACACAATAATTTAGTGGTTACCAGAGGGTAAGGGGGTGGGGGGTGGGTGATGAGGGTAAAGGGGATCAAATATATGGTGATGGAAGGAGAACTGACTCTGGGTGGTGAACACACAATGGGATTTATAGACGATGTAATACAGAATTGTACACCTGAAATCTATGTAAATTTACTAACAATTGTCACCCCAATAAAATTAATTTAAAAAAAATCAATACATTTCAATAGAAAAATATTAAATATGTGCAAAATAAGACAGTAATACAGGAAATGGAGGAAAAATTTAAGGTATACAAAAATAGCAAAACAGCAGAAATAAGTCCTTTCTTTTTATTAATTATTATAAATGTAAATAATTAAACTTCCCAATCATATGCAGAATAGATTTAAAAATTGATCCCACTACATGCTGTATATAAGAGACTTACTTTAGATAAAAAAAAAAAAAAACACATAATTTGAAAACAAAATAATGCAAATAGTAACCGAAAGAGAGCAGGGATGGCCATACTGATATCAAACACAATAGACGTTAAGTAAAAAGGTTTAAAAGAGAAAAAGAGGCCATTATATATTAATAAGTGGTTTAATATAGGAAAAACATATAGCAAATACAAACATTTACACACCATATGATAGACCATCAAAATGTATGAAGTAAACATTGTCCAATTAAAGAGAGAAATAGACAGTTCTAGAATAGTCAGAGACTCCAATCCCTTACTCTCAGTACTAGATAGAACAACCGGACAGTAAATAAATAAGTAAATAGGAGACTTAAAAAACACAGTAAAGTAGATCTAACAGAAATAAATGTAACACTTTACACAACAACAGAATACACATTATTCTTATGCGTACAAGGGACATTCTCCAGGCTACAAATTAAGTTTGAGTGGAGTTTAAAAGCTAGATACTATAAACAGTATCTTCTCTGATCAAAATATGATAGAGTTAGTAATTAATAACGATAGAGAAACTAAAATATTCACAAATTTGTGACAATTAAACAAAGGGTCACATTCAACACCCAAAGGCTCAAAGAAGAAATCACAAGGAAAATTAGAAAGTACTTAAAGGCAAATAAAAATGAAAGTAAAACACAGAATATCTATGGAACACAGCAAAAGCAGTGTTAAGAGGGAAACTTATAGATGTAAACATGTATTTCAAAATAGAAATTAGATAAAATAGAACAAACTGAATCCAAAGTTGGCAGAGGAAAAAAATAATAAAGGTTACAGCAGAGATAAATAAAATAATAGTAAGCAATTTAAAAAGTCAACAAAGCCAAAAATTGGTTCTTGAAAATGATTAGCAAAATTGACTAATTTTTCCTAGATTGACTAAAAAACAGGACAACCTTCAGATTACTAAATTCAGATATGAAAGTATAACATTATTACTGATTATACAGAAATAAAAAGATCATAAGAGTGCTATAAATAATTGTATACCACAAAATTGAATAATCTAGATGAAATGTCCTAATTCTTAGATACAAAAAACCTACCCAGACTCTCATGAAGAAATTAAAAATTTGGAAACACCCATAACTAGAAGGGAGATTGAATCAATAGTAATAATAATAATAATCTGAAAATGAAAAACCCTGGACCCACTGGCATTATTTATTTTTTAAAAAAATCTACCAAACATTTAAAAAAATAACAATTATTTTCAAAGAATTCCAAAAAATTGAAGAGGAGAGAACACTTTAAAACTCAGTCTATGAAGTAAGTATTATCCTGACACTACAGCCAGACAAAAAAATATTACACAAATAGAAAAATATAGATCAATATCCCAAATAAATATTGATGCAAAAATCCTTAACCAATTATTTCTAACCCCAAATCAACAGCAAATTGGAAGGATCATGCAACATGATCAAGTGAAGTTTATTCTGGGAAGACAAGGATAGTTCAATACATTAAAATCAACCAATGTAATATGCCACAAGAAAATAAAATAAAAATCACCTGAATTGGGAAGGAGGTATTAAAATAACCTGACTTTGCAGATTATAACATAGAAACTCATAAAAACCCCCATCACCCACAAAATCTTTAGATATAATAGAGGAATATAGAAAAAATAGGATACAAATCAGTAGCAAAAATTTAACTGTGGTTCTCTAAAGTAACAATGAAAAATCAAAAAGTAAATTAAGAAAACAATCCTATTTACAATAGCAGTAAAAATAAAATACTAAAGAGTAAATTTAGGCAAGAAAGTGAAAGAATTATAGCTTGAAAACTACAAAACATTGCTGAAAAATTAAAGAAAATACAAATAAATGTGAACATATCTTATGTTCATGGATTAGAAGATATAATATTTTTTAAATGCCCACACAATTCAAAGCTATCTATAGATTAAACAAAATCTCTATTCCTATCAAAATCCCATTCGAATTTTCTTTTTCAGAAAAAGAAAACAAACGTTAAAATTTATACGGAATCTCAATGGACTCCAAATAGCCAATCTTGTGATTGAAAAATCAATGCTAGAGGCCTCCCACTTCTTGATTTCCCAATGCCTTACAAAGCTACTGTAATTAAAGGAATTTAGTACTATTTAAAGACAGACAAAGATAGATAGTAGGTACATAGATGATGATGATGATGATGATGATGATGATGATGATGAAGATAGATGAGAGATAGATGATAGATAGATTAGATAGATGATACATAAATATAGATAGATAGATAGATAGATAGATATAGATAGATAGATAGATAGATAGATGGATGGATGGATGGATGGATGGATGGATGGATGGATGGATAGATACATAGATACATAGATACATAAATACATAGATACATAGTTGATAAATAAATAGAATTGAATATAGAGTTCAGAAATGAAACCTTGTATATTTGATTAATTGTTCTTTGACAAGTGGTGTCAAGGATATTCGAAGAAGAAATGTAGTCTCTTCAACAACTGATGTTGAAGATGATGTATCTAGTTTTCCCACTTACAAAATAATGAGTTAAACCATTATCATGTACTATATAAAAAAATTAATTCAAAAAGGGTTAAATACCAAAAAAAAAAAAAACACATAAGAGCTAACATTATAAAACTCTTAGAAGAAAACAGGGTGAAAGTGTCACAACATTGAATTTAGAAATTATTCCTTCGATAAGATTCCAAGGGCACAGGCAATAAAAGAAAAAATACATTAAACTTTATTTAAAAAAAAAACAAAAAAACTTTTGGATCAAAATGGTGGTGTCAGGTGAGCCTCTGTAAAGCTCCCCTGGAATTTACACTAATCGAACAACAATAACTCCACAAATGACTTCATGCACAGCAGACATGCAAGACAAAGAGGCCCACTACTGAATTCACCTAAAGGTGGGCGAATTGCGCCAGCGGGGGAGGAGGGAAGGGAGAAGTGCGGAGTCAGAGCCGCGAGGGCACAGGACACAGACCTAGCTCAGTGCTCTGAGCTCACTGCATCCTGGAACTACTGCAGCTGTGGGAGAGGGAAGAACTCCGACTGCTAGGGCTCCACTTATGGCCCACACGGCTAAGGGGACAGCATATAACGCGTCTGAACCCAATGCTCACAGCAGAGACCTTGAAGAACAGACGAGGGAAGAAGGCTGAAAACGGTGGTTTAAGCCCTCAGTGCCGAGCAGAGAACGGAAGCCTTAGGCACTGAGACTAACCACCCTCTCCCTACCCTCCCAGAGCTCGTCATGCCCCCACCTGCCAGGTGCTAGAAGCGGAATATTAGCAGTGTCAGATTAAAAGAACAGAATGTCTGCTGTTCTGAAAACTGTGGACCGCAGATACAGATTCGCAGCCCAACTAGTTCTGACAAAGGGGAGGGAGCTGTGGAAGCAGGACCGGCTATGGTGGTGGTCGCTGCCATTGCTCTGGGCCAGTTCTCACAGATCACCTGCCCCTGTCCCCATCTATCTGGGCAGATCCCTGCAGGAGTAAACAGAACTGCTGAAACATACGGGCTCTGAATCGGGTGCAGAAAGAGCTTTGGAACTTCAAAAGCTCTCCCCATCCCCACAGGGACATGGCGCCCTATGACCCAGGCGAACTGTTAACAGAGAAGAAGCCCGTCTCCCAGGGAATCTCCCCATTGTATGAGAAGCTGGAATAGTGCAGAGAAAACATAGCACTACTTTGTGAGATAGGAAAAAAAAAAAAGGCTGCAGTCGGAGAGAAAATAAAACATTATACCAACAAGTACTGGAAAACAAAAGAAAGACCTCTTCCTATCAACCTGTTGCAGAAGCCACTCCTGTAGATGTCTAGGAAGAGAAACAATAAATCAGTAATTGCCAACAGTATTTTATGCAGTTCTTGAAAATACTATGTGCTTCAGGCCATCACATAGTGCCAAGCAAGTACACCCAAGAAAAATCTGTCACCCTTTCAGTGACTGTGATTAAGTAGAAATAGGGCCAGCAAAGAGGTATCAAAAATAGGGGGGAAAGATGAGATTTAATAGTTAGCATATTAGAATTGCTAATTCTAATAGCAAATAGAATTCTATTTGAGTTAGCAAATAGAGGTAGCAACTCAGAATTCTCCCTTCTAGATATAAACTTTAATGGAAAATTTTGATATGTGTACTTAAAGAGATAAAAATACTGACATTTATTGCAACATTTTATAATATAAAAACTGGGAATAATTTCAAATGTCCATTAATAGGAGACTGGGTAAACAAATTATGGTAGAATCAAACTACACAGCATTTAATTGGGATGACTTAGAGCTACATGTTTAATAGTAAGATGGCATCCTCGACAAGAAAGATATGACAAAAATTTGATCAAAAATGGCAACACAAAAAATATTTCAACTATAATTCTCTTATTCGTTCAAAAATATGGAGAAAATATTGCAAAATGTAAAATGCCCTATAGCTGAGTAGCATATTTATTGATCTTGGTAGTTTAATATTAAATATTAAAATTTCTACTACTTGGATAACTAATACTTTGATTTTATGTTTAAAATCTGCCATGTCTATAAATGTATATGTGTATGCATAGATGTGTGTGACAGAAAGACAGAAACAAAAATTCACTGATTTAGTTTTGATAAGAATTTTCTGAGACTTTCTTTGCTATTTCCAGAGAACTTTCACTAATGTAACAAAGGAAACAAGATAATGAAATTAAAAAAACCTGATATTTCTCATCAGTCATTAACTGAATTTAACTTTCTTCCTCTTATTCATTTTCCTAAATCCCAATATTTATTTTTCCAAAAGTTATTGGTAAAAGCAAGTATTATTTTCTCTAAATTAATTTGTAGGCACATAATTAATTTATAGATGTGTTATTTCTTTTATTTAGTCTTTCAAATATTGTCTTAGGGTCTCTGTTTCTGCACATTAGTTATGTTGGATTTTAACACTTAGGAATGATGATTATCTTATTTCTCTGTGCTTGGAATTACAATTATTTTCATTGGATCCTTCAGTCACTCTATTTATCTGTAGTTTTCAAGATTGCCATTATTTAAAATAACTGCTTTGACCTCTTTGAGGTTTTTATTAGTAAGCCTGGGATAGTTTCTTTACATCTGAGCTTTTTCAAGTTCCCAAGAATTATTATTATTAGTAGTATTTATAGCCAGGCTTGAAAAACACCAAATTAGGGTAATTTCCTGTTACTTATTCCTTATTTTTATAGTACAATTTAAAAATAACCATGATAAATCTTGCTTCTTCCTCCTTCTTATTTTACAGTCCTCCTCCAGGATATGTACCCACATAATGCCCTAGCCCTTCAGGTTTCAGTGTAATGATCCCCTTCTGAAGGAAGCCTTCTCTGAAGCACTCACTTGAATTCAGATTTCCCTACTTTTCCCCACTCATTGCCCTCACACTCAGTTAATATCCTCATGTAATGCTTGGTTTTTCTGAGAATGAAAACTATATCTATATTCATATGCCTATATTAAGATAGATGACAGATGGATGATAGGTAGGTAGGTAAATAGGTAGATAAATAGATGGATAGATTAGATAAATACTGGATAAAGAGATAATATGTAATTCACCAGTGCTGAGTACAGGGTTTGATACAGAATACTCAATGAACTTCTGATATAATAAAGTGATGGCTCAAAAACGTTTAATTAGCTTTATTACAGTGAAAATGCCCTGGGCAATTAGTATTAGTAGGACAAGCTTGCTCTGATTTTCTACTAAAACAACATTTAATATTCTTGAGCTGGTATTTCAATATGTTTGGCTAACCCTTTTCATCGGTCATTATGCAATATTATAGACAATATGTAGTGTGAAAACAAAATCACTATCTAAATTCAAAGCAAAATAGAAGGAAATCAACTTTCATCTTTTAAATTTCATGAAACCATTGTTGCAATCCATGATAACTGAACTAACAATTAGCACCACAGAACAATGTCCCCTTATCTTGAGATAAACTTTCTGACATCCTCAAAAATGTAGACATAATAAAGCTAAAATAAGCTGAGATAAGGGGAACGGCCTTCACAACTCCCATACCCTGCATTGTAACCACAGATGTCCACTCAGCTCCCATCTAATATGTGGACTTCAAAATGACACCACAACATTCATTCTTTATTTGCATGCATTGTTATTCTGGTGCCAGAGAGACTTTGTTTTTATCAGTATATAATTATATTGAATTTCACATTGAATATAATAAAAATTAAAGAAAACCAATGAAGAAACATTTGTAACATGAATGGAACAAAATTCTAATTAAGGCCTAGAAGGCTAAGGAATTTACAAAAGAACTACAAACAGTCAATAAACATATGAAAAGACACAATCTCATTTATAATAATAATAAATAATCAGATATATTTCCTATAATTTTGTCAAATAGTAAAAGAAAGCAGATATTCAATGCAATCAATAGAAAGACATATGTACATTGTTATATTTTTCTGAAGGACAATTTGGGAATATCTTAGTCTTAAAATGTCCATTCTCTGTGCTTCCTACACATAGAGACATACAGGGATATTTATATAAACATTATAAAACAATAAACCTCTGACAATGAAATGAACAAAATAATGATTGAATAAATTATGAGAGGGTACTATCATTGAATGAGTCATTCTACAGCAAATAGTCATTTATTGGCATATTTATTATATGTGGAGAAAATATTCATAGCATATGTTTTTAAAGAGCAGATTTTTAATTGATAACACATGTTCAATGTTAAAACCCACTTGTAAAATAATAATAATAATAATTCTGTATGAGGATTTTGTAATCAGCATTTAGCGCCATATCCTAGCATGATATCCAGACTCCTGATCTAGTACAAAGCCCTAGGGTACCAAAATGATCCCCATATATCTTGGTTCAGTGACTAATTAAACAACCCACACTTTTCATCTTCATCATTTAAAATAAAACATAGTTATACTATGACCTGCCAATAAGTCAAAGATTGTCAGAAAAGTTTGTTCTCTCCAGAATTTTCAGAAATTTCAAAGATAGAACTGAAACAAGGAAAGACATGTTTATAAAATTGTATGTAGATAAAATGGAGATTCTATAATTTTATCCTAAGGCATTTATTGTGGTAATCCCATTGGTGTTACAACACTGCTATGGCAACCGATGAAAAGGTATTATTTAGTTATCTTCCTTAGTAAAATAATGAACATATTGAAATGAAAGTAAAATTGAACTCAAATTCAGTTAATAAGGTTATCTGCTGTTTACCTTTTAAAAATGCATATAAGCAATGAGACCTATTTCATTTTCTCCTCAGTTATAACTTTGGGAGATATATATTAAAATAGCTATATTACATCCAATCAAGATATCTAATCTTCTTCCCATCACAAAATATAATTGATAACACATTTGGTTATGAAAATTCAGGCAGAAATGGACAACCTGAAGCTCCAACACACTTTTTTTAAGAAAAACTTATTGGGGTGACAATTGTTAGTAAAATTACATAGATTTCAGGTGCACAATTCTGTATTAAATCATCTATAAATCCCACTGTGTGTTCACCACCCAGAGTCAGTTATCCTTCCATCACCATATATTTGATCCCCCTTACCCTCATCTCCCAACCCCCACCCCCCTTACCCTCTGGTAACCACTAAACTATTATCTGTGTCTGTAAGTTTTTGTTTCTCATTTGTTTCTCTTGTTCTTTTGTTGTTTTTGGTTTATATACCACATATCAGTGAAATCATATGGTTCTCTGCTTTTTCTGTCTGACTTATTTCACTTAGCATTATACTCTCAAGATCCATGCATGTTGTCACAAAAGTTCCTATATCATCTTTACTTACCGCCGAATAGTATTCCATTACGTATATATACCACAACTTCTTTATCCATTCATCTATCGAAGGACATTTTGGTTGTTTCCATGTCTTGGCCACCGTAGACAAAGCTGCAATGAACACTGGGGCACACATGTCTTTAAGTATAAATGTTTTCAGATTTTTTGGATAGATATCCAGGAGAGGGATTGTTGGGTCATATAGTAATTCTATTCATAATTTTTTCAGGAACCTCCACACTGCCTTCCATAATGGCTGCACCAGTCTGCGTTCCCACCAACAGTGTATAAGGCTTCCTTTTGCTCCACAGCCTCTCCAACACTTGTTACTATTTGTTTTGTTGATGATAGCCATTCTGACTGGGGTGAGGTGATATCTCATTGTGGTTTTTATTTTCATTTCTCTGATGATTAGTGATGTTGAGCATTTTTTCATATATCTATTTTCCATTTGTATGTCCTCTTTGGAGAAGTGTCTCTTCAGGTCTTCTGCCCATTTTTCAGTTGGGTTATTTGTTTTTTTGTTGTTGAGTTACATGAGTTCCTTGTATATTTTGGATATTAGCCCTTTATCAGAGAAACTGTTTGCAAAAATCTTCTCCCATTCAGTTGGTTGCCTCTATATTGTGTTGATGGTTTCTTTTGCTGTGCAGAAGCCTTTAAGTTTCATATAGTCCCATGCATTTATTTTAGCTTTTACTACCATTGCCTTTGAAGTCACATTGACAAAATGCTCTTTGAACCCAAGGTCCATAAGTTTAGTACCTATGTTTTCTTCTATGCAGTTTATTGTGTCAGGTCTTATGCTTAAGTCTTTGATCCATTTTGAATTAATTTTGGTACATGGTGACAGATAGCTGTCCAGTTTCATTCTTTTGCACGTGGCTATCTAATTCTCCCAGCACCATTTATTGAAGAGGCTGTCTTTCCTACACTGTATGTTTTTCACTTCTTTGTCAAAAATTATCTGTCCATATTTATGTAGTTTTATTTCTGGGTTCTCAATTCTATTCCATTGGTTTATGTGTCTGCTTTTCTGCCAGTAATATGCTGTTTTGATTATTGTAGCCCTGTAGTACAAGCTAAAGTCAGGGAGTGTGATACGTCCAGTATTGTTACTTTTTCTTAAGATTGCTTTGGCTATTCGGGGTCTTTTGTGGTTCCAAACAGTTTTTTTTGTTCTATTTCTTTAAAAAATGCTCTTGGGATTTTGATGGGATTGCATTACATCTGTATATTGCTTTGGGTGATATGACCATTTCAACTATCTTGATTCTTTCAATCCATGAGCACGGAATGTCTTTCCATTACTTTGTGTTTTCTTCAATTTCTTTCAATAATGTCTTATAGTTTTCAGTAATTAGGTCCTTCACATCTTTGATTAAGTTTATTCCTCAGTACTTTATTTATTTTGCTGCAATTGCAAAAGGAATTGTTTTTTGTATTTCTTTTTCTGAGATTTCATTGTTAGTATATAGGAATGCAATGGACTTTTGTACTTTGATTTTGTAGCCAGCAGCTTTACTGTATTCGTTGAATGTTTCTAATAGCTTTTTGGTGGAGTCTTTAGGGTTTTCTCTATATAGCATCATGTCATCTGCAAAGAGTGATAATTTAACTTCTTCATTCCCAACTTGGATGCCTTTTATTTCTTTCTCTTGCCTGATTGTTCTGGCAAGGACTCCAGAGCAAGGACTTCAACACTATGTTGAAAAGCAGAGGTGACAGGGGACAGCCCTGTCATGTTCCTGAAAGTAGAGCAAAGGACTTCAGTTTCTCACCATTAATTATGAGATTAGCTGAGGGTTTGTCATATATGGTCTTTATTATGTTAAGGTATTTTCCTTCTGTAACTATTTTATTGTTTTAATCATAAATGGATGTTGTATCTTGTCAAATGCTTTTTCTACATCAATTGATATAATCATGTGATTTTTGTCCTTTATTTTGTTTATGTGATGTATCACATTGATGGATTTGCAGATGTTGAACCATCCTTGTGCCCCGGGGATGAACCCCACTTAATCGTGATGAATAATCTTTTTAATGCATTGTTGTATTCGATTTGCTAGAATTTTGTTTAGGATATTTTCATCTGTATTCAACAGATATATTGGTTTGTAGTTTTCTTTTTTTGTGTTGTCCTTACCAGGTTTTGGTATCAGGTAATGTTGGACTCAGTTAGTACTCCCAGTTAGGAAGTACTGTCTCTTCTTCAATTTTTTGGAAGAGTTTGAGCAGGATTGGTATTAGATCCTCTTTGAAGGTTTGGTAGAATTCACCATTGAAGCCATCTCATCCCGGACTTTTGCTTTTGGGAAGATTTTGAATGACTGATTCAATTTCATTACTGGTGATCGGTCTGTTTAGATTTTGCAGTTCTTCATGGTTCAGCCTTGGAAGGCTTTATGTTTCTAACAACTTGTCCATTTCTTCTAGATTATTGAATTTGGTGAAATATAGTCCTTCATAGTATTCTTGGATGATCCTTTGTATTTCTGTGGTGTCCGTGATAACTTCCCCTTTTTCGTTTCTGATTTTGTTAATTAGTGTCTTCTCTCTTTTTATCTTAGTGAGTCTAGCCAAGGGCTTGTCAATTTTGTTAATCTTTTCAAAGACCCTGTTCTGTGTCACGTTATTTTTTTGTATTTTCTATTTGTTCTTTGTTTCATTTAGTTCTGCTCTGATTTTTGTTATTTCCTTTTTTCTGCTGACATTGGGTTTCATTTGTTCTTCTTTTGCTAGTTCTTAAGGTGTAAGATGAGGTTATTTATTTCGGATTTTTCTTGTTTCTTGAGATAGGCCTGTAATGATATAAATTTCCCTCTTAAAACTGCTTTCGTTGCATCCCACAAATTTCGGTAAGATGTATTTCATTGTCATTTGTTTCTATGTATCTTTTGATCTCTCCTCTAATTTCTTTTTTGACCCGGTCGTTCTTTAAAAGTATGTTGTTTAATCTCCATGTATTTGTGTTTTTTTCTGGCTTTCTTTTTGCAGTTGATATCCAATTTCAAAGCCTTTGATCAGAGAATATGCTTGGTATGATTTCAATCTTCTTAAATTTGCTGAGGCTGATTTCATGCCCCAATATATGGTCTATCCTTGGAATGCTCCATGTAGACTAGAAAAGAATGTATAGTCTGATGTTTTAGGATGAAGTGCTCTACATATGTCAATGATGTCCATTTCATCTAATGTGTCATTTAGGGTTGCTATTTCACTATTTATTTTCTGTTTGGATGATATATCCATAGCTGTCAATGAGTTTGGGAAGTTCTCATCAACAATTTGTTTGAATATATTCTCCGTTACCTTCTCTCTTTCTTCTCCTTCTGGTATGCCCATTATTCTTATCTTGCTCTTTCTGATGGAGTCAGAAGTTCTTGTCGAGTTCTTTCATTTCTTTTAAGTCTGAAGTCTCTTTCTTCTTCCATCTGTGTAGTTTCCCGTTTTCTACCTTTGATGTCACTGATTCTTTCCTCCATCTGGTGAACTTTACTACCTAATATGATTTTTCATTCTTAATTTCTTCTATTGTGTTCTTAATCTGCACTAATTCCATTTGGTTCTCTTTAGAAATTTCAATCTCTTTCGTAAAATGCTCATGTTGATCTTGGATTGTGTTTCTGAGTTCATTAAACTGCCTTTCTGTGTTTTCTTGCATCTCTTTGAGTTTTTTCAGAATTGCAATCTTGAATTTTCTGACATTTTTGTCACATATTTCCATGTCTTTAAGTTCCTTTTCTGGAGACTTTTGACTTTCTTTCTGAGTTGTCTTGTTGCCTTTGTTATTCCTGGCAATTACTGATTTATTATTTCTCTCCTGGACATCTACAGGAGTTGCTTCTGCAACAGATTGATAGGAAGAGGTCTTTCTTTTGTTTTCCAGTACTTGATGGTAGAATGTTCTATTTTCTCTTTGACTCCTGTGTTTTTTGTTTTTTCTCTTTCACAGGGTAGTGTTATGTTTTCTCTGCACTATTACAACTTCTCACACATTGGGGGTCCCTGGGAGACGGGCTTCTCCTCTGTTAATAGTTCACCTGGGTCTCAGGGCACAGTATCCGTGTGGGTGTGCAGAGAGCTTTTGAAGTTACAAAGCTCTTCCTGCACCAGATTCAGAGCCCGTATGTTTCAGCAGTTCTGTTTACTCCTGAAGGGATCTGTTCAGAAAGGGAGGCCAGGGGCAAGGGGGTTTTTGAGAGTTGGTCTAGAGCCATGGGGGCAACCACCACAGCCGGGCCCGCTTCCACAGCTCCCTCCTCTTTGCTGGAGGTAGTAGGGCTGCGAATCTGTGTCTGTGGACCACAGTTCTCAGAACAGCAAATATTCTGTTCTTTTGATCTCACACTGCTACTGTTCCGCTTCTAGCACGGGGCAAGTGAGGGCAGGGCGAGTACTGGTAGGGTAGGGAGGGGGCGGCTAGTCTCAGTACCTAAGGCTTCCCGTTCACTGCTTGGCAGTGAGGACTCAAACCATCGTTTTCAGCCTTCTTCCCTCAGTTTTTTTCTCCAAGGTCTCTGCCGTGAGCATTGGGTTCAGCAGTGTTATATGCTGCCCCTTCAGCCCTGTTGGCCATAAGTGGAGCCCTTGCAATCTGAGGTCTTCCCTCTCCCGCAGCTGCGGTAGTTCCGGGATGCAGCGAGATCGGAGCACTGAGCTAGGTCTGCGTCCTGCACCCATGCGGCTCCGTCCCCGCACTTCTCCCTTCTCTCCTCCCCCACTCACGGGATTCTCCCACCTTTAGGTGAATTCAGTAGTGGGCCTCTTCATCTTGCCTGTCTGCTGTGCAGGGTGTTGTGGAGTTATTGTTGTTCGATTAGTTGTAAACTCCAGGGGAGCTTTACAGAGGCTCACCTCACGCCGCCATTTTGATGACATCGGTAACCTAGCACACCACACACTCTTGACCTTTGCTGGCTCTTCCTACATTTTTGTGAGAGATGATGTCACTCACTCTTTCCCCTGATGTGTTCGGAGCTTTTTGCAACATCTTTGCTATTCATTTATTCTAGAGTAATCTGTGTTTAATAGAATACTGGAGCATGTCAGAATGAAAAATTAAATATGATTGTTGTCATTGACAACCAGCATTTATTGCTAAAAATGTTCCAGGCAGGAATGTGAGCATTAGGAGGCTTCTTTTAAATAAAGGAGAAGTTTAAATGAAGTAACTGCTCTAGATAATGGCAATTAAGTGCTACCATTCAAATAGTGCATTTCTCCTTCAGGCTAATAGAAATATAAGCAGAGTTGTTTTACTTTTTTTTTCTTTCCTACTTGCTGGCAGAGGGATTAATATTTTACTTGGTCAGGCTTTTGACTGAGGGTTTGAACTGTAATTATTTGGCTTTTCTTCTGGGAGAAGGGGACAGTGGCATGATCATTTCTGAATAAGGCAAGAAGAGGACAGGCCCTTGAAATTAACTATATAAGACAAATGACCCCTAAGTACGTACAGAGAGAAAAATAATATTTGGAATAGTGAGAAAATAAAATGATATTTTTTTCTGAATTTCCATGTGAAAAAAATTATTTTCCATATGTTTCTCCCTTTAGTACCAACCATATATCTAAAATGCATGTGATATTTATCAGTTTTCACAAGCAACTTTTACTGGGTGTGTGCATAAGAGTGTGTGTGTTTGTGAGTGTGTGTGTGATGTAAGGAGAGGCAAAGGAGAATGTACGTTGAAAGCAGCTGATATAAATAAATACATTTCCTTTGGTAAAATCATTTAAGCTGCTGAAAGTATAACCCCTACAATGGGACAGCTAATCAAATTTCCCAATATGTAGATATAAATGTTTCAAGATAGAAATTTCTCATGGTTGACAATTACACTGCACTCCTGAGGGCAATATTCAGGAGGAATTTTCATGGGATGTATATAAGCATCTCCCTGTGTCGTGAAGGGAAAATATTATGTCCAAATGGAGGGGCTGGACTTCTCCAAAAATGTATGTCCAAATAGAGTTTTCTGTGATAACACACAGGTGGTCACCCCAAGGGGATGACCACATCCAGGTTGTCTACAGATGTGCATGAGGACCAAAAAGTGAAATGGAGAAAGAAGAGGAGAAGATCTCTCCTTGTCCCCACTCTCACAAATCCCTGACAAGAGAGAATGTCACACAAGTGGAATGAATGCTAAGTCTCTTCTTTGGGTCATATATGAGGTCACAATTGAGCAAAATTTAACTAGGTGTCTGGCAATCCTATTCTCAGAGCAAGCCCAGCTCTCTACTGGGTCGGTCTCTCTCTCTCTCTCTCTCTCTCTCTCTCTCTCTCTCTCTCTCTCTCTCTCTCTCTCTCTCTCACACACACACACACACACACACACTCACACACACACACACATACACACACACCACATTCTCTCTCTTGTCTATGACAAAATTTATTTCAACTATGGCAGTATGGCAGTTTTGCAGTGGGCTCATCATAAGTTAATAGGATTGGACATACAAGTGGGAGAAAGCCAAGTAGGTCTTCAGGCTCCACGCATGCTTTAGTTCATATTACTTAAGATCAGCATTTATGGTTTTATATCTGATTTCTGTAAGTGCCTCACCTAGAAAAGGAGTGGTTATGATTTGGGACAGGATTCTGGTGTTTGTGATCTCCCTGCTATAATACAATCTAACAATAGCTCAAATTCTACCCTTATTCTAACACATCGGTTCTCTTCAGAAGTTTATTTTAGCTTGTCTTGACCAAAGCAAAGAGGAGAAGAGACATATTCATAGACAATGATTTCCTGGATCTGTGTCATTTGAGCCAGCCTCCCAGACGATGACTCTGTTAAAGGTACATAAAGCTTAAGGAAAAATATTGCTATATTCCATTATATCAGGTGTGATAATTGAGTTTGCAAACTGACCCTAGAAAAAGTGCTATATGCCTCATTGCTAAGTATCACTAAGGTCATCCTCTAAGTACTCCCCTTGGGAAACTATGCACAAATGCCAGTGCCTAGTCCATACTTCAAAGCAATTTTGGACTCTTTTTCTGGAATGGCCATCAGAGCTGTCATCATATTACCGTTGATGTCCTGAATGTCATCAAAATGTCTTCCTTTCAATATTTCCTTTATCTTTGGGTAAAGAAATAAGTCATTGGGGGCCAGATCAGGTGAGTAGGGAGAGTGTTCCAATGCAGTTATTTGTTTATTGACTAAAAACTCCCTCACACACAATGCTGTTTGAGCTGGTGAATTGTTGGCAAAAAGTTCAAGTCGTCTAACTTTTTCACACAGCCTTTTCAGTACTTCCAAATACTAAACTTGGTTAACTGTTTGTCCAGGCGATACAAATTCATAAGGAATAATCCCTTTGATGTCAAAAAAGGTTAGCAACATGATTTTAACTCTTGATTGGGACTGATGAAACATTTTTGCTCATGGAGAATTGACTGACTTCCATTATGCACTTTGACACTTTGTTTCAGGGTCATATTGGTACTCCCATGCTTCATCACCAGTGATAACATGGCCCCAAACATCCTCTTGCCTCTCCAAAAACCTTGCCAAATTTCAACTCTCTTTTGCTTTTGTTCATTGGTGAGCTACTTCGGGACCGTTTTTGCATACGTTTCTCATGCCAACATTTTCAGTTAAGATTTTCCTGTTTCTTTATCGATGTTTACTTGGTCTGCTATGCTTCTCATAACCAGCAGATGAGTTTGATGCACAATGTGACAAATTGTTGCAATGTTTTTGTCAGTTCTACCCATTGCTTTCTGCTATTTTCTGTTTTCCTCAGTGACACATTCTTTCCCCTCAGAAAAATGTTTAATCCATTTTTACACTGCCATTTTCTTCATGGTATTATCCCCATAAAGTTGGACTAACATGTCCCCGATTTCACTTCCACTCTTGCCAAGTTGAACAAGAAATTTAATGTCTGTTCATTTCTCTAATTCAAGTTCAGACATTCTTGTGCAGTACACAAAAACATGAAACGGCAATAACTAACGCCACCTGTCGACACAAACACAGCTGTGAGACACTGATATACCAAGGTTATGAAACCTTACCGAGCTGTTTGTACAGTACTGCCAATGTAATAGCATGGTGACAAGTTCACGAACTTAATTGTCAGACCTCATGTGGTTGTGAAATGAGTAGGGAAGTTCCCGAACAACATTTACTTCCTACGCAATCAATGCTAGGTCTATTATACATGGCTTCTTATAGGTAATTCTTCAACCTACTTGTATTTCAGCCTGTTTGAATATGCCACCTGTTGAATTACCAGTCGCCTGTTAGAAACTGTTTAGCAGCTCATAGATAAACTTGAATCATATTTTATTTGTTGCACACTTTTTCTCTTAAACTTTGAGCTCCACACATCCCCATCAAACTAAGGAGATGAATCCTGAAAATTGGCTAACAGAACTGTTTCCCCACTTCTCTATTGTCTGTTAGGTTTCATCTTTTCAAACTGAAGGAGAAGATGAAGGAGTTTTTAATTTATCTTCCTAGAACAAAGTACATAATAGTATATTTTATCACACACAAACACACATACACCATTATTTAATTAAACCACATTTATCACATCGTTTTTGAGGGTGGGATCAATAACTAGAACGATACACAGACATCCTGTTCTATAGGCGTCATGGTTCCTGTCAATGAAACGTCTTAGTGACTGATGGCTGAAAATAGAATCTCCAGTTTTCATCCCTGGGGAAGAGGCTGCATTGCACTGCCTCTTACTGTTTGGGACATTTATCTGCCGTAAGCTTTGTACTTCATTTAAATATACCTGTGTTTTCTTCTAAATCAATTTTAAGCTTTTTTTTAAGGGTGCAGAATATATTTTATATTTAATATTATCTCAAAAATACTTTTCATATTATAGGAGCTGGATAAAATATTTGTTGAATAAGTGAACAATCGTTGGATGTCAAAACATGTAAGTATAGGCAATTATCAATTACCCCAACACCAATTATTCCATAGTTAAGATTATATTGGCATCATTTACATGCTGGCTTCCGAAAGCTTCTTTTTATTATGACTTTGAATATAAAGTACATTTCACTTTATGTATTTAAAACCTCCAGTAGATAATTTCCATTGTTTACTATCAGTAAACTCATACTCATTCAAACTGTTGTTTATTTTTCTTTAACTATTTCTTCTCTTACATACATTCTATGGAATACAGTTTGAATGGCAAGGGAAAGTCTTTTAAAGTAAAACAGCAAATTAAATCTCTGACATAATGGACCAGGAAACCTGGGGGGAAAAATGGAATAAGATGATATAGATCAACTGGTAGAAATAAAATTGAGAAAGAGAGAGAGAGAGACAGAGAGAGAGAGAGAGAGAGAGAGAGAGAGAGAGAGAGAGAGAGAGAACTATATTTTGATGTGGACTTTGCATGAATCTTGGAGAAAGCTGGCTATTTTCAGAATAGATTAGAATAATTCGATAAAGTAGGGGTGGAGGACCAAGAGGAAGTTACATACAATGAAGAAGTTAAATTTCTAGTTCTCAAAACAATACGTTTTCAGAGTTCTCAGGATATATCACACACATTCCGATTAATAAATCCCAAACATACCCCACAATCAAAAACCAAGGAATTATCTCCTCTTCTGGATACAAGAACTCCCCTCTCATAGAATGAAACAAACTGTGTGCTGTCTGCATTGTCAGTGGTATTTCCTAAAGCATTGCTGTGCCTAGAGAGGTTCAGTAGAGGATTTGATGACTCAGGAAATCAAGACTCCCGAACAGGACACAGAAACCACAGCAGAGATGCCACCGGATGTGAAGCTCTTGCTAAGAGAAGCACATGAGTGTACGTGTAGACTCATCTGTCCAGTGCAGAAGGCACATGCTTACCTTAGAAATTATTTTGGTAGCAGCATTTAGGTCAGAGCATCCCAGGGTATGTCTGCCTTTTAATGACAGAGACTTTGCTTATCTCTGATGTAACTACAGGATGTATACTCTAATTGGAGGCAGGAAGTGAAATACAGTTTTTTACAATTAGATACACAAAGTGCTCATGACATGTCAGGACTCCAGCATTAAACACAGGGCACGCTCAGTTGGGATTCTTGAAAGAGACTTCTTAATGAGGTGACATTTTAGCAACATATAAACAGTTACGGAACTCACAATGCATATAGAAACTGAGAGACTACCCTGTTTCCCTGAAAATAAGACCTAGCCAGACAATCAGCTCTAATGCATCTTTTGGAGCAAAAATTAGTATAAGACCTGGTCATATTTTACTATAAGACCCAGTTTTATTTTACTATGATATAAGACCTGGTCATAATATAATATTATAATATAATATAATATAATATAATATAATATAATATAATATAATATAATATAATATAATAATATAATATAATACTGGGTCTTATATTAATTTTTGCTCCAAAAGACGCATTAGAGCTGATTTTCTGGCTAGGTCTTATTTTTGGGGAAACATGGTAGCAATAGTGAGAAACCTTTTCCACCCCTAGACCTGATAGAGCAAAGGGAGGAAATGGTGTTATGGGAGTGTGGGTAAGAGCTGGTATGAAGCAGGGCTGGCCTCATTGCTACTGTCCTAGTACTGTAGACATGGCCCTGCCTGACTAAAGTGGGAAGGAGTGAGAAAAGTAAGTGCCTCTAATTTCCACCTTCTAATCTTTCTCCCATGCTTCCCACCAGTCTAGTGGAACAGGAGCATAAGAGTAAGGGATCTCATTCGATGCCTTCCTGGGTGGTAGGCCTCCAAGCAGCACAAAACAAGAGAGAATTAATTGGAGAATGAAAATGGAGGGTAAAAGCTGAGAAACAAGACCACAGTGCATGATGCTTTTTTTAAAATCTAATTAAATGATATAAAGGAAACATAAGTTGCCCTTATAGCAGCATTTTCCTGGGGAAAGGCAAATTGATACCTGAAATCAAGTTCCAAGTCTTCCTTTGGCTTGCTGAGGGCCTTCAACACTGTTCCTTAAATTTTTGTGCCTCAATCCATAACATTTTTATTTACCTTTTTGTAAATGAAAAGATTTGTTAAAATACATGTGACAAGAGTTGCAATAATCCGTGCTTCTTCGGGACAGGATGTGGTGTAAATCCAGGACTTGCAAATAGTCTTGGTCTATGAGGTGAATCTTACAGTGATGAGAAAATAAAATGTAAACCGTTGGTGTATTTGGGGATATGAACTTTATGAATTTAAGTTGGAGTGTACGTTAGAAATCTTAAGAGAAAGCCTCAGCTGAGGTTAAGTTGTTAAATATTAAAGCTCTGGGTTGGAGCTGAGGAAGCTGGGTTCTATTTTCACCATACGCATTAATGGTACCTTTTGAAATGCTTTAGAATTCCAAATACAGTTTCAAAGGTAATTTATGTTGAAGTTACACAGTAGAGCGTTCCCTTTCACTTACTTTTCTATTCATCTACAAATGTCTTTGGTCTACAATTTGCCTTAGGAAAATGCATGCAGTTTTCTTTGAAAAACTAAAAATTCCAGCCTCATGCTGCTCTTTTGGAGGAAATCATGAGACTTCTATAAGGACAGGTAAACAGAACTTTGACTTGGCCAAAGTACTAACATTTGAAAAATTAGAATTACAGTAATTGAATCCATCTATTTTTAAGGGCCCCTGTGAAAATAATCTCCTAACACTATTTAACTCAAAAGGTTTTAATGTCTCAGCTCTGGTGCTTCAGTTCTGCCATGCAGGGCCAAATATACATCCATACAGTGGACTAGAGAACTCCTGGAGAAAAGCTGAGAAGAATAAACAACATCCCCTGCCTGGCGGAGGGTGACTGATGGCAAGGGCCGCAGGGAGACTAAGTGGGACTTTAATGTCCTCCAAAATAGCACAGCAATAAGACATGATGCCCATGGCAGGATGTGGACATTTCTCATTCCCATCTTTAACTTTGTTTGTTTCATGTTTTTTTCATTGGAACTCCCCCTTAAAACCTTTCATGTCTTCATACATTAGTTATTAAATAGTAAAAATATTTTACCTTGACCCTTAAGATTTCTCCCCTGATTAGTGTTATCTATATAGTTGTTTTCTTCTACAAGTAGTACTGAAATAAAATGTAGTATAACCAAAAGTAAATAAATAAATGTCTTGCTAAGACATCTGCTTTTAACAGACATTTATTTGCTTGTATTAAACCTGAGCCCCCAAATCTTCCCAGGTTTAGGACTTCTGGTTAAAAAGAGTTGAATTTCTGTTTCACTTCTCATCCTATGAAACTTGCTAAAATCTATAAGAGCAATCGCAATAAAAAAAAAAATCAAGAACAAAGCTCTCCTTTCACCACAACATGAATATGTTTCCAACTCCAAACGTCATGCTTTAAAGATTATTTGCTAAATATAGTGATGCTGGAAGCAAAATGAGGCTGAAAGCTGATGAAAAGTGCTTAACTGGACCTCAGGCAGGATTCAGATCTCCCTGAAAGGGAGAATATTGGTGCTCAAATAGTCATGGAACAGTGTGAGGAGGGAGGTGGAGTGTGAAGGAAAAGTAGGGATTGTCCACAGGCAGACAACAGTTTCAAATCTGTGTCAGTTCCGCCTTCCTTCTGGCCAACAAACTGTTGAAGTGAAGTTGGAAAGAGGAGAAATGGAAGAAGGAACAGAAATCATGAGATCTCAATGCAGAAAACTTGTGACAAAAGCAGCTTATTGCAAGCCATACTGATCCCCATGGGATATCACACCTAAAGAAACATTCCCAGGGTAGAGGACAACAGTATTCCCATTATAATCTTCAGACATCTTCTACCTCTAGCTAATCATCTACACTCTTCCTCCCTTCTCCACCTCTATGTCATATGTATCAAGAGTCAGCAGCAAGTAATTCTTCACTGGATTGGACTTCCTTTGGGTTTTTAAATGTGTCCTTCCATTTTCTGCATCACTTGAATTTTTAAACACAGGTAAATCACTTTTTAAATTAAATGTCAGATAGGGAACATTAAAAGTCATTAATGAATTACTGAAGACAAAAAATTGATGACTGAAACTATCCTCTATCATAATTCTATAATTTTAATCTCCTGGATATGTGACATATATACACATATGTATAAAATCTGTATACATATGCAGAGGGTGCTAAAAAATGTATACACAATTTTAAGAAAGGAAATACTATTAAAATTGTAATACTCAATATATACTGATAACAAAAGATGAATATAAGTCACATTTCACTTCCGCAATTACAAGAGATGCTCAAAGTGGTTACCATCAGCATCTAAACACTTCTGATTATGGCAAACTACTGCTTGAGCAACGTTGACCAAAGTGTCCACTTATATACATTTTTTTGGAACCCTGGGTATATATGTATGTGTATAGATAGATAGATAGATAGATAGATAGATAGATAGATAGATAGATGATAGATAGATAGATAGATAGATAGATAGATAGATGATAGATGATAGATAGATAGATAGATAGATAGATAGATAGATAGATAGATATAGATACAGAGACACAGAGACACGGAGAGACTGAAAAGTAAGACAGAGAGCTCAAAGACAGCAGGTTCCTCCCCCTGGGTGGTGTTTTAGGCTGGTGGTACTGAAGGGATGCATGGTTTATGTACTCACACTGTCTGAGCACATGTGCTCATGTGCTCATGTGCTCAGTTCTGATCTGTCAGCCAGAGTCATCTACTATTGGATTCAGAGTCCTGACCTGTAGTCACAGAGCTTCCTTTGTTCTGTCTTCTTATTGTTTCTGTGGTATAGAATTCAACTTGAAAAATGGGTCCCCATTTATTTGTTTAAACATATATCCCCTCAGTTCCACGTTATTCATCTCACATCCAAAGTAAGAGACTTTCCTATCATCTTTTACCGCCATTTCAAGCCCAGCACTGAGAAAATAACATTGCTGTTCCCTAGATCTCTTTGCATTTATCACAACTGGTCTTTATTTGGTCTGAATTCATAGAACTGTAAATTATTTGAGTCTAAAGGAAAGGCAGGAGGGGGATGGGTTAACATTACTGAGCTCTATTCATGCCATATCACATTTCTCATTTCACTTAATAGCAAAAACAGTCTCTTTGAGATATATATCATTGCACACATTTCAAAGATGAGATAATTAAGATTTAAATGGTTTGAGCACCTTGCACAATGAGTCTGACCTAATCCATGGAAAAGCTGAGATTGTGGCTGTGACTATTGCCTGTAAAGACTTACTGCATTTACCACACTGTGCTATTCCAGCTGAGAATATCTTGTCTAATGTTTCATTTTACATAGCAGGAAGCCAAGGCCCAGAGTGGATATGTGTCTCAAACTAATACACAAGGCTAATTAGGACTGACACTAAACCAGGTCTCTTGATCTTGCCTCAGTATTTTTGTACAAGTTGCCGGTTCCCACAGCAGGCAGAACAAGTCCCAACTCCTGTGCTGGCCCACCAGAGCACCAGAGTGTTTATTGAGCCATGAAGCTCCCCTGGCACCTGTGCTTTCTCTTTTTAATCCTCAGGTCACTCTTGTTGTCTGTCTACACCATTCCTGAGCACAGTGGTCATGCAGTAACTAGGTTCTTTTGGACAATCTCACAGGTGCAGGCCAATAATTGAAGATACGTGAGAATTAGCACTCCCTTATAACATACCTATCAGGACAATTTCAATTCAAGCCCAAGACCAAATTCTGCCCCACATACAAACATTAACAAGGAAGTGTGCAGCCTCAGTGAAATCCCAGTCATCTGAGGCTCTGAAAATGCCTTGCACGGTAGGTTTTTTAAAAACAAATGTTGCAGTCTTCGAATTTTGTGTTTCAGGGAATCAGTTCTTGGAATACTATGTGCAAGACTCTTCTAAACCGGCAGCAAGACATGAGCCGTTTATGAATCAAAGCTTCCCCATTATCTTGAAGGGTGTACAGAGATGTAGACGTTAGATTTTAATGCCCTGTTTCTGAAACAGCAGGAAATGTTTTTAAAATATTTTACCTAATTCACATGTATTGAATACCAAAAATGCTCCAGTGGAAGCACATTTCTAACACACACTATCCCTAATCAACAACCCTTCTAAATGTCCATCAACCTTTCTAGTTGGTTTTCTTGATGGATAGCCTGGGATGTTACTGGGTGAGAAAGAAAGTAGGAGACTTATAATAGCCATCCCTGGAGTGTGGGCTATCTGGTATGATTCGGGCAACTGACTGACCCTGGGATGGAAACAAACTAATGTTTATATTTATATCACATGGCCTAGGTTGAAGTAGATTAAAGAAAATTGCTACTTACAGACTACTGACACTCATTACTACCCTTAGTTTCTGACAACTTGTTCATTTTACTCCTTTTTTAGTCTTTATTAAATTTTTGGGGGTGACATTTGTTAGTAAAATTATATATGTTCAATGTGTACATTTCTATAATATATCATCTATATATTGCAGTGTGTGTTCACCACCCAGAGTCAGTTCTCCTTCCATCACTTAATTCCTTCTCGACTGTCTTGTTTCTGGGGCACTCTATTACCCTGACCCTTGATACAGGTGTGTTTCCGGAACCCTGACCTCATCTCTTAACATGCCCCTGTCCTGTACCAACATAGCCTGGGGCCACCGCTCTGGAGAATGTCTGCACCTGCTTGGCCTTGCTTTTTCCCAGCCATGGTTTACTCCCAGCCATGGTTCACACTGCTTCCTAAGAGTGTGTATTTTTCTGTCTGGTCAGGACAATAAAGCAACAGTGTGGGGACAAAACCCCAAAAAGCAGTTTCCAGGCTCTCGGCCTCACATCGAAAGGTGCTGGCTCGGGTAGTAAATGGCCATCAACTGTGATCAGATGCCAGCAGCTGTGGCTAGTTGGCCGTCAGCTGTAACCCGTAGGCCATTGGCCACTAATATAACGGCTGTGGCTACGCTAGCAGGAAAGGAATGGGGGCTAGCAAGAAGATGGTGGCTGGCAAGTGCGGACTGCTGTCAGGCAGATTATGTAGATCCTGCTTCCTGTGTCTCCAGCCCAGCCGCCAGCGAGAATATATTGGTTTGACTCCCCTATCTATGGCTCCGTGGGTGTTCCTTTTTGGCCTTACCGTGTCCTGCGTTCTTGGGCGGGGAGTGGGGGCTGAGACCCTGCACGACAAATGGCGCAGCGAGCAGGGTCCCCTGCGTGACATTTGGCGTAGTCGGCAGGATACGGTGCTGGCCAAAGCTTTCCGAAGGGCAGTGGAGCAGTTTGTGCGTATGAAAGCTCAGTCTGAGGAAGACCAGGAGGAGCAGCTGCCAGAGAGCTCGATCTCCGTGGAGGTGTGGAAAGACGTGGATGGTTCCCCAACCAGCAGAGGCCGGAGAAAGCGGAGAAAGCGAAGGTTGTTGCCGCCCTGTGGGCTGGGAACTGCTTGCTGAGGCAACTTGGATGCGGGACTTGTCCCAGGAAGAAACGCTTGCTGAGTCCTCCGTGGGAGATGAGGGTGAGGTCAAGGTCATCCCTCACCCCCAGGACAGCCCTGGCGAATAACTATGGACTATGGGGAATTGCCTTCTATGCCTGATTTAATGGACGCTTGACTGTTTGGGAACATACCACCATGTAGTGGGACTGGTTTGATGTTTG
The DNA here is from genome assembly GCF_964194185.1 of Rhinolophus hipposideros. NCBI lineage: Eukaryota > Metazoa > Chordata > Mammalia > Chiroptera > Rhinolophidae > Rhinolophus > Rhinolophus hipposideros. The sequence continues at coordinate 3,874,915 of NC_138052.1, read as the reverse complement.
CTTTTGTGTCTTGACTGGCCGCCATTGATAATATGTAAGCACCTTGATGTGAGCCGCTGTTGTTCCAGCACAGTACCCCGAGAGGCCCAGAGAGAGAGTGGCAGTGCCCTGAGAGCCCTGGCTGAGTCCAGGAAGTCTGGCTGTGCCCAGAGAGAGTGGCAGTGCCCTGAGGCCCTGGCTGTGTCCAGGAAGTCTGGCTGTGTCCAGAGAGAGTGGCAGTGCCCTGAGAGCGCTGGCTGTGTCCAGGAAGTCTGGCTGTGTCCAGAGAGAGTGGCAGTGCCCTGAGAAACTCTGGCTGTGCCCGGGGAGACAGGTGGTACCCTAAGAAGCCCAGGAAGTCTGGCTGTGACCAGAAGTACTGTGGTGGTGCCCTGAGAAAACCTGGCTGTGCCCGGGGAGACAGGTGGTACCCTAAGAAGCCCAGGAAGTCTGGCTGTGACCAGAAGTACTGTGGTGGTGCCCTGAGAAAAGCTGGCTGTGCCCGGGGAGACAGGTGGTACCCTAAGAAGCCCAGGAAGTCTGGCTGTGACCAGAAGTACTGTGGTGGTGCCCTGAGAAACCCTGGCTGTGCCCAGAGAGCCTGGCTGTGTTCAGGATAGTGCATTCACCTCCAGGCTCCTTGCACAGGGCCCCTCGCAGAAGACGCTTGTCGCGTAGATTGTGAGGCGAGACCCTGTAGGGGTGGAGTGTGGGGACAAAACCCCAAAAAGCAGTTTCCAGGCTCTCGGCCTCACATCGAAAGGTGCTGGCTCGGGTAGTAAATGGCCATCAACTGTGATCAGATGCCAGCAGCTGTGGCTAGTTGGCCGTCAGCTGTAACCCGTAGGCCATTGGCCACTAATATAACGGCTGTGGCTACGCTAGCAGGAAAGGAATGGGGGTTAGCAAGAAGATGGTGGCTGGCAAGTGCGGACTGCTGTCAGGCAGATTATGTAGATCCTGCTTCCTGTGTCTCCAGCCCAGCCGCCAGCGAGAATATATTGGTTTGACTCCCCTATCTATGGCTCCGTGGGTGTTCCTTTTTGGCCTTACCGTGTCCTGCGTTCTTGGGCGGGGAGTGGGGGCTGAGACCCTGCACGACAAACAGACTTCAGCCAGGCTTCCACCTCAGCAGCCATGAAAGCACCTTCTAAAGAGGGAGATTTAAAAGATAAGTAGGTTCATCTTTCTTCATAATCTGGATTTAACTGTGAGTTCACCTTTGGTTTATCATCTCTCCCAAACCTCACGCCATCACCACTCTTCTTCCCGTTTTGTAACAGTGGACTTTGG